>NC_053451.1:60746530-61946530 GCF_015227805.2 Hirundo rustica
AGCTCTCTTTACTCTTCACATGTCCCAAGCCAAATCAGTTAGTAAAGAATTTTTTGTGCTGAGTAGACAAGTAAAGGCTCTTTCTGTTCTTCTGACCAATCCATGAAACAGAATCAGAAAGTCAATAAAGCCAGATGTCTCTCCATTGCTTTGAAGAACAAAATAGGGCAAGTTCTTTTGTTTCTTATTTTTAATAATGGAAATTTCCATTTTAGATATTATAACACTAAGTAGATAGCAAACGTTTCAAAATTTCAAATGAACAGAACTACTATACACATGCAGGTTTAAAATCTTAACTCACTGAAAGCAATAATGGGCCAGTCATTGAATGTCACGAAACCAGAATTTTGTCAATTATATTTTGCCATCAGTTAAACAGCAAAATATTAATGATAATCCATTAAATATGCAGGTCAGATTTCTTCAGAGATTTGATTATTATCTACTTTTTTTTAAAGCTATCACATCTCACTTTAAGACACAGGTGTATATATGCATATATTTTGTTCCAGGACCTTTATTTTTATCCTTCCAGAATTATATTGCCGAGAGCATTAATTCAAGTACAAATATTTTTGAAAAAAGGTGTTGTTGTTTTTTTTACTCTGGTTGAAGATAATGGCCAGAAATGTTCACTCAGCCACTTAGTTTGCATGTCTAAAAAGATCCATATTTCAGAAGTTACTTAACATAGAAAGACAAAAGAGGATTGGGAAGGAAAGTTATTATTTTAATTTTGCCTATAAATTCCATTAACTGAACATCTTGCATTAGTAATAATAAGTGAATGAGATGGATGGACATCTTGGAATACAAAAAAAGTAGGTTCTTTCACTAAAGAAAATAGGTATTTGCAAAATACATGGTTCACACACTGGAGGGAGATGTTATATCCCACTGGAATGTGAAGTATAATTCATGTTGGAAAATACCTATGGCTTTGGCAGCAGAAAATACCTATGCTTATGGACTGATTGTGTGCCCATTTGGCCTGTGTCTAGACTAAAAAGTTAAACATAAAACACCTTGGCAATAGACATAACATATTTCAGCAATTTGGCATCCACCAACTGCTTGCAAAATACTCAAGGAAGTGATAATATGTATTGTATTATTTTTTCTTTTCCCTTGATGAGAAAGAACCCAGATCCTTTGCAAAACTGACTGAATGTAAATTTTTCTCATGTAGAGGTAGTGAGGAAATTAAGGTACCATATAGGTCACTTCATTGGCTTCTTTGTCAATTTAAAGATTTTTCATTGTCTCATAAGACAATTTATCACTCCAATATTTTCATTGTACTCTGCTTCAAGCTACTGAAAAACAGGTAGTACACTGCACAACTTGCTGGCCAGATGTACAGCTCAATTAGCAAATCTTGCATACTGAACATGCATATCAGTTCGTGTAAACCCACATCCCTACAGAATCTAGATACCACAAAGGTAGTTATTTATTCTCTAAAGTTATCAACCCAATCTGTAGAAGTTATACTGACATACAGTACACAGAGAGAAATTTCACAGAAAACTTGTTCTGTGCTGGAGTGGCCAAAACAAAAGACATTTTAATGAACAATTATTTTTTTTTTTTTTTTTTTTTTTTTTTTTTTTTTTTTTTTTTTTTTTTTTTTTTTTTTTTTTTTTTTCCCTCGACTTTATTTTCTTTCTGTTCCCCAAACATAGCCTGGAACAGGATGAGAAGAGTAGACATTTTTTGGTATCTGAACCAAGCTTCTCAAGAGTCCTTATTAAGAGGATGGCTTCTTCCAAACCATCCACTTTCCATGCAGGAGCCCAACAAACCAGTGTAGAAACCCTGCAGGAGAGGAAGCTACTCAGCAGCTCCTCAGGCTTCCTACTGGGGTTAATAACTTGAGACAGCATGTGCAGCTGTTGTGAGAAAACTACACAGCTTGGATAGATAGTGAGGCATGAGAAATCTGGTATTACCAAAGAAAGTGAAGGGCCTAGAGTATGTTATTCCCCTTATGGCCAACTAGAACATTTTAAGGGGAGAAAATAGAGATTTAGAACTAATTTAAAATTATTTATTAAAAGCAATGTTTGAGCTTTCACAAACTTTTCTATTGTAGCTGATTTTGTAAAGTGTTTTTTTTCTCAAATCTCATTTTAATTTTACACTGGTGGAACATATTTGTTCCTACACAGAGGAACTTCTTTTGGTTTTCATCAGTGTAACTGATCTCAGCATCAGACCCACTGTTTCCATTTTAAGCAAGTCATGAATGGCCATTCTTCATGGTCATATAAAATGATACAGAGGTCTCTTGGCACAATCATTACTTTTTCCATTTTCTGTAGACAAACAAACCCATAAAACAGAACTGACAGATGTTATAACCCAAGAAAATGAAAGATAAAACCCCACAATATGGAAGAGCTAAAGAAATTCTAAGTAAGGTAAGACTGTGACAACCTTCTGGAATACACCTACTTGTATTTCAGGATTTGGAAAGCATAAAAGTTATGTAAAAAAAAGTAACTGCCATTGCTGCCCTTGCTAGATCAGGGTACTGCAAAGAGCAGCAGAAAGATCCCAAAACACTTCTTTGGGATGAGCAATGCAAGTTTCTTTCAATTTGTAATACAACAGGTCTGTACAAATCTGTTCATTTTAACGTGGCTTAGATTTTGGTTTCTTGGGGGGGAAAAAAAAAAAAAAGTCAGATTTTGATATTTGAAATAGCTTTGTATTTTGTTTTAGTTACACTCAACATCCAAACTGAAAATGTCTTTTTCCACATACTGTATTGAGAACATATCATTATATAAATTAACAATAGATAGTTAAAATTGAAATTGAAACTTGAAATTTATAATTGCAAGTAACTAAACTTCTCAGACACTGAAAACTTCATTCTTTGTCGGAACTATGATCTGAAATTCAGCCTCAGTGACATCAGACTGTAGCTGGGAACTTCTGAAGTATCAGCTCTCAGGCTGAAGCCACCCTCAACCAAGTAGGATAAAAACACAATTCTTTGAAAATATTCCTTTTCACATATATATTCATAGACTGGAGATTTACCAGATTCTCTGATTTCAGTGGTTTCAAAGGTAGCAATTTCAAGGATCTCACTTAATAGATACCACAGCTCAGGCTGCAGTTGAAAGTGTAGGTTTCAACTTTGCTGGAGGTTTTAGGAACACAGAAATTAATAATAGATTGCCCTGAATAAAACACAAACAGCACATAAAATCCTCACACTGACAAAGGTTTTTTTCCTACTTTTCCCCTATCCTGGAGTACATGGAGCTAAGGCAGACAACTGTAACGCATATTACCACCGTTGGATTTACATTTCATAACAGCATCAAACCTCATCAGAAAAGCTGAAAGCTGCTTTCAGTAGTTTAAACAGGATTTTGCTCCAAGCTCTGTAGTTATGTAATTTTCTGACTTTGGACTTCCTCAGATTCCAACACTAAATCAGATATTTTTAAAGGGAAATGTGCACATACATAAACACATCCATTTTTATTTGCCTGTGTGTGTGGACATCTGTCTTTGCCAGTCATTCTGTCTACTTAGCTGTTTAGTTGAGTAGTGACAGTAATTGGAAACCAATGTCATAGAACTATAACTGCAAATACAGAATTAACCAAGCAAGCTGCCTTGGTCCTTGTGCAACTGCTCATTGAAGCATAAAGCAGACATAAAACCCTTCCAAGTAAAATGCATGCAGGGCTATTGTAAGGTTCAATTAATGGTTTTTAAGTGGCTTAGAACACTGAATAAAATTAAGATAAGCACAGGAGAAATGGTAAATATGTGTTTGTAAGTGTTTAAAATTGGTCTCTATAGCTTTTTGGCCTTATATGTTCTGGATGCAGTTGCACTAGTTGAGTAACACAAAGGAGCCCTAAAACTGACTTAACCAGCCAGTTAAGCTACACTAGCAGGTACTTTGTATCCTTGCAGTGGATGCCTTGGGTCATCAGATTAATTCAAAGCAGTTGAAGTAAAGGAGGGAAGGCAACCTTTGAAGTCGGTGAGATCCCTTAGAGCTTGATCCCCAGCCAATTGACATCAGTAGTAAAATTCCCATTTGTCTTAAACTGCTGATCATAATTAGTCTAACTTAAGTGATTGCATCAACCATTTTCCCTGCACTCTAGTGTTGACCTGAAAAACTGTCTGTTAGCCATTTTTTCTAAATAACAACCAGGGACCTCAGAGTGGCCTAAAACACACAGCACTAGCTGCAGTGATTTTTTTTAAGGTGAATACAAAACTATGGTTGTGTTGTAGATAGCATTTCTGCAATAAAATTCTGAGTCATATTTTTGGTTGCTTTCAATGCCTGAATAATTCTCTGTTACTGATGATACACCTTGAATGATTTGGTTGTTGTGGTAGTTTCAATGATGAATGCCTAATCTCTTCACTCTAGTTTATGTTCTATCTTATTCCCACTCTGTCTCGTGGCTGCAACAACGTCCTTTGCACAGGCCTGCCAAAAGCTTAGTGAAGCTGACACTGCTCTTCTCTCCTTTTCCTCTTACCAATCGCTAGAATCCAGAAAGCTTCTTCAGAATAGCATAAATATTATAAGAGATAAGCAAGCAGAAATTATGAGATGCTTATTCTGGTCAAGTTTCCATAAACTTCAAAAATCCCAATGGTGATTTCTGCTGGGGATTTTTATTGATAATACCCAGGATCTAAAACCTCATGTCTAACATGTTTCTCTCTCACACATCACCTTAATTACCTTCAGCCTTTTCACTTTCTCCCTGCTGTTTTGATATTGCGTATGTCTGCACTGAAATTGAAGCTGCCAAGGATGGTTTTCTATAGCATTTGTTAACACGGTTATTTCAGTTCTAATCTTTAAAATTTCATTAAAAAGCTAAATCCAATCTATGTAATATTACCAATTTGAAGTTGGTTTTATGTATAAAATTAAAGAGACAAGACACTGTAGATGTAGGTAAATACTACAGAAGAGCCAGATTACTGACTGGCAGTGTTAGCTTTTAAAAACAGTGGGGTTTTGGTTTCATTCTGGACATTTGCTCACCTGTCAATCAAAAATCTTGTTACACATGAATCTGATGTCAGATCAATATCTGACAAGACTTTTGACTGTCAGGACAAATTGTTAGACACAGATGTAATGCCACATCCATGTATAACAAGGCCCATGTAGAACAGCCACCAGTGATAGAATTCTGTCACTGATACATTATCAAAAGTTAGAGCAGTTCCCTGAGATCTCGTGTTAAGTAACTACATCAGAGGCTGAATTTAATCTGTAAATCATGAGAAAAACTCAATAAAATTACAGTTTCAATTAAAGATGACAAGAATCCATAACTCTGTGCTTTTTGATTCATAATTATAAAAATGTGGGGGGGGTTTCTTTTCCCCTATGGTCTCTTCAGTAAAGTAATATTCATGTTTTACTTTCCTCTTATCAAAGACATGAAAATGTGTGGGATTCAGGTTCGTGTGCTTAACCAATGAAACATTCTAAAAATGACACTGACAGGTGATAGAATAGGAGGAATGGCAGCAAGAATTGAAAGGAGAAAAGGAATGCATGTACGTTACACCTAAATCCAAAGTAAGATCACCAAGAAAGCATATACAAAAGATTAAAGTTCATCAGCTGTACAAAAGCATTGTTATGCCATATTTATTTGGAATACTATTTTATTTTCTAGATTTGCCCTAATGGCACCAAATTGGTAGACTGATTTCTACAAAGATAGCAGAGTTCTGAGATATTATCTGGTAGTAATGTCCACAGTATATTAGGATGGGTGCAAAAGAGTTCAGAATCTTCACAGTCTGCACAGAAATGTGTTTCAACTGAAAAGCAATGGGAAATGCTGAAAGAAACACAACATTTTAAAAAAGCATTCACAGTGAAAAGAGAAGTTGAGGTATTCAAAAACAGGCACACTTTGTAGGACAAAAGTAGTGAAGGAGTCTGATAGAATGATTAATTTGCCTAAACATGGGTTATTTAATATTATCTGAGTTACTCTAATGTACCTGAGGCCTAAATGTGAAGATGAGAGCCAGAACACATGAGAATCCCATACCTTTCTAATGCAATAGCTGGAGATTAGGATCCCATATATCTAGGATGGCTCTAGATTATTCTAGTGAGTCAGGTGAATTACATCCTGGCTCTGCTTTAATTTCTCTACCTGAGTCATGTCTAGTCTACCTATTACCATGGCAACTTACCAAGGACTATTCCTTTCTCTGAACACAGACCATAAAGAGTTAATATAAAATACAGACTAAGTATAAACTGCTGACACCTACATCATATTTTTAATATTCAAAACCTACAATGACACTGCATTCAAGGTAAATGCCTTCTTAGTATGTGTGCATCCCACATATACACAACCCTTTTCTATCCTTAGGTATTGTAGCTATAAATCTGTTAGCCTTAAATTAGGTTTCCTTAAGTCTATCACCAAGGTAGGACTAGTTATTTCATGTTACACGTATTTTGAAAAACCTATATAGACCTAATCTCTTGTGCTAGTGGGTGACTTTTTTGAGTGAAACAAAAAAAGGATAGGGAAATCATTCCAAGCTCACAGCAATGCTGCAAACTGAGATTTGGAAGAGAGATTAAGTATTCTTTGCCCAAGCAGTGTTGTGAAGCATCTTTAAGTAGATAAATATCACTTTTAGTGCTAGAAATAAAACAGTTCTTTAAATTCAATACCTCTTCTCTTATACGGGGTAATTTGACCTTGCATCTCCCCATATTTCATGTCTTTGTACTTGGTTCAACACCAGATCTCATTTGTGTTTCAATGCATTTAGAAGACAACTGGCTACACAGTGTTTCCTGGCACCAAGAGTTTTAATCAAAACTGAATTGGAATACAGTCTCTTTTTGGTAAACAGGATCAGTTTATTTTCTGGACAACCCTTGAAAAACCAAGCTTATTAAGTCCCTCACTGTTCATATCTATGGAAAACCTACATCAAAACTAACTAGTTCAGAAGGGATGACTTGATCCATGGACATTTGATGATTGAACATTATGACAGGACTGGAAGAACAGTAGGTAGTGAAAATGCTGTGATTCCATAAAGATGAAACACCAAGACATGTCAGGCCCTTCCTTTGTGGCATTCGCTGTCAAGCCCAGATGCATTTGTTCTCAGATCTCTTTCTTTAAAAAAGAAACGGGCAGGGAATTAACCTGGTAAACAGAGTTTCATTTGAGAGACTCATTTCTTTTCAGGATAACTTTACAGTAGTAGCATGTTCTTGACTTTGCTTTACCCATATTTCTGAATACTATACAGTTTAACACATTCATTTTATTATTCTAGTAAGCAGCAGATGATACATTGACAAACCTGTTTTCAGTTACCATGTCTTGTACTTCTTCTGTTTGCTGACAGTATATTCTATTTTAGTAGTTGGTTATGAATTGCCTTAAGTCATCTGAACTGCATGATCCAAAGGCATTCATATTTCTTTCCTTCCCTGATGACAAAGAACTACTTACCTTTCACAGTCTTTTTAAAAAAATTATAATTATTCTAGAGTCTTGCCTTTACATTCATTTATCATTCTCTCCTATTAGTCTTATCACTCTGTAAGGCTTGAGAGACTTGGTTAGTAAAATCACCAGTAACTCAAGTTTGAAATAAGGCCATCAAAGCAGACAGGCTTACATGCCAACTCCTTGGACAAAGTGTAATTGTAAAGAACAGGGCAAAGTGATAATAAGAGGAAAAGCTTCCCCCTTTGGGACTTCTGCTGCCCTCCTGTCACTTTTCCATACTTCTATGGCAAATTTTCTGCAGCTCAACAAGTAGAAGGCAAAATCAATGATAAGAAATTTCTGTTAATCATTTAATTAATGCTATTGTTGTCCTCTCTTGATTATTATACTAAATATTCATATTAAAATATTTTCAAATAAACATTATTGTCTGGTTTTAGAAATGGTATTTTCCAGTTTAGTGCTCCTGCTAAAACTACACTTCCACTTCCTCACTCCCCCTCTCCCCGCTTGTGGGTGGCAGGAGAATTGGAGGCACAAAAGGCAGAGATCACAGGTGAGGATAAGAACATAAACAGTGAGAGCAATTATATTAAAACCAGAATTGTACAAAAAAGAGTGATTCACATGCAAAAAACTCTCACTGAAGAACCCATGACCTGACTGTGGCCACACCATGCACCAGCCACTTCCTCTGGCTCAGGATCGGTGCCATGCTTACTCAACCAGAAGGAACCCCTTTTCTCTGGAAGAGAGTATTTTTTCCCCATCCCCAGCAATGACATGTGATGGTATGGAATAACCTCTGGGCCACAGCCTTGCCCCATTCCAAGTACTGCAAAAAATCAACTCTTTCCTGGCCAGAACCAAGACATTTTTGTTTATGGTCCTAAGCTGTGATATATGAAAATGATGGCTTTTAAAAGCCTCTTTCTCATACTTTCCTTAATATATTTTTTTTTCTCTCTCTCCCTTAAAAGTTATTCTGTTGCCATGACCTGCAGCTTTTAATGCCCTGAGAGTACATGGCAATAGTACTGGGAGGTTAGAAATATTTTCTCTCTCATCTGGTAATTAAGAAAATACAAAAAGCCAGTTTTTATGAATTAAGGGTGAATTTAAGAAACAGAAGCTCTATTAATGAATGTGATGAAAAATATAGAATCACAGGTGTTTGCCAACAAGTTATTACTGGGTTAAGGTACAGTGTTGCACAGTTTTAGGACATCAATTTTCATATCACAAAACAATCTCAAATCTTCTAAACTTTAGCAACTAAATCTAACAGGAATTCCTACTTTTTGGCTGTGTGATTACGACCAAATAAGAATCTGAACCATTCTTGAAGGCTGAAGGAATACCTATAGTTGCAGAAAACTAATGTGCCAACTCATCCAGCATGGTCAGAGCCTATATCTTCCAAAGACCCACAAAAGATTCAGGAAATGAATTTTATTCTTTGCATTTTAAGGTCACATTTTTAGATATCTGTAGTCATATTCAGAAAAAGGGACTGGAATTATTAAAAATATGCAGAATTTAAATTATTAAATCTAAGCTAGATTTTCCTTAGAAGTAGTAAAGATAATGTCAGTGTCTGAAGTGTGAATCTTCTGACCAAGTGAAGACAAACTAAGATAAATACACATTAAAACTAGTTTTCCATTGACTACAGATATCCTAAGTAGACTGGCCAAGGTGAGGTGACTACCACAATGCACTGAAAACTAAAAGCTTCATCTCCACAGGATCATAAGAAATGTTAGAATTAGGTACTTAGTGCATGCTAAGAGAAAGATCTCACAGTTATGCTGATTGGGATAACTGCCTGGAACAATCACTAATGAACAAGTTACATTTCAACACATGCCCTTTTGAAGAATACAAAAACCTCATTCTAACAACCTTTATTAGACTTAGGTTATATTTTCCTTCAAGCTATAGATGTTAGGATTTTTTCCAGACTCTAACAAACGTTTCTACATTCACAATAGCTCATCCTCAGCAGATTCATTCAGAGATTTCCCACAGACATGACTGGAAATCTTTAATGACGTAGCTATAGACTGTTGAGGAGGTTTAGAAGTCACGTTTCTTGCTCAGTGGTGATTACCCCAGATATTTGATATGCAGAAATTAGGGCAAAGTAAGAAGTTGCTCCACTGTGAGCTTTGTTTTGAGAAACTGAACGACTGTGATATCTCTGTATACAAGTCCGGTTTGTCCAGAAGACCCACTGCTGGAACTCTGCAAGTTTAGGTATCTTCTTTAACAAAAAGAATGTATAACAGTAGACCTCAGAAGAAAGCTAAACACGTAGTTCCATCTAACAATGTATCTCCATATGCATGGAAACCACAGGTTAGTTCACATGGGTCATACTTATGTGCTAACTAAATGAGGCCAGAACTGTTCTCTGACATTAGGTCTAACAAGCATAGGAATACTAGATAATATCCTTACTCTCTTGAAAGAGGATGCTTGACTCTAGTCCTACTTTTGTGAAAGGTACCCTGTTGCAGTAGCCCTCTTGTTAGAGGATAGAAATGAGCCGAAACACAGATTCTTGTTTATCAGGCATGAAAAGGGTCATGCTTAGCCACACTTTACAGCTCAGCCATCCTGACTCCAACTATTCACTGACTCTGGCTGCAGCAAGTTCCTACTGTAGGTTTCTCTCACTGTCTCTGACTGCTGGCTATTTCCTGCTAAACTATGGCTGCATATATTGGCTGTCAGACTCTGACTGTAGGCTTTTACCTAACTAGACTATGGCTGCAGGCTGTAACCTTCTCTCTCCCCAGGTTCCTTCTTCTTCATGATTTCCTCTTGTTCCCTCTTTCTCAAGGTTCTTTCTCCCTCATGATCCTCCCCTCCCCAGCTAACCCACTCCCTTTTATCAAACGTATCTTTATTGGATATAACCGTGACTCATCAGGGTGAGGCTGTGTTGGGTAATTAACACAGCTGTTACTTATCAGGGGCAAGCTCACCTGTGTTACTTTCTCCTACAGTACCCAGCCTCTCTTAACTCCTAAACAAGCCTGGGAGTTGTATGGGGGAGTGATAATTTAATATAATTGAGGTACCATTTCTTTGAAACAATAATAATTAAATATTACTAAGTAATTTAAACAAGTGTATTGTGCTCAGATGGTATCATCAACACAACCCAAAGGAAGTTTTGTTGTAAAATGAAGAAACATGGGCTTTTGTGTAATTCAGTTCCTAAAAGCACTTTTATGAGCTGTTCTTTTGCATTTAAAAGTGGACTGTTTTAATCACTTTCCTGGACAGCAAACTGTTTCTTCTATAATCTGAAAAAAACCTTCAGGTTTCACCAGTAAACCTACAATTCTGAAACTGTTTGACTCAGCCCCCAAGGAGATATTAAGGCACATTTATCAGGCAGAATAAGACTGAAAAAAAGCCAAGAAGGACTTGTTAAAATATGTTTATGGGCTTAAGATATACTGAAAGATATACTCAATTTGTCTTAGTCATTCACGCTACGTCATTCATTTTGGAAATAGAACAGATAAAAGTGGATTTTATCCCCACACCTCTTTGAGGAAGACAATGTAGTAGAAGGAAGGAGAAATCAGTGGGTGTAGATGAAGATGAATGAAACAATGAGATTAGAAGGATGCTAGAGTATATCTGTGAAGTGCAGAGAGCCTTAATTAGCAAGTCACCTGCAGCAACCCAGAGTTTTATAGGAGCATGAGATGGCTGGGTGTCATGGGTTAGTACAGTTTGGTTTTTTAGTTATAGAAGAATGTAGAATGATTTTCCAGGTCAGGACCTGGAAATTGCTTTAGAAAGGACAGGGACCTGTCAGAGGGTTAGTTGGAACACTGGCATCTGTTCTGACCACTGAAAATTGTTTGCTATGACTTTGGGAAGTACCATATAAAACCCATTGATTTCCTGCAGGTGGGCCTTTTCCTTCTTTCCTTTGGCCAGAGAGACAGGTAACATCAAGTTGGGCCTGCTGCTACCCGCTTTTTGGGGGGAGCTGGCCTGAGGCCTGGCCGGATTCCATCGGCTGCTGGGTGAAGTGCGGGGTAAGGAGAGGTTGCTGCTTTACAACAGCTACTTTCTCCAAACTTCCCTGGAGCAGGGAGAGATCTCTGCTGGGTCCCTGATAAGAGCTATGGGCACCATTTGGGCCGAGGCTGCCCCGATTTACACTGAGGGGTGGCTGAGAAGGCATTTATGATCCTGCCTGGTTTTTTGTGATTCTGGACTGCCTCAGTGCTCTGATCTCTGATGTTTCTGTGAATTCTTCCTCCCTCACCAGCACAGCCTTGAACATCTAACACCAGGAGCTACAGAGGGAGAGACAAAGACTCTGGGCAGATTTAACTCTTTCCTGGCAACATAAAGCTTCCAGAGCTTAGCCCTTCTCTGAGAGAGAAAAGAAAGGAACAGAGTGAACATAAAGAAGAAACAGCATGAAGTCAGTAGAGTGAAAGTGAAAAGAGTATTGGGACAGAGGGTTGAAGAGTTGGTTGTTCCATTCTTATTTGAGCCATGGAAATAAACCCTATATTTAAATCATTCCTTTAAATCATAGGAAATATATGCATTTGGGGAGATGATTGTTTAGATTTTGTGTGGATTTGAGCAAAGATGTTTGTGATGGACTAAGTAATATCCTATAAGATGCTTGAACAGAGATAAAGATGAGAAGCTCTCTGCACCAGTGAAGAAGTGAAAAGATATCTCTGTACCTTGAGATGAAGAATCCTTTGATTTAGAGTTATCCATCTTTAAAAGGTGACACCCCAGTATGCAAAAGTCTAAGACCCATGACCCATGAGCAGCTTTGGAAACTGTTCCTGGGAGGCTTACAAAGGCAGGTTTCCCCGGGCAGTTGGTTTTGTGACAGTTTAAAAAACCCACAAGAGAACTGTTCTAAGTTGTCAGTGGGATCCATGACTCTAGGAGAGACTCTTCCCCTAAAGAATTGATGAAAGACTATTGTCAGATAGTGAAACGGACTGAAAATTACAAGTTTTGTCTCTTTATGTTGTTTTGTAGGAAAGTGAACAGTTTGTAAGGGGAGGGAAGAGTGTTTTTAGAGTTTCATTCTGTTTTAGTTTTCGTTTTTTTCCCCAACTTTCTCCATTTTTTTAGTGTGTGTTAATAAAACTATTTGTTAATTTTTAAGGTTGAGCCTGCTTTGTTTTTCTCCTAGTCTCTCTCCTGCAGAAAATGTAAATACTAAGACCAAAATTTAGTGAACGTGAAACCACTACACTGGGCTACTATTTATTATTCCCCATTCTGTGTACCTCTTTTATTTACTTAGATGGCAAGCTCTTTGGAACTGACATTGTCTTTAGGCAAAAGTATGAGGAACATGAACAATGTTTTCATACATGAGCTTTCTAGGAAAATGAAATGGCATTGGTATGATTAAATACTAAAGACAGAAGACTTTTTGTTTAAAATAATCTGAATATATGTTTTTATCCATAATTTCTTGGGAGGCTTTCAGACACATTAAAAAATAATTAGTTCCCGGTTATGTGTCAGTTAAATTTATTGTCATTTACACCCATAAAATCCATTATCACAGCTGGTGTTGCTTCAAAGCCTCCTTATGCCAAGAGAGATATCTATGATATTTTTTCCCATGCAGCATTCTCAATATCCATCTGGGAAGGATCCCCATGAATCTGAGATATCATCTTTCAAAAACTGAAGAATTTGTGATAAGCTAGGTACTTCAAAAATACATGAATTGCACTGGAGGTCTTTTCAGATCTGAAGTACAAAAAAATAAAAATAACCTCAAATACCTTTGTTTCTTCTTTCAGTGTTAGGCTGAGTGTTTTAAGGAACTTTGTACAAAAATTGCACTGAATTTTATTTGAAAATTGCATGAAGATAAATAGGGGGATATTAATTTTTTTTATTCATATGAAACACAGTGTATAAAGTAAATTCTTATCAGACTTATGTAAAACCTTGGAGAAAATATGACAAATACCTCCCTTCTTCCCTTATCTTCAGCGCTGTAAACATTCTTCAGAAATAATATTACACATCTGACATGGAGAATAGCAACATATCCAAGTGAAACTCATCCAAATCCACTCCACAAGGCTCTCATAGGAGCTTTAATGACCTCCACTTAACAAATGGACTACTTAATGCAGAAGAAATTATTGCTAGTCTTAATGAAAAGAAGCCTTTGACAGGCACCAGTCATTCACATATTTGCCAAAAATCACCTTTGTATCTGCTTTCTTCTGTGAATTGCTGATGTTGCTGGAGACAGAACAAATTAACAGGTTATGAGGAAAGTCAAGCTCTGAGAAATAAATTAGGTTAGTCCTAATATCCCGCTGGGCTTGAGTCTTGTCTATTTTTCTTATGTAAGAAAGAACTGTTGGCGTCAACAGACTTGACATCAAGTGTTTTCTTGAGTATTTTCTCCTTACCCTTTTTCTCTTCAAATAGACTTTATCAATAATAAGGTGCGAGTCATGTGTCAAGTAACTTCACTGTTGGTAAGAAGAAAATAAAATGGACAAGTATAGAAAGGGAGGCATGCCTTCCTAAGAAATGTACTTCTTTAATACTTTATTTCAAATTGTTTGGGCATACAGTGGCCTATTAAGAGGCACGGCAGCAAATGAAGGATGAGGGAGAGAATGAGAAAGAGAGGAGTGCTGAGTCAAAGAAGAAGGTAAGAAAGGAAAAGAAAGAAGGGAGGAAGGGAAAGGAAAAGAAACACAGAGAAAGGAAGACATTAAAAAAAAAATAGCAAGATAGAAAGAGAGAGAGAAAGAAGGAGAAAAAGAACAGGCAAAGTTAGTACAAAATTATAGTGCAACTATAATGGTCCCAAGCAGACAAGATTTATTATCAAGTTGAAAAAAAAAATTGTAGTTAAACACGGAAAATTCAAATTAAATATTTAATGAAAAGAATATTACTTTGCTGACTGAAACAAACTAGACAGCACAGCTAAAAATCAAAGCCCTGTTGCCTACTCATGTTTTGTCATTGCCTTAAGACTACCCACAGAGAGTACCAATGAACTGAGGTTTCACAGGTTTTACCTTAACTGTGAATTTTCATACTTTGGTAATTGAAGGCCAGCCAGTAGAGTTCTTTTGATGTTGCTTTCTAGGTGAATCTTGTTAAAGCCAAAGAATTTTAATGGAAAATATAATTTTATTTCTGCAGTAGAAACCAAAATGTTGTAGATAGTTCAGCAACTTCTTAAGCAGGACCAAAACTCATGGAAAGCAGTCAACCCTATGATCCGTATACACCTGTCAAAACTGCTGAAGTAGGATAGAAGATAACCCAGGGAGCACAGCAGAGTATGGAAAATCAGCAAGCTACCAACAAATACAGATGTTTTTGTTTGGTTGTTTTTGTGGTTTTTTGTTTATTTGTTTGTTTGGGGTTTTTTGTTGGTTTTGTTTTGGTTTGGTTTGGTTTTTGTTGTTTGATTTGTTTGGGGGTTTTGTTTGTTTGTTTGTTTGGTTGGTTGGTTGGTTGGTTGGTTGTTGTTGTGTTTTTTGGTTTTTTTTTTTGTCTCTCACAAGTACTAACAGTAACTTCAGGAAGAAAAATAATAAACTGAATCTAAAGATATATTAGATTCCGCTCAGCTGGATATTTAACCTGAAGCAACTTGTTGGTCATGTGTTTTTGTATGAGGCTATGCCTTGACATGGGAGTTGGGATTGTCCCATAACATCACATTTCTGATACACTTTTTTTGTTTTTCTGAACCACTGTCTTGACATACGAAACTCACAGCTTTTATTCCAGGCAGCATTAATTCCTGCTATATCCTATACCAGTGAGACTGAAGACACTGCTCTGTGTTCAGAGAGCATCTAGAATAACTAAGACCAGTTTCATCAGAGACTAGGAATTTTCCTGTTCAAACAGTGAATGTGGAGGTAGCAAGTTGACATGTTGAAAGCAATTAACTCCTTAAGTACTTGGATACATGCAAACCTGCTGGAAATAGCCACAATAAAAGTGTCTTTAGTAGAAAATATTTGTATATTCAGAAACTGTGTATCCAGAATCTCCATTATGAATTGAATATGAGAGACCTTCCTCTCCATTCTTTTTCTCCTTCCCTTTTCTTTATTTTAATCAACCTAAATTTAAAGGGGTTTTGAACTATGCTCTTTTAGCTGTTCTCTGCATCCTACTCTTGGCCTTTGAAGGACAGCTTTATACTTTTTACCCCCAAAAAATGAGTTGGTATGGGCAGTCAACTTACTGTTTTTAATGGGAAGAATTAAATGGAAAGGCATTTGAAAGGAAATTGAAATTACTTTAATTTTGAAATTGTTACCAAAAATAGATGTTCACTAGCTACAGTTTAAAACAACTAGGAGAAGAGGTAAGTATACCCATGTAATTGATTTTAATGCATCCATTTATTTAGATCAAGATTATGTAATTAATTAAATAATTAAATAATATATTTAGTCCTTAAAAAAAACAAACAGCAAACTCCTTCCTTACTAGAAATGCTTAGTAAGCAGCTGTAAAAACCATGACATGTGTTGGTTGTATCCATTTTAGTAAGAAAAACTGTGTCAGTGCATTAGATCAAACACGGGCCTTCAGATCTTTTTATTCTTTAACTCTAAGCATCCTCCTGGCTATGCTGACTTTCCCAGTCACTGTTCAGGCAAAGAAAAGGAGCAGCTCATGTCAATAGTGGTTTTCTTTGTGGATCTGGATAGGATCTCTATTTTGCCTTGTGGATGTAATTAGCATAAGCAGTGCCTCGTCATTCAGTCCCTGCTTTACTTATGAAGTGGCAATAAATGCCCCTGCACTGCCAAAAGCAGATACTGGTTCCCTGCTCTCATGTCATCTTCACTATACATATGTTAATTCATCTAGTCATCACTTACCAAGTCATCTAGTTCCCTTTGCAGCAGGATTGGGATGGAATCTGGGAGACTTCCAGGAGCATCTTCCTGAAAGCTTTGAGTTGCTCTCCACCAAAGAGTCATCTGTCACTATGCCGGAAGGTTCATCCCCTCAAATAATCTCATTTTTCATGTGCCATATGATGCAGTGCACATAACTTGCATCAGATTCATGACATAAAAACACATTCTACAAGCTGAAGCATCATTACTATGCCTCCTACTCATCTGTGTACACAGACACGCACACACACATACACAAGAAATTTTTATCTGAGGTTCAAAGAAGCCAAGGACCAAGTGCTTCATAAAAAGGGCACATCAGTCTGCTCAAGAAAAGGTGAGGTGTGGGCAGAGTGGATGTATAACTGAGCACCATTTGGTAGAGGAGTAGTGAATCATTCCCTGAGACTACTGGATTTAATAATGTCATTGTAGGCCATGGAGCTCCTGGACCTCCTGCTGTCACAGCAGGCAAGGATTCCTGGCAGCAGGCAGACTTGTGCCCTTTTCTTTCTGAGAATAAATCTTTGTTTCTCAAAGCAATCTAAAAATTGTGTGTCAGATGGAAATCAGTCTAATTCACTACTAGTCCAAATTCAAACCACAGTCCTACTATGAATTGCTAAGTGATAAGCACCAAGAACAAACAAGTTCATTAAACTGATTTTTTTTTTTTTTTCAGTAAGCAGAGAGTTAGATCAGTGTTGGATATTTTTAAAATACTGTAAGGAAGATTATGACCCATTATCAAAGTTTTGAGAATTGAACTTCTCACAGCTTTCCTAATAGAGCAGAATGTGATGTGATATGATCTAATCCATCACCAGCTGCTTTACTGAGGCAATAAGTAGTTTCCTAAACAGAAGAACTAAGGAACCCTGGCTTTTAATGAATTTGTATCTTGATTTCCTTTTAAATTTTTAGCTTCTACTACATTTATAGGGCCTAAACCTCATGTCTGTTAGTCTTATCAGACTTATTCACCAGAGAAACTTTGATCAAAAAGTGGAAATTTTAATTTTTATTAATGCACAATCTTTGATTAACTAGTTCTCAATAGAATAGGACACCTATTATGTCTCTCTCTGTGGGCTAAACGTGCTTTAAGCGAAGATGAAATCTTGTATTGCTTCCATCAGGAACAGCCTAATTAGAGCCTCTTTCCTGAATTCAGTTATTTGTGAAAAAAATGCCTCTTTTTCTTCTAAAATCTGTTCAAAACAGGCCAAGAGACTCATAAGGTTTTAGAAAAAAATGTATACTGCCCTCTTGTCCTATCTCTTAATTCCTTCCCCTTCCCTCATGCAAAAAGATTGATCCCACAAGGATAGGAAACAGAGGAAAAAAAATAAATCTTCTCATTCTTCTCTATCTCACAAATCCAAGAAAGAGTACTTAAGATTTTCAAGAAAAAAGAAGTATGGATATCATTTATAAACAGTATTAGACACTTCGGAAAATTGAAATGCCTTAACCATGATATCCAAGATAATATTAAGGTACCCAAGGCAATACAAAAGCATTTAACCAGCCTTTTGTAAGACCACACAATGTGTTTCTATGTATGTATATTCAAAATTTAAATATCTTAAGGGATACTACAAACATGCTTGGATGCTCAGACATGAACATGAGAATCCAGAGACTTGAAAGCTCTCCATATGCAGTTCTCCTGTTCACAAAGGAATTTGGAAATGAAAACAACCTTGGGAGAAATCTGATACTGTGGTGGAAGAAAGCCTGTGGAGGATTAAAGCAAGTTCTGCTTCAGCTGAAATGCTAAAATGGATTAGCAAAGACCTACAGCCAATATATTTGGATGTGTATCCTACCTAAACTTCATATTATAGGCCAGTCGCTGTTCTTTACATCCCTGTGTTTCCTTCAAAAACTGTCCTAGAACATAAGTTAAAACAATGAAAGAACAAACTCTTAATTATATTTAAACTAGAAAATAAGTGAATTAAGCTAATCACTCATTGTTCTCTGTGCTACAACCAGTCCCACTGGTAGGCAGTCTTCTTCAAGGCCTTGATGTTCCGTGCACCTCTGTGATATATATCAACAAATCTTATTTGCCTTGTGTGCAACTCGTCACAGACAACAATTCTTTGCACTCCCCCATTCACATTTCTTGTTCAGTGTGTACCACCTATGCAATTTCTATCTTTCAGAGACTTTATGAGTTTTCAAAAAATATTTTCTTTCAGATCAAGAAGGGTTGCTGTCCCTCAGTATTTTTTCTTTCCTTTTCCTGCCTTTTTACACATCTCTTTTCACCTTCTTCATTGGTGGACTGTCTATATTTTATCTTTCTGTATTACATTTGTGATTTCTTCTCTGCATAGCTTTGTACCCTTCATTGTCCATTCTCAGCACTATCAGACATTTTAAATTCTTAGAATGTGCTTTGCATCATTTTCTTTGCATAGGAACTTTCCATACTTGTCCCTGTTTTGGGAGATCATCTGTTCAATTCTCCAGAGAAACAGGTCAGAACAAAGGAAAAGGCTTTACTCAAACTGACAGGGAGTTGAGTATCTGTGACCTTTGCTTAGGTTGGTGATTTATTTTTTATTTTTTTTAATTGATGTATAATTCAGAGGTACTCGATTCTGTCCAAAGAGAAAAAGAAATATATGTGTGTGTGTCTTGCATCCCTTTTCTGAGTTCTGCATTATCGCAGTTATCCCACTGGCAGCACGGGTGAGAGCTAGGCTGCAAAAAGGCTGATCTTGTCTGTATGAGTTGCTGTCACACTGGTGATCACATCCTGTAATCTTATTATCTTCACTATGTCAGCAGTGACTCCATAGTAAGACAAAGCTCAAAACTGTTACACTGGTTCTCTTCTAAGTACAAGTCCTCCCTTGCCTACAGAAATAGCAAGAAGGAGGGACTATATCTCACAACATTCAACTTTTGCTAACAGAAGAATGATCAAAATTATGCTGATTAATGTAACAAACTTCAACATCTAACTTCCAACTTCAGACAATGAAAAATTCATGTGCAATTAAATAAATATAATCAAAATGAGGACCATTTCTTTAGTGTTAAAAACAAACATAGAATCACATTCAAACATCAATACTCTGATTCTACTACCTCTAGGATTGTTCTTATTAGATAAAAAGGGTTCATATTGATACAAAGCAAGGGGCAGGCAACAAGAAAATGAGCACACTTTGCCTTCTAATAAAATTCAAAAGACAAATTAGGTGCCTTATACTGGAATGAACAAAACAGCAACAAGAATTTGTTCTATAAATGCATAGGTCAGAAAAGAAAGGTCAAGAAGAGTGTAGGCCCCTAATAAACAAGAAGAAAGAAATGGTGACATATATGGAGAATGCTGAGGTACTCATCGAGTTCTTTGCCTCAGTCTGCACTGGCAGTCAGGCTTCCCACATCTCTCAATTTCCTGAAACTCCAGGTGGGCACTGGGAGAGAAAATTCCCACCCACTGTCAACAAAGAACAGATTTGAGACAAACTGATTAAACTGAACAAGCACAGGTCTATGGGGCCTCATGACACAAATGCCAGGGTCCTGAAGGAGCTGGCTGATGTAGTTGCCAAGCCATACTCTACTGTATTTGAAAAGTCATAGTGGTCAGGTGAAGCCATTAACTTGAAAAATTTAAACATTTCTTTTTAAAAAAAGGATAGAAAGGAAGATCTGGGGAACTACAAACTGGTGAACCTCACCTCTGTGCCTGGTAAGATCATGGAGCAGATCCCTATGGAAGCAAGTTTAAGACACATATATGCAAGAAGATGATCCAAGAAAGCCAGCATGTGTTTGCTAAGGGAAAATTGTGCCTGACCAAGCACAATTTACAACAATTTACAACAATTTACAAGCCTTTTACAATGGCATGACAAGGGAAGATCAACTGATGTCATCCACTTAGGCTTCTTTAAGCCCTTCAACACAGTCACAGAGAGGGGTAGACTATTAAGTAGATAAGAAATTGGATGGATGGATGCATCCAGACCGCTGTGGTCAATGCCTCTGTGTTCAGGTGGAGGCAGATGATGAGTGGTGTCCCTCATGGCTCTGTCTTCAGACTGGTGCTCCTCAATATCTTCATCAATGACATAGACAGTGGGATCTAGAGCACCCTCAGCAGGTTTGCAGATGTCACCAAGCTGAGCAGTGCAGTTGACACAACAGAAGGAAGGGATCCCGTCCCAGGGGAACTGAATGAGGAGGACACCCATGAGAATCTCATGAGGTTCAACAAGTGCATGTGGGTCAGGGCAACCCCAGACATGAGTACAGACTTGAGAAGTCATTAATAGCAGTCCTACAGGGAAGGACTCAAATATTCTTGCAGATGAAAAGCTGGACATGAGTATGCATTTGCATCCCAGAGAACACAAAATCATGTCCAGCAGGGTGCAGGAGGTGATTGTGCCCCTCTGCTCTGAGACAGTAGACCCACATGAGACTCTGCCTAGAATACTGTTTCCAGATCTGTGGTCCTCCTCTGAACCCATTTGATAGGGCTTAAACTGGGTTTCCATGTCTTTCTTGTTCTGAGGATGCCAAAGATAATCAGAGGATGTTTCCTGTGAAGACACTCTGAGAGAGCTGGGGTTGTGCAGTCTGGAGAAGTCTTGGGGAGAGACCTCATTGAGACATTTTGGTACTTAAAAGGAATTTGTAGAAAAGAGGGAGGGCATATTTTTACAAGAGCATAAATTTATACAACAAGGTAAAAGAGTTTTAAACTTAGAAGACATTTAGATGTTAGGAAGAAATTCTTTACTGTGAGCCACATGAGTCACTGGAATAGGTTGCCCAGAGAACTTGGGGATGGCCCATCCCTGGAAATGTTTAGAGACAGGCTGGATGGAGCTATGAGCAGCCTGGTCCAGGGGAAGGTGTCCCTGTCTATGACGGGAGGGTTGGGATAGATCACTTTTAAGAGCCCTCCTTACCCAAACTATTTTATGATTCTATGAAAACCATGACATGTAAACAAAAAAGAACCTACTGGTTTAAACAACATGAGAAGTGTATATTCAAATCAAATACATTTTGTGGAGTGTCAGTGACCAAGAAAGGGTCTGGAGAACACTCCTCTCTGCTCATAATTTGCATTTTGGAATACTTGCTTTGGTCATGCTATTTAAAACCAAGTAGACAGATGGAAGCAGAAGACAAAACACAGATAAAAGAGGCAGTCACAGTAGCTCCTCTTTTCTAAATAAAAGATTAAAAAAAAATATTTGAGACTGGTTATGTACTCTTTTTTGGCTTGGTAGAGTACACACTGGTATCTTTTGCCTTTCCACAAGTTCACAGACTGCTTGCAGTGAGGAAATTAATTTTATGCTCTGATTATTGAAGCTGTTCTACAAAGAGGGAGTAACAGACTTCAGCCTATTATTAGTGCACTAAGCTGGGAGGAGAGTTATGGGTTCTAATCCTAGCTCCCTGAATTGGGTATGTATATTAACTTATGTGTATTAAATGAAGAAGGCACAACTGCAGCCAGTGCTGGGATTTGTAGCATTCACACTGAGAGTATGAAATCTCAGAAAGATATCCCTATTTATAAGAAAGCTTCTGAATTACAGGGAGACTTCAACAAGGATTCTGTTCTCTTTACTCTGCCATTTAACTGAGTGAAGAATAACAAAGAAAGTGTATAAAAACCATAAGCATCCACTAATTTCTGAAGCAGAATAAAAATTATGTACTTCAGAGAGGTAATGGGTTCATAAATTTCAATACTAGACGTTTAATGCTTCACCCACTTCCTTTGGGGTTTTGTCCTAGCATATCTATCATTGGATATAATTAGACATTAGAAAGAGCTGTCTACCACTCCTAGGTCAAATCTTGAAACTTTATTGTCAGACCAATACTATACATTTATTTTTAAGAAATGGACTGGAAAATTTCTGCTCCTAGTTCTGTAGCTCTCTCTCTCTCACAGAATTAGAATTAGAATTAGAACCAGAATTAGAATCCTAGCTCTGTTGGTCTCATTCTTCTCTCTCAGGACTAGAATTTGTCTAAGAAATGTTGACATAATCATGAATAATTCCCACTGGAAGAACTACTGACACTCATTATGGTTTTCTATTCTGAGACCTCTTTCTTTTTCTTTTTAATGTTTAAAAGCTGTACTTCTTTTGTCCTGAGAAAGGCTAATCTGAATGGTGTATTCGAGAAAAGGCCACCAATAATTGCTCATAGAAGCGCTATTTCTCATGAATGAGCTTTACCTGACAGATTTCTGTGTTATGTAAAGATGCAACATTGAACCTTATTTGTGATTGCATATTGCCAACTGTTATGAAACTTCTTTCTCGATTTTTTGTTGAAATTTTGTCCCAGAGGCTGCAGTTTCATAGGTTCAGTGGTAATGCATTTTGACGGATTTGTTAAAGCAAAGAACTCAGATTCTCTTTTTGTTAGAGGGAAACTCTAAGGCATGAGGAGCTCAGAAATCAACCTGTGCAAAACATTGTTCAGATGTAGCAGAAACAGCTCATGCTACGAGATATAAGAAACCCCATGTAGCCAGAGCAACATAACTTCTTTCTGTTCATGCAGCTTTTCCTGTTATCAAACAGTGTATTAATTACAAATCAGTGTTAATTTTGATATGTATTTATTTTTCTCCTCAATGTGCACAGGAAAAACTATTAGCAGTTTGGGTAACAGCCAAAGGACAGAAAAATACAAAGAATAATCAAATCATTCTAATTTCAATGAATATAGAATGCTTTTACAGTACAAAAAAAGTTGAAGTTAAATTTCCAGAAAGCTTCAGAATCATAGAATCATAGCATGGCCTGTTGGCCACACTTCTTTTCAATGCAACCTGGGAACAGTTGGCTTTCAGGGATGCAAGTGAGCACTGCCATCTCACCTTGGTCTCTTCAGCCAGAACTCACAAGTCCTTTTCAGGGCTGTTTTCAATCCATTCTCTGCCCTGCCTGTACTTGCACTTGGGATTTCCCTGACACACGTGCAGGACTCTGCACAAGCTTGGACTTCTTAAATTTTATGAGGTTTTCACAGGCCTATCTCTCAAGCCTGTGTTGACCCCACAACAGAACTTGGTGTCATCAAGAAGCAGTGATAGGCTCAAAGGTATGTGTCTATGATTGAGATATCTAAAATTAAGAGCAGTCTTAGATCAATATCACTGCTGAGAATGAGGAACAGTTTGTGATAATGATCTACTTGTCACCATAGCTGAGTTCAACCAAACTCAGAATCAGGGCTAAAAAAGCAGAAAACATTACCAGGAACATACTATTCAATGACAGTCCATAAAGCAGAAGATGTCACTTTGAAATCTGGGAGATGTAAAGAATGACACCAGGTTATACCATCAGTGCTGACCTACTGATAGGTACCTTACACTGCTGAGTGGGCTCCTGCAAACTGCTGCTGCTCTTGGAATCAACCTGCTAACACACAAAACAGCAAAACAAAACCAATGGAAGAAAGGGGCTTCTGTCCTTTATTTTTTTCCTAAAATGTCTCTGATGCTTCTTCCATTATATTGTGTGTGCTTTCTTCAGGTAAAACCATGGCTCAGCAATCCTCTCCATTGTCTCCGAAAAATCTGTGGATATAAAAACTTGGTATAGAAAGGATAATATCATAAGGGACTTCTTTGTCAAAGTTGTTAACTTCTCTAAAAATAACAAGATAATAAATATACTTCATGAGGCTCTATTGGCATCATGAAACTAACTATTATATGCTATCCCACTTTCAGTATGTAGTTACTCAGGGACAAGAGAACAGAGCAATGTTCCACTGACATATAGTAGCAGAAAAGCAAACAAAGAGATGTGTGATGATAGCACAAACCATGAAGTTAAACTAGCTAAACAGTTCTTTCTTAACTACAAGTGGGACAGCCCTAAGCAGTTAGCATCATGTAATTCAAACCTTAATTATTCACATTTTCACTCTAAAAATGCCACTTGCTTTAGCTTCTTGTAGGAAATAATAGTTTTTCATAATACAACAAAGAGAAAATTTGATTCACTCTATGCCATAAGTAGTTCAAAACACCTTTTTAAGCTTAATAGAAATAATAGGAATGGAACAATTACAATTTTCAGTAGTGAAAAAGAATTGTATCAGCATATCTGGAGCTGATGAATTGCAAACATTCATTAAAATAATCAGTGATGGATTTCAAATTAAATCCATCAGCCATAAAAATCGAAAGTCATTCACAACTGAGCATATCATATAACAGGTGTCAGCAGAAGGAAAGAGAGGTCTTATACCACAGACGAGCTGCAAGTATCACTCTTTCACTAGTATGAGATAGTCTTGCTGTCTTCTCTGTCCTTTCTTGCATCATGATACTGCACAGAAGCCTGTGAGGAGGACGCATGCTGGTGTCACTGACCATCCAGGCATCACTGTGGTTGTGTCAACCAAATGACTGTCCACTGTTGGTTACCATGGCTGTTAGGTTGTTATGAAATGTGACATAAAGACAAGACACTAACAAGACTTTTCTTCTAAATAAAGAGGCAGCCCTAGTTACATTTATGCAATGGCTAACCTTTTCAGTCTGTTATACATGCTTTGAAAAGGCACACAATGTTTAATCTCCCAGAGAGCTAGAAGGAACAACAATAAACTTTTGATGTCATCATCTGACCTATTTGTTTAGATTCCCTCTACAGTTAATGATGAGAAAGAAACAGTTCTGTGGTATGATTCATGTGCTCTATTTTGGTTCAGTTTAGGATGAGATAAATCCAACCCTAGAAATGCCTACTATATTCTACTGATCATCTAGAGAATCTAGTTTACCCTCCACCAGAGATAACTGAACTAATTGAACCCAAACTTTTTACATTTTCTAAATCCTATTCAGGTGGCACTGTGTACCTACTACTACTGTGTACATGTTAGGCACATGCAGAGGCAGGGACTCAGTGTCTGCTCAGGACCAAAGATAATAAAACCATATATATATATATATATATATATATATATATATATATATATATATATATATATATATATATATATATAATTTACATGTCTCAAGTCCCAGGCAGTAGCTGACCACGAGTTTCCTGATTCTGGTCTCTAGGTTCTATTTTCTGGCAAAGTTCTATTTAAAGAGTCAGTTACTGACTTTTCTTCCAGATCTGGGATGCCATGACTGTCCTGCCATACTCAAAATCCTAAGTGAAAGTCTTGAAAGGATGGAAATGTTCTAATCTTCTCTGTGGAGTACAAATGTTAAAGTAACTTCCAATCAACTCGCAATTGAAGGTAATGTAGCACTGAATAAATGAGTGAAACAGTACAGCACCTGATCACTGAGCCTTCAGCTAACAAGAATAACAGGAGACTACGGTTTATCCCTGTCACAAGCCTCTGCAAAAGAGAAAAGGAACTGACACATACTTATTAGTTTTTTGCAGCAAACCAGAGGAGAATTGGAAGTAAGGGCCCTAATCCAAGTGCCAAATGTAATCTTACATTACACTGTAACTCAAATTCCCATTCTATATCTGGTGACAAGCCTGTCTGCTGGGAAAACAGCTTGTGTAGCAGAAGAAAAAGGCAGTGACGGGCTACTTACACAATGTTATTAAGCATAATCTCACTGTTTGTCTAACATTACTCTCTGCCCACAAAGAAGGGATTTTAAACTTAAATGTTTCTGTTAATTTAATTGAACAACAAAACTCAGGATAATTTTTAATGTTTCTTGAAAAATATACTCTGACTAACACATATAAAAAAATGGAGTGTGAAGCACATATCCTTGAATCTCTTTTCTTCATCTGAGAACAAGAATACTGACAAAGAGGTAGCTTCTCCACAATGCCAGGCAATTTTCAGACCTAGTATTTCACTGAGCACTTCTCTTTTTGTCATGCTGGACAAGCTTGCTTGACCATGTTGAGAATTCTTTCCTGTTATTGTGTATTTTTCACAGCACTTCAAAGGAATTCATTACTTTCCTCTTTTTTTCTCACTTAGAGATGACTCTGGACAGCTAATTACAATATGTCACACTATGTCAACAGTTCTTTGACTCCTAATTTTGAGTAGAATAAAAGATGATGGGACATCACCAAGGCCCTGTAGATAACACAATCAAGACCTCTTTAAGAATTTTCTATTTCAGCAGATTGTACTTCTCTGTCCTGAACTAATGGAACAAAAAAGAGTTGTGATAGGGAGACTTGAAGTTGTTTATTGGGGTGGGTTTTTTTGTGTTTTTTTGTTTTTCTGGTTTTTTTGTGGTTTTTTTTTTTTTTTGTTGTTGTTGTTGTTGTTGTTTGTTTGGGTTTTTTGTTTGTTTGTTTGTTTGTTTGTTTGTTAAGTGGCAGAGTCCATTCCACAAATGGATAAGAGTTAAACTAGCTGGAGTTCTAGAAATTAGCTATAATTCTTGAATTGATGAGTCATAATTTTCAAGGGAATAGGGTGTTTGTAGCTGAAATGGACTAGCTCTTGAACTTATCCCATAGGCCATTTAATTTATGGCTTTTATCCCTTTTACAAACCTGAGAAAAAGTGATCTGACCTCTAAAAAGCACATTTTCAGAACCTTCCGTAAGACAGCAGGACGGAATGCAGATTAAGAATGCAGTTCCAGCACCTTGCTCTTTAAAATGCTTTTAAAGCCTGTCTTATTCATTCATCTTTTAACAAAGATGAATGCAGACGACAGGTTTTATCCTAGCTGGCTTTGTAAGGCAAAAAATAATGTTAAATCAATGCCAAAGTTATCAGGGATGAGACCAGGATCAAAGTTCTGATCATCCCACAATGGTTTACTCTGTCTCAAATCATACAAAGAAATTATTTTTAAAAAATTGTTAGAAAAATAGAAATATGTCTCTGAATCAGTTAAGGCGTCTTACTGCTACCATTAACTTAATTTTACCCTCCAATGAAATGACACTTGTAGAGAAAAAAGCTAAACATAAACTTAGTGGAGGACATGACCACTGTGGAATTAAAACAGAATTAGAGTTCTTGAATACAAAACAGTACCTAAAGAGTTCAAATACCTATAAGAAAGACAATGAGGAGTGTGGAGACAGGGGAGAGGAACAAAAAAAAAAAACCTAATGAATATATATAGTGTTAAGTGTTAACCTTTAAGGTCCTGTGAGTCTCTTACACTTACTACAAAATACTAGCGGAAATAACACAAAGGCCTTCAGCTTGTTCTTCAGTATTTAAATCTCCTCTTGCTTTCAATTGTCTTTCAACATGTTACAGTAGCTGGTCAACAATTCCCAGTGGATATTTCATAGTCATTTTAGGAAATAACTAAGTAAAATTTTCAGAGAAAATGTGTGTTTTCCATTACTTTGTCACTGATGGTTCATGCACAAGGATTCCCTCTTCCTGCCTTGTTTGAGGAAAACAGTACACAAGAGACAGCTGGCTTTTTATGTGGTATGGAAACTCAGCTGAATGCATAGGGTCTCTGTGAGCATGAAAATGTCTTCACATTTTTTAAATATTCCATGCACTTGTGAATAACTTGTTACCTCCTCCAGTGAAGAAGCCAATCACCAGCAGAGAACAGAGCTGGTCTTCAGATCCCACATTCTGAAGCTAGTGAAGCTACTGAAATGCATAAAGACAAGGGAGTTACCAGGTTGAACATCTCCCTTTGCAACAGCAGAACTGCTGTTATCCAGTACTCAGAAACAGTGTGGTAGTATATACAAATACTTAAATACTGGTGCAAGTGCAGATATATGTCCTCTGACTGAACTTTTCCTCCTTTGGCACTCTAATCTCTCCTCCAGAATTTCATGAATCATATAAAACCAGAATTTTTTAGGTTGGAAAAGACCTCTAATGTCATCAAGTCCAATCTTAAAACTAACACTGTCAAGCTATGTCCCCTAAATCTACATGTCTTTAAAATAAATACCACCAGTGATACCAACTCTACCACTTCCCTGGATAGCCTGTTCCAGTGCTTGACAATCCTTCTGGGTAACAAATTTTTCCTAATAAAATCTAAATCTTTCCCTGGAACAACTTGTAGCCAAGTTTCCTCTTGTCCTGTGGCTCGTTACCTGGGAGCAGAGACCAACTCCTCCCTCATACACATTTCCTTTTCCTTTTTAGAACACCTTGGATGCATTCTTCTCTCACTAATAATCATAGAATTCCCACAGCACACAGCAATCTGTCCAAGAGTAATCGGCAAAGCAAGGACACATAGTTTGAAAAATTATAGACAGTGTTGTAGAACACCTCCTGTTACTGGGATGTTATATTTTATCTCGGTTTTGTTGTTTTGGTGGGTGGTTTTGTGGGTTGTTGTTGTTGTTGTTTGGTGGGGGTTTTTTTTGGGGGGGGGGTGGGTGGGTAGGTTTGTTTGTTTGGGGCTTTTGTTTGTTTGTTTGTTTGGGTTTTTAAAATAAGAACCTGACACAATTCTAGACTGGGATCCTGCTATCACTCTCCCAAATAAATCCTAAACATGGATTGATGTTTAATGTGTTCTGAGGAGTGAATCCAGCAGACAGACTGCATTCATTCTCCCTTCCGCAAGCTAAGACTGGAGGTGCCATTTCTTACCAGCTGATCACAGTGCCCAGGAAAGTTCCCAGTTATGTTTAACTTGTATCGATATGGTCAATACATCCTGCAGCTGATGCACGTGCAGTGCTTGTTACTGTTACATTAATTTAAATGGTAGAACAATTAACTAAATATTTCAAATTGACTTGGGATATAAACAGAATATTGAAATGCTTCCAGTATACTTTGAGGTAAGATTTATATGGATTTTAGAGGGTGCCATTTCAGAACCGTGTTGATCATTAGCAGAGTCAAAAATAAAACTTAGATTCAGGTGCCTACCACCGACAGGCCTTATTTTCATATGTTATATCAACAGGAGAACAATGAATAACCATATTCCTTGCACCATTACATGAGTAAGTCTTACATAAATTGTGACACTGAAGGTCATTGTCAAGTATCAGAGACTCTCACATTTTTTAGTTTTGTCAGTGCAGATACCTAAGGAATATTAAACACCCAAACCCTTCAACTGCAATTACCTTTATTAAATAAAATCCTTATCGGCTGTATCATTATTGCAAAAGAAATTACAAACCTCAAGACATAGTCATGGCAGTACCTGATTTCTGGAAAAGTGATTCATCAAGAAGTTTTGACTTTATCAATTGCATAATTGAAAAGGCATTTTCCATTACTTATTACACAAAACTCAGTGGGGTAAAGAATAACAAATCTTAAGCTTCCAGAGTTGAGCAAGTGTATTATTTCTCCAACTTCATAATACTTTTGAAATACCTTACATTTCAAATAAAGGAACATACATTTTAAAGGTGATTTACAGAATAAAACTAACATCTGACTTTTTCATGTCAACATGGCTTGCCTTAAAGTATAAATTGGTATACTTTTGAAAGTTCATTATTAGGTAATGGTTATAGTGCTGTTGGAATCTTTTAAATCTAGAGGAAAATGTGAGCACTTATTGTAGGACCAATGACCAATATTTAATTGAAATTATGTAGAGTACAGTTAAGGACTAGATTAATTTTTATAAAAGCAGGAATCAACAGGAAAATATACACGTTAGAGAAAAAGATTTCAGCCTTACAGGTCAAACAAAAAAAATTAAGCCAAATATATGAGCTGATCTTCATTTCACATGATTTCTGCCAGATTAAAGACTTCAAAAATGTAACATTAAATTTGTGACTCCTGATTCTGGAGCATTTTTAAAGGCAAATTATAGCAATGAATGTTTTTAAACCAAAATATAAAATAAGACTTCTAAATTAAGCTAGAGTTCAGAAAGTTTTATGTCAGACTGTTGTCTTACCCATTATAAGTGCATATTTTACTTGCATGATATGCATGTAATATGGGAAAAGGAGAGTTATCAAATGACTTTTTCAATGTCTCTGAATACTTAACAAAATACCTTGGCATTACTAGATGACGATGCAGAAAAATCCATATTCCATGCCACATGAGTACAGGAGTGTAAAAGAGGTCTCACTAGTATGTAAATCATACTCCTCCTTGGTATTTTGTAGTTCTATCCTATGTCTTGAACGTGCATTTTCTTCTTTAAAATAGTTTTTGCATTTGATATTTAAACATATAAGCAGGACAAAGAATACAATAGCTCAGAAATTTGGGGTTCCACCAATCATAAATGATTATTCACTATTAAAGAAAAAAAATCTCATTGCTCTTCTTATAATCTTCTTAAACTTCCCAAAAAGTATAGGTCTTCCCAATAAGTATAGGTCTTCAGCAAAGCAAAAGGCAAAACCCTTTTGTAAAACGTTACTACCCACAAATATTTTTTGTAGCTATAACACTGACATGTGTAAAGCTGCCTGGAGACAGGATCAGTGACGGAGCTCTGGCTAATCTTCTGTGATGCCTCTGGTTCCATGGCAAGTTTGAAAAGAGCAAATGTCCTTCAAAATTTCAGTCAAAAATGGTGTTGGTAGTTATCCCACTACCACAGGAGAGAAGACAAAATTTGCCCACAATTCATAACGTTGGAAGTAATCTCTTGTCTATCCAGAGAAGAAGTTGGTATCTACAAAATCAGTGTGCTAAAAAAAAAAAAAAAAAGGAAATTTTTTTTAGTAGTGTAATAACTTTTATTCCTAAAAAAGATGTATTGCCAAATGTGCTAACCTCAAGTATTTTCCAAGCCTCAGAAATGGGCAACTTTTGTGCCTCAACCAATTGACAGCAGAGCATGAGTGGTTTTGAGGCAGCTCAGTTTTCCTAAACCTAAGCTTTTGGAGTTTCTCATGATGGCAAAGAACAGTGGAGAAAATCCTTACATTATCTGGAGAAGTGAAAAAAATGCCATGACAAGTGTGTCCACAATAACTTCTCACAGAGACAAAAATAAGCACTCACTTAAAAAAAGTGAAACTATGTTTACTAGCTCTTCTGGCTTGTTTTAAAAAGGTTAATAATATTTTCCACATGGCACTGGCTTTCTGACAGCACAGATTTAACACAAATTACTATCTAAGAAAAAAAGCTACTTTAGGACTTTGCCTGGAGGTATGGTCTCTAAACCATGAAAGAATTGCAGTCTCCAAATACGTCTTTACGTGTTTGATGCTAATCTACATCCTTTATCTCCTGAGCCATCATTTGAATAACTAGATTGAGTGTAATGTCCTGTGCCATACTGCTTATCTGGTGACAAACAGTGTGTACTCAGTCTTTTATTCTGGCCCTAGATATTGCTGTCAGGTTGGGGCAGATGGAACTTAATGGTCCTCAAGATCCTTTCCAACCCAAAGCATTTTATGATTCTATGAATGAAGAAGTAAGAAGTACAATTATTCATGGCAACTCATTGAAAGATTACTTCCACTTCACCTCTGCCCATTCTGTTCTCTCTTCCTGATTGTTTCTTCATATGTTCTTCCATTTTCTTCTACCTGTTTTCCATCTAGACTCAGTTTTATGAATAACAGTAACCCACCCTACTGTTTAATGTTTTGTGTTTTTTTTCCCCATAGGATAATGAGTATTTAATATGATTCCCAGTAAGGTGGAAGAGAATCCAATATTTTGCCTCTGTTAGGTAGGATTTCTTCCCAAAGCTTCGTCTGCCAGAAAATTAAGTAGCTGTTTTCAGGGAAGGAGTATTGAGCATTCAGATTTCATCCTTTATTTCATATTTAAGAAGTAAGAGAGCAGAAAAAATGTTATGTCTATATCTTTATCTATACCTATATATTTGTCCAAAGGATTGCCATACATTCATAATAAAACAGTGTGTTTAGCCACAATATGCTGTGCTGATTTAAAGGACATTCAAGTCACAGATCTAAGATGTAGTAAATGGGGAAAAGCAGTGACAAATAAGAACTTCCATTCAGTAATAATTGTTGAGATTCTGAAATAAAGTCATAGCCAAAATGAGGACAAAACATTGAAACATCTTGGGAGTTAGGGGGTCAAATATATTTATTTTTTAAAACTTTCATTTCAATTCTACCTTTAATTATCATTAGGTAAAATGAAGTCTCTGCATTATGAAAAAAGCTGACATCATCCGTTGCCCAACAACTGACCTTTGAAGTGACTGCTTTTGTCCATGAGCTCTGCTGGAATTTCCAGCAGTATTGCACTGTTTTATTACCAGCCCATAGCTGTTCACTTTTTTGGTACTCTTCTCAGTTCTTCTGCTTCAGAAAATTCAATGCAAAAATACTCACTGGCACTAAAGGTTGCTAACTCAGAAGTGTTGATTTTTGGCGGTCTTTTCCCTAGGCATAATTCATAATATTCTCAAGGTGGGATTTATTGGTATGTGACATAGCCAGAAAAAAAAGTGAAATCAAAATAAAGTCAGTTTTAGAAAAATAATTATTTGTCGCTTTGAAATATAATTCTTAATTTAATTGAAATTAAGCACTTTGACACCTTAATGACATTCTTTCAAAAATCAGAATGGATTCACAGGAATCGTTGATTTTTTCAATCAAGTAATTCAAGAAATGCACACTGGATCAAGGCATCTGTATTCTACCTTGAGCAATGACATCAGCAGGCAATCATAGAATCATAGAATGGCTTGTGTTGTAAGGAATTTTAAAGATCATCTATTTCCATCTGTCAGGAACACCCTTTACTAGACCAGGTTACTCAAAGCCACATCCAACCTGGCCTTGAACACAAGGATGGGGCATCCACAGCTTCCCTGGGCAACCTGTTTCTGTGCCTCATCACCCTCACAGTAAAGAATTTCTTCCTATTTTCTAACCTAAACCCACCCATTTTCCATTTAAAGACATTCCTCCTTGTCTTAGCACTTTGCGACCTTGTCAAAAGTCCTTACCCTGCTCTTTTGTAGCTGCTTTAGGTACAGAAGGTGCTACAAGGTCTCCCGGGAGCCTTCTCTTCTCCAGGCTGAACAACCACAATTCTCCCAGCCTGTCTTCATAGAAGAGATCCTCCAACCATGATCTTGGACATTTTTGCTGAATGAAATTGAAAAATTGGGAAGAAGATTTCTTGGTTTCAAAGGTTAATTACAAACATCATCATCTTGCACAGATAAAACACTATTAAACACATGCAAGGAAAAATAGAATAGCTCTGTAAAAAAATTTAAGATTAAATAGTTATTCCATTTCCTTAGTATAAAATAAAACTCCTCCTGAGGTCTGGATGAAGGTCTGCTTACGCACCTAGGAGTTTATTAAAGTCAAGAAAAGTTCCTTAGGAGCTTGAAAATGAAAGCACAAAGAAATTTGTAAAGCCATAGGTCCCCAAGTTCTGCAGCTTCTATGCTGTAGGGCACACAGCAACACAGCCTGCAGCGAGAGATCAGTCATGTATTGAGGTCTCTGAAGAAGCCCCAAAGTGTTGCACCACATTATTTGTTTTCATATTGTATTTTATATTACTTATTTTTATATTGGGTATTGTGTTATCATAGTTTGTCTGTACTCCCCTGTTCTCCTGGAAAGTGTTTTATTCCAAGGTTTGTCCCTACCCCTCTTCCCAGTCATTCCTCCCAGTCCTCTCATATGGGTCCTGTCTGTCATTTGGCTGTTCCTCCCAGCTTCTGGAGAGTTCGGGTAAGGACATCAAAAGATAGGGCAGGAGCCGAGGAGGTTCCTCCCTTTATCTTCCCATTGGATTCTTTGGATGTCTCTCCAACCCTGTTCCACTCCCACCTTATCCCACATTGGGTGCTGGTTTGTCCCCTCCTTTAGCCCTTCCCCTGTATGTAAGCAGGCTACTGAGGCAGGCGTCTGACCAGGACGGAATAAAGACCTTGGACTTGCCTTCTCACCAAGTCTGACTCCTTTCCTCTGCCATCGACGCGTCTCTACCGCGATAAAGGGGAAAAGTCCCTTCACCGCTCCCCTGGTTTCTAGGACCCGGGGGAGTTTTCCTGTCTGGTTGCAGTCTCTTGGGCAAAACAGAGACAGTGGCTCTGATAGAGACAAGTGACAGACCAAAGTTAAAGCTTCCAATGGAAATGTGACTATTTTGGTGGTGAAAGGTAAAATAAAAGAGTTTTAGTAAATATTCCAGATTTGGTGGACTGCTCAATGGACTTTCCCATATAAAGGAAAGACCGCTGGCTAGCTCACCAAATTCTGTCAATTTCTCACCTGCAGGTGAGAATCAGTCATGACTTGGCTTACTTAGAGATAGGTGGAAATGAGCAAACAGCACAGCTGAAGGCTTTTGTTAGACCTAGTGTACTAGTCACAGATTAATAATTTAATTTCCTTCTGGCTTTCTGTCTCCAAGGAACTGATGAGCTTTGACACTACTCCATTTACCAGAATTGCAAAACTCTGAGCCCTAGGAGAAGTAATAGTCAAGAGCTCCTTAAGTTCTCACTCACTTGAATAGTTTCTTAACCATAATGTATTTTTCAGCAGAAAGACATAAAGTTATTGTCATCTAATGCTATTAAGTCATTTACATGATTAAAAAGTAATTATGAATGACTATTGTTGGATTAGATGAAAATACCCTGTATCACTTGTCATGCATAATACACCACAGCTTTGTTACATACGGAGTTTTGAAAGGTGAAATAAAATGCAATCATTTATGTAATTAAATGTAGACAGGAACACAAAACCAGAGTGGAGGTGCCTATGGTTTGTGATAGGCAGTTTGTATGTCAGCAGACAGAATGAATTTGAATTTAATTACCAATTTTTGGAAAATTTCAATTGCTTTTCATAGAAATTATTAGCACATCATATCCTACTAAATAGTATTTATTAATGTAATTTTAAAACCTACTGTATTAAATATAATTTAAACATCCCTCGTAAAATTCAGCTATTAACTGACTACACACTGGGCACTAGGGGAAAAAAAAAAAAAAAAAAAAAAGAGAAAAGAGGTTTTTACATAAATTGCAGCGCTTTGATTAAGAGTATTTAGAATTAAGGTAGTCGTTCTTCAGTCTCCATCTACAGAAGACTTTGAATTTAAAAATTTCTACAATGATTAGACTCCTTGTCTGCTGTGAAACAGCTAAAGAGCCAAGATTGACAGCTCAAGCTGGGGCTTCCAGAGGAAATGTCTAGAGCTGCAGAGTAGGTGGAAAGCACAAAGTATTTGTAACCATGCATCAAGCCAGTACTTTAGGGGAAAAGAGCACAGGGGGACCATGGGGTAGGGAAGCAATTTGGAAAATCACCTACTTGGAAGCAGAAGTTGATGTAGCAAAAGCATGAAAGGGAATTTTTTAAAAAGAAGGTAGTCAAAATTCTGCCTTGGGGTTCATGATGTAGCACATTTCTCTTTTGGCTTGCAGAGCTCTCCAGGCTTGCATCAGCAACTCACACATTAGAGAGGTTGCTAATCTCAAAAGCATGTCCATTGTCAGTTCTGGAATCTCACCTACATCCTCCCAGGTTGGTCCAGGGTCAGGTTTCTGGGATATGCCAGGTTTTCAGCTGGGATGTATATGGATTGCAGGGGCCTGTCAAACAGCATAATGATTTCCTGACATGATCTGCAGATTGTTTCTATGCTGCAGTGTGACCACTGTTCTAACAAAAGTCATTGTAAACAACACAGACCACAGAAAATTCTGCAAGGTGTGTAGCTCCGACAAGGACAGTGCTGTACCTAAAATAGGAAGTACAGTGAAGCAGACTGATGAAATCCATCAGTTCCATCAACTCTTCCTTCTTCACTAAGCCCTGCAGATATTAATGGTACCAGGCCTTGCTCTCTTGTCAACCAGACTACTTCAGGAAGCCAACTGATAAGTCTGGTTTCATCCAATATTCAGTGTCTACTGCACGAGGAGCTGCAGACTCTCTGGGCCAAAATGATCTCATTCTCAAAGATCTAGTGTTAACACTTAAATTAAATAATGACTTATTCATTTATGTGAAATTTATTACATTGTATTTGAGATATAAGCACTAAATTTACTTAAGTAATGTTTTATTAATTTTAAAAAATTACTTGAAAGAGTAACAAATTCAACTTACTACTTAAATAATTTAATTCCTTAACTGAGTAATTGTTTTACTTTACATTTCAAAAAAGTATAAGAAACTCACAGTTGCTTCATGCTGTGAAATAGCTTTTAACTTTTTTTTTAAAACTACCCATGGTTCAGAAATGTTTAAATGCTAAATCTTAAAAGTCAGCTGTCATGAATGCCTCAAAGCAGAGTGATAAAATATACATAAAAATACATATTACTCCATAGACCTCAAATTTTAATCATTGTTCAAGTATCAAATATCATTCAGTATAGTATCCAAATATTTAAGTTACAGGGGTTTTTACTACAGATGGTAAAAACTAACATGGAGATGTCAAGTTATATCTTTACCTTGGAAAAACAGAGTGGAACTCTTAACTCTGTATTCAGTCCAACTTTTTATAGGTTGAACTCAATTATCTCAGAGGTCTTTTCTAAGCTAATTGATTCAGGGATTCTGCGAAATGAGGATATGTGAGAACATCAGTCCTAAGAACACCCAGGACTGAATGTTGCCTACTGGCAAGAACAAAGTAAAAATCTGGAAACTTTGCCTTCTTTCCATGTTAAAGCATGGTGCCTTGAATGTCATTTGGAGAACACGCTGGCCCCAGCCCGCATTCAGCCACCCTCTCCGTGCACACTGCTGAGCTCCCACTGCAAAGGCAGAGTGCTGGGAAACTACTGTGAAAGGAAACAAGGATGATCAATGCCATCCTCTTTCTTCTTGGGCCAAAATGAGGTGAATAGGTTTCTTCATCTTGGAAGATCTTAATTGAGAGGGATGTAAATGTTAATGAGGGATACAATCATGGATGTCATGGAGGATGTGAACGCTGAAGGGGTGGGCAGAGCTGCAGTGACCTCTGTGAGAAGCACAGTTTGGGCTGTCCCATGCTGGGCACAGCTGGTTCCAGCTGTCTCCAACTGACCCACATCAGGGCCTGGAGCCTTGGGTTAAACATAAAAGAGTGAAAACTGTTGCACAGTGAGAGAGAGAAGTTAGAGAGTAAGTCCTATGAGTAACAGCTGAGGGAGCTGGGGTTGTTTAGCCCAGAGAGAAGGAGGCTCAGAGACCTGTAAGGAGGTTGGTCTCTTCTCCCAGGCAGTAAGTAACAGGTCAAATAGACATAGGCCAAGGGAGATTTAAGTTGGACATTAGGAGGAGTTTTTTCAGAGAAAGTGTGATTAAACATTGCAATGGGCTACTCAGGGAGGTGGTGGAGTCCCTGGAGGTGTTTAAGAAAAAATTAATATGGCAGATGTTGCCATGGTCAACAAGGTGGTGTTCGGTCATAAGTTGGACTTGGTGACTTCAGGGGTCTTTTCCAACCTAACTGATCCTGTGATTCTTGGAAGTGAGAATATGCAAGAGCTTCAGCCCTGAAGTTACCCAGGCTGGTAAAAAAGAGGGAGACAGTGTTCCAGACACCAGAGCAGAGATTACTCTGCTGCTTGTGCAGACCCTGGTGAAGCAGATGTCCCTCTGCAGCCCATGGAGGTCCATGGGTGAGCAGAGATCCTCTTTCAGCCCATGGAGGAGCCCACACCACTCCTATGTGCTCTTCCATCCCATTTTCTCCTCTCCCTTATTGAAGAATAAGTGAGAAGGCAACTGGGCAGGTGTCTGGCTGCTGGCCAAGGTCAAGCCACCAAACTCTCCTGAAGATTTTGACAAATTCTGACAGGTAGAACTCATTTGCTTAAGAAGTAATTTGTGCACTGGTAAAAGGAAAAAAAAAAAAATACAGCACTGAAGAACAGGTTAAATAAAGCCAAATAATATGAAGTTTGCCTTGTACAGATAGTTCAGGATGGCAATGTCATGCGTACTTTCCAGTCTGTTCTTTGAACTTGTAGGTGCAGCTCTCTGTGAATTCAAGGAAGGACTTTGGTAAGATCTAACTTACCAAGAAAGTATACATCATCTAAGCAGCTATGCATTGGAATTATACATGTTACATAATTAGCAGGGAAAAGAAATTAATCCCAATATTATACAAAATGCAAAAACTAGATGGATTTTGTCTTCCAGATGTTACAGCACCTGAGCAGAAGAAAATCTTTTCATTCTGCAATATGATAGGAAGTCAAAGGATTAATGCTAATACCATAATAACAGATATGCGTGAAAAGTGTATGTATTATCACTCTGCCCATTCCCTCCAATAAACTCCTAAAACTGCAGTCAGGAAAGCACCAGCTTGAAAAGAATGAATAGCATATATGTTGTGTTTCTTCCTGATAGCACAATATTCAGGTAGTACAGCAATGACAAATTCCAGCACATGCTGCTGAGAGAGAATTATACATGTTGAAGACAATTAGGGCTAGAGTTCCAGCATTTTCTAGCAACCTTCAGATCTCGTGTATGCCAGCTTTAATTGTGGATGCCTTTTGCCAGGGGTTCAAAACCAAATGACTATATGATATCACTTAACCTTCATCTCCTCAATATATGTGACTCATCATGATTCCAAAATCAAACAGTGTGTTGAATTTTAAGTCAACTATATCTCACTAAGCTCCAAATATACATTTTCTGTATACATTTTCTAGTTTAGTTTGGTGAAGGATATGAAATTTAAAGAGCTCTAGGAAAAAAAATTAAGGAGCACTGAAGAGAAGTATGTTTTATGTTAAAGTCATTCCTATGAACACCTGTGAAACTGTTGAGTTTAATTGGGCTACATCTGCTCCTGATTTTTCACGTTCTGACTGGTTATCTGTCTTTATATTGTATTGCATTGTCTCTTCCTTTTTCCTTTCTGTATGTCTTTTGGGGTGCAGTTACCTAGGATGATACACCTGAGAAATGAGCAATTCAAAAATCTGCAGGCTGTGTGGTATTTGGTAGTCTTCAAAGACAGACATTCAAAAGTCAGACAGATTTAGCGACTTAGTTGGTATGTGTCCTGGTTTAGGGACAAATTTGGGAGAAAACCCCTGAATAGGATCCCTCCAGGAAGCAAACCCAAATGGCCCCTCCCTCCAACCAGTCCGGTAAAAAACTTCTTTGGAGAAAAGTGGAAAAAACTATTTTACTAAACAAATGAAGTGCATCCAAGTACCAAGAATGAATATGAAACAATAAAGCCTCTTGTTCTGGAGTGAGATGGCAAATTGAGAAAGTCCTTGCCGTGGGTGTAGCTCGGCTCTCTCTCAGCGTCTCCTCAGTCCCAGTCCCTCCGGCGCTGCTGGAAAATGCCGAGGTCCAGGCCCCGGTGGGCCGCAGGTGCAGCCCCCAGTGCTCCCCTGGGTTTTCAGTCCAGAGCAGGTTTAAACAGTCCCAAGAAAAAGGGAAAAAACCAGTCCAGGGAACTTCTCTGCCCTAGCTAGCTGAAACTAACTAAAAGCAAAGCAAAAAGATCTCTGTCCTGCAGTCTCTCCAAGCCTCCGCCGAACACCCCGTCCGCAGAAGAATGTGGAGGAGTCGGGCAGTTTTCTCAAAACAAACGTCGCACTTCTCCTTGCTCTTAGAACCAGTCTTAAAGGCACAGAACTCAATATACAGCACAAACAGAACAGACGATTGGGGATACAAGCATCATAACATCACCCTAGGACAGTATGGCTTCAAAAAAACTAACTCTGGTTATACTGACCTCACAGAGACCCACACTCATGGAGAATCAAGAGTAGAAATAGGAGAAATTAGTTTCTAGGTGGGATGTTTATTCTGCAGAGTGTAAAAACTGACTGTAGCTGCTTTCTTCAGAGGAATTCTACGCACCATCACAGGAGACAGTACCAGGCCATATCATGCCCTGAAATGCACTTTCTAATTGCTCATTTTATGCAACGTGGGTTATACTGATTCATTGTGGCAAAAATCCTACTGACTTCCTGGATTAGACTCTTAGTGCATCTTTATGAGTCAGAGCAGCAGTAAATCACTATTATCTCAATGGATTTAGAAGCAGAGAAAAAGAGGAGAGAGAATATCTCAAGGTGGAACATAAGCAAGACCGTGGTAAGTATAAGACTTCAGTTCAACACCCCTATTCTGCTACTGCAAAATGTTAAGTTAAATATACTTCAGTTTGAATGAAAAGCAATCTGAACTCATGGTTTTGCTCCTGCTCATCTCATGTGCTCCCTTTCTGCCCTTCAGTCCCATTACAAGCACTTCATTCTTACTAGAGAACAAACTCGATCTGTATTCCCATAATACACAAATATTTGGAGAAACAGCTCATGAAATGTTGCCAATGTTATTTAGAGAGAATGATCAAGTTGTACCTACATTTTATTTTATAGCCTAGCAAATGGAACACTGTAGTAGGTGGAAAATTCAGGTTCATCATCCTGCTCAGCATTAGGCAATTCAGACTGGATGTAACTAGGAGCTACACAAAGTGTCTTAATGAACAGGAGAAGAACTATACCAGATGTTTCGTCTCACATTCTTCTTGAAGCCACGTTACAGACAGACACTTCAAAATTATGTTATTAATATAAACTCTAACAATTGATGGTCTCTCCAGAGCAAGAACAGAAGAATCTGTGAAACTCAGGAAAATTTAAAAATTATATAATAAAAGAATAAAAAGCAGAGGTTCACATTTATACTGAGGTTTGTTAGCATCTCTATCCACTGAAATTGAAGAGAGTTTGACCACTGATATTTGATGGAATACTGAATGTCTTAAAAGATAATTTTAACTATCATATCTATTTATTTGAGGAACACTGATAGCAAGCTGTCGGGAAGATAGAAAAATGCAGACTTTATGCAAGATTTTAAAAGGTATGTAGGAAATAAGTGGAAAACCAAAATTATTCTTTTAAAATTACAGCAGACCTGCAGCATCTATATAGTAGAGAGTTCAATTTTCTCCTGTCAGGAGTTTGAGGTTTAAATTAAAATTAGTGCTTAAATGTAAAAATATTTTCATATCCATTTTTTGCAGTACATTAATGGCTTAAGTTTATATGGAATACAGGAAAGCAAAAACATTGTATTCTTTCTCTGGAAACATTATTAAAAATATTTTTGTCATTCAGAAGATTTACCATCTGTCAACAAGATCTATCCATCTGCTTAAATAAACTCCATAGGTGCCTCCTCTTTAATTTTGAGAAAAAAACAATGTAAATTTGGTGTTTGAAACTCTAGGTGACTATATGTGATCCACAGCTGTTAAGATGAGCAACAAAGCCTTGAGAACAAATTTATAGAGCAGGCAGGACAGAGGTAGAAATGTGCATTGAATCTGAGGAAGAAAAAGGGCTTTTTCACTTCATAATAATCCTTTTGTTTTAATAATTAAAAAATACTATTAAGAGAATTCTGTATTTTGTTAATTTTAACTTCATTAATATGATTAAAATCTGGGAGAAAGGCCTTCATATAACGGTCAAGAAGACAGTGAACTGAAATGATTTTTAAGAAATTCAAGTATGTAAAAATACCTGTGGTGCAGTGGGGAATTTTTTACTCTGGAAGTTATTCACCCATCTCTTCCATACAATTCAGATGGTGTCATTATATCCTCCAGACCCCTTTCTGCTTTTCTATTTTCTTCACCAAATTGAATCAAACTTCTCTTTCAATTTTTTCTTCTTGTTACAAACCTCAAAAGCTAGCCTGCTGGAGTTCAGAACATTCACTTGAAAAACTATGTGTTTAAAACTGCATGGACCCTATAACAACTAGGTGTAGGTAATGCAATATCTTCTGTTTTAATCTATGGACAATGACATTAAAAAAAAAAAAAGTTAATACCACTTTTCTTAATTGTATGCATTATGTAAACATTAACATTATTTGTCATAACAACAGATTTTCAACAATACAGAGAGAAGAAATCACAACTTCACATGGCTGGAAATTTCTCAAGTTAAATGTGATCTGTTCACAAATTTTAAAATAAAATTTTACGTTTTCCCATTAATATAAAGTTATTCCATTTAAAAAAATATTAATATTTATGGGGGATATGTTTTTAAAAGTCAAGAAAATTACCTTTTTCTTCAGTCAAGCGCAGGGAAGATGCTGAAAACACTAATTAGTCATTAAGTCAGCTCAATTTTCTGTCTTAATGCCTCAGAGACAAAAGGCTGTTAAATGTTATTATTTCTGTAGAGATAGATACAAGTTTCCATTTCAAGCTCCCCTTGTGCTAGAAATTGCAGGCTATATAATAATTAAAAAAAAAAAAATCCCACCCCAAATAATCTTATATTATAAAATTAGATTTCAATAAATTACATAAATAAAGCAATGAAAGGGACAGTACTCAGAGCAAAGCTCTGTTTTAGAGCATTTTTCCTGACAACAGTTGTTCCTGTAAACATTGAACTAACTGATATCTCCAGCCAGACCAGTGGTTAGGTTAGTCAGTCAAAGGTCCTATGGCTTTCTTTTGTTCAAACATTTTCAGTATTCCAGCAAGCAGAATCTTAAGCAAACATAAGCAGCATGCTGACTAATTGCAACCTGTCATAATAAATGACGGGATCCACTCAAATTCAACAGCTCATGTAAAGGAAGTAGTCCCAGCTGAATTGTACAGATGAAAGAAAAGTCAGTTTTATTTACTTAGTATTCTGTTATTCAGTTGTGTCCCTTCTTGCAGCCTAGGTTATCATCATACAAGTCATACCTTCTGGGGATATATTTTCAGAGCTGCTAGTAAAAGAATAACCCTTCTGCTTGAAAAGTTTCCAATAAATAAGGAATCCTGACAAATTTGACAATCTGCAGGAGACAAAGCTGTGTGGTGGAAAACAATAACAAACTGAAAGAAAAATAAAAATAACAAATGTGAGAAAAAGATGGTACAATTTTCTTACAGCTCTATACAGTAAAGCTTTTGATGAAACAAGAATTCTATTCTTTACAACAAAAATACTAATTCTATGGTATTATGAACCTAAATAAATGGCATTTAACTAGCAAATAGACTAATAAATAAAAAGAATTAAGAAAATCAGTAGCATTTGAGATTAGAATGTGCCTTTGACTGATTCAGCATTATATATGCTACCTTCTAAAATTATTTTAGCTAAGTAACAATGTGCAATCTACTAGAACTGTTTGGAGATTTTCTAAGTACAAAAAGGTGGAGTGAAAAATGCTGCCACCCACTCAGTTAATAGGTCTTCCTTAAGTCTTTTCTTATGTATACATTCACCTGACTAGCTTTTTCAAAATAAGCCTGAACCATCTTCAAATCATCTGGAAGCCAGTCTTGCTCATGCTCCCAAATTTATTTGTTAAGGAGAGTTAAGCATTCTCCGAACAAGGTGAGCTTCATTGCATGTATTCTGAAGCATCAACCAAGCCACCAAAAGGAACCACAAGATTATATCCTGCCCAGCCTACCGATATGAATTATAATCCTGAAGCTCCAATATCTATTCTAATTGTCAGTTCTACCCACCTGAGCAATTATATATGTACATTCAAAAAAATTTTTTTCAACTTCTTTTTTTTAAACTTTTCCTCTGGAAGTTATTCATCCATCTCTCCCAAACCAGGATTTCAGAGGGAGAGAAGGAAGAGAACACATTGTCTCCATCAAGTTTTCTCTTTTCCTTTTTTTTTTTTCCTTTTTGAAGGAAAAGCAATTTATGTCTCCCCTCCATTTTCCAAAGTTACATCTCAAAAGCTAAGGAAGAAAGGAAAATCTTGACTACTCTTCCCATCAAGGTGTAGAAGCAACCAAGAAGTACCTCATTTACCTAAAAATAGCAAATCACAATGACAATAAACTGCTCTTTGCAACCTTAGAATAACTTCTATATAAAGAATTTCATCTAGCAGTACAAGAAATGACCTTCAAAAGATCATTGTAAAAACTTTCTGTCAAGCGAGGTATCAGATTTTAGAAGTCCAAGGTACAACATATACCCAGAAAATATAGTTAATCTTTAATTAGCTAAATTAACTTCTCAAGCTTTTCTCTGGAGATCTTTGAGCAAGACCTCCTCAGATGCTTTTGACAATCTTCATCCCCTCCTTTCATCAGGCTTGCCAACTGCCAGTACCCCCTCACTTTCTTTCCACTTGAAAAACTTTGCCATATCTTTTGAAGTCTCCACCCTTGGCTGTCAAGGACTGAGTAACCAGCACTTGAGACTCTGTCTTAGCTGTCACTCCTTTTCTTCTGATGAAGTCCTGAAGATTTCTGCTGCTCTCCTACCCCTAACCCTTTTCCTATCCCTAAGCTCATACCACATATCATGCTAAGTGTGCTGTTTGCCCAGTTTTCACCATCTTTATCTCTGAACTGTCTATAGGCAAGCACCTCTGCTCGTATATCCAGTTTTGCCCAGAAACGTTGCTGTATCCTGTATCCTAGCATGGATTTAACTCCAGGCCTCACTGGCCTCCTTGGGCAAACAGTTTATTCAGTGCAATGAAGGTTTTTCACTGCAAAAAGGGTAAATTAACAGAATTTAATTTACCCATTCTGCAGTGAAAAGTGAGAAAAGAAATTACAACCTCAGTAAAATGGCCTGGGCTTTAGTGTGGACCTACCTGTATTGGGCATTAGAAAAGAAAGGAATTTGATTATCATATCTTAATAGAAAAGCCAATTAGTTTATTTATAATGAATAATAGTTACAGCAAGGTATTCAGGTAAAACTTATAAATTAGAACAAGGTATTCAGGTAAAAATTATAAATTAGAACAGAAGATAATGGTCATCATAAAAGGAAACAGTTGAAGAGGAATTCTATTTTCAAGATGTAAAAAAGGTGTGGCAAAACGTATTTTGCATATATTTACTTCTGTTTGGTAGCATTTTCCTCTAACTCATCAATAATCAGATTATTCATGAAAAAAGTTTGACACAAAACATTAAAATGTCACTGCATGTCATCTATAAGATTATTATTGCCTCCTTTTATGTACTTCATCTATGCCATTGTAGCATTTTACTGTGTCATTATGTTGCCTCATTTATCCTCAGAAATTATTTTTTGAATACTGAATAGAGGTTCAATGATTCAATTAGAAGTGTAAATTGGCAAATCTTGTGTGACCCCAAGAAGTGTGGAAATTAAAGCAGGCAAAATAATTTCCATTTTTACTCAATTTTTTCCAATAATTTACACAAATCTATTGTGACAAAAAGGTGGTCTGATATATCTTACAAATACTTTTTGTCATTCTACTTTTGTAGGGTTTTGTTAAATCACTTTGGAATAGAAAAGAGTTGAACCTGAAAGTTCCTATATGTTGGATAAGTGCTCCCTTTGCAATGTCACCACAAGAAAAGTGCACTAAGTAGGGAAAAACCCAGGAATTCATACTGTTGTTTTTACTTTCTGAATCTGGACCATTTTTGTTTCAGCTTCTGCAAAAAAGAGACCCAAAATAAATCTATAAATTCAGAAGGGACATTTTGCACAGTCTGAAATAATTTTCTGGAGATAAGCCCTGAAGTAGGTTCCTCTTACTATGATAGTTGAATGACAGGAAAATCCTTCTTCTTCAATTGTGGTGAAACATTTATCCTTCTTTTCGGCCCCATACACAATAAAGTTTGCCTCTTTTGATTTTAAACTCCTCAGGATGGGAATTATATCTTCTTGTGCACTAGTAAATCCATTGCACAATGAAGTGGAAATATTCATGGGATTCCAGGGGAACTACTGTTATAAAAACAATATTAGGAAAAATTCATAATATTTTTCAAGACATGAAAACCTACCACATGTGCTGGCTTGCTGTATTGCTGTTCTGTGGCTAAGACCACTATCTTAAAACTACAACAGCAGCAGTAAAAATAACAAAGGAATTTCAAGCTTATATTTATCTACAAAAAATTACCACAAGCACTAAAGAAATATTCTTGCCAAATATGCATATGAAATATAGTAGATATTTTGAGACAGAGAAATAAAATAGAGGACCGGAGCTCAGTTGTGGAAGTTGTTTTCACTGCTCATGATTTTAAATGGGGACAGATTAAGAGGCATCTCATATAAAGTTAAATACTGATAGAAACAATCAGCCAAATATCTCCACAACAGGTAAATATCATTAATAGTAACAAATATTATTTATAGATACATTACTTTCATCTGATCTGGCGCACTAGCTAATAGCGGCTGAAAATAATTATAGGCTGAGATGTTTGCAGATAGACAGTGACCTCATTAATTGCTGTGGTGGAGATGCTGGTAGCACCCTGCAGTGAGTCATTCTAGAAGTGCATCAAATAACAAACAATGACAGCTAGCTCATAGTGAGTGAAGTCTGACAGATGGTCAATAAATTCAAAACTGACACATTATTGTAACTAAAAGGTAGGTTTTAAGTCTTTTGAGGTTCTAACAGTGCTTCTCCTGAGCCCCAAATCTGGGTCATAAAAGTTAAGATCCAGTTCAAGCCCTTCAAATATAAAGGAAAGAAGAAAAACCCAAATCCCCTACAGAGTAATCAAACTGCAGTAGGCTCAAGTTTCTAAATACCAGTGACACTTCCTCATTCACTATCACTAGGAATGCTGCATCATTTCTAGTCTGCCACTGCACCATGCTGTGCACCACCACAATGCATTTTATGCTAATGTGATGAGATGTCACACAGTTTGATATGATGTGGAACAACACAGTGGTGAAAACTTATGGACCAACATAATTACTTTCAGATAAGAATTATTAACTCAGCTGGCAGAACTAAGATCTAAATGTGCATGATCTGAAGATAAATAAATATATTAGATAGATTTACTGAGAACAATTTGCAAGAATGGATATTCTGTTGTGTCTGACTCTGCAAACAGTTCTATTTAAAGTGCTTCTCCCTATGCAATAGTACACATGTATTCATCTCCCTTTTGCCCTTTTCAAGACTGCCATATTTTATTAATATTTACTTGTTTTCTGAATTTTGCCCTTTATAGTTAATTAAAACAAATATTTTGGGGGGTGTTGGTTGTTTTTTGAATGGCTGAATTGGCTAACACTTCTTTGATGAAATAACTCTCTTTGGTAGTAGCAGTATTGAAGGAGTAATCACAAAACTGGTAATTAAAAATAGATGGCTAGATCCTCGACAGGAATAAAGCACTTTTCAACTTTGGAGCAGAGCCAGTTTCCTTTTCTGCAGCACTGTCCCTGGAGTCCTCATGACCTGTTTATTTTGAGGGAGTTACACTGGACCAGGGACATACAGCAAAAGAAAACTTGCAAATCATGTTTGCAAATAACGACACTTTGACAGTTGATTTTGCTTGTAGTTGCTAGGCTTGTCCTTGGATGCACTGAAGAGGGTAAGATTTTATTCAAAATTTATTCAAAAACCCAAAAAGAATTTATTCAAAAACCCAAAAATATAGACAAGATTTGTTCAGGCACAAATCTGCAAGTGAATATATGAAAATAGGTACTGTGCTTTCAAAAACTGAGGAAAGGGAAAGGGAAAGGCTCCTATCTGAGGAAAGGAGCAGCAGTAGTAGAAGACACAAGTCATGGATTGAAGTGATTCCACCACAAGATTTCAAGAGGGCACAATATCCTGGAAGGCCCTAAGGACCAACAATGCATCTGGTAGTTCTGCAGATTGCCTGAACACAACTAAGTACGGCCAGAATAGGTGACTTTTGGTTGTATTTACTTGGAATACTTAATGGCACAGTGAGATGTGATTCTCTATAAGCCTAAAGAAGACCACTAGCACTGACACATTTGATAAGAGACAAAGGCCACTGTACATATTTATGCTTCTAGGAATAGAGAGTGACTGGTGACAGCATGGCACTAAGTAAAGAGCAGAATTTTCAATCCATGCCCTTCTTTGGCTGCTATACAAAGTCATTTACTGTTTATAAGAGGGAGAAATGACACAGCACCTTCCTAAATAGTATGGTTTTTTTAGTTCAACTACAGAATAAAGCAGGTGAAGAAAACACACATCTAGTTCAGCTTTCATGTATGAAATATTCTTACAGTGAATTTGAATATTACAAAAGAAAATAGAATTAATTGTTTTACAGCCACTGATAAATCTGTTAATGAATCTCATGAGATATTTTCTAAATATGGGATCTATAAAAAAAGTTGTCCTATGTTAGGTTAAGGGAAGTCTCTAAAATATTTCAAATATCCTAAAGTATCCTGTGTCGTTATCTTACCTTTATCTGTCATTTCCTATGCTCAAAGAACAATCTACTGGAACCAGCCTCAACAACAAGAATTAAAACTGTGGGGTTATCTTTTCAGGCACATTAGTTCAGAAAGCTTGTCGCATTGCTTGTTGCACAAGGACCAAAAACCATTGTTATCTGACATCCGTGCAACTGAGGGAGAAAATTAGAAATAACTTGTAGTGAACTGTTTAAGAACAACAGATAAGCAGCAATTTGTCCAAGAAAAATATTCATCCATGAGCATTAACTAATCAGTGAAAACTCAAATGACTCAAACTAGGGTAATCCAAAATCAGATAAAAGAATGAATTCACTGAAACCATATTTGTAAGTAGTGAACCAAAATCAGAAGCAGGTCTCCTGACAACTACTTATCACCTATTGTCACTAGTCACTGCTCATGTTTGTAGCTATTGCTACAAAAAAGAGGAATCTTTCAAATGTGTCTCATTTTGAAAACCACTTCCTTCCTTTGCATTGTATATTTTTCTTTCTTTTCCCATTCTTTGCATTTGTGAAAGGATTGAAGAAGAACTATTTGATTTTGAAGGAAGCAATGTTTCAAAGCTAGACTAGATTAATGAACAGAGAAAAAAATTATGTTGCTTATCTTTTTTTTTTGCTCATTAATGTTAGGCTTTTAGGCAGCTTCTTAAAAGAGTTATTAAAAAAAACACAGCAAAACTAATACAAAACTTGTCATTTCCTCTTCTTATTGCCTGTTCTAAGCTCAGTAATACTTTTATAGGCTGTATTGCCAAACAACTCTAAATGATAGAGTGCTTAAGGATTTCTTCAAGCAGATTGTTATGAAAATGAGTTGACCTCATCCCCTTTTGTCAATAAAATAGGATATTACCAAAAGGCAGCTTTTGCAATTACGTGTGAATTGGCTTTCAAGCTTCACAGAAAGGTCGATTCAAACACTGACAAACATCACCTTGGTAGGCACCACTGCCTACCTCCAATTTGGGAAAGCTTTTATTAGCTCACATTCATGCTGAGGGTCGGCTTTTCAATGTTCTTTTCTGAGAGACTGAGGCATGAAAGCTCTTGAAATCTCCATTTGCTTAATGAAAATAATATTACTGAATGAATGATAATCAAGTGATGTTTTCATTACACCAAGTAATTTTCCGCCAGTATTTCAATTCCCCTTAGCAACAAGTATTTGTGAGGGTTGTAACCCCCAGGCTCTTTACAGCAACCATCTCTCACTCCGGCAAAGGATGTCTTGACCATGGGATGGTTAGCCAGAAGTAGAAGGGTAGGGTCTTGAAAAGTGAGACCCACTGTCAGGGAGAGACAGGAGTGGGGCTGTGCCCTGCCGTGGATGGAGGGCTGGGAGCCGGGAGCTGCAGCAAGGATGGCAGGGCAGGGACCCGGCTGGCAAAGGACACAGACCCTGAGTGAAGTGAGAGAGCAAGTCCCATGACAGAAAGACAGTTTAGCCAGCATCCAGGAGCCAGGCAAGTCCATGGTGATGAGATGAATTCAGGGTGAGGGCAGAAGTTCAAGTGATCAGGTCAGGGCCAGGATCAGAGATGTGCATGGCAGGCACAAAACTCATGTAGCGATTGAGGTTCAGCACTCCTCTCGAGCAAAGAGAAGTTGGGATTCAGCTCTTTTCTCAACAGTCTGACTAAAAGTCAGAGCTGCCCCAGATCACAACTGGCTAGGAACCTTCCTTTTAAATATGTTTGGGGAAAATACCCACTATCTATAAAACTTACATGTAATGGATTAGGACCAAATGAATGTTATAAAGGATCCTAAGGATAGAAACACATATTTTTGTCAAAGTGAGTTTCAAGAGGATGCACAGAGCTAGAGAAAATAAAAGCAAAGCAGAAGATCTGTAATGTCTGTCCTAGGGTAACTTTATGATGCTTGTATCCCCAATTGTCTGTTCTATTTGTGCTGTATATTGAGTCCTGTGCCTTTAAGACTGGTTCTAAGAGCAAGGAGAAGCGCGGAGTTTGTTTTGAGAAAACTGCCTGACTCCTCCACATTCTTCTGTGGAGAGCGTGTTCGGCGGAGGCTTGGAGAGACTGCAGGACAGAGATCTTTTTTGCTTTTAGTTAGTTTCAGCTAGGGCAGAGAAGTTCCCTGGACTGTTTTTTTCCTTTTTCTCGGGACTGTTTAAACCTGCTCTGGACTGAAAACCCAGGGGAGCACTGGGGGCTGCACCTGCGGCCCACCGGGGCCTGGACCTCGGCATTTTCCAGCAGCGCCGGAGGGACTGGGACTGAGGAGACACTGAGAGAGAGCCGAGCTACACCCACGGCAAGGACTTTCTCAATTTACCATCTCACTTCAGAAGGAGAGGTTTTATTGTTTCATACTATTCATTCTTTATACTTGTATGCACTTCATTTGTTTAGTAAAATAGTTTTTTCCACTTTTCTCCAAAGAGGGTTTTTTTTTTACCGGACCGGTTGGAGAGAGGGGCCACTTGGGCTTGCTTCCTTAGAAGGATCCTCTACAGGGGTTTTCTCCCAAATTTGTCCCAAACCAGGACATGTCCACAACAGTTCATTGTTGATCACTGCAGACAAAACAAGACGTTTTTGCGGTTTTTCATTGATTCTACTGAAATGAAGTTGTGCATTTCATCTAGTAAAAACCTTTCTGAAGATAAGGGCTTAATTTTATGAATAGGACTTAATGAATAAGTAGATTTGTTTGTAATCCTAAGCATTGTATAACATGTAATTGTGGGGATGTTTGGTGTGAAGAGAGATGTATCCAGGAAGAACTTAGAAATCTTTAATGAATTTAAATTGTATTTGACTAATACTTTTACTCTTGAAAATGTAAGAAAACATTTTTGCAAATAAAGTCATTAAACTGCATCACACTTTTCTGTTGTGGTGCCGTAAGTGTGGTCTCCATGCACACCTGGGCTAGCTCAGGCACCGCGGCGTGGAAAGGTACAGACAGCTGACAGCGCCAGCTAATCCGATCCTGTGGGGCCTTGGCTCCCACACGACCTCAGCAGCAAGCACAGGTGGTGCTGGGCAACGATGGCAGAGATAGAAAGGCGGACTCTGCTGAGGGGGTCACAAGAGTTTATTGGAGTCCTGGCGCAGGACCTCCTGACCTCCAGGTAACTGCCCAGGCAGAGCCCCCAGGCTGCTTGCCAGCACATTTCATTTGGGGGTGGAACAAGGAGAAGAGGCAGGGGGTGAGCAAATCAGGGATCACCAGGGAGGGGTCACACTGATGAATGATATTTTCATAAACCAAACATAAATGATGGGGAGGGACCCCCTCTGGATCTGACCTATCACTCGACGTCCTTGGAAGAACTTTCTAGCTCCAGGGGAAGGCCCCGAGATGACAGGCAGACCCCAGAGGAGGGGGAGTGGGGGATTGACATGTAATGGTTGGAGGGGAGAAAAGCAGGGAAAGACCATCAGGGAGAAGAAACAGGGGTACATAGAACAAACAATAAATTAACAGTATATACAATAAAACCAAAACAAAACCCACACCACTACACATTTCCTATTTTTTTTTCTTATAATTATTCATCTAGAAATGTGGCTAAGCATATCTGTTTAAATAAAAAGAAAATTCTAAGAAAAAAAAAAAATTACTTAAGCTAAGAGAAATCCCCTGCTCAGAGAGACATATTTTTTCAGATTTTTAATGCTACAAAAAACAGAGAGGATTGTCTCATGATTTTGTCTGGACTTTCATGTTCATCTAAAAATCGGTTATTCATAAAGATCTAGTTAAGACGTAAAGATATTTCATGAACACTCCTAAATAAATTTGAACATCTATAAAATCTTAACATCTTTCTGTTTCACAAATTGATTTGCAGTTCTAGTCTTAAGAAACAAAAGCTTATGAAGTGCTAGGTAAAATAGTATACTAAGATTCCCTCATGCATTCAAGACCTAATACAAGCTTTCTGACTTTTCTAGTATGTTTCAGTTCTGGAAACACTTTGTGAGTTATATTAGTGCTAATCCACTGTGGTATAACATTATATAATAAAATATGAAGAGATTCAATTATGGTTTTCTGTGTACAATTCAGTAATTCCAAAATGCAAATTATTCCTTTTACAGTCTGACATTTCTTACTCTCATAGGTTTAGTGTTTATTATGAGCACAGATATGTGCCATAACAGAGGTTATGCCACCATCACTGATTGCTTTAACTATCTACATATCAAAGAATTAATGTAAACTCATTAGTTTTCCAAGAAATCAGGTTAGCCTATAAAGAAACTTTCAACTTTCTAGTATATAAGATAATTTATTAGAGCTTGCTTAAATACTGCTATGTAGCAGATACAGTATGAACATATTGACATACTGGGACTGTTTGGCTGGACTGAAAAAAATTGTTAGATCACCTCAGGATTGAATCACACCTATTTAGATAAAGATACAACAATTTAGTTATGTCAAAAAGATTCACTAAGGCGTATGAAATTATCAGAAAAATTGTCGTGCCGTTCATTGTTTATTTTAGGTCAGGAGGTTAAGAATCATAGGAAACACATACATCATTTAGAGTGCTGGTCCATGTTTAGCAGGTTTTCCTGGTTCAGTCCACTCAATATGGTGAGGCTCGTGTTCAAAAAATTAAATATGCTATTTCTTCCAGAAATCCTAGCTGCAGGCCTGAGAGTCATAGGGTTAGAGTAACTAATATGACTGACACTCTTAATGGGACACCTCAAATGACTTTTTCAAGGATTTGAATTAATCAGTTAATGGATTAAGTAGCTGATATTATATGTCAGGGAATTATTAGTAGCAGAACCATGGGTGATGCATTTTAGGGATATTTAATAATTAATAATAAAGGTAAACTAGAGAAGTCCTTCTGTAACTGTAGAAAAAAATAGCTGGCAGGAAAGGTAACTTGATGAAAACCCAGCATAACCAACCATATTGCACCATGAGTTGCACCATCCCTGTCAGCAAGTGCTCGATGCTGGGAGCCAGCCAGGCCATTCTGGCCGATCCCGACACACTGGAGTGCAGTGTAATTTGGGAACCACCATATGGCAATAAACATGGCTACACAGATACAGAGCAGCCCCTTCATCGCAATGTTATTAGGCACCAGAACACTACGTGACAAAAAGAGAGCAGACTGTCTGGGGCTGCCTCGCTGCTGCCTACATATATGAAATATATTAGCATAATGTTTTGCTTTGCAACCTCAGAGAGATAAGTATCCTGTCTGAAATTGAATAAACAAATATTTCATTACTGTAGTCAATTTTGACACACAAATCCTTCCACTTGTATGGTTAGAGAACTGATAGGAGTCTGAAGGATACTGCTGAAATGCTTCCAGCCTACACAAAAGCTCAGAGTTTCTTGTGTGTTAAAGTGGTCACATTTCCTTCCACAGAAGAAATTGCTTACTCTCTTCTCACTTGCAAATGTATTTGCGAATGCTGTAGAACTTAGGCTGACACATTTAAAACAGAGATATTTAAAGCTTGATAGAACCTGATGCATATGCTATTATTTTTTCTTTTACCTTTTTTTTTTTTCTTCTTTTACCTTTTTTTTTTTCTTCTTTCTTTTCTGCCATGCACATCAGTCAGGAATCTTCAGTGTACACCAAATAGCATAAACCAGACTCTGTTTTCTCTTGTTTTTTAGTATTAAGCCTAAAGTGTAGCTACCTGCTGAGACAATAAACATGACTTCCCATGACTTTTCAGTAAATGGAGCTCACTTCTGAGGCCCTGGGGCATAGTCAATCTAAAATATAGATATGAGGGCTGGAATTAGAAATTTCATGATCAGCGAAGTGTACTTGTAGCAGTTACATTTTGAAGGGGCATTCTTTCATCTATTAATTATATTCCACTTCCCACTCTCACCAATACTAGCGACTCATCATTTTACATATTTAATGGAACATGACTAAAAATACATCAGAAAATTAATCGGTATTCATACTGTACCAAAAAATTTCAGACTTTCCGTTTATTTCTTTCAGGCAGGCTGCTAAGACTTTGAAAATCTAGAAACAAAAGGAAAGGACTTACAAAAAAATTATTATGACAAGATAGCTGCAGGATATAACAGAAAATCAGTGTTCACTGCAGAGCATAGTTCAATATAGAAAGTAATTTCCCAATCTTTTTCTGTATCTTTGGCTGCCTACTTCCTTACATGTCATATACCACCATACAGATTTTTCAAAGTGGATAGCATACTGACACTACCAGCTTCCCTAGGCCTCATCTTCTAGTTGAAAAGATAGAGAAATGGAGACGGAGAAGTATGCTGATTTGTTTTAGCAATACTTTAGTTTTGCTGATCCCTCAAAATAAGGGATGCAAAAAAGTTAACCCAAGCAAAAAGAGTATGCTATAAGGAAAACTTTCTATTTTATTGCAGTTCTTTATGCTGGGTATATCAAAACTTAAGCATTTATTTAAAATATATGTCCACCTCCTGTATCTGTGACAGGATATTCTTTTAAATTATTAAATTTTAAAATGTAAATACTAAATAGCAGGACAAAACTGGGGTTTTTTTTAAAGAAGTTTGTTTATTTTCTCATAAAGAATTTTCAGTCCTTAAAACAAGACTCATTGCTGTAAGGAAAGTAGGATTTACAACTGTCTGTACTGGAATTAAGACCCAGGAAAATGAGAGTTTGGGAATTTTCCAATGGTGGATTTTCTGGCTTAGACTATATCATTAAATACCTGGGTATATTCACCCTTGCTGAAAAGGCTCCCAGTATGCATACTTGAAATTAGAAACTGTAGAAAAAACTACTTAGTGAACATGGAATATATATTGAAAATTGACTAAAAGTGAAAGGTGCTTTTGTGTTTATCTGAAAAAAAACTTATGGGATGAGACAGGAGAAGACGTTATGGGATGTAATAGGAAAGAAAAAAGAGAAGCTGCTTGAGAAGAATACAAAATTTGCATAATCTGCCTGACAGGTAGAAGGAAACAGACCATGAGATTTTGTGTGCCTAGGTGTGAGGGAAGAGGTCATATCTGCTTTAGTTTTTAAGTCAATGTAAGTTTAAGAAAGTGGGCAAAGAATGAAGATTTCTCTGGGTTACTAATAGTGCAGGATATCCAGATATTCAGTCAAAGTTTGGTCAAACCCCCAATCCAGCCAACACTGATGAGCTATGTAAGAAGAGCTATGCATTGAAATGTAGGCAAGGTAATTTTTTTGCTAAATATATGTATTTTCTGAAATATAAGTAAAAGACATCCATCAGAAACCCTCTTAAGCCAGTCAGTTTTTATGTTTGCCTACCTGTTAGAAAGTTTGTTCATACTTTAAATCCTTTATTTTTTGTTCTTTTAATCTAGAGCAATAGATAAAGACTAAAGCTTTTGGAAGCATGTAATTTGTTATGGAACCTGAAGATCAAAAATCTCCAAAAGACCTAACCATCACATGATGAGGTATTATTTGGAGGAGAAACTAATCCTGTCTGTAGTGCCATACAGTTGCTACACCTTCCTTGCTCTAGCCCTGTGGATCATTAATTCCACTACATAAAGTGGAACAACTTTAAAAGCAGGATATCAGAGGAACCTTGTGAAAAGACACCCTCAGAAACTCAATTGCAAAAGTAGGCAAAAGAGATATCCTCAGACACTCCCAGCCAGGGAAGGGCCAGAACCTGATTCACCTGCATTTAGAAAAGTGTCTTGGATACCTGTGGGGCTGTTGCATAAAAGAGAGAAGCAATAACTCTTTGTATGGCACTATTTAAAAAGAATGCCCAGGTGCATTTTTCCAGAACAAAGCCACTCCAGGACAAGGCAAAAAATTATATCCACTAGAAATTAATAATTTTAGACACAGCTCTTTATAAAAAAAATAATTTTAGGAGGAAAATCCTCAGGAATAATGTCAGTTTTACAAGATTCATTTCGTAAAAGCACTTAAGAACTTTCACAAATTATGCTGTTTCTGGTTTTATCTTGCAGTACATTATCTATAACAGAACACATGCAAAACCAAGCAAAATCCTGGACTGAAATGGTAAAATGAGTGCAGGAGCTGATGAGGCTCTTGAAGTTTTTAAGGTGTTTTGAAAAGGCCATTATGACCATGTTGCAAAACACAATCCATGCTGGTAACCTTCAGATCAGACAGAAGCCCAATAGGATCCACAGAAAAATGTAGAACAATCTGCTTCTGGCAGCAAGGAATGGCTTCACTTGAAAAATGACAGAGCTTTAACCTTGTATTCTAAGTGCTCAGTGGAAGCAAGGATGCAAATAACACTTTAAGCTATGCTAATTCATATGCTTTCCTGGTATGAGCAAGTAAAATTTTTAATAAGATGAGAATCATATCATTCATATTGCCATTGTTGCCATTATTATTATTATTATTATTATTATTATTATTATTATTATTATAGGAAAAAAATTACTTAGGCTTTTCATGTTTATGATATCAATTGTCACCCAAAAAGAAAGGTTTTTCTTTGTGGGAACACTAGCACATTTCATTTATTGCTAGAATTTACTACAATAATATACCACAAGCTTGCATTTTAATAGGGATAAGTAAACAAAATGTCAATCTATTTACCTATTCCTAAATTGTTGGAGGATAACTGCTAGGAAAGTTCCATGTCTAAAGTAGGTTGCATTGGAGGATTTTACACACAAAACAAAGCAATACATTATGGAACATGATTCTCAGTTAGTCCACTTAGCATGGAGCACAAACTCCATATTACCATCACAAAATTGTTGAATGCATAAAAGCAAGATTTCTGCCCTAGAAGGTGTCATAATACAATTTACTATTTTTTTCTCCATTTTCATTTAGTGTTTTTTTCTTTGCTTTTTAACATTCAACATCAATATGCCTTCTCCATAATCCCTCATATCTCTACACGCACCTGAAAATATACTGGAAACTAGAGACAAGAAAGCTGATGTAGTGTTTCCAGCCTGACAAACATTTACATTTTCATTAATTTTTGTATTAGTACATGAAATTAATTCGCCAGTAAATTTTATTGGAACAGATGCTAAGTTTGTGAAAATCTCAGGGATATATATTCACTGGATTTTTTTAAATTCCTTTTACTTTTGTACATAAAATTTATGAGGGTTTGTAGACAGATTTTTTTTTCTTTAATTTTCCAAAAATATTAATTGAAAGTGCTAAAGACTAAACTCCCAAACTATAGGTGACTATAGTCAACTATTGACCCTAAAATATGAATTCATATGGCTCCTCCAGGTTGATAAATGGGGTGTATGTTTCTTTCTAAAATTATTACTATTAGTGTTGTTGCTGTTGAAATGTTTTCATTGGGCTTGATTTCAAAGTCTGGCATGTTGCCTTCCCTGTATAGTAAGAGAAAGAGCAAAATAAATAGTTGCTTGTCACTTCTGTAAACTTTAAAAACTCTCTGTAATGTAAAGCCCACATCACTTAAGTGGATGAGACAGAGGTTAAGACTAAGGTGTTTTAGTGAATTATATGCAAAGTTTGCACAGCGCTAACACTTGGTACTAGCTGAGGTTTAACTATGGCCTTCTAGTATGAGTACTGGCATTTGTCAAACAATTTTACATGATCATATATTAATGCTGCAAACTGCTTGTGTGAAAATATATGATTAAAAAAAAAAAAAAGATTGAAAGTGAAGAATCAGAAAGAAAAGTGATAAATAAAGCACTAGATGAATATCCAATTACTGGTCAAAGACAAGCAAGGTCCAATTAAAGCAGCATATTCTAATTTCCTGAAATATGAAGATTCAAACTGGAATTGTGGATAACTGGAGAAGTGAGAATGCTGCTGGTCAACGTAAGCCAGCATTTAAGATGTCTGGGTCTCAGCAGCTGTAAAAAAAAGGATAGGATTTAGGCTTTAAGCAAGAGTCCAAACAAATCTAACATGAATTGACTATTTCCTGGGGAAATTTCAGCAACTGGAGATATAAGTACAAATTATATAGATAAAAGAAGAAGTAAAATAATACTTTTGACACTTTCATACAAAGACAGGGAACATGGAGGTTTGAATTGTAAGCTATGAAGTGTGATGTCGATGTTTTAAGTAAACACTTAATTAGGTCTCACAACTTCATGCCCACTTTCATGGCACTGCCCGGAGTTGGCATTTGAAATGCTGTACTTGAAATACTTTATTTGAAAAACCAAACAATTTAGTTGGTACACCTTGATGAGCATTTGATTAATTACTTTCAGTCAAAATTTAGCACCAATTGTGTAAATAAAATAGAATTATTATTTAACACATTGCCTTTGGCTAATATTCCCAAGGTCTGTGCTATGACTGGAAGTCATGACCAGTGCCTGCTCCACAGATATGTGTGTATGAATCAGAGTTGCTTTTCACTTCACATATTGCCATCCAAATGAGGCACATTTTTTTTGTGCAAAGGGAGGTTTCATGACTAGAGTTTTATTATGGCTATTTCTGATAAAACTTCATTTTGAAAACTGTTTTTAAAACCATTTAATTGACCATTAGCTCTCATTGCAGTATATAAATTAGATAATTGTAGAAAACAGCCCAATGAAATGTTCTCTATAGTCTCAGAAAGTGTGTGTTTCTAGTTAATCATCCAATGATATTGCATTGCCTACTTTGTGTGGCAGGTGAAGAAGAGAAAAAATGAAGTCATAAAGAGACCTCATTGACACACCCATATTAATTACCCTCCCTTTTAAGAATTTATTTGCATAGATACTTTGCAATTCCTCATAAGACCTGCAAGTACAACATTATTATATTTGATCGTGTCTTTGAAGCTTTTCATTGAAAATACTATCATTCCTAACCATTTTCCCAGTCTCAGAACAGAAATTCCTTGCAACTTCACTTTGCTTATATTGAAAAAAAATATTTAAAACACACTTTTATATCCTCCATTGACAAAATTAATGGTTTTTGCAAATAATCTTACAGGAAAATGACTATGACATTGCTTTTATTATGATGGTTGATCAAGATAATTTCTCTGGACACTGGTTGTATTCAAATAACTGGGAAAATAAGGGAAGTTTCTATGAGGAAATGAAAAAGCACAACAAATAGCAGATGTTGTCAGCAAAATGGCACAAATATTGAAGACTGAGAAAAAGTACCACATGTTTCATGGACAGTAAGGTGGGCTGCAATGCTGTCTGTGTCATCAGCAACTGGATATTTTCTGCCTTGTAATCTTCAGTTCTTAGAATAAGTTTCTCTGAGTTTTCAGGTTTAAATCTTTTGTCAGCAAGAGATTGTAAATACTCCTCAGCCACTAGAGAATAACTATTCTGTAAAGTATATATACTTTGGTGTTTAGAAGGGGGCCCATAGCAATTTTCCATGCAGCCAACCTCCATATAACAGAAGAGAGTCACATTACTGTTTTTATAGACAGTTGCAGAAACATACTCACATTTCCAATTTCCAATGCCAAGTTACTACATCCTCAGGGATGCAAAAATTTGAGAAAATGAACATGTATTTTGTGTCATCAGAAACAAAAGATGTTTCTCCACGAGATGAAACACCAAGAGCTTGCCTTCCTGTAGCTATCACATTTTTGCCAAGATTATAGACAGAATTAATGGGTAAAAGAAAACACACTATATAATCAAAGACATCCTCCCTACAGTTTTCTTATGCCTGGAGGATGAATTGCTCCAGTGAATGTCCTCCCTGCCTTTCATGATGAGGTCAAGAAATTTGCTGTCACTACCACTGTTGTGATTAATGAACTGACTGGTAGTGACAGTAATCAGACCATAGACTCTGTACAGCTAGTTTGTGCTAGTCTGACAGTGGCTTGAGTCACTGCACTGGCAGGGGATCTATCTGCTTCTACTACAGACATCTCCTTGTGTCCCTCTTGAAGGAAATTTCATGGAAGTATGGGCAAAAACAAAACAAGTCATGACAAAAAAAAAAAAAAAACCCACTGCATTATATTTTTAAAAACCAAGTGACAAAAACTTTGAAACGTTTGTAAAAAGAGTGCATAATTAATTAAACTGGTAATAATATAATCCTCTTAAAAGCATAGAACCATTGCTTAAGATTAGGTATTCTAGTTCACCTAATACTAGCAGCTCTCAATACAATGGAAGTGTTATAAGGGAAGAAGCTGAATTTCCTTCTCTCTTTCTCCATTTCTCGTAACTGATTTTCAGTACACTCATTTTGATTATATTTTATTGTGTTCATTAGTTGAACATACAGAAATATCGGTATACAAGTATTAGTAGGCAAAAGGTTAGTATAAAAATATCACATTGGCTAAACATTGGTAAGGGTTAAAGGGTAATTTTGAAACTGCTATGATGGAAAAGTCCACTGAAAACCTGAAGGCAAAGACAGAATACAGGAAAGGAGATGACAGCTGAAATGAAAGAGACTGATAAAAAGGTTATACAAAAATAACAATGGAAAAATCTATTAAACCTACTCTATTCTCAGAAATAAATTTCAACTTCTATCTGGTTAAATGCTATCTAAATTAATTCTTTGAATCGCACAGGAAATGGAGTACTAGAAATAGAAAATACTTATAATATTCTTGAATCTAGTTAACAAGTCAACTCGTATTCAGTTTCTCACTGTCTGAAGTTTTCTCTCCAAGTCTATCCCATAGCAGGATATTTGGCACATCAGGCTGCCATGAGGGAAGAGATGAACACTGGCATTGGCAAGTCAAAAAGGAGCACACGAAGAAAATGAGACTGTATTTGGGAAGAGAGCAAGTGAGAGATCACTGGAGGCAGCCTAGTGGACTGTGGGCTTCCCAGCAGTAACTCGCAGTTTTGTTTTGCATGGCAGCTTTGTTCTTTAACACACTGAGTAAGATAACGGCGCAAGCCTTAGCAGGTGACGTTCTCAGATGTATCAAGAGGAAGACTGGGTGGTTTGTAGCGAGGAGTTGAGAGAGCCAGACTTGGCAGGACAATTAGTTTTAATTATGTAGAGACAGCTATCTTGTCTTTTTTTAACATACTGGGCCTTAGGACAAATGCTGCTATGAATGCATGGTCTCTGTCTAAAGGAGTGCTCCGCATGAAGAAATCCATAAGTTATGTAACTCCTGCTTCAGAGAGCTGTTACCATGACCCCTTGCCATGACAGAACCAAAGTATTTAGTATGCTTTATTTATGTATTTATTTATTTATCTATTATGAAAAATAAAACTAAACAAAACAAAACACACCATTCTGATTACATTTTGGGGAGGGAAGAAAAGGACTAAAAGGTATGATATCCAGTTCTCTAGGTGTAACATTGTCCTCTAATGGTAATCAAGGCCCCAATAACCAGTCTAGGGTGAAAAAAAAGTGCAAACCTACAAGCAACAAAGGTTTTGATAACTTTTACTACCATGAAGAAAAAAGTGTGAGATAGATAAATTTCACTCTAATTTTAAGCTCTTTTATTGTTGTTCAGAAAATAATTTCATTTCTTCTCACAATTTTACTTGACTGATCATCTACCAGATAGACATTGACTACCCTGTCACAGAATGGAATAATATATGTTTCACTTTAAATTAATCTTATTAATAAAACATTCATGGAAAAGAGCTGAACTACATTTATTTGCTGCTAAACTCAGAGAGCTACATTTTAATCTCGTTATAATATGACCTTCCAAAGTCTCTTCTACTCAGTTCTTTTGGGATGGAGGAGAGAATTTGTTACTTTCTTTTGTTCTTAACTGTATTTAAGGCAAGAAGAAGAAGAGGCACTTTGTATTTAGTTTGCCTATGTAAAATGGGTATGGGGATCAGGAGGGGAGGGATGACAAGAGCAAGAATAAGCTTTACAAAGGATATGAAAATAGCCTTCATAAAACAAGGATAAACAGCATTGTGATCTAATTTACCCCCACATAAAATGCAAAACAGAACTCTGCGTGTAATAAAATATTAGTATCTTTATTGTCAGCTTAATCTTAACTAATCTTTTCTTACATTACTTCAATAGTTAGAGTAATTCATCTGCATGAAATTTAAATGAATAAGGTTAGCTTTGCAATTGAAACTATGCTGATTCTTACCCTTCTTCTATTCACAAAATGCTTCACTAGTATTTGCATATGTTCCTAAGTCACTCCCAGCCTCCTCAGAATGTCAGCAGCTCAGAACAGTTTTCCTCTGAACATCCCCTTCCTTTGTAATACATAAATACAATCTTCTGGGGCTCTGTAATTATCCAAAATGAGCTTTAATGTTGCAAATTACTTCAGCACCCCTATGATTTATCTGTTGTAAACACACTTTATAATATTTATATTCCTATTAGAACCTCCACTAGTAATGAGCTGACAGAACATAAATATTTACATGATAGTACATGGACAAATGCGTGATGCCCTCATATTAGTTACATTTCTTGTCCTCTCTGTCACACTTGGAAAAAAAAATAAACCTTTGCAATTTGCTGTCTTCAAGAAAATATCTTTGAAAATGGCTCAGAACATTACCAGAGTTTCACATTTGCCACACTTTTCTTTAAAAGAATGGCATTCCTTCATACTTATGCAGTCTGGGTTATTGCTTCTTCACATTATGCATCATTACTCTGAGTAGGTGTCTTATCAGCAGCTCCAGTTGTTGTGGAGACGATTGGAATTAAGCACTGGAAGCTTTTTATTTATCTTACTTGCTTTATTCCTACAAGATTTTCAGCATATAAGCTTCTTTGTTCAGCTCAGAATTGGATACATTGCCAGGCATTGTAAAATTTACATCTTCCTTTTTTTGTATTTGTTCTTAAATTGGATTGAAAACAAAGTATGGCTTTAATTAAAGCTCTGCTTAACAATAGACTGTTTTTTCCATACAGTGGAATTTCCATACAGTTGTGAGGATTTTGCAAAGGCCTAATAGGTGACATTCACCACTAAGCCCCACGTAGAACTGCAATATACTTACCTGTGCTAAGTGACTGTCTGACATTACTTGCACAAAGAAAACTCTGATAATGCTGTCAAAATACTGACTTAGCCAACAAACCCCATGGAATTTAAAGTGAAGGTTACTTTAAACTGTGTATGATAGGTAATAACTTACAAGTTCAAAGGATAAATGTTGATGTTTAGAGAAGTAAAAGGAAAGAAAGGGAAGGCAGGGAGAAAAGGCAGAGAAGGCAGGAAGGCAGGAACGAAGGTAGGAAAGAAGGCAGGAAGGCAGGAAGAAAGGAAGGAAGGCAGGAAGAAAGGAAGGCAGGATATCTGACATCTATCATTCTTCAGCAAATCTAGTTTACCTAACACGAACATAGTGAATTAAAATAAATCTCAGCCTTTCTATCAAGGCTGATTCTACACTAGATATGCTGTAGATGACGGAAGGATGAAAAACAGAAACCCAACCAAACTTACCGGTCAGTCAGTTAAAACCTGTTTGATAAAACATTCCCATCCAAAAGACTGCCTGAGGCTTTTTTCTCTCCTTTCCTCGATATTTCACAGAAGACATCTACTGTTCAAACACAGATTTTCCATTGCCTGATTAAACTGAAGATAGTTGTTTTTTGAAAATATTCCCAAAAATACTGTACTTATTCTAGAGATGATAATATGTACGAAGTGCGTAGACACTCCCCAGTCAGCACTGAACAAAGGACCAATAATTAGAACTTTCTGGAGGGCTGTCAGAAACATCTAGAGCACCTGTCCAGCACACTTCACTTGTGACACTTGTGACATGCTTACGTGTCAGCAGCCTCGGGGAGTTGCTTTGGGGAGCTGAGCAGTAGGCTCTCCCTGTTTGGTAGGAGACTGAGAGTAGGAGATCAGCCAGGATTACCTGCTTTGGAGAGAGAGAGAGGGGGTATGAAAAGTCACCCAGCCAAGCAGCATTACAAATTGACTAATTTCTAAGTACACTGTAATGTACAGACATACCTGTCAAAAAAAAAAAAAAAAAAAGAAAGTACCCTGAAGGTGACTCAGCTTCCTGTGAAGGCTGTTCCTATTGCTGAGTCATTCACATCTAAAATGGAAAATAACAGAAAAAAAGAAGATGCTAAAGTAAAATCTCCTGCATAAGGGAGTGAGATGATAGAGAAATTCATGACAACAAATTGCATTCCATTTCATGGAAAAAGTGCAAGGTAATTTTTAAAGCACTGGGCGTAAGAAGTACCTGATACTGTGGTTTTTTAACTGAGTTGTAACAAGAGTTGGTGTAGATGCTACAGTGAAAAGGCACATTATCATGATAATGTCAAATCATAGTCCCACTTCATAGCAGGTCAGTGACCAGAACACTGGGCTGCAGAGACACCCCTGAAAGTCTGAGAGACAGGATATATTTTGTTTTTCACTATTTCAATGGAATTTTCATGTATTTCATTGTGTCATCTGTGCTTTAACAAACAAAAAACCAAACAAACAAAGAAACTAAAGGATTTTTTATTTTATATGAGTAAAATAAACTGAGGTGTGGGGAGAAAAAAGGGCTTTACTACAGCTTTTCAGTCCCACAAAAATCCCAGAAACATAAAACAAGGCAAAAATATAACATGAAATTAATTTTCATTCAGCCACAAGACAAACAAAAACAAATGCACCTCCAAAAATAGAAATAACTTCTAAACAAACACAAAATATCTAATGCCATTTGCAGTATTTTAGATCATTAAAATGTGAGTGTGCTGCTTTTGAAACTACTACTGCATGACTTCTGCAGTAATCTTAATTTGTGTAAAAGACTGAGTGTTTGCCTCCTCTCTAAAACTCTCCTTTCATCCATCTATTCTGCTATACTTACCATAATTCCAAATATAGGAAAAAAAAAAAAAAAATTACAGGAGACTTACAGGCATCGTGCTATAAGTTTCATGTTTTGTTCAGACAAATCACCTGGTCTTTCTAGCAAGTATCTTTTCACGTTGATGTTGCCGAAGTACCTAAGCTACCAAGGTCTCCAAAATGCATTAAAAAATGAGAACTGCAGTATTAGTATTGGTGTTTGTATTAGCATTAGCATTAGCATTAGCGTTAGCGTTAGCGTTAGCGTTAGCGTTAGTATTAGTATTAGTATTATTTTCTTGCCCCAAAGCAAAAAAAAAAAAAAAAAAAAAAAAAAAAAAAAAAAAAAAAAAAAAAAAAAAAAAAAAAAAAACCACCAAACCCACGCAGAAGGCTAATGTCATATAATTTATTCTTTTTATATCTCCTTGAATTTCAAATATCTACAGATTTTTTTAAAGTCTGGAAAGTGTAAATACTGTTTTATTTATATTTTTTATCACCATGCTCACATCAATACACAAAAACAAGAAAAAAGGCACTTTTTTTTTTTGTTCTGATAGGGATTTTCATTGGCTAAAGGCAATTAGAAAATAGATTACATTACAGATAAATCAGATGCCAAATGAAATTTCTGAAAATGAGAATATTTTTAGATTTTATGACAGAAAAAAAAAAAAGGCTTTAAAATGGGTAATCTTCTTTTTCACTAAATGTGCTCCCTGACTGAGACCTTGTACGCCAAGCTTCAGCCTGAAGCAAATTGTTATAGTCGAGCTATTAACTTCTAAAAATAGGGGGATGTGATGGAAACATTAAGAAACCCACTACTGGGCACAACCACAATCCAGGGGAGGATGAAACAACACTCCTTTTTTTTTCCTTCTTTACCTCATCACATTAGTGCAGTTTGTGGCACTGAACTGTGTCTGTGCAAAATTCATTTTGTTTAGCCACTTTCCTTCTAAACAGCAGCTTATGATGGTGATATTTAATCTGTCTCTCCCTCTCTCTTGTTTTTGAAGAAACTTAATAGCAGCCAAATACTTCAGGTCAGGCACTTGCCATTTGTGACTTAGTACTTAAAAAACGTGCTACTTGCTGGGGGAGAAAACAGACAGGCTGAAGGACTGCAAGAATGATCTGAAATTAAAATGCTTTGCAACAGGAGGTTTTTGCATTTTCACTTGAAGCATTTTCAGAAACAGAACAGTAGAGTTACTTTGTAACAAAATGTGCAGCAGTGATTTACTTTTCTGTCACAAGCTGTTCATTCTCTCTGTTTCATTGCAGTGTACAAAATTTCTCATCATCTGCTATTTATTTTATGGCACTGTAAAACCAAAGAAGCACTGACTCATGAGTCAGCAGGTGGGTGCCCCTCTCCAGAGGCATTCCATGCTTTTTTGCCAAACCATTTAGCACATCTGCAGCCTTCACTAAATCATTTTTAAAAGTAATATCAGTAATAAGAGTCAGAAAGCCTTGAAAGGTATGTGTGGTATGTGTTCTGCAAACAGGCTCTCAACAAAAATCCCCAGAGCTAGAAGCAACAGTAAAACTCATCTCAAAGGAGCAGTAGAGAGTGGAGAAAATGGATCTTGGTATAGAGGACATGCTATTTATGGAGGTCAATCTGCATCAGCGACATAACATTTCAGGGCTATTCAGCTATAAACACATTCTTATGAGTTGTGCAGAGTTTTAAGGAAGAGATCAAAAGATGAGCACACTATGAGTGTGTGTGAACACTTCTCACAGCACTAACAGACTGCTTTTCTACTTTGACCACAGAGTGGTGTGCTGCAATCAGGGCAAAGACAAACTGGAAAACAGGCTTTAACACCTCACAAGGAATAACTAAATCAATACACTTGAGTCACAGAAAATGCTTTGCATTACAGGAATTTTTAGAAGTGTCAAAAAACTTAGAAGCCTGCTAGTGCCTGTGCTCCTGAGCCACCTGGGCAACCTAAAAGTCACTCCTCGTACACTTCCGGACCAGCCTGAATTCTGCAAATGTTTCACTGCAGGTAGATACCAGTATGGATATAGCCAATCTGTTAAAATCAACTTAAAGTCTCCTGGAGTGTGTAAGGCACAAGAGGTTTGCCCTTGTGCACAAACCTGCTCTTCAGAAATGCTTAGATCAATAGGCAACTTGTTAGACTATTTTGCTTGCTTACAGGGACAAGATATTAAATTTTCAGAGCTTAAATTCAGAACGTTATTTTAACCCCACTTCTAAATCTTTGGTAACCCTTTGGTTATTTGACAAGCAGGACAATAATTTGATATGCCAGAAACTTCTATGTGTTTTTCAGAAACCTTATTTACTTCTGAAATCACATTTTCTGGATATTTTCTGGCTTCTATGGTTGCTGTTCTTCATACCATGCTTCCAATCATCTGGCCATCTCAGCAAAACTGTGTCATTCACTTGCCCAAGAGCATATGACATTGTAAATCACCTTCTCTGAATTTCTGCCAATATAGTTTAGACAATACACAGAACAGTTTTCCCACAAAAGGTTTCCATTTCTCTTCAATCTCAATAAGGTGAATGTTTATCTGTCTCTATACCCTGTGTTGTTTTAGTCTGTCTTGGCACCTGGAAGCGACAGAGAACCTGATAATGGGAAACCTCTTCTTGCATGTGACACAGATTTTGAAATGTTTGTCAAAATATTTATTACTTCTTATTTAAAGTAATACTGTCCAGATCTTGAAATATTGCAACCATTGTTCTGGATACTGGATTTCAGTAAGTATGCAGTGCTCCATGTTTCAAAAATATTATATTCTCCAGATAAAGCCACCTGACTTATTACAGTTTCAAATGTTGAAATTACTTTGTTTTCTTTAGCATTTTATGGCCATTTTTTGGATGCCCTGCTAGTTCTGTGAGGTTCAAAAAAGAAAGCAGAAACAAGGAAACAACTAAGATCTTGGTGTGTTGAATTTTCATGCAGACCATAAAATAAAGCTGAAGATAAAATGTTGCCAAAAGTAAGGAGAATAAACAGGAGGAAAACGAACAAACAAAAAACCCAAACAAACAAACAAGCACCCTCCCTCCTGGAATCCTGGAGGACCAGTAATAAAGAATGAGAAAGAAAAATGGAGAAACTAGGGAATCTAATGCATCTAATCTAATGTAAAGGAGAGATTTAATTGGGGTTTTTTTTATTAGCATTTAACTTGAAAAATTTCATGCAAATTAAGAAACATGACCCAAATTCACCATAATTGGTGAATTGTGATGTAATTCCACAAGGACAATTGTAGCAAATAAGTGTAAATCCTGCTCAGTTAATTGGAAGTAATGGATATAGCAAAGGTAAATTGATAAGCAAAAATATAGATAGAAAATGTGTTTTGATAATAAAAGATGGTAATTGATAAGCATGTTCTTAAAAGGGAGAGGTGAGCAGAAAATAAAAAAAAAATTGAAGTAATAGACCACTTTGTAGATACACTTCCAGGTAGACCTGAACTGTCTGCTGTGTACACACAAGAGAGCACTGCAAATTTATGGGGGAGACACATTCACCTAAGATGTCGTGTCAGCATGCTGGTCCTGGTTACTGCATACAGAATTCATGTCTTGTCCTGCTCCTCCTTGCCTTCACTCTTGCAGCAGTGGCCAAAAAGACAAAGGAGAGTGCCAGTTGTGTGCTGTTGCTGTTCATGATTGTGAAAATAAAAGAGTTCACTTCCCAGGAGCTGCTTCTGCTCTTCAAGTAAAACATAAAAACTTCTTAAAGGGAAGGAAGAAATGCTCTGAAGAGAATCCTGGAGTAATACAATAGTAAGATAAATAAGAGACAAGAATTTTCATTCTATGGGTTTGAAGAGGAAGCAGTATTTTTATAAACATTTCTCTTGGAACAGGGAGAAGATGAGAAATGCAGAAAATTTCAGCCTTAGCTGCAGCTGAACAGCCAGTACTGACAGTGATTTTACTGTATAGGACTGTAAGGACTGTTTCAAACCTTACCAGAACTATTTCATTATTTGAGGTCCTCAGATTGTCCCACTGAGCAGGTATCCTGCCACTTTAATACTGGCTTTGGTTTTTAGACAGAGTTCAGGACTGTATAAAACCTTGCAAACTCTACCATAATTTACATCTACAGAGAGATGTAAATGCACATGCCAAAAATACCCTTAGATGATCCTAACAAGACATACTTTTTTCCTTAACTGTCACCATCTATATGAGAAAGGTACGAAGCAAGTACAGTCATCTCAGTGTCCCTGAACATATTAGCTACCTTCAGTGAGTCCTGAGGGGACATACATCCCTTAAGTCTATTTGTAAACTGACTGTGCTGCAAAGTAGTAGCCCGAGTATGAAATGAGTGTGTTTGCCATTTGTAAGGTACACAAGCACTTTAGGAGCACTTGGGGGGCTACCTTTCCCTTTCCAGACAGCTGGCTGATTTGATCAGATGAAGTTTTCAAAAAGTGACTTCAGAGCAGAGTTGAATTGAATACCAATTAAACCTATGTTTCTTTTCCACCTACGCATATTTGAAACTCCTGACCCTCCCAGAAAAATTCATACAGAAATTTGAGACTAATTGTGACTTAATGTGTCTAATTAGACTGCCTAAAGTTACTGAACTACAGATTCCACACTTGGATGCTCTCTTGTGTTGGAAATACCTCATATCTCTATAGTATCTACATTTATGATAGTCACAGGGCCACCTATGTAGGCATCTATAAATTGTCATATGTATTTGACCAGACACAGATCCTGCCGAGTGGTTCAGAGCCCTTGGTGTCTCCTGCACTTAGAAAGACTTCTCATCAATTCCCTGAGGGAATAGTGCACCAAATCTAATCAATCACTTGGGCAGAAAAGAGAAAAATAAATTCTTGATGTTTCACTTCGTGGGTCAAGCTCTCAAAAGTGATAAAGGAAATCAGATTCTTTTGTGGATTGTGAGGTTTGGTGGTTTGGGGTGGTGTTCTTTGCATATGCAATTATTTTCTTTTGGAGATAGAATAATGAAATTATTCATTCCTTCAGACTGTTGTTTTCTGGAATTTTAGAGTTTTTTAACTTGGGCTGCAGGAAGCCTAGATTTATGTTTCTGTTCTAAGCTATGCCACTGGGACTGCTAGATAAGGCACAGCCTTGTCCCAGTGACTACTGTATTGACTATCCAAGGATGTCAGGTAAGCCTTTGCCTGCCTCCCAGGAGAAAGAGCTGGCCATAAGTACTTAATTCTAGAAAGTTCATAGCTGACAATCTGATATCAGAGGGATATCCAGTGGGAAATCACCGCCTCCCTGTGTTCTGGAATATGATGTCTGACTCCATGTTCAACTCTCAGGGGTTAAGCCTCCTTCTCTATTTTCAGATTCTCAAAGTAACCAGCCTGCTCAAGCAGCTGAATCCTGCTTATCTATTTTTTTTTTTTTTTTTTTTTTTAAGATTATCTTTTGTTATTGTAGGCAAAAAATGCTTGGGGAGTTACAGGAATGTGGAGGATGCAGCATATTTTTCAAAAGAACCTATTGAAATTGTGGACCTCTGCCTCTGTACTTAACTATCTTAAACATTTATTTTCCAAAATAAATTCAGATAATCAAAATATCTCACATTTTGTTCCACTTCTGATTGACAATTTTACCCTCAAAGCCCAAGGCCATATGTCAGTGTTATTAGTGAAATGTACTTTAACACTTTAAACAATCTGTTTCAACAGGGACTTGCCTCTTCCAAGAGCACAGCAGGGAGGGCATGGCCCACTCCCTCGCCTGGAGTTTAAAGAACGATCAGAATGCTTCAACCACAAGGATAAACTTAAAAGGATATCCAGTTAGGTGTAGAGTGCAGATCTTTCATTTCCATGTAACAAAGACAGTGTTTCAAGAGTGACATTTCCTTGCCCAAGGGCGGGTTTCTCTGCGTAACCCGTGTCTCTCCCATAACCAGTCTCACCAGAACAGCACTGCGGCCAGCAAATAATTTCCTAATACATTCAGATTCGTATTCAAATCCAAATCTTTTCTTGTCCTTGATCAAAACAGAGCAAGCCAAATAAGAACCTCAAACAAACAAGGAAACAAACAAACAATAACAATTGCTGCTGGCATTTCTCTTGGGGTTAATAGTATTATTCAGTACTTTCATAGGTTAAAGAAAAAAAAATTGCATCATGCTAACCAGTATCTAATTCAGTACAGAATTTGTCTCATTAGAGATGCATTTAAAGGTTTAGTGAAGCTATTAGTGATTATTTTTCTGGTGACTGTAAAGATATCTTTTTCTGTGTGAAAAAAAAAAAAACCAACAAACAAACAAAAAAACCCCCACAGACTAAAGTTGTATAGTTTTAATTATCATCTCCTCTAGCATAAGACACCAAAGGAGGAAAATGTAACACTAAATTTAATGAAAAAGCAACAGTGTTTGGATAATATTGCAGAAGAAATCGAATATTGTGAAGCATGGAATTACACATCAGAAATCTCATATAAATTTAAATGAAAAGTTCTAATGGAAGGCCTTTTAATCTAATGAAAACATATGAATTTGCAAAGGACAATGTCTCTCATTTAAACTATCATAAAATTTGATAAAATGATCTCAGGAAGGTTTGGATCTAATTATATTTAAAAAAAAATAACACTTGACAGAGAAATGTAATAATCTTCTTGAAGAGAACTAACAGAAAAAATTAATTACACCAGAATGCTACAGCAGGGAAAATGAGGCTGATATGCCTTGTTTACCAGTGTAGAAACACATTCAGCAAAGCAGCTATTGAAACATCAAATTTGTTTTTTCAGTATTGTTTCATCGGTATATCAAATGTTCAAGTGACTGCTGTTTGAAATATCCTTTCTTCAAGAATTATTGAGTGTGACTACCTACAATTAATCCAACACATACTTATAAACCAATGAACACTAAAGAACTTTCTTCAGATACACTTCTTTCAGTGATAAATATCCATATTGGTTAATTAAATAATTAGACATTTTGGCAGGTGATCTGGCATTATATCTCCTGTTAATAGCAGAGAGAAATGAAACAGTTTATGCTTGCATAATTCTATATATTTGGATTCTAGCATTATTTCCTTAGACTTTCTGGCAAGATGAAAAACCTTTTCCAACCCTTTTTTAAGCATGACTTCTTAATAAAATGAATCCAATTGGTGAAAATATCTGGTGTTACTTAAATTTTTATTATTTGGTTTGTTTATAGTCAATAAAAACTGGGGAAATGGAGAGTTCTGTATTCATATTGTACTGAATATATGAATGTCTCTCTTTCAAAAAAAGTGAAATTATAATTTTCCTTAGACAAAAGGAAAACAGTTCTCCCTTTTAAAATGATCATATACTACTTGTGTTCAGATTTTAGCACATATTTTTTTATGCTAACTACACTATTTCCTAATATCATCAAATATATGTTGTCTGTCCCAATCTGGTTTTATTTTTAAATGTGCAGGGAATGTTTGGGTGTTAACCCAATTTGAACAAGCACAGGCATTATGCACTGCTGTTCTCTAAATCATCTTGGAGCTAATTTTGACTTCAAGCAGACTTACGATAAAAGTAACTATTGAAGTTTTAAGTATCGAAAAATATTCTAGACTATTCTGTTTGAATTATACCCCAGGTCTTGAAGAAAGTTTTAAAATACTTAGCTCATTGGAAGTCATTATGCTTTTCATGGGCAGTCAGAACAAATGTTATTAAAATGAATATCTCAGATTCAATTATTTATCATAGGTTTTGCTTATAATGATACCACTTTCCTTTTTTAACATCCTGACAAAAAAAAAAATGTATGAAATAATAGTTTTTTCACACGCTAGTATTATTTGACCTCAGCAAAGAAAAAGACTTTATTTTGCCTCACGGATTTTTTTTTTTTTTTTTTTTTTCCCCTGTGCTTTTTAAAGAGCTATTCAGTTTTTCTGTTGAAGGGGATTTTTCAGAATCAGTTTTCCAGAATGGGATGTGAGAAATCTGAAATTAACTCTTTCTTCCTGTTGCCTATAGCTGGAATCACTAAACTCAACTCTGCAAAATCAACATTAACTTCCGGACTAAAGGAAGGACAGAATACACAATGTCAGATGATACTGTAATGAAACAATCTGCAGAGCTCACAATATCTGATAATGCTATAATGAAACAATGTGTATGTGTGGGTTCTCAATGACATGTTGTCCAAGTCTAAAGTAACTAAAATACTTTAACAGATTTACTCTACACGTTATTTACTAGCAACAATTAAACAAAATTATTGTATTTTTATAAGCAGTGTTCTTACAGGACCTTAGATCTTTAAATATAAATACATACATACATACATACATACATACATAATGTCCAGTTTTAAGTATTAAAAATAGTACTTAAAGCACTATGTGCTATAGACTTCTTTTGGACTTAATCACTCTTTTTGATATTTTACTAAATGTCAGGCAGATTTCCTAGACAGTCCTGTTCATAAGATCATGAAAATAGCCTGTTATTCTTAACAGATGACAGCAAACTGAACGTGAAAATTACAATCCTTACAGCTTGGTGGGATTTTTAACAGCATCTGGAAAAAATTCAGAATTGTATGCACTTTTGTGAACAAAAGGTTGTTCAATCATTATATCTAGAGTTTGAATTCATACACACACACACACACACACACACACACACACACACAAAAAAAAAAAAAAAAAAATCTGGGAAAAGTTTTAATGCTCAGTCCATTCTTTATCATCCTTCTAGTATACTTTTCAGATGTGAATTTACACTCTTCAGTGCTCTTCTCCCTTCCTTTCATCAAGTTTTAGATCCTTAAGTTACTAACACACCTGCTTATTGCCTCACACATGCTCACACACCCTTCAGTGAGGTGACCTGCTGTCTCCCTGGTTCTGGGGTTGACACTGTCTGATCCAACTCAGCACAGCCTCTCTACACTTAATGCTTTATGTGACATTCAACATTTTCTAACCCATGAGGCAACCTTAAAATATTTCAAAGCTTTTGCACACAAAAAATTTTATATATCCTTGGGTGATAACTTGTATATATACCTGTTGTGTTAATAGCTATTGTATTTCCTGTTCTTCAAAAACAGCTGAGCTAAGATGCCAGTTTATCTTTTCTTGACTTCCATATTCTGCATCAACCAGACCACACTGAGAGGGACACTGCATCCTTCCACCGAGGAGGTGGAGGGGCAGCAGGAGGTCTTGCAAACCACCAGTAAGGATTAAGGACCAGAATGACCTCAGAGCAGATGGGCAGTCAAGTTTATGGACAGTGCCCAGGAGGAAAGGGCCCTGGGGGCACTGGTGACAGCAGCTGAACAGGAGCCAGCAGTGTGCCCAGGTGGCCAAGAGGGCCAATGGCATCCTGGCCTGGATCAGGAATGGTGTGGCCAGCAGGAGCAGGGAGGTCATTCTTCCCCTGTACTCGGCACTGGTGAGGCCACACCTTGAGTATTGTGTCCAGCTCTGGGCCCCTCAGTTTAGGAAGGACGTTGAGATGCTTGAGCGCGTCCAGAGGAGGGCAACAAGGCTGGTGAGGGGCTTGGAGCACAAACCCTGTGAGGAACAACTGAGGGAGCTGGGGTTGTTCAGCCTGGAGAAAAGGAGACTCAGAGGTGACCTTATCTCACTCTATAACTTCCTGAAGGGTGGCTGTGGTCAGCTGGGGGTTGGTCTCTTTCTTCAGGCAACAACAGACAGAACAAGAGGACACAGTCTCAAGCTGCGACAAGGGAGATACAGGCTGGATATTAGGAAAAAGTTTTTCACTGAAAGAGTGATAAAGTACTGGAATGGCTTGCCTGGGGAGGTGGTGGAGTCACCATCCCTAGAAGTGTTTAAAAAAAGACTGGATGTGGCATTTGGTGTCATGGTCTAGTTGAGGTATTAGAGATGGGTTGGACTTGATGATCTTGAAGGTCTCTTCCAACCTAAAAATTCTGTGATTCTGTGATTCTGTGATAGAAAAAAAGTAATATTGGGCACTCTGTACACTTTGCTGTAAACCAGAAACTGGATTAAAAGTAAGTCTTAAAGAAAGAATCAACCTTGAAAGGACAAGGGTCAGGAAGGAGATTTGTTTGCAATTTATATTTTCATTTCTCATTTCTAACATCTGACTTTTGCTATTAGTTGCCTCATACCAGCCTGTTTGTGTCGTAATAAAACCTAGCTTCACAGAAACAAAAGTAAATTAGTTTAATGATTGTTGCAGGAGTAGGACTGAAGCCATGGTATGTCTAAACTTTAGACAGCTTAAGTTCCTTACACTGACCACAATGTCACCTGTCCTCTGTTATGCATATCTCTGGGTTTTTATAAATATTCTCCCATAATATTTTCCCATGTAAGTCTTGTCTCAACAAACTGACCAGTGGAGGGCACTGTAGAAACTTGGCATGCTACACGTACTCTAAATAACATATTATTAAATAAAAATTGTAAAGGACAATCACATACACAGAAAAAAGACTGACGTGCTGTGCAGGGTGGATGCTTCTATACACTAAAAAAGTTACTCTTAATAGCATGGATTTAATATATTCACATTTAGTCCCAGAGCTAAATTTAATTCCCTGGCAACCACGTATTTAGCAATGTAGAAATAATTATTAAATCTTAGAGTTCCACCAGAGGTCTTCTGAAGAATTGGACAACTACAGCTGAGCAGCATAAGCTTTTTTCTTATTAAAAGCCAAATGTGATTAGCTTGGTTTCAAGAGAGATTTCTGTTGCAAAATTTTTAGAATTCCAATTTGAACATTTCATTCACAAAAATTGATAAAATATTTGGCATTTCTTGTGGAATATTAATTTATACATGAATATGGAACCTTTCATGTAAGGAAAATTTGTATTTTGTTTCTGTTCATTTATTTTTCATCTGAACATTATTTTGTTATAGGTCAAAAGGGGCAATGCAATACTGTCCAATATGGCATATAATTTCTTTCATATTCTGTTTTTCAGTTTTAAATATTAGGACAATTTTGTCCTAGAATAAATTAAAACATCTCAATTTTTAGATGAATGTCTTCTTTCCATGACAAGAAATTGATGTATCCAATGACCACCAAAACAAACAGAAGTCTTGCAGTTCCTGTTGAGATGACTTGAACCAATCTCAGAAGAGTAGTGCTTCAAAAAATGAACTTTAGCACAGGAGAACTAAACTCCTAAGTCTCTTTCTACAGCTAATGGAGAGATGGAAGCATATCTACAGGCAATTCAGAGGAGGATTCTGTAATCCGCAGAAAAGGAATAATACTGAATCTAATTCTAGATTTTGCCTTGCCCTCCAGAGGAACCTCTCTTCCTATTGAACATCCTGAACTTGGGTAGATTAGCGACGCAGGACATAGCTAGTCTTAACATTTACACCTCTAAGGATGGACTGTTTCATCATAATTCAGACACAAGCTGATCTAAAGCATGCGTTCAAATGTTGGTATCTGTAGCAGTTGTCTTATTTCTGCATATAAATTTTTATAACCTGAAATATCAAGTATTTATATGGTTTTGACCCCAGCCATCAGTGATAAGCAATAAATAGAATAATATTAATATATGAAGACACAGTCTTATAGTAATGTTGTATATCTACATATACGCAAAATTTGATTTTCATGAGGAAGAAAGCCTTTTTAACAAGTTTTGTAAACTTGTCGCTTAAAAGTGACTTTTACTTTTCCAGAATCAAAGAGATTTAAAGAGAAATTTTGGCTTCATCAAAGGCAGGATTTTCTGGGTAGGTTCAATACAAGAAAAAATCCAAGTAATTCTGCTTTTAGATGATTTCCACTTTGTTTATTTTATGCTCTACATGAGACTGGGACAATTAACAGATATTGACAGCACTGCAGCAGTAACAACTGCACCCCAGCAATCTCCATGAAAGAGATCTTAGTGTTGGAAATTCATTTCTTACAAGGTGACAACTCTATTTTCTTTCCACTCCAGCAGATAAAAACTGAATATTTGATTTAGGCTGTGTATAGCAGATAGTACCATGAACATTCTGCCCCAATTGCATTCCCACTGCTCTCTGCCAATGACAAAGCAAAAGGCTGCCAATACAACCATTCTTATGAATCATCCTAGTTATATGTGAAAAAGATCAAGAAATATTCTAACCACTGTTTGTAGAAATTTATCCAGCCTTGCTCCACAGAGTGCATTTTTGCAACACTCCCCCCCTTGGCTGCAGGGCCAGCCATGCACTGTGGTGGGTCAGCTGGGGCTATCTGGAACTGGCTGTGTCCAGTACAGGGCAGTCGCAGCCCCTACCCAAAAATACCACCCCGCAGCCCCCATTTCCACCCTCTGGGTACCTGCTCTGAGTACAACCACATGCTTTACAAGATTATAAAACAAAGATTTCCTCTCCTTGATGCTGTGTCTTAACCTCCCTAACACCCATGACAAAACTTGAGTACTATTTTTGTCCATAGCATTTGGTTTTTCTTAGTCAAAACAAACTTGTTCAGCAATTTTAAAGTTCCCAGACAAAGGGGGGACTTATAAACTTCCTTTCTCATAAATTTCCTGTCTGTTTTACTAATGCTCTCATTGTTTCTGTATTTATAACTGTGACTGAAAGAATGGAAATCCTTGAACTGTTCATCCTTACTATCTCTTGTGATTCTGTTTAGGTTTTGCCTTTTTTTCTTTTATATGTTCTCTGTATTCTTCACACATATATTTGTAGTTCTGTAATCTATTGTATTAGTGAAAAGTTTTCCCAGTATTTTCCCATGGCTTTTCCCTAAGCAGAAAGACAAAACAAATTCCAGAGCTCCAAGCCCTGGGAGGTACAAGACTCCATACTATCTTGGTTCTTCCTGGGAGCCAAGGCCTAGAACAACTCTTCAAGATTAACTCTCATGGACAAAGTACAGGTAGTGCTGAAGAGGAGGCTCCAGAGATGGGGCTTGACCTGGGGGGGAATTGCATCACCACTCACTTGTCCTCCAAATTGGTACTTTTTATCAATTATGTTAATTTCCTAAAACCAAAAAAATATACTCACCCCAGCGGAAAGTGGCTTCTGTAGACATCTTTCCATAACTGCTCCTGGAGGCCTTCAAATAAAGATCCCCTTTTATATTACCTCCTAACTAAAATTGAGTTTCATTTACAAGTTGGGAGAAAGGCAACACTTGTATATAATAACAAAGAATTATTTGTTATAATCATTTGATTTTAATCAAAATTAAATGATTATAACAAATAATTTCTATTAATCTGAGTTTGTTAAGTAAGTTTTAATAACATTTAATTCTAATGCTTTGTTAAAATCCAATTATACCACAGCTAACTGTGCATCTTTTGAGAAATTTTGTGGAAAGTATTTTGTTTTCTAGCTAAGTACATCCTTTATATTTCAAGAATGTCCATTGCTTTAGACTTTGAATGGCTTTTTTGATTTTGACATTCCACAGTTTTAGCAGAAGTTTCAAACTAAGAAACAGGGACTCCAGAGTAAGGGGGTAGTTTCCTGGCATTAGTACTAGACATCTTGGAGACCAACACCAGTAACCTTCAGAGAAAGGGCTGATGAGAACAGACAAGTACAAAAGCACAGATGATAAAAATAATCGAGATAAAAAGGAAGAAGAAAAAATTTTGAGCACTTCCTTGACCAAGCTAAAGAGTAGGCTACCAGTGACTTCAGTCAATGGAATGGATGAAGGTGAAATTCATTTGGAAAGGATGGAGAAAAAAGTTGAAGGAGAAGGCTAGATTATTCATGCTTTGCACACAATTAATTTCCCATGATAATGTAATTCCATCTGTAGGTAGATAGAGCAATATATTAGAAAAAAAAATATACTTTTATATTATGAATATGTCTAAGGCCTTTTAAAACAAAGATGCTAACAGAAATCCATGAGGCTGTATTGGATAATGTTTAATTACTTATATCAGAACTGGTTGTTCTACTGTCTTTTGCTTAAATAACTCTACAATTAATATTTTTGTGTGACTTAAAATAAATGTGCAATGGTTACCATTGATAGAAAAATAGATTGAGAACAGAACAGCTACTAGTCATTCTTTAGACCTCCCAGAGAATCTAACCTGGCAAAATGTATCACGGGTGCTCAAGTAGGGATTTCAGAGACAGATTTAAGGACTATAACACAGGAGGCACTTTACCTTTAATGAACACACATGGCATTAACAACCTGTCATGTACCAGATGTAGAGTGCACAACAAATACTTAGATGAACTATTCCAAGGAGAACAAGTCACTTTTTTTTTCTTTTTTTTTTTTTTCTTCCCCCCCCCCCCCCCTTTTGATTTACAGCTGTGATTAGGCAGCTAATTCATTTTATGCAACAAAGGCTTCATTATGTTTGTATTTGTTCTGGGAGCAGTGATCAACCTTTTGTAGGTAGGAGTGATCAACCTTTTGTAGGTATCATTCTGTGCCTTTTAGTGCTTTACATGTAAATAACAGTCTATTTTTCTACAAAAAAGTAACAAAGATGTGAGTTAAAGGTGTCCTGCAGTTTATTTTAAGGAACTAAAATGCTTTTTATGCACTGACTTTCCCAAACAACAAGGGTAAAGGGAATCATCTGCACTTAAATGAACTAACTATTTTATGCCTATGCAGCATGGGTCACTTGGAATCCAGAACATTGTATTCACTGTGTGATGCACCAGCTTTCCTGTAGTCTGACATCATACCCAGGAAGGAACTTCAATTAGACACAATGAAATAATTTGGGTAAATAAAGGAATTTTATACTGGTCAAATTTAAGAGTCACATGAATGTATACTTGAGGATCTACAATGACTGTTTTATTAAAAAGACTGTATGATTAAGATTTTAAATAACTGTGCTATGTACCAAATTTTAAAATAATTTGGAATTAAACTTTATTAGGTTTAGAAGTTTTTCTGCCTCCCTCATATTCAGATATTGAGTCACATTTCCTTGTGTCTGCAACTAGGTTATCAGATCAATCAGAAAGAACCTTCTTGTCTAGTTGCTAATTATTCTTTATTACATTTCATATTATTTATAATATATATGAGCAGTTCTCAGGAGTTACAATCCCTTTTACTACACTACTATAATCATTTTATATACCCATTAGCCTTTTAGAATCACAGGAGAAGGAAAAAAATAAATCATGAAAAATATCTCAAGAGTTTTCTTTTTAAAGAAAAGATTGCAAATTTTTTTCCTCAATCATAATATAACTTCAAATAAGTTTTTTGGGTTAATAGATATACAGCCCAGATGTGCTTACTCACCCTGAATTGATGCTCTGGTATTTAAATACTACAGCTTCAGGACACAATTTGTTTAAATTCTTGAAAATCTTTGAGCAGTAACAGTTGACAGGCTCTCTACACAGGTACAGCAATTTGATTTTCAGTTTGGCACTTTGCTTTATTACCCTTCCATCACTCTAAAATGTACAGCAGGTGACTCATATACAAAAAATATGAAATTTATAGAACATATATAATGCTGATTAGTAGAAAGTGTAATAACTTTCAAGCGGCTGGATGAAGATTTTACTATCTTCCTTATCAAATGACACTACACCCACTGCTTTGTATTCTAGTTAAAATTTTCCAGAGATTATATTCATTATATGGCCAATATTCAATAGCATTTGATGTGATTTGCTTTTTTAAGACAAACACCTCTGACAAGACAGAAAAAAATTACAAATCGTAGAGAGAGCAATGACCAGTGTTGTCCTGGCACCATGACAAAGTGCATGAAATGTAACACAGTAGTTTCCAAGCTGCTCCACTCTAGGGTTACAGCCTTCCTTCCATTGACAAAAAAATCTAGATTCACAACTACTTAGCTGGTAGCAGAGGGATCTATGGTCTTCCAGGAACTACTTACACACAGTGTAGAAAAACATATTTCAATTTCAGGCACCCAAAACAAGCTTTGAACACTGGAACATAAACTCTCCTTATAAACTGTCTTTTAATGTCCTGTTTGGGGTTTTGGTTTTTTGTTTGTTTTGTTTTGTTTTTCCACAAACTATCATAGAGTAATTCTTAATCTTCCCTTTGATAAGACAAATAACCTTAATATCAGGAGTTTTTCACTTTGCAGTAGCCTTTAACTGTGTTTATTCTGTCCTGTCGCACTTCTCTGACTCCCCTCCTGTTTATCTTTGAAGCTTTTTTGAGAGGACATTTGAGAATTGACTTACATAATAACAAGAATTTGCAGAGATATTTTATCAGTTATAGGCCTGGTTTCTACTTTGCACCATGAAGAATGAACTACCTTGGACTACAGACTACCTTGGACTATTTCAGATTTTTAATTTTTCCTGAATTTTATAAATAGTTAAGGAACCAGCTATCCATTTTATAGTGGGGTTTGATGACCTGGTGTTTGTAAATTTGCTCTCTCTGCGTAACTGTCGAGGACCAGTATGTATTTGTAGATGTTATTCTTTCCCAAGTTTACTAATATAAACACTGGTTACTACACTTCCTTTTTTATTTCCTCACAAAGTTATTTCTAACTCAAGAAAAGATAAAACTGTCTTTTGGGGTTTTATAAGAAAAAGTGTTCCTCCCCTTACTACTTTGCTTAAATGATATTTCCTAAAAGATGCATAAATGGTGATTTTAAAATTCCAGTCATGTGAACCATCCCCTCAGGTTTCTGTTATACCAACGAGGTTGTGTTTATGCTCATAAATAAGCAATTCCAATTATGCTTGTTTATTACCCAAGCTCCTATCATTGGTGTATAGGCAATTAAAGATTAAAGAATTTCTTCTCTCCTCGTCCTTTGGTGTCTTGATTAATTTTGTTCTCAGCATCACAACTCTGTACTGAGAGTTCATATGTTTCCTCTTTTCACCCTTCTCTTTTATTTGATGCCATCCTTACCATTGCAGTACACTTCTTTGGTACTTGCCTCAGTGTTGTTTTCTAAAGAACTTTAAAATGTTTTTAGGACTTCCTAATACCTATGTTGAGATTACTTCTCAGAACTGATTACCATTTTATTAGCAGAGTAATTCCTTAAAAGAAATCCATATTGATTGGCAGCCAGCTATGCCGTGCCTCTGGCTTTACTTTTAAGGAAGAAAGCAATCTACTTCAGCATTGTTCATATTGTGCCACGTTTCCAATCTTTTTCATCAGGATAAATTCTAGTACTACAAAATACTTACTAGTATCAAGCAATCCACTTGAAATTGTCTTAATATATTAACTTTTAACTAGAGTGCTACTAAACCATGCCAGGGCAGACTGAATCAAATATCACTTCATATAAGCAAAATCATGCTCAAACGCCTATCACATCAAAGCAAAGTAAATTGTGGTGTGGTAGTATGAATTCCTTTTGCCAAGCTGTCAGAAAATAAGTTTACCAATTCACAAAAACAATTATGTTCATAGGCAGTCATTCTTAAGCAAGCCATTTCTTAAGAAAGTTTTATGAATAATTCAAGCAGTGACTTTAATTAGTGTTTAAATGATAAAAAAGATAGTTCTGCTTAAATAATGACGTGATTTTACTAGCAACTCTTTTACCTCCATGAAGATTATTGAAATAGAAAACTTCCTAGGACAACTAAACAAACAAACAAATGTAGATGTATATATATTTTCTGCAGATAAACTCAGTTGCTTTTGTCATGCAAGCAGAGTTTACAGCACATTTTTTGTGAGTACACAAGGATCTTAATAAATCTTAGTTATGTCTTTCTCAGGTAACATACATTCTTAAGACTGACATGTGTGTCCTTCTTCAACTTTCTTAAAAGTCAGTAAAATATCTTGTGTTGCTAATATTTGGAGAAGGAAAAGTCCCATATCAATGACATTCTTCCAGACCTCTGACAAGAGGTTATGATTAATATTTTGCAGTTATCATAACCACAGGGTTATGACAAAAAAAAATCCTGTTTCATGGAAATCAGTGGAAGTTTTTGCTCCTGACTTCACACATTATCTCCATTTAAAAAGGTGTTATTTGGTTGTCTAACTGGAATTAAACAATATCCCTTTTGGCATGCTTTCATAATGCACCAGATCATCTGTCACTCTAGAAGAAAGGCGCTGAACCCCACTGTGTCAGATCTGTCAGCCCCACATGAATGTATGAGATACTGAAAACCTGAAAGAGTACCAAATGCATGTGTTTAGGCCACTGAGTTGTACCCAAAGCATTTCTTTAATTGGGAGTTATATATAAATGATGGGGAAGATGAAAAACAATTTAATTTTTATATACTTTTTTTTTTAACATGACTTAAGCATTCTAAGATTCTGTCATTCAACCATGCTTTCTTTTAAGCAGCAATGCCTCATCTAAAAAGAACAGGAAATTGAAGATCTGAAGGAAGAGATAATAGCAGGTCTCAATTTTAATTTTCATTGGAATTAGTATATAATATTCTCTCTAACTTTGATTACTAAAAACAAAATTTAATTTGTTTCTACCTGCCTCTAAATTATCTTTCTCTATTTTCCTGCCTTCTGAGACTTTAACACAGTGAGTGGAATTGTGGGCGACGACTTTAGGATGAGATGACTCCTTCCCCACTATACTGAACAATTGTGATAATGGGAGATTAACACCCAGCTACTAGGCAGGCTGAGCAGTCTTAGACACAGCCTGGAACACAATCTTTCTTTCAGCTGCTGACACGCAGGTGTTTGGTTCCACTGAAAAAACCACAATATCTGAGAGTTCATACGAAGGCAGCAAACATGACGCTCAAAGTCTGTGCCTGCAGAGGGGCAGGTAAGGCACTATAAGGTGTCTCAGCTGGCCCTAGATGGACATGTTTAGGCAACTGAGTTAAGCCCATAGTGCCTTTCCGAGAAGCTGGGACTAAGAATGTTACCAGATCTTTCTAGGCAGAGCAGGATAAAGTCTAGTCTAGAATTTTGTCCCATGATTGTTATAGTTGATGTTAAATAAAACTGTCTACTTTTTGTCAGTCCAGTTGTCTCTCAATAAAAAGTATAAATGAAAGTATGCAGTTGACAAACAAGGTGCACAGGAGTTTACAGTGAAATTTTTATAACAGCGAAATTCTGAAAACAGTGAGATGTTTTCTAATGGAATTACTGATCTTCATATTTACAGGGAGGCAGGTTTCCGAAACACAGTAGAGCTTTTTCATTCATTGGTAAAAGTATATTCTTGTGAATTGCAGAGATTCTTGCAAAGGTTCATTTGGAGCAGGAGATGATCATCAATAAGAGGATGGTAATCTCACTAAATGAGTGAACTCAGGCATCTCGGGATGTATTATTCTCATGATGTACGAATGTTCAAAGCAAGAGAAGTTAGAAGGAAGCAGAGTGAAGAAGTAAAAACAAATAAGCAACTGCTTCTACTTCAGATAAATCAAACTTTTTTCATCACCATGTCTTGTAATGTTGCAACACTGGGGGTTAGCCGAACACATGTACAGTGCAGGGATTTTGAGAGAATAGTCTTGTTAGTCCAACCTATACTGTTGGAAAACAGTTTTCTATGTTACGTTAAGAAGTAAATTATTTCTTCATGGGGACACTAAGCTTTTAGGAAAAAACCCTATCATGGGTTGGCACAATTTTGTTTTCTGGATATAGAGAAATGTAAAATGTTTTTCCCTGCCCTAACCGTAACGTAGGTTGAGGGGAGGAGGACAGGGACCTATCAGGGGTGGGCTGGAATATTGGCAGCTGAGTTGACCAGTGAGAGGTGTCGGTGCGACTTCGGAAGGAACATTTAAAACTAATCTGCTGGGACCACCCGCTCTCTCGCTTTAGAATCAGCAATGAGGTAACATCAGAGGTGGCAGGCGGCCTCGGGTCGGGCCTTGCTGCCCTTTTGGGCGGCCGGGCCGGGCCTGGCCGGGGTCTGAGGGCCGCTGCCCGCACAGGGAGGGCCTGGGCCGGCTGAGCCCTTTCCCTTGCTGCTGGCAGGGGAGAGGGGCGGCTGCAGCTCGGCAGTGCGGGGCCGTGTGCTCAGACCGCGGCAGAAAGGGCCAAAACATGGCCCAGCTTCATCACCGCTGGCAGCGGAGAAAGCAAGCCGGCAGCTCCATAACAACTCTGAGCTGGGCTGCCTTAAATGAGACCGAGGGGCGGAAAAAAGGACCTTTACCAGTTTCCTTTATCAGCACGGCCTTGCATTTTTTCTTCAGCCCTGCAGCTCGGCAGGTGCATGTGGCCTTTGCAAGCCTGGGCAAATTTAACCCTTTCTTAGCAACACGGAACTTTTAAAGCACAATTCTTCCTTGAGAGAAAGAAGAAAGAAGAAAACAGAAGGTACATAGAACTGCATGAAGTCAGTTAGATGAGAAGTGAAAGAACTAATAATATTAGAATAGGATTGAAGAAGTGGACCTTTTTAACTGAACTCTTCTAAGGTAAATTATGAAGAAATGAACTGTTCTTTGCAGCATCTTAGTATTATTTTGGGTAGAATGCTATTCTAATCAAAATTAAATACTGGTGTAATAGAGATTTATTTGGGAACTTTGAAACCTCCGCTCCTGGGTCCAAAAGGAGGTCTCAGCCCTTTGAGACAAAGATAATTTTAGATCAGAAGAAGTATTTGTAAATAGTACCCCAGATACACTGAGGAGCTCTGCGGATAGAACATCACAGTCTGCGAAAGCTCCGGGCAGCAGCAGAATGTGTAACAGAGAGCATTGGACTACTTTGTCTTATAGAAAACGTCTTCATAAAAAGATCTTAGAAGGACTCTTCTCCTAAGTAATGAGTAGTTATGTCTAAGTAGTGAAACTGACTGAAAAACCTAAGTTGTGTTTTTCTATGTTGTTCAATAAGAAAGTCAATAGTTTGTAAGAGGAAAGAAGTGAGTTTTTGACGTTTCATTCTGGTTTAGGGTTTTTTTTTCCAGCTTTCTTTTTTTCTATTCTTTTAGTGTGTGTTAATAAAACTATTTTTTTGTTCCTTTTTAAGCTTAAGCCTGCTTTGTTTATTTTTCTCCTAATCTCTCCCTCTCACAAAAATATTAACACTAAAACCCCTACATTAATTGGTGTTTCTGTCTGGTTTTATTAAATTAAAACCATTACAAAGCCTAATATTTTTCAATGCTCTTTTAAAGGACAAAGGCAGAGATGTACATAAAAATTTTGAGTTAACCATTCTTTGTCTCACATTGTTGTTCCGTGAGAAAGTCTTACAGAGAAAGAAGAAAGTCACTTTGCAGTCCTCCTGGGATATAGAAATCGTGTATGAATCCATAATGTCTTCTCATCTATGCATCACCGGGGAAGGAAAAATCAAGGTAAGCTTTCTCTTCCAGCCCTGCATTGTGCTTACTTTCTCTTTTTGCTGATTACATGTTCATTTTACTGTTGAAATAATATTAAAAACATATAATAAAACCTTTACCTATTTATTTTAAACTGTGTTCTTTGCTTTAAACAGCATATACAGAAATGGTCATCTACCTCCTAAAACAAACTCCTGGCAAACAAACAAATTCAACAACAGCTACCATGAATTATAAGAGGGTTTTATATTTCCTTCAGCATAAAACAGGGGAAAATAAATCCCATCAGTAAGTAAATGAAGTGGATCTCAGCATAACCAATCTATGAGCTGAAAATTAGTTTAATTCCCATGGTAGGAAGTTTAAGAGATTCATAGATTAGAGGGCCAGAAGGGACTGTTGTGATCAAATTTATAAACTTATGCAGAGATTTTCAAAGGCATAGAAGACATTTGGATATGTAATTCCCACTGACTTAAAAAAGAAGTTGGTTTTTAATTGTGACTTCATTACAGAGCTCCCCATTCAAAGAATAGTAATTTGACCAATACCCTGAATCCTATATCATGATGCATAATAGTCAATGTCACCCATGATTCAATTACAAGTGTCTAAACACAGACTAAATGCAAATGAATTATAGCACCCTCAGTGCCCCGTATTTTTCTTCTGACATTGCCTGAAGAGGAGCTAAAAGAAATTTGATTGCTAGGCCTGTCCACAGACCTGTGCAGCCATAGTAGTGGTAAAAGTACCTTTAGACTGAAATAGAAAACATCGACTATCGGAAGTAAGCAGAAGTACAGGCATAAGCCTACACTTTGAGGGAAAACACATTTCTTATTTAATTTATTTGACAAAATTATTTCTTCTCTATGGAAAATATCCTGATGACATCAACATATTATAATAAATTACAGTTTTTCAAGCTTACTAGAGCAGAGAAAAGATTCAGATTGGAAGGGATTAAATGTGTTTTGATCACCAAAAGGTCTCTTCTTGAACAGGAAAAGGCATATTCATAAAAAAATTATTTTAAAAAAATTGAAAAAAGGAAATTTGTTAATCTCTTCTAACAGCCTGTTTCTCCGTGGTCTACTTCTTGTATTTAAACACAGTTTATCTTAGTTTTAAAAATATCATTTAAAAAAGGAACAGAGGAAGTGTTACACTGGATGAGGCAGTGATCCATATATTCCTAGCATCCGGTCTCCAAGAGAAGTTGTTACCATGAGTTCTTATTTTGTCAGATATATCTGGTGTCTTCTCTTGACAGTTTTAAAACTCTGTTTGTATTTCTCTTCTGATAAGTGTTTTTTTGTTGTGTTTGATTTTTTTTTTTTTAATGTTCATTTACTCATTTATTTATTCCACTCTTACTGGCTGTGCTTTCTCAACTGCTGCCACAAACACAACTGCATACCTTTTTTATTCCAACTGTGCTGGCTCTGAAAAGCAGCACAGTTGGAATAAAGCAGTTTGATGTGTTTCTCCAGCAGTCACATTTTGAAAATTGCTGCTACTCTCAAGCATTGTCTCTAATTTTCAGAGACAGAAAGAAAATTTATGGCTGGGAATAGTAGTAGAACCAAAGTTTTCTTAGCAGAAAAGAAGGTTTTTTTCAATTTATCTGTTGCTGCTGCTTCCTTCCCAAGGTGGCTGACATGGAAGCTCTGACTGACAATATGCTGACCTCCCAAAAACAAAAACCAAAGAAATCTCAGCAATGTGCTTGCTATCAAACACCTGCAGTATTGGTACAATCTCAAAAGCTGAAGAGATCATGGGACTTTTTAAATAGATCTGTCAGTTCTATCTAGAGTCTGGTTCCTTAGTTCTCCATATGTTAATGGACACAGTCTGAAATTATAATTTTGACTAATTTGATAGGACTGATGGGGTTTTTATAGGGGGAAAAGGTAATCTTTTCAGACACATCTTTTCCAGTCAAGTACCCTATTGAGAAAACTAGACATCAACGACTTCAACTAATCTTATTTATGCCTATTTTGGTATATTTGCCTAATCAGCCATATGCAGAATAACAGTTTTGAAACGGTAATTAAATTATTGTAAAGAAATAGTGCACTTTTTTCTTTACCTGCTCTAGTACCTAGTACTACCTTGTCTTTCTCTACTACTGCTAGCTGAAGATAAACCAAGCATGCTGAAAAACTGTAAGAAACCTCTTAGTTCCATATTCCCTGTAAAATATAGAATCACTTTTCCATACAACCTCTTTTTAAATAGTCATGCTTTCAGCCAGATAAATTGCTTTTGAATCTCATGGAGAGGAATGATTAAGCTAAGAATTTACCTTCCTTTTACAGGGATATTTCATATCACAAATACCTTATTAGATCATTTCATTTGAATGTCCCATCACTGATTATTAATACATGTGTTTTGCTACACAGGCCAGATAATATCCCCATGCTGAATTTTCACCAGATTGCTCTTATCTTTTTGGATATTACTGTATTAAATTCAAAACCTTCCTTTTTCTTCTTGATTTTTTCCGTATTTTTTTTGTCACACTTCCTCAACATATCTCTCTCTCCATCCTTCTTCACAAAAGCAGGATATAAGGACCTCTCTTACTGTCCCATCTCTCTTCACACCATCCAGAGGTGACTTTCTGCAGATTCTCATATAGATTAAGCATCCTTTTTCTCAGAGATCATCATATCTGCAGTAGTAGAACCATATAGATCAGTTTGCACTTCAGCTAGTGTATGGAACAGAGTAGTCTAAAGAGCATTAAAAACACTCTCCCTGACTCCATTTACTTATTGCTCTTGGTCCTTCAATTGTCCTATTACTCAAAGTCCTCCTATTTGCCTCTGTTGAAACAAATTCAGGCTAGCTCTGTTCTCTCTCTCGGCTTCAAAATGTTTGCAAACACCATGGCTTTTCCAAGGAAGCTACAATTTCACCAATTTTAGACTGAACATAAAAAGATTCAGCACTAAGAAGCCACTCATTTTACAGCAACAATAACATTTGCAGGTTTAAAGTGGCATGAAGCATCATACATCCCATGGGTGATCTGGAAGAAGTCAGTAACCTGGTAACAGCAGGGATCTCTCTCTCTTTCTCTGTCTCTTCTTTCCTCCCCCCTCCTCCTCTCCTAATCTACATTTTCACTTCTATGAATCCAAAAATCTCGATGGTTGTTGTTGGGCTAAAATACCTGCTTCCATGCACACCTTGATTAAAACACTAGTGCGCTACCAGAATATTGATTTCATTATCTTGTAGTGATGATGAAACTTGATTTGTTAGGCTTTGTTTAAGCTCACCATGTAAGTAGTTTTCTTCTGATCGTCTCACTGGTTTGCTTGAGAATCTTATTTTTTCTTGCTTGCTTCCTGTGGATGTAGAAGCTAATTTACCTCAAGGGTGACTGCTGTGCTTACTCAGTGAGATAATATTGTCTTTGGAATTAATTTCTAGAAAAGCCAAGAAAAATCACAGAACCTACGGATGTGAGGTTCAGATGCAAAACCCACTTTATTTATTTTTTTTTTTTTCCTTTGGTTTTAAGGACAGAAATTCAGCATTTGTGGAAAGCAGACACATAAGGGCTAGTATTTAGCATACTCTTTCCTGGAAAACTGGGAAAAAGAATCTATACTGATAACAAATCCTGTAGTAGAATTTTTTTAAAATCTTGAAAGGTGGTAAAACATCACAATAACAGCAATGAGCTAGAAAAACCTCTATAAAAGAAAAACAATTAGCCACATATGCATTAAAATACATTATGTTTCTCTTATTTTCATTTTACAAGAGTACAGAATGCACAAGCCAAAATGGGAAAACAGCTGCAGCTCATTACAAACATGAAACATCAAGAATACTAACATATTCTTAACCTTACCAAGAACTTCATACATAATAAGTGTATCTCAAAAATATAATTATTGATATTAGTTCATCACAATGAAATCTTCTTCCATATACTTCCACTTTTCTTTTATCCACCCATTATCCTCCTTTCTTGGTTTCAAAATTAGAAGAGGAGGAACACCAAACCACAAATTAGAAAGCTTTTGGGCACTTTGGAAATACACTGCTTTTACAATGTAATTATATTTTGATAAAACTTTGTAGTTTGTAAAGTTTGAAGTGTTTAAAGATGTGTATATCACTTGAAAGAAAAGAGATTTTAGATATTTGAGTTGAAATGATCTTCAAAAATGTGAATTAAGAAAGTATTAATTTCTAAGATTACTTTGGTATCAATATGTTCCTTTATAAATTAAAAAAACAAAACTAACTTAAATTTTTCATCTTATATCTTTTCGAGAATAGAAAGAAAAATATCAATTTCCTGTGTGCAATGAATGATATTTCAGAAATTCTCAGAAAAGTAGGAATTTTTCTGTTACTAGTCAGAAATTATGAAATCAGTAGCCTCAGTCTCCAATTTCACATATTTCTTTTATTCCACAACAGGTCCTTTGAAAACTAGAATTACGATTTTTTTTAATGCATTATCACATTGGTCACATCTTAACTACTATGTGAGAGCTGCATCCAGCACACAAAATGTGTAGAAAAGCCTTTTAACTTTCTAACAGCATTATTGAAGCCAATTTTACAAAGCAGGATCAAAGTCATGATCAGGAGAATTATCCTGTGATTTGAATTAAAATCTCTTTTATTGTTTATTCACATGTAAGTAATGTTTATGGCCCTTTTCAAATTTTGTTCCAGTGTGTTGGTAGAATGCTTGGTAGTGGTATAAGGGAGAAAGGTAAAAAAAGAAAAAATGCTAAAAAGATAAAATCAGGAAAAGAAATATTGTGCCTGATCGTGGAGATGCAGCAAAAAGCTGTAGTTTTCCCAATTAAGATGAAGTGGTTTGAGTGATGTATTTAACTTTGAGATATAGCAGTCTCAGTTTTATTTAGGATCTCCTAAGTAAGAAGACTGAGAGCCGCCTCTCCCTTTTATGAAAGTATAAAGATCCTTTTCTTTGACACAGAAAGAGTTCTTTTTCACTCCCAGATGATTTATTAAGAGTACAAAGATTTCAGTCTCCTGTGAAGTCTCCTAAATTGTTCATTTTTAAGCATACACGAAGATGTGATAACCTAATATTTTTAATGCAAAAATATGCAGAAAATGCACTTTAAAATACCACAGGGACTCTTAATACAGCAAAAAGAAATTGGAAAGGCATATCTGCATTTTGTTTTTCTCTTACTTAAGCCACCCTTGGAAATGGCGGGTTGGATATTATTCACATGACATTCTGAACACTTTATACCTTGTTAGTGAAACTTGCTCACACATTTTACTCTGCAGCCAGTCTGACAGTACCCAAGCCATCTTGAAAGAATCCCTTAAATAATGTTTTTCCTTTTTTATTATTAATGGCTTTCAGAGCATGGGTTGTGAACACAACTCTCACTACTTTTCTTGCACAGAACTACTACTCCTGGAGTTGTCAGCTCCAGCTGTGCCATGGAAGTCTAAAAATAAATGGATATGCTGCAGCCTGGTGAGAACTGTTAAACTCCTGTGGTGCTTATTCTTGCTCCTTGGTGAGCTACACTAGTTCATCAGGTCTAGACCAAAGAAGATCCGCTCTGCTCCCACGTAGTTGCAGAGAAAGGTTTTGAAGTAGTAGCCTGTTTCTTGGGAATGGGGAGGAAACTTGTCTCTTCTCGTTAACCATGCAATAAAATGCATTGAAGGTCCTTTCAAGTCTGCAGCAGTTCTGCCACTGCATGGTGCCAGCACAGGATATGCCTGCAAAGACCTACCTTGTGAAGGAATATATAATCAATTCATCCCTACAGATCAGTGGAACAAAAATATTTCAGCGAAAAACACTGGTTTTCCCCCAAAGCACACCCTTTTTTTTTCCTTTGTACCAATCAGTGTGCACCCTGTTGGCATGAGGCGTAACCAGTCTCTGAGTACAATTGTTGATGCGTCATTTACATAGCTCTCCTTCTTCTGAGCATCCTCCTGCAGGCATTTTTGCCATTTTCTCCAAACAACATGGGATCTTAGTGTGTGTTATCCCTATCAGAGGAAAACAGCAACACCTCAAAATAAAATCAAAGCCACAGCCTTAGAATAAATAAACTTGTTTTCAGAAACATAAAGAGTGCATATTAGATGTGTCACCCCAGTAGTTTCAAAAATTGAAAAGGGGAGAGGGTCTTAAATAATTTCAGCAAAAGTCAATACAGTTAAAAGTAAGCACTAACTCAGTTCTCTGGAAGAGAGAGACAGCGAAAGCAGATAGTACCAGCTGCCTTTACAAAAATAAATGTGTTAAGTCACTTGAAATAACCATCAGTAGCTACAAAAAAAAAAAAAAAAAAAATTACAACAAAAACTAACATCAGTACTAAAATTCAAAAGGTTGCTGCAGGCTTTTAAAATTTGGTAATAGAAGTTAATACATTTTATAAACTGTCAGTACAGTGATTTGACTTCAGCTTTATCTACTGCAAAGCAAGAGGTCAGGGTTAAAGAACAGCCAGAAGCCTTCTGCCTTTGGGACAAGCAGAGATGAGAAGGATCTGTCCTCTTGGACTCAGGGGAGGGTGGAGGTGCAGCTCACTTATCTCTGGAGCACTCCCCAAGTAGATGCCTAGCTCCAGCAATGACAATAGTAATTATAATCTCGAAGATGGCAGAATAGCTGAAACATCATGGGGCAGTATTAAAAAAAGGAAGAATCCTCAGGAGCTATTGAATACCCTTTGGAAGGCTGAGTGTGCTTGCTTTAGAAGTTTTCCTGAACAGTGAATAGAGGCATTTAAGACAGCAGGTATAAAAACATGCATTGTTGGAATCTAAGACAGTGGAAAGCAAAACCCATGAATCATCATTAGACATTATAAGGAAATAAAGTTATATGTTCTAAATTCAGATGAAGCCCTTGAAAGAGGCAGTGACAGATACTGAAAAGACAGCAGAGCTCTCAAGCCTTCCTAGTAATGATGGCACTACAACTGGATTTTACATGAAGCATAGTCTGCTTGCTCCTTAGTTGTCATTTCTGAATCAGCTAGGGGCTGACACATTGCTGTTCCAACAAATAACTTATCATTGAGCTTACAAAAGGTTAAAGTTCATTTTATCTACAGATCACAAACCAGAGAAGCTTTGAGAAGGCAGTATTCAAATTAATTTCTTGAAATTGTACCCCTAAAAATTGAACTGTCAAACAGGCATTTAGCCAAGGATGTTGTTAGTATGCTCCCATTGTGGGAGCTCTGCAAAGGTGTGCTGAACATGTTCTCAGCTGCTCTGCTCCATGGAGAGCAGAGAGAAGACCATTCCCTCCAGCTCAGGAGAAATCCTGAGAAATCCAAAAGCAGAAACAGACATGCCTACTGGAGGCAAAAATGAAACAAAACAACAACAAAAAAACCATCACCACCAAAAGAAAAACCAAACAACAAAACGCAGTACACAGAGACAAAAATCAAATAAGAAACAACAAAAAAAGTTAACCCAAAATAAAACACACACACTCACAAAAAACCCCTCACCCTTCAATAAGAATATGATAAATATATAATAAGTTTATTCTGAAGGTACTCTTTATAGAGATCTGGTCCAGGTTATCAGAAAACATTTTTTTATTGTTCCTTGCTAGACTATGCACTGACCCTTACTTCAGGTTTCAGCATGTAAAAGAGACTGAAGGAAATTAGCTCCAAAAGTTCATCTATTGCTTAGCGTAGCAATCACAAATCTTTTCAGGTTGGTACCATTGCTTCCTACCCCCATCCCATTTGACAACTCTTCCCCTCACTAATTTCTTCTCTTCTCCAACTTCTGTCTTCATAGAGGAATGAACAAAGATTTCCAATCTTCCTTTGGATTCCAGCTAAGCTTCTGACCCTCTCAAGTCTCTCCAGGACTCACAGCATCTCTGTTTTTTTCCACAGGCAAATAAAAAAGAACAAACAATAATAAAGTTTTTAACTCTTGCAAGACAGTGACAGGAACTTACACCTCTTATCAAGAGACTTCAGTGTGGAGAATGCAAATTGTATAGGTAACAATCGCAACATAAAACCAGAAGGAATCATTGGGTTATTTTGTCTGACATCCCATGTACCATAAAACATTATAACTTAGACCATTACACTTTGTCTTGTTTATGGCTTTACAAAAGTTAGTAACTTGCATTTGATTATAACATGTTCTCAAAAAGTATCTGGAAGAAATATAGAAACATAGGATTTTTCATTTCTTTTGGTAGTTTGCTCCACCAGTTAATGACCTATTAAAATCACTACTAAACCTAAAGGTTTATCTCCAGGGTTGTTTTGGGGGTTTTTTCCTAACTGCAGCATCTTGCTCCTGGTTCTTGTTACAATTATTTTTTTTTCTTTATTTGTAATTACAGTAGAAAGCCCTTGAATATACAGGGTATTCTTACAAAACAATATTTAACACTGTAATCAAAATGCATGTAGATCTTCCTTTTGACAGACAAAACTGTGAAACTATCCTAATGAAGTACATCTCTCTGCACACCTTAAATTTTTCCTGTGGCTTTTTTCTGCTCTATTTTTTAACACATTCTTCAAAACACAATAAGCTGAATCCTTCTCCAGTATCAAATACCCTAATACAATATTAAGAATAGTATAAAGCCTATAGGACATTGAGGAATTATAGGTAATGACTTCAAGTGTGTAAGGAAAGCATCAATATTATTTGGCTGTTAAAGTGCAATATAGAAATTCAAATGTCTGGGGTATAGTTTCCATCCTATTGAAGACTGTATGTAAATTTGAATAACTATTTTCCCGAATTTTCAGATTTTGTTAGACTAGATGTAATAACTGCAAATAGGACCTTCTCTCAGATGTTGCAGCATTTAATTCTTTCTTGGTTCTGTGCTCTTTGGGATCCCCATCTGGAAATCATCATTACGATTAACTTTCACATACATCGCCACATTTTTGTTAACATGACATAAATACATATATTCTAGAAACCAGTGTTTAAATCTCTATAAAATACTTCTTTGTAGCATAAAAGAATAATCAGTAAAGTTTAAGAGAGATAACAGTTCTCTGATTGCATGACTGAAAACTAAAGGTTTGAAAGTCAGAAATAATTAAGAGGAAGCTCCATCTTCCACTTTAAAAATAAATTCCAATTTATTTATACATCTCCACTCATTCAGTATAGTTCTTCTACATACACAAATGGAAATATGTATTTATGTGCAAATTTTAATTCCAAGGTTGGAAGGTATAATGGAGCCTAATTTTATTATACTAGATAATTTTCCTAGAGGTGCATATTGATTTCCCACTGTCAAACAAACTGCAAAATACATTATAACAAAACAATTAAAAGTGCTAATAATTATTACAATTAACTCGCTGCTTCATACTAATGGAATGTTCAAGCACCCGAGAATTCCTGATTATCAGAAACAAATGGATGTTCAGAAAAGGATGTCATTTTCTGTAGCAATTTGTTCTTGGCCAATTTAATGTCCCCTCAAAACAGTTTTCCATTCCCAAATGTCTCATTTGTGGCTTTACAAAGGAAAGAATCATGACAGGATTGTTTCAGTGCTTATTTTGTCTTCAGAAGTATCAGGTCTGTTCACTTTACTGTTATGTCAGGAGCATATAATCCAAAATAAAAGAATCTTAGAATCATTTTATACATTCATTTTTTAAACAGAGCTGGAGGATTGTCATTTAAAGCAGTGTTAAATGTGAACTAATTCTACTGAAGTGTAAGAATTTTGGTTGAAAGAACACTGATCCACTTTATCTAGCTGTATTTCTCTGTTGTGTGTGCTACTTTGGCTATGTGAAACCTCCTTATTATACAGCTCTTGATCCCATTGTGCTTCTATAATACTTGTGATGCTGTTCCAGTACCTGAACATGATGCTTTTCTATCAAGCACCCAAGTGGAGTTTTTCTATTCAAATCTGACCAGTTACTGCAATAGCCCTTTGATAGAAAGAGCAAGCTGGGAGCAGCATAGGACAATCCCTTAAAGCTTACTTCTGTCCACATGCATTTTTTGCACTCACAGTGCCAGATGCACATGAATGTGGCCCTGAAGTAGAGTATTTTCTGCAGGGACTCTTACAGCTGGTTTGGCAACCACTTTATTGTGCCAGTGTTAAAACTCATGATACAATAATTTGCTTTATGAAATATTTTTATGTGCTTTTCAATAGGGAGCATTGTGATCAAGGGTGGCATCAATTCTCTAGGACACCTCTTTTACAAAACAGAACTCCTCCACTGACTAATGTCTTGGGAAAATACATGTCTCAAAAGCTACAGCTTCTGAAAAACCACGACACAATTAGATTATTTTCTGAAATTTGTATTTCCAGTATCTTCACTTTGTTCTTCAGAAAAATAATTACCAGGGACAAGCAAGTATTATTAATAATTTCTTCAACATCATCCACATAGTTTTAATGGAGAACATCTTGTGATGTAAAGGTCTTACTATCTAGTAGAAATAAAAAATACAATTAAAACAAACAAACAAATAAATAAATAAATAAATCACAGTCTTATGACCTTTCCCACAGAAAACAAAATAAAGTGAGTGAGAAAAGTTTTACATTCCTTCATTAGAAGTGTTTCACATTCTGAAGAACAGCAGTCTCTCTTTGAATTTTTAAATAAAATTTCCAATAAACTGGGGCAGAATTTCCAAGGATTACTTTAAGACCTTTAATCTTTTTTAAAGTAGGAAGTATATTAGTGTTTTGCTGATTTTTAAAGCAGGAGATACCCTAGTGCTTTGCTGAATCAGGGCCTAAAAGAGCAATCCAGTCACACTCTGGGACAAAAATATTACAGTGTGCAAAATATCCATAATGTGATTAAGAAGAAAAAGGTCATTTTGAAGCTTAAAAACATTTAGGAGTTGAAACTTTAAAATGTTTCCACACCCGGGGTAAAAAAATATATAACTTCACTAATACAGTCACCTAGTAGCACAGCTCAGCTAATTGCACAGCTTGAACAAACTGCTTTGTGCCACTGGGGAAAGAAGTAAGGAGCACCTAAGTCCATTCTGGACGGTAATGGCTGAGGAATATTTCTTACAAAACACCACAGCTAACAGAGGCTGAAGGCAGAAGTCCTCATCATGTCAAATTTCTTTTACACATACCTGGAGAAGGAATCAAGCATCTCAGCATTTCTGTGGTGGGCATTGTTTGATGAGACAGAAGAGTGGGGAAAGATTTTCCAGCAATTGAGCAAAGAAACTGCCTGTTGTATCTGGTTGTATATTTCCATTGAATTACCTGAGAGAGCTATAATTTTGACTACAGACTTTATGTGCTGCTACAGTAAAAAAAAAAAAAAAAAAAAAAAAAAAAAAAAAAATATATATATATATATATATATATATATATATTTCTTCCTTCATCTTATTTTTAGAATGGAGAATTAAAGTATTACTGAAAAATTAGAAAATGCTATAATGCTTTTTAAGGACTTTGGAGAACTCTGGGCTAAGATACAAAAATCCCATTAGCTTCTTCTTCTCAGAACAAATGTGGGTTCACATCTTAAGAAAATATCTGAGGACAGCTGAATTGTACTACAGTTTCCAGCACAGTGTTCTCTTGTGGATTTTTTTTTAATATGGTGCCTTCCCACTCCACAGTCAGGCTGTCATGAAAAGTTCCTTGGAATGACTCACATTTTAACAGTACTGTGGATATGTAAAACATGAATTAGACTTAAATAAAGAAGTCTAGGAGCTATGAGGTTCACTCTGAACACAATTCAGCTCTTGAGCTTACTACTTCACAGAAGCTGTACAAGGTACCAGACAGGGCAAGTTGATGCCACACTAGCATCTTTCTCTGCTTCATTCAATTAAACGTATCCTAGGTTCACAAGTTTGACTTGCTCAGAAAACTTGTGTTTGTAAAACACATTTTTTTTTAATTTTTTCTTTTCCCCAAGAATATTCCCATGAATCAGATGGCAGATGTAAGGCATCACATCGTGGTTCTGACATTTCAGTACCCTTTTTAAACCTGAAGGCCGTTATCATAGTCAAGGATCAGAAATTCACATAACACATATTTTAATTCTCACTCTATGACAGACCAAACAAGAAACGAAAAGACTAAGACATGTTATCGCAGATCCCTGGAAGAACAGCAGGAAGCATTGAAGGTAAACACAGTAACAACACATCCCAGCCCAGGATTTCACCTGGAAATGAGAAAATGAGAACAAAGATCAATTCAAGTCCCAGTTGAGCCATATGACACTATTAAGCACAGAGAAAATGTTTATTTCCTACTATCAAGACAGTCAAAATCAGCTTCAATAGATGGGTTTTTAATTTTTCATTGTTCACATAAGAATACCCCTCCCTAAAAAAAAAAAAAAATTAAAACCAAATCAAAAATTCCTGAGACTGTTGGCAGGCTAAACTAAAAAGATTGCTGACTTGTGTCACAGTGTCCACTGTGCGCATGGAAGCACAGGCTCACGGGCTAGCTCAGTCCCACACTGCGGTACACGCACTTTAAGTTGGAGTCGCTAGTTCCACTAGCTCTCTCCTCCCTGTGGGATCTTGGTTCCCCACACCCTGCGATGGGCTTGATGGTAGCCATGACCACGGGGACAGATAGAAAGGTGACTCTCTGAGCAGGGTTAGCAGGGTTTTATTTAGGGGGAGACCGAACGGGAGCTCCACACCTGACCACTGCTACTCAGGAGAGACCCCGTACAATGGTGGTCCAGTAACTTTTAAACAGGGGAGCAACAAGAGGTGGTAACAACAGATTAACCAACCAGGTTAACTCAGGGTGGAACTAGGGATGTAAACATTCGACAGGAGAATCACTCCGTGATGGGGGAAAGGGGATTCCCCAGGCACCAGCCTATCACTTGACACCCTCCCTGGAACTTTCCAGAATCTGGGGAAGGGTCCCGAGATGACAGACAGGGCGTCCAAGGAGAGAGAGAAGGGATTGACAGCAATATAAGGGGTAAGAACCATTGGGAAGAATGGGGGTACAGGGAACAAACTATTTTACAAAACTTTTTCTGAAAAAACCCTGTAAATAAATTATATAAAACACTTAAAAACCTAATAAAATAACTTTTGCACCACCACACTGTTGGTAAGTGGGGAAAAGTATTTTAATTTTGGCATTTTATGAAGGATACAATTAAGTGAAGTAAGATAGCTGAATGACTTTTTACCTCCTGTGGTGAATTTTAAACATCCAGAAAAGTAAAACTCTGTCATCACCTTAAGTTGAATGTAGCCAACCTTTTAGATGGGCTGAAGCTTGTGCCCTGAGAGTGTGGGACAAAGACAGAGTCAAACTCAAGTTTTTGGCTTCCTCATTGAACAGAGGCTCAGATAGGTCATGGAGGGGAATCATACGGGGCATTTGATAAAGTATTTGAAGCAGGGAGGTATTTTCCATTGTTCACATCCCTTCTGGAAGCACACAGAAAGATTATTTTTGTCTCCAACAGGAAAAGACGTTTTGCCACAGGAGTGTTCATGTGCCATCTTTTTCCATGGCCAAAATATTGATGACTCATTTCAGAACAAATGTGAAGTAGTAAGAGAGTAATCAAGCAGTGAGCGAACGTGATGAGTGCATTTCACATCTTACACTGGTTTCCCTTTCTCTGTCCCAGGCTGAAGTAACTGTGAATTATTTAAATTATTCTACCATAGAATGACATAGCATAAATGAGTTCAAAAGATTTCAATACAATCACATCACAAATACTACCTTCATCTACAGTCATTTCTTTAGTCTTAAATCTGAGAGACATATAGATAAGATGACAGGTGTAGCATAAAAGAATAAAATATAGTAGAAATCAATTATGGTCTAGTAATTTTTCTTCCTTAAGCCAGATTTTTATAAAAGATAACTTACTACAACAAAAGTGACTGCAATTTCCTCAATGACTGAAAAATCTACGTATTTTCCCTAAAAATGAAATTTCATTCTTTCAATGTAAATTAGAAATAAATTCTGTAGTTTTCCATGATTGCTATAGTTCATCACATTGAAAACTGTGCCACCTGCACCAAGAGAGATGCATTCAGTAACTCATGTCCTAAACAATCAGATGTAATTAATATGATAGTCACAAATAATATGGTATTTTCATATCTAAGATGAAACAGGCAGATGGAGCAAGAGTCAAACATGCATCTGGTATCATATAATAGGAGCCTGCAAAAGATTATTTTTCTAGACTTCATATTTACATATTTGATTAAGTAGAATCATACAACCATAGAATTGTTTAGGTTGAAAAAGAATTCTAGGATCATCAAGTCCAACCATAAACCTAACACTGCCCAGTTCACTACTAAACCATGTCCCTCAGCGTCACATCCAGACATCTTTTAAATACCTCCAAGGTTAATTACTCAACTTCTTCCCTGGACAGCCTTCTCCAATGCTTAACTACCTTTTCAATGTTTTTTTTAATATCCAACCTAAACAACTACTGGAGTAACTTGATGCTATTTCCTCTTGCCCCATTGCTTGGTACCTGGGAGGAGACTGACCCCCACTTTGCTACAATGTCCTTTCAGATGGTTGTAGAGGGTGGTAAGGTCTTCCCAGAGCCTGCTTTTCTCCAAGATAAACAACCCCAGCTCCCTCAGTCCCAGCCAGTCCTCATCAGACTTGTGCTCCAGACCCTTCACCAGCTTTGCTATCCTTCTCTGGATGTGCTCCAGCAGATAATTGTCTTTCTTGCAGCGAAGGGCCCAAAACTGAACACAGGACTTGAGGTGCGACCTCATCAGTGATGAGTATAGAGGGAAAATGACTGCCCTGATCCTGCTGGCCATACTATTGCTGACACAGGTCAGGATGCCATTGGCCTTTTTGACTACCTGGGCACACTGCTTTGGGTTCAGCCAGCCGTTGACCAGCACTCCCAGGTCCTTTTCTGCTAGCAGCTTTCCAGACACTCTTCTACCCACCTGTAACACTTCAGGGGATTGTTGTGACCCAGGTGCCTCTTGGCCTTGTTGAACTTCATACTGTTGGTCTCGGTCCATTAATCCAGCCTGTCCAGATCCCTTTGCAGAGCCTTCCCTCTCTAGCAAATCAACACTCCCACCCAAACTGGTGTTGTCTACAAACTGACTGAGGGTCCACTTGATCCCCTCATCCGAATCATTGATAATGATATTAAACAGGACTGGCCCCAGCACTGAGCCCTGCGGAACCCCACTGTGACTGGCCATTACTAGATATAACTCCATTCACCCCCACTCTCTGGGACTGGACACCAGTCAGCTGCCAGGAGAATGCTGGGGGAAACAGTGCTGAGGGCTTTACTGCAGTCCAGATAGAAAACAACCACAACCTTTCCCTCATTCACTGGGCAGATGACTCTGCCATCAAAGGGCTTGGGGTTGCTCAAGCAGGATGTGCTTCTCATAAACCCATGCTGGTTGGGAAAAAATGGGCTGGCTGTCCAGTACACTGCATAATGACACTCAAGATATCTGCTCCACAACATCTTTCAGCCCCAAGATCAATCTGACAGTCCTGTAGTTCCCTGGATCTTCCTTCTGACTCTTCTTGTAGATTTTCTAATTTCCAGTCAGCTGGAACCACTAGAGTATCAGTTCCCACAGCAAAACTCTGTGGGACTTATATTTTCAAATTTAAAAACAGTGTCAGAAATACATTCATTGTCTGTGTATAATTTATTGATTGAACTTCTACTACTATGAGGGATTCTTATTGCTAATGGTGTAGTTTTTTGCATTTCTGAGAAAGGCATTTTTACATGACTTGAAAAGGCTGACTCCCTTTTCAAGATGGAAAGACAATGGGCTATATGATTTCTGTATTTTATATTTGAAACAGAAAATTACCTTTAGACTACTCTTCTCACTTCTATCCGAGAGAAGCTTTCACAAAATTCTTCAGTAAAAATAGTATGTCTAAATAAGGTATTCAGTAGCCTGAGTCTCTATCCTGCTGTTACATTTCCAAGTCCTTCTTACCTTGGAAAACTCAGGTAGGGGAGAAGGAAATATCTCTGCGGTTTTAATAACAGGTCAATTTTTTGAGCTTTCTTTATGTATGAAAGTTACATCCTGTAAATCCATCTCCTGCATATATTTCATGTCTCTCTTTCATGTTGAAGTTGTTACACTTTTTTATGGAATAATTATCATTGGGCTGTAGCAACACCCAGAATGACCCTTCACTTCTGTCAGTTCTGAAACAGAGGATTCAAGATCTGTTCCTAGATACTAAGTAATTCAGTCTCTTCTTCCATGGACGTTTTCTTTGTTTTTAAAATTGTGTTTCTTTCTTCTAAATATTACATTGGGCTGTAATAAAATACATGCCTTTTTTTTTTTTTTTTTTTTTTTTTTTGTGCCGGTCTGCCTGGACAACTGAGGCAATGTAGAAGAAGTAATCCATTCTTTTCACTATAACATGTCTTTTTTCCTTCAGTTACTATATTCTCCCAAACTCATTTCCTGTGGAGGTTCATTTGGGTTTCTTTTTTTGTTTGGTTTGGTTTGGTTTGGTTTGGTTTTTTTGGTTGGTTTTTTTGGTTGCTATTTGGTTTTTTCCCCAGTAATTTCTACAAACAGGAAATAGATCAGTTTTGCATTATGGGTAGGAATGCATCCTGGTCAAAGTTATTGCTATATATAAAAGTACTGATTGACTATTTCAGATAAATTAATGTGAATTTGTAATAATTTTATTTCCTAATATGAATTCTGTGAGACTAGAGCCTCATATGAGGTCCTACTATTAAAAACTCTTTACCAAGTTGATTTTAGTGGTGTAACAGTGAATCAAGTGGTTGTGAGTGACTTAGCTAAAATGAAGAGGAACCAAAATAAAAGCAATTCCATAATGAAGGTTTTAAATTCAGAAGAGAAACTTGCAGGAGTCAAACTGAATGTATCACAGATAGAATTTCCCTAAGCCATAAGCACAGGAATTTTCTTAAATTTTCAATTAATAGTGGAGGAAACTTGGAGAAAATGGCCTCAAACCTAAATGGATTAAAATAGTGTCTTCAAAAGTGAGAAAACCAGAAGACCTGTAAGAAAGGAAAAAAGGGTTTAATCAGTAGTGAAAGTTATGTGTTTCAGGTCAATATGTTTAGAGAAGAAGTGAGAACTGCAAAAGTCAAGATAAATTAGATCTTGCGAAGGATGTTAAACAAATACTGAAAAGTTTCTTATCCACATAATTAAAAATAGATCAAGGAAAAAGATTAAATATAATCTAGATATGGCCCCAATACTTGAATTAATATTTTGCCTCAGCTTTAAGTAAAGTTGATGGCATTAAGCATATTAGAAGAGGCAAGCTGCCTTATAGAAATCAGGGTCTACAAATGCAAATTACCATAAGTAAGGTACAAAAAAAAAATCTCAGCAGATATTCAATGTACTCAGGTCTGAGGATGTTATAATCCTTATCAGAAAGATTATATGATCTCTTTGGTAATTCTTTCAAATGAGTGTAGATCCTGGGTTTAGTGGTACCATAGTACCACTGCAGTTTTGAAAATAAAAGTATTATTTGGGCAGCTATTGTTACCTAATGATTTAGAAGTAATTTGAAGAGTGATTTAAGACTTAAAAGTCAACAGATAATAAGGTAAAAACGCTATGAGCCCATAAAAATTGTGTTGTCCAGGATAATAGACTGCCTAGATGTTCTTCACATATAATTTTAAATTAATCACAGATAAATTAAATGAGGGTGATGTGACCAATGCAGACCTCAATGAAGAATTTGTTACCATCAATCATATTAAAAAAACCCCACCAATTGTATGGAGTAGAAGTTCTTGCAGTTTGGGAATAATAACAATACTTTCAGCTATCTGTGGTATTTCTTTATGAGACCAGATGACCACCGATGGCAAAAGGAAAGAGTCTTCTCTCTCTCACCAGGTGGGATATAACAGCTTTATTCTCGAGTCCTGCCCTGCCTGCCTGGAGCTCTTCCCCGGTGGCTCACCGGTGCCAGAGAGAGCGAGGCCCTGCCCGTGCCGGGGCTTTTTCCCCAGGGCGCAGGGCCCAGAGGCAGGGACAAGCCACTGCCCAATCAGGGATAAAGTGGGAGGGGAACAGAGTTGGGTTACAGCTGAGCAAAGACAGACCACGTGATACAGATTACAAATCTGATGAAATACAATATAAACCAAATTAATGCATTATAACAGCTCTCAACTAAGATTCTATCATTTTTAAAGGACAAAACAGAAGGAACTCAATTCATTTGACAGCAGGATAACTATGGGCTATGGAAGTGAAATGGTTGCATAACAGGGATAGCAACAGGAAAATACAGGGATGAGGGGAAGACACCTTATTTTAACAGATTTATATGTGAATTATTTCACTTGGACAAAGCTGCCTCTGTCAACTGAAAAGTTTACCTTTGGATTTTTAGGGCACATACTCCTAACGTATACTAATTTAAAGTGACATTCAATGAAATTATGCATTTTTTTTAATCAAAAGAAAAACCAGAAGTAGAATAATAGATACACTTTGTTAAAAAGAATAATAACAATAAAGATTTTTCAAGTATGTATTTACCATTCCAAATTTGCACTACAGATATCATAATAATGACACACACAAAAAAAGAATATAAGGACATAAACATATGCACAGAAATCAAAAATACTGTTTGGGCAATTTTTGAACATATATGTGTCTAGGATTGATGTCAGTTTCTCTTCTGACTAGATCTTATTCTCTATGTCACATAAATTATTATTTATGTAGAATATGAAACACAGTAACACAGAAATAATAATTTGATTAGCCTCATCACTTCTGATTGGATTTCTGGAAAACAACAACAACAAAAAAAGCCAGCCATGAAGACACAACCTCTGCAGCAAAGTTTGCAGCTCAAGATTCAATTAAAAAGTTTACAGAAGTGTGTCATGCAGAGAGATGGTGTCAAGACTGAACGGGCAAAGAAAATACATTGACTACTGTCACATCTGTTGGCCTTATGTTTCTTTCCTAAGACAAAATATGCCATACATATCTTATGTACTTTTACTTTCACATTCCACATCTAACTTGATATTTCAAGAGAACTAGGGAAGAAACTCATTTTTAGAGCTTACAGAATTCAAAACACGGTTCAACAGCACTTGACTGACCAAAAGGGAGAGTCTACCAAAATGCAAATAAAACAATATTTCCAGAGGGAGTTCTAGTGTAACTATCTGCTGAGAAATAATTCATAAGTTAACATTTTTCACTGACTATTCCTCTCAGGTGAAACTCAATAAAGAACATTCTGTTAAAACTTATACCCAAAAGCCCTTTCAATTTCTGAATACAAAGCTGAAAAAAAAGTTATAAAGCTCCCAGATTTTTTCATCTCTTAGGCTGTTGCCTCTAGTTTCTTGATGCTAAGGGCACACTTGAATATTTCATTTTATTGGCTAAGTTATTAGAAGTAACTTACTTTGGTAAAACTTTTAAAAGGAAAGGTTATTTGGTATTCTGCACAAAACCTTAGAAGAACCAATTGAAAAAACACTGAAATGTTGTGTGAAGTTTCCTTTCAGGAAAATCAGGCCTACTTACTGATATGTTTTGCCACCATACCTTCCAACTCTTCCCTAAACACAAACTAGGATAACTGCTTTGTCAGATGAACAGCTGTTCTCCAGCCATCAAGATACAGCTCCATATTTGCAACAATCTAATTCAAAAGCTTTACACCCCCAAATATTTTAAGAACAGACATGACTATGACACAATATGATAAATATCACTCTGATATAGAATTTTACAGTATTACTGGTATGTTTTCTGCTGTGCTGTATGTTCCTTTATTCAAAACATTTTGTTTATATATTTGAATTAAAGAAGTAATTTACTTCTCTCAAGAAGAGTTCCCACAGCTTTTATAAACTTCCATGGATTAATCATATGCTAGGTCTTTTTGTAGCAAGGTTTACTGAGAATTAAACTGATCTAGAGTCTCTCACAGTAGCAATTTGACAAACAAGGTTATCAGCAGTACCCATATAAATGAATAAAAGCATAATATCAACATTGTTTAGAGACAACTTGCTATTTCCAGCTCTAAATTGAACAATGATATTATGTGCCTTAATGGCATGATAAATGTACATACCTTCAAATTCTTATATTAAAAATATCTGAGTAAATTAAATAATTCTCTTGTGTTATCTTCGCCTATGTCTTTTTTATGAATTTTGCTGTTAGTTATTTTTGTGATTCAAATGGAATAGATTCCTGGAATAAAGCACTATTCTGACATGATGAACTATTCACAGTACCTCCATGTCTCCTTTTACAAGCTCCAAAACTGGTACTTTAAGACTGGCGAGGATTTTTTTTGTTTTATTTGACAGAAGTGAACTCCTTGAGAACAGTATGTTTTCTGAGATGCTATCATCTCTGCAAATCTCTAAGATTATTGACAGCTTGCTCTAAAGTGAAAACCAGTGTGAGTTGCAACAGTTTTGAGTGAAAGGCAAAAAATATCCTAAAAATTTAAACCATGGTGCTCCTTTCCTACCAAAACATTGTAACTGGTTATCTCTGCTTTTGCTATACCTAAGACTGTGTGTGAATTACTAAAACTACAGCTTATGCAAAACTAAGGAATGGACAGGGTCAGAGAACACCTGGGCAATCTTGACATCCTCAAGTCCATGGGACTTGATGGGATCCATCCAGGAGTGTTGAGAGAGCTGGCAGACACCACAGCCAGGCCACTCACAATCTTCTCTGAAAGGTCATGGTGATCAGTTCAAGTGATAAGTTGAGGACTGGAAGAAAGAAAATATCACCTCAGTCTTTATGAAAGGGAAAGAAGAAGGACCCAGAGAACTACTAATCAGTCAGCCTCACCTCAATCCCCAGAAAAGTGATGGAGCACCTCATTCTGAAGATCATCTCTTGTCACATGGATGACAAGAACGTGATCAGGAGTAATCAGCATGGATTAACTAAAAGCAAATCATGCTTGACTACCAAATAACCTTGTATGATGAAACAACTACCTGGATGGATAAGGGGAGAGAGCAGCGGATATTGTCTATCTCAGCTTCAGCAGGGCTTTCAATATTGTCTCTCACAACATCCTTGTAGGCATACTCAGAAAGGACTGGATGAGTGATGAGTGAGTGGACTGAGAACTGATGAACAGCAGATCCCAGAGGGTTGTAATCAATGGCACAGGTATTTCGTTGGATGTCTGTCAGTACTGGGGTCCCCCAGTGCTCAATACTGGGCCCAGAATTGTTGAACTTATTCATCACTGACTTGGGTGAAGGGGCAGATGTCTCCTCAGCAATTTTGCTGATGACATAAAGCTGGGAAGAGTGCCCAATATCCCAAAGGGCTGTGCAGCCCTTCAGAAGGACCTCAACAGGCTGGAGAGATGGACAGAGAAGAACCATCCAAAATTCAACAGAGGCAAGTGCAGAGTCCTGCCCTTGGATAAGAATAACCTGTACAGGCTGACCTGTTGGAAAGCAACTTTGTGGAGAAGGACCTGGGGGTCCTGGTGGACAGCAAGCCGTCCATGGGCCAGCAGTGCTCTCTGGCCAAGACGGCCAATGGTAGCCTGGGCTGCATTAGGAAGTGCATTGCCAACAGGATGAGTGAGGTCATCCTGCCCCTCTACTCATCCCAATCTGAAAAGTCTCACATCATCTACCTCAAAACAAATGCAATTTCTTTATAAAGTAACCTCCTGTAACCGTGGCCCCAAGAGACTCAGTGGGAATTTTATTCCTGTTTTCAATGGTATTAGCATCACACCCATAATAAATAGTGCTGGTAGGCGAGGCATAAGAAATTCTGCCAGGCGACTTAATAGCACTTTGCAGCCTACTTGCTGTAAAGTATCCTCCTCCAGGCAAGAAAACTCTAATTTTGCAAGGTGACATGAACACAGGTTATAGAGACTATGCATTTTTTTTTCACATATATAATACTGCTGACTTTTGCTTTATTGGAGTAAAGGTCTGATTATCCCCAGAGATATCCCAATATATTTCTTTAGACCAGACTTTAATCCCTCTGCTGATCCATCATTTCTTGGGTCTATTTCACTTGACAAGGCCTTGACCAAAGCCATACTCCAAAATTCTCTAATCAGGAGCTTGTAATTTATTGCTCTCAAACAACGCTAAGACCTGTGCTCCCACCTATGAACCATAGGTCATGAATCTTGGCATCATATTAGAGCTTGATTGCAGCCCAAAATCCTCAGATTACTTTTCAGATCAACACATAAACAGACACACTACTTACACTGCATACACTTATTTTTCATCTGACCTTGACTGTGTGCTAGCTGAAGTGTATACACAGCACAAACATGGAAACAATGAGCAAAAACTCATTTATTGCCTTCAGGATAATATATTTATTTCAATGCTCTGGGTAGAATGTGTTCATCCAGGAAAGCAAAGGAGAAATCCCAAAATGTAGTCTTTTCCTTACTTTTCAGACCTGCATTCAAGGTCCTCTCCCACAGAACACTTCTGGTGCTTGTTTGGTCAAGAATGCTATTAGATGCAGAAATAAATCTAATGGCATAAGAATAAATCTTTAAAATAAATGTAAACTTTAAGATCATCTGGCTCCATGCTGAAAAAGTTGATTGCGGAGTTTAATTTTCATTTTTCACTTCCAGTTTTTCCCACTGTTCTATGGAGCTTGCCAAATTTCCTCTTTTAAAATCATCCATACCTGTTTCAAAGTGGGTTTGAAAGACCCAGCTGCAGGAGGAAGAAAATTTATTTAAACATAAATCTATCTGGTCTTGAGGTGCATACTGTATTTGAGGCTTTTTTTTTTTAACCAGTAGTTGGTGTGATAGTAAAAAAGCGTATGCTATTAACCTACATATGTTCATATTAAAAAAATCTATTTTCAAATGTGAAACTGACCATTTACTATAATGTTAAGTATTTTTCTGTAGTAGCAACACTTAAATTCTCTTTCATCTTAATTTTTTTCCCTGGTAAATTTTTTGTGAAATGACATGGTTGTCACTTAGTATGTAGTGCACCTTCAACATGTATTGCTTGATAAATACAGAATTAAGTTATTTAAAAAACACACACAATGCATAACTCATTACTGGAAATCCAAAGTGTGTTTATATTGCTTTATATCTTCTGATGGCTAATAGTCTCTGCAACCACCTCTAAACACAATTTAGAGGTTGAATTAAGTTTAATATTTAGGATTTACTTTTCATGAAGTACTACTGCAACAAGGGTAAAACTTTTACTGGAAGAATGCAAGATTTCTTAGTTCTACAATTCTGTCGCAATTCATTTCCCTGACATCAAGTATAAAAGGTCACTTTAAAACAAAACAAGGTAACTAACTAATTAGGCTACGAAAAGAAAAGAAAAGAAAAGAAAAGAAAAGAAAAGAAAAGAAAAGAAAAGAAAAGAAAAGAAAAGAAAAGAAAAGAAAAGAAAAGAAAAGAAAAGAAAAGAAAAGAAAAGAAAAGAAAAGAAAAGAAAAGAAAAGAAAGAAAAAAAAAAAAAGAGGGAACAAATGAAGAAAAAGCAGGTAAGCAGGTTAAATTATAATAATCTGATGGCAGTTTAACTGATTTTACCATTTCTATATGAATTAAGCTACTTTGATTTTCTCTCTTCATGTACCACAATTGCATTCCCTGTTTTAATGTCATTGTATCACAACTTATTTTTACCCCTCCCCTTCATTGTTCTCACTTGCTAATGTCAACTTCCTTCTTTTGTCACATTCTGAGGAAGATGCCAAATGAAAGCATCATTAAGCACATACACAAGTCTTCAATGACTGAGTTCCCATCACTGGGAAAATCAAGGCACTGATATTTAAATACAAAATCCTTCATTTGACAAAGCCAATCTGGCAGATCTTTACCTTCCAGGAAAACTGAACTCCCAGTCTAACACAAAAATGAGCCTTTTGGACTGCTGGGGGTTAAACCAAGCTGCTAGGAAAGCCAGAGAGAGGATCTGACTCCCAGTTGACTCTGCTAGAGAAATTAATCCTGGAATTTAGCATCTGGATCCTTCAACTGCCAAGCTTGCCCCAGTTGTGTGCTTCATCGCTGGGCTAGATTAAAAAAGAATGATGAGCAGGAGCAGGTTCTGCTCCATTGGTGACAAAATATAAGGAGGAAAAAAATAAAACCACAAAAACAAACCCCAAAAATTTAAGAACAAAAAAGACTTAAATCAAGTGTGCCTTGTCATTGCATGTGTATGCTAATCCACACTGAAACAATGCCCTGCTTTAAAGCTATGTCAAGAAAAGTCAGCCATGTCTGTCAGTTCGTTTTTGCAAACAGTGGGAAAGTTAGAGGTGGCAAATTTGTGCAAGTTCAAACTCCTATTAGGGTGCCACCTGTCAAGTTTTTATTTGAGCACGCAGATTTATAAAATGCATTTTGTTTCAGGGTGAGGGCAACCCTCATCAAGCATTCCTCTCTCACACACACCCTGTACACTCATGCTAATGTGATTTCAAAATGCAGATGTGCTCCACCTGCTAAACTAAAATCCAGATATGGGCGTAGTTCTCCTTACAAAGCTCATACAAGTTATTCTGGGGATTTGAGCTAGTCCCATCATAGTTTGGAGTCCATCTGCGAAGCTGGAAGTGTATTCAGATTCTAAAATCCCTACTTTGTAATTCATGTCAAGATTCTCATATTTTTATTTGCATAAATGTAGGGTGCTCAGGAGCACATTTTGACATCTTGCCTATCCATATGTTTTAACTGCAACATTTTGGATTCTAGCCTTACCCAAAACTCAGTAAAATTGTCCTTTGCTTTTCCCTTCCTCAAAACAAACTTTGAGAGATTCAATACCATCAGAAGTCAAAAAATCTGGACAAAACATCACTGATCCATCATATTTATGGCAGAAATTGAGTGAATCAGCAAGGTGAGGTAATAAAACTTGTTTTTAGAGAAGTCTCTCAAAGATAATAACCTCCCTGATGAGGTCTATCTGATTTAGAGGGAGTAAGAATTAATACAACTCCACAGTTCCTGTAAATAGTTTCCAGCTGTAGTTTTAGGTTGAAAGATTACTGTGTGTATTTTACATCTATGGAAGATGTTGTCTTGATGGCAGAAAATATATCTCCTTGAACAGCTACAATCTGCCATAGGTAATGATTATTTATTTATCTGCATTATAGAGAGGCCAGGACATATAGAAGTTGCTGATAAGAAGGAATGAACACTGGGAGAAGTAACAGGATGAGAAGTCTATAAATGTTATTCAGCTCTTCTTGTTGATTCTGGAAGAGTCTGTAAATAAGTATAGATCAGAAGCTGTGCTGCAATGCTCAGATTAGCAGATACCCTGCTTTCCCTAGATAGATCACAGAGTAGAACACACTACTCAGTTCTTTTCACTACAAATCTATAACGCAGCCATTTTTCTTCAATATAAGCTGATAATGCCTACCAGCTTAATAACAACATCATGTCATGGGTGGGTGGCCAGACTATATCCAGAACACTTAGTGTTACACTTGGGCTGGTATATTTGCAAATATAAGCACCAGGGGAAAAAAGCAGAAAATTACTTCTGTAACTAGTACAGACAAAAAAAAAAAAAAAAAATTGAGTTTTAAATTTGGCCTTTATTCCATGGTTTGTTCAACATGGTTAAGACTTTCAAAAGTTTCAATTTCTGCTAAGTGACATTGTTCTTTAGATTATCCATTTTAAAGAAATACCATTTCTGAGAACACTAGAGTCAAGCAGTTTTAAACATTCAGTTTTCATTTTCTTAAGTAAAGCAGGCAATGTCCAAATAGCTACTCATTTTGAAAATTCAAGTAGCTGGAGGCTAGGGGAGGAAGTTTTCCTTCATGGCTTGTAGTGCTGTAGATGAATCTCTGCTCTCTCGTTGATGTCCATGAGGTCCAGGGGCACAGCCTGACTAACCATAGTCCTCACCATGGCCTGCAGCAGAATCTCAGCTCCAGCACGTGGAACACCTCCACCCCCTCCTTCTCCACTGACCTTGGTGTCTGCAGAGTTGTTCTTCTCACAGGTTCTCATGCCACTCTATATCTGTGCAATAATTGTATTTCACTTCCTAAATATGTTTTCACAGAGACATTACGATCATTCCTTATTGGTTTGACCTTGGTGGGTCCATCCTAGACACGGCTGGCATTGGCTCTGCTGGACATGTGAGAAGCTTCTGGCAGCTTCTCACAGAAGACACACCCATAGCACCCCCCACAAGCAAAACCTGGCCATGTAAGTCCAATACAACAGGGAAAGAGACAGACAAAAACAGAAAATTGGTCATTTAAAATATAAATAGATCCAAGAGGCTTACAAGAAAAACAAGGAACGAACTTACAGTGGAGGTAGATAAGTAGGATCCAGACTGTACAGAAACTGCTCAATTTAAATTTTGTTGACTGAAAATCAAGACCCTTTTATCTAGTTTGATTTCTTTTTGTCAGTTTTAGTTTGTTATATTTCTGAAAAAACACAGCTTTAGAAATTGAAAGATATAAGGATTGATTATGTTATGTTTAGTATCCTCTAAATAAAGAATGGACCAGTTGCACTCCATGGCCTTGGCTGCTGGGAGTAGCACTGTCATTTTTGTAAGCTCTTTGTCCAGATACTTAAAGCAATTATGTCCTGTTTTAGGGCAAATTTGGGAGAGAAAAACCCTGAATGGGGTCCCTCCGGGGAGCAAACCCAAATGGCTCCTTCCCGCAACCGGTCTGGTAAAGAACTTCCTCAGAGAAAAGTGGAAAAAAAAAAAATTACTTAACAAACAAAATGCATACAAGTATAAGCAATGAATAATATGAAACAATATGAACCTCTCATTCTGGAGTGAGACAGCAAATTGAGAAAGTCCTTGCCGTGGGTGTAGCTCGGCTCTCTCTCAGCGTCTCCTCAGTCCCAGTCCCTCCGGCGCTGCTGGAAAATGCCGAGGTCCAGGCCCCGGTGGGCCGCAGGTGCAGCCCCCAGTGCTCCCCTGGGTTTTCAGTCCAGAGCAGGTTTAAACAGTTCCAAGAAAAAGGAAAAAACAGTCCAGGGAACTTCTCTGCCCTAGCTAGCTGAAACTAACTAAAAGCAGAAAGATCTCTGTCCTGCAGTCTCTCCAAACCTCCGCCGAACACCCCGTCCGCAGAAGAATGTGGAGGAGTCAGGCAGTTTTCTCAAAACAAACTCCGCGCTTCTCCTTGCTCTTAGAACCAGTCTTAAAGGCACAGAACTCAATATTCAGCACAAACAGAGCAGACGACTGGGGATACAAGCATCATAATGTCACCCTAGGACAAAGTACAAAAGAAATTTTGGCAGAATCTAGGTAATTTAAAATTGTTATTAAAAAATATTTTAAAAAAACGCAGAAATTATCCACCAAAGAAAGAAAATTTGTACTGTCCCAGAAGGATTTAAAGAATGAGTCAATAATATAGGACAACTCAAAGATACAAAGTAAATGGAACAAACTATAGCTGTTACTAATTCTAGAAATTTGATGGGGTAATCATAAATATGTATATGTCTTCTTGAATCATGCAATTTAATCAAGAAATAAAATTATTAGCTGATGAGAAATGTTGAAGAGGTGGCAGAATATCTCTCAGAATAGAGCCTGTGTCCCAATCAGATCAGAAACATATATTCCATCAAGCAGATGAGTCAAACCACAGTTCAATAACTTCAAAAGCACAAGCTAGATATTATGAATCACCCTTGTGAAAGAGGAAGACATTGTCCACCTCTACAAAACATTGTAAGGACAATCTTTTCTATTTTGTTTCTTTTGTCCCATAAGCTGCGCCATTGAGGACCAGATGCAATAATAGTGCCTAACTAACCTAGATACACTGTAACATGTAAATTTAGGCCTCGTTCCCAGAATGAAATTTTAATCTTAGAGCTAGGTAAGCACATATAACCTGTATAGGAGGAATGAAGATCATCTCAGAAGGATAGAGAAAATAAACTCATATGATGAACAAGAAGCCAAAAATAAGACCCAAGGAAGTGCTGATCACTAAACTTGCCTGGAATTAAATGCTGTGTCTGGAACTTGAGACTCAAAAACCTAGGTATCCTTCTTCATTTTGGATTCATGTCTGAATTCATTCCTGGATCTAGACTGCAGTTATTGGGTTTTTTTCAAAGGATGAGATATCCTGGATAGGGCTTAAGATACATTTACACTTTGGAAGAAGGAACAGTGCTTGTTGTGGGAAAAAAAAAATTAAAATAAAATAAAATAAAATAAAATAAAATAAAATAAAATAAGTAAAAAGGGTTGAACCTTTCTACCCTAAGGAATTCTCTTTTCTTCTTTCATAATTTTTTGCATGTTTTTCCAATGACTCTTCCACTGTGCAGCTTTTGGAGAGAGTTTCTGAGCAGGGCTTACACACAGCCAGTGCCTTTTTTGTCACACTAGTGAGGAAGTTGGGGCTGCAAAGGAGGTTGGGAAGTGACAGCTGTCCCCAGCTAACCAGAGGGATGTTCCAGACCATATGACATGCTCATTACATAAAGCTGGGGGGGGGTGGGGGGGGTGGTGTGCGGCCGGTAAAAGAAGGAAATAGTCCTCTATTGAAGTCACTCATTTGGAGTGATTGTGTTTGTCTTCCCGAGTTACAGTTATATGTGATGGGTCCCTGCTCTCCTGGAGATGGCTGAACACCTGCCTGTCCATGGGAAGAGGTGACTTATTTCCTTGTTTCGCTTTGCTTGTGTGTGCTGCTCTTGCTTTCCCTATTACACTGTCTTTATCTCAACCCATGAGTTTTCTAGCTTTTATTCTTCAGATTCCCTCCCCCATCCCATTGGTAGAGGAGTGAGCAAGAGGCTGCAAGAGGCTGCAAGGGGCTTGGCTGCTGGCTAGGGTTATACCACCTCCACACATAAACAAAAACTGTCAGAAAATAAAATATTATGATCGCCCTACAGGGGACGATTTCAACAACTGTATTATGGAGTTACTCTTCCTTACAGTGCTCTTCTTGATCCTGCACATCACCTACAGTTCTGCAGTGTTACAGTGGTAGAGTATCAGCAAAAGAATGGATCTACGTCTCCACACAACTCTACTTGACTCACCCTTTGTTACACACTCTAAAAACTGAGTTTTTAAACTACACTCCTGGCAAATGACAATGCTAGGATATATCATACTAAAAAAAATCAGAAGGCCTAAGATCTTCTGTTTCTGCAAGTGATTGCACTTCCTACCAGAGGAGAGAAAAGTGAGGAGGGAAGGAAAAAATTATTCCAGTCAGATTTTAAAAAGAAAGAAGATTGAGCAGCATCTTATTACATGCTTAATTCAACTTTGTTCAGTTCCTATATCCTAGATCCCAAGAAGGTGCAGGTAAGTGATCTTAGCCTGACCAGTTCTGGGTATGCACAAAAAGAATAAATGATAACAGTAAAGACTTTGAAGTCTGGACCTGAAGACTGAATTTTAAACATTTTTGCATATAGTGAACACAAAGCAACAGTTTCATTACATAATAATGAATACACTGGCTGTAGTGTACATTTGCACAGTTCAGCAGAGAGAGGGTTCCCAGAAAGGAGAATACATGTTCCTTGGCAAGCACTCCATACAGGTTAAATCCATTGCACTCTATATGACTTAAAATTAGTCCTAAAATGCGTATTGATCAGTTCCATATGTATCAGAGACACATTCAACATCTGGTATCCAGCTCCACAAAACAGCCCAACTTATCTGCTTCATATTCCACATACGGACCTTCTGGAATATACATATAAGACAGACTTGAAACTTACAAATTCAAGACCATGACATTACCTTCTAGTGTATTTCAAAATCACTCAAAAATGGCACCATGCCATTTGGAAAAGTGCTTGGACCCACACTTAAAATTATATACATTTTTTTTTCTTACAGTTCTTGAGTCTTTTTTCTGGTACTAGAATACGTTGAAACTAAATTTTGAGGACTAATTTTGAAAGGTTCTCACATGTAAAAAAAATCTGTAGCTAAACAGCCATTTAAAATCTCCAGCTAATCTCCAACTATAGGACACAATAGATTCTTAAATTCATACACAAATGGCATTGAAACATTGCTTGAAAAAGCCAAATAAAATGAAAATATGATTTTTCTTATTTAGGTGAAATCAGCAACAATTGATCTATTGGTAACTGCATCAAAAAGGCTAAACTGAGAAATTACTTACTCTTTAACATGTAGCAAATTTACACAGAGTAACAAAGGACTAAAAATATAAAATATCATTTAAATGGAACAAATGCAGTATAAGTAGGCCCACATTCTGAATGGCAAGAGGTATGTATGAATCAGAAAAATAAACATTATTGACATTACTAAAACAGGTAAAAATAAATTAGCCTGAAAAAGTAATGGAAATGTGGAGGCTGTTAAGTTACATTCTGGAATGCCCATTATAAATAAAATATATTTTAAATTACCATTACAAAATAATCAGAAACCTAATGAAAGTGCATTTAATGAAATATTGTTAATAGTCATCTAGAATTTGCCTGTGGACATGAAATCTATTAATATAGGAGACCTGCGTCTGCTGAATCTCATCCCTGGTGGTCACTGGCACTCCTCAGAAATAATCTGTTCTGATAGTAGTTTATCCCTTTTCTGTATGTTTTTATTTGACTATCATTTGTGTCAAAGATAAAGAATTGAGTCTTGTACCTTCAGCTACAGGTTATAATCATGTTTTCATTCAAATGAGTCTATTAGTTAGATTCAGGAACTGAATAATATAAAAACAAATCTTTTGACTACATCAGTACAATAACAAGGTTTTGATTACAACTAAACCCCCATTTTGCCTAAAAAGAAAATAATAGTTTTATAAGTTATAATGAGAAGCAAGAGGGATGATTCATTCTGGCATCCTTAGAAAGAAATGAAAAAAATTATATCCCACCAGACAAGGGAATTGCTCACCTCCATGTAGTTGCTAGATAAAAAAAGGGAAGACTAAGAAAAAGTATTTTGGACAGAGAAATACCCATGCAAAGAAGAATGATAGATCACTGAGTCTTATGAAATGCTTCTGAAGAACCTGCCAAAGTATTATTTGGCAAAATAGAATCATAAACACCATCATTTATAGAAATTGGGAAATAAACTTTGACTGCAATTATATATATGTATGTCTATATAAAGTCAAGATACATCAAAAAACATAGCTCTGACTAGCTTATTTTTTAGTCAATTGGAAAAAAAAATCAAAATAGGTGAGTAAATCGAACTACATTACATAAGCTATTACCTATCTCATTTGTCAGGCTTTAATCAGAAATGGTCTTCTACAGCAGTAGCAGCAGCCAAACTGTGTATTTAATGTTGAAGCAATCAGATGAGCAACCCACTGAATTAGCCCTGGGAGTCTCAAAACTCACAAAAAATGCTCCAGAAGGATTCATGCACTACTGCTTTATAAAGCAGAAGAGGTAAATATGGAATAGAAGGGACTATTCCTACATGCATAAGGATCAACAATCATTTTAGGAACCATTTTGAACTGCATTGTTTAGTCCCACCTGTGCTTTACACTGGGGTAGGTTTGTTAATTCTATTCACTTATTTCATCTCCATTGTGCAGAAATCAAAATGAAGAAAATTAATAATGAGGTAGGTAACTATTTCCAAAATTCTTCAGAGATGTCACATATCTATTTACTTCTCTTCCTGTTCCCTCTACTAAACTGTCACTATCATTGTCTTTGGCTTTACTTTTCTCCAATCAATACTTCACAGCTTTTGGAAAACTCCTTGTTACCCTCTGGAGCTATACTGCTTCCACTGAGGAGGATGGAATGATTTCAACTCATTTTAATGGTCCAGTGCCATGGTCTGAGGTACTAACTCTTCATAGAATCATAGAATGGTTTGGTTTGGAGGAGGCCTTAAATATCATCTTGTTCCATGCCCCCCACTATGAACAGGCACACCTTCCTCTGGAGCAGGCTGTTCAGATGCCCATCCAGCCTGGCCTTGAAAAATTCTAGGGATGTGATATCTACAACAGTTCCAGTGCCTCAACACCCTCACAGCAAAAATCTTCTTCCTTATACCTCATGTAAACCTTCCATCTGTCAGTTTAAAGCCATTACTTGTCACCCTTTTGCTACATACTTTTGTAGAAAGCCTCTCTTTAGTTTTCTTGTAGCATCCCTCTAGTTACTTGAAAGGCTCTATAAGGTGTCCCTGAACTCCAACTCTTTGAACCTGACTACGTAGGAGAGGTGCTCCAGCCTTGTGATCAACTTGGTGGTTCTCCTCTGGACCTGCTCTAACAGGTCCACATTTACTCATGCTGGCCTCCTGGTAGTTTAGTCCAACTTCCTTATTGTTGGGATGCGTCTCTCAGGAGCTTGGAGAAGTTGACCTGTCAATATTAACCAGCTTTCTTGGGTTTCTCTTTCCTGTAGGGCTTTATCCCATGGTAGATCAAGTAGATTGCTGAAGAGGCCACAGTTTGCTCTCCTGAAGTCCAGGGTAGTGAACCACCCAAAGGATCTTAAACTCCACTACTTCGTGATCATTGCAGCCGAGACTGCCCTCGATCTTCACACTCCCCACCAACCCCTACTTTTTGGAGAGAAAAAGGTCCAGCATAACACGTCTCTTCACTGGATTCTCTGTCACTTGGAGAAGGAAGTTATCACAAATGCATTCCACTAACCTGATGGACCTCTTACACCTGACTGTGTTGTCCCTTCAACAAACATCAGGGTTGTTGAAGTCCCCCATGAGGACCAGGAATTGTGAATATGAGGCTGGTCCTATTTGTCCATTAAGGGTCTCATCTGCTCAGTCTTCCTTATAGGGCGGTGTCCTAGAGTAACTGTAGCAGAACCTCACGATAATGTCACCTGTCCCTGCTTTCACTTTAATCCTGATCCATAAGCTCTTAGTCAGCTCCTCATCCACCCCCAGGTGGAGCTCCATGCACTCCAGCTGGCCACTGATATAGAGGACAGCAGCCCTTCCTCGTGTCTTCTGCCTTACTTCCTAAAGAGACTGTATCCTTCCACTCCATAAGACATATCATAGGAGCCATCCCACTGTGCCCTGCAGGTGTGTGCACATCCCTGACTCTTTTTGTTTATTCCCTATGCTCCATGAAATTTTTCAGAGACTTTTAAACTGGATTCTGATGAAGATGACTAACTGTGTGGAGTGGCTGGAATTAGTATTTGCTACCTTTCATGTGCTCTCCTGCTGACCTGTGATCCCTCTCCAGGGTCTGGGCATCTCTTACTGGCCCTGGCATCAAACTGATATGAGTGAGATAGATTAAACTAGAGTTGCTGTGGAATGGGAATGTCAAAGTCATCTTCACCACCTTAACAAATTTATGACCAAAGACGCTGTTCATTGACAAATGGAAACCATCTGCTCCCATTAAACCAGATTTCTGAAACTGATCCTTGTGGTCATCTTTGTCTGAACTGTTATATTTTTCTTATATATATATATATATATAAAACTTTTTGCAATCGCTTATAATTGTGTTCTCTGCCTCCATTAGAAAATATCTCTATTTCTACTGTATTTCACTTATACCGCATAACATTTATATTATTTAATTATGTGAATAGTTCTGGGAAATAGTATAATGAGAGGCTTTGTACAAAGCAAATGTACATAGTATTGTAATTTGGTTTGGTTACTTTAGTGTGTTTATATGCTTCAAGACTTTCTTCCTTAATAGTTAAATTCATTTATGTCACAGATGTTTGGTTATTGGTCTCCTGCTTCTTCTTAGACGTACTATAATTGAGCACCTGCGTGTGGGGACAGAGGGAATTGGGGGTTCTTGATTAATTTTCTCCAGCTATAAATTATTTATTGTCTTGTACCAATCTCTTGTCATCCTCTTTGGGACTCTTTTAAACTGTCAGTGATACCTATTTACTTTTAATTGATTGCTACTCTGTGCTCATTGAGTTTTCCTAGATAACAAACACAGAAGAAATATTAAAACTAGCCATATCTAACTACAATAGGAAGAGATGGCATTACACAAATTATTGCTAGCAGTGGAGTCTAATCTTTTGAAGTACTGAGTTGTAGATAGGAAGATCTAGTTAGCCTCAAAGAATGGCTGGTGAGTTTAAATTTCTTTGGCAAACAGCTGCAGCTGACCCAGACTGAGCACAAGGATGGAAAATTTGAACTCCAGAGGTCCCTTCCCACCTCTGAAATTCTGTGAGTGTGTGACAGAGCTAGTTAAGCATCAAGTCATCTTTTTCCTGGAAAATTAGGAAAGCAAATTGGGCTCTTTAAAATCTCATGCAAAAAATTGGGCAGTTCCACTACTTATCCAATCTGTTTCTCTGCACTGATTCTGAGCCTAATAGTACTTCAGTATGGCATTTGCATATATGTTTAAAAAACATAAATTCTTACTACATTTTCTATTAACTGTCTCTGTTTTAACATATTCTGTCTTTGGAATTTGTCAAGCATTTATCCCACAGGATTAATGAGAATTAAAAAAAATGCTGGCCCTTCAGATATTAATTTTGTCATTCTGACTCACGAAAAGCCCTTGAATAAGAGGAGAAAAAAAATTATCTCACCACGGGAAAACACTGTCCACACAGTCATGAGGAAAAACACTATACCTGAAAATACCCAGAGAACAGCAGCAGTTGTTGCCTCATGAGAGGAGAATCATTACAATGTACCAAATCAATAAGAGGTCAAAGGTGTGTCACCAGAAAGGTCAGGAAAATGATAAGAGCATTTGGAGGCGCCAGTGGAACTGTTAGCAATATAACATCTGGCTGAAGGCTTGATAGACTTATAAATGGATTCCTGTGAGCCATCATTTGTGGAAAACATCAGGATACAGGCAACTCATATTGTAACTGCCTATTTAAGTGACTTTAAAAAAATATTGTAGGGATGCATGGCAGAATTTATAACAACCTACAGTACTATATTAAATGTTTCAAGAGTGGTATTTTTTAAAGCACTCAAATATAGCTACAATTTCCTATACTGAAATTATCAGAGGTAAGGAAAACATCCCAATTCACCATATAATCTCTTCCAGAAACCCTAGACCTTACTGCCTGAAAAAATGTTCTGGTTGAAAAATGGAAACTTTTAAAATGAGGGCACTCATATCTGCCTTCAAAATATTTATTTATATAGCCCAGAAGGACAACACACTCAAAATACACATTGTCATACAGGATGCGTACAAGGCCTTATCAGCAGAGATCAAAAGCTATACCATCCCATTAGGTTTTAGTGGGAGGAAAAAATGATGATACATAGCATATTGGTATATCTAAAGCTCTTGTCACAGTGCTGCTGGCATGTTGCTGTTCAGCTTTGATCAAATTACTTTACACCCATATTTTACACATGTGATGAGACATCCACAAGAATATAATTGAACTCCTCTTTCCTGGACAGCCAAATAAATCCTTGCACTTCCTTTTCAGTTACTACCTGAATACATTTCAAATTGTCTACTGCAGCCAAAAGTAGCCAAAAGTAAACTGTGTAGTCCCCTCTCTATATTAGTGTCACATGCCACCCGTTTCTGAAACTGATATGCAAAGAATATGCAATGGAACACAAAACCTGCAACAAAAATCTTAATTTTTTTTTCCTGATTATTTTTTTAATAATCTGTACAGCTCTAGGTATTATTAACTCTACTCAAAAACAATTAATATACTTATTAGAACATAATTTACATGTTCTGTATCATAGGCATTTGTATTTACTTGAATTAAAAAAATATATCTGTGGCGGTATTTGTTCACCCCAATGTACATTAACTCTCCTCTCAGAAAAGAACACTTTCAGAGAGGGATGGCACTTAATCCAAGCCATATTTCTATATTCAAACACAGTTACACCAAAAATAAAACCATCATAACAGAGTACCCATATATACATTGCAGTTCTTTAAAGGAAGAATAAGATTCACTCATTTAAATACAATGCATGAAGTACTGGGGTTTTCATTTCCTAACCAAGTATATTGGTAGTATTTTAACTAAGCCATTATCTTTACTGCACCTCTAGAAAGATTTTATCATGAACCAGCGTGCTTAAGGCATACTAAAATTGTAAGGATTTTCTCTCTCAAAGAATTAGCACAATGTCCCTCTGGCACTGTTTAGAAATTCTTCATTTGCTCCACAAACATTAAAGAGCTGAAAGAGCGTAAGTGCAAAGAGGAAACACCAAATAAACATTATTTAACTGCATTCAAAATCAGCCTAATTTTTAAAAATTATTTATTGAAGATCATTATCATGCAAGACAACTAATAATACAAAGGATAGGAAGTTTTCAAAATTCAAAACTAAGTGGCAAAATTTGTAAACATTAGTGCTTCTTCACCACGGGATTACTTTTCATTAGCAATTAAATCAGCCTTTTAAAGCAATTACACTTTCTGTGGATCAGGCCTGTCTTTCTTCTCTCTCTCATTTCTCTATTAGTCTTGTAGGTAGACAACAAGTGGTCTTATACCAAGATAAAATGTTGTAGTCAAAGATAAAATATGTCACTTTTCTTCTTATTCAAGTCGGTTTTAATAATTTCACAACCCTCCTTAGAAAGCAGATTTCAGCTTCTTCAGAAACTTGATCAAAGGGTTTTGAGCTCTTGCTCCAGCTGACTCCTGACTAGTGAAGTTCACACATCGTTTCAGCAGGGAGATGGAGATCCCAACGTAACTACTGACTTACCTAGGCTCCGAGGGCTGTGGTCAGTGCCACGAAGTCCAGTTGTAAACCATTCTGCAGCGTATCCCTAGCTCAATGAAATTTGAATGCATGAGATTGGCACATTTATGATTAAATAATTTCAAATCGTAAGTGCTCTAAACACAAGTGTCTCCAAGATTCCTCCAGAAAGAAAAGCATTAGTGTCAAGCAAACGTCCATTCAAAACAATGTAGATCTTTATCTATGGTATTTCTCAGACATTCATTCGAGCCCTTTTTTTCAGTTACAACTATCTTTCTAATAGTATGTGAAAATGAAACTTACCCAGAGAGACAGACATCAGGCTCAGACTTTAGATTTTCTCTAATACAGTTTGAAAATAAATGTCATTAGTGAGTAGGTGTACTTAGAAGTGAGCTTTAACATTATCTATTTTTTTCTTTATCACAAATTGCATAATCCTAAAAGAGGTTTTATGAACATTATGCTACCCCCAACAGTGTAAATACATGGTTAGTTACACCTATACATGGCTTTCATACATCCTTAAGACTCCCAAAGTAAAATAAAGTTTAATTTTGAAATAGAGTGTCAACTATAGGGCTATGAGTAACCTGGTCAATTGAAAAATTGCCCTGTCCACAGCAGGAAGGTTGGAACTGGATGATCTTTAGGTGCCTTCCAACCCAGGCTATTCCATGAATAAGATTCTATGAAATAAAACAAACCAAAGGCAACTGTCTGGGCAACATCCAAGAAAAGAAAACAAGAATTCATGCTGATGCAAAGCAACTGTAAAACAGTTCCTTTAAGCATTTCCTTTTTTTAGGATATCATGAGCCTAAAAAATAGCCCAAACACAATGGTATGGAAATGTAATGCAATGAGCAAGAAGGGTGATACAGCTAAGATGCTAAGTAGATCAGATCATAAAGACTAGTGGAAAGAAGGAAGACAGAAAAAGAAAAGGGAAGATGATCTCCATGGGGATTCCATGAACCAGTTATGTAGAACAGGAAATCTAGCAGCTCTGGGCCACTATCTCGGAGCTCAGCTCTGCCATTCTTCATTAAGGGAGCCTGAGATCCAAGTTTCTGCTGCAAATAATTGCTATGTATTTCCAAAATTATAGCAGACAGTACTAATTCTCTCTGTGGTAAAGGTAACTATTGCCCTTGAGCATGGAAAGATCTGGGAAACGAGTCATTATTCAAATGCTCAGAAGAGGGAATATGACAGTAGTAGAGAAACAGACACTGGCATGTGCAGCATTCATGGGTAATGCTTCATTTACTTCAATAGCTCTCTCTTTCCCTCCCTCTCCTTCCAAACTCCTTCCCAGTTACTGATTATTGCTGCTCTGAGATGAATTAGTGGTGCTTTAAAAAGAAGGGGGAAATGGCATAATAGAAGATCTAGAATGCAAAATACAAGAGAAATATACTACACTGAAAAATAAAATTGCTAAATTAATAAATAAAAAGCATGAACCTATAACATTACCACTTACTCATCTGCTACGTCTGTGACTCAACAGTACTAGCAGCACATAGTACAGTCTTTCTTTCAAATGAAAAAAATAATTAATTACGGATTTTTAAAAGTGTGTTAAAACACTATATGCATATATACAAAGAGATGAAGAAAGGAAAAAATTGTTTAACATAACCCTAGTTAAAATTTACATTTATAAAATGCTTCTGTATCAGGGTGGCATATCTGCCCTCAGCAGGGGAGTGGGAAATAAACGATTTTTAGATCCTTTCCAGCCCAAATCATTCTTTGAGTCTATAAATATTTGCATTTATATAATACCTATTACATACTTAGTATTTTATTTGGGGTAGAATAGACACATGGGGGAAAATTGAATATACAGTGTAAATCAGCCTTGGTGACCAATTACTTCAAATGGAGCCTGACGGTCTTTTCATTTGTTCAAGTATAATTAGGACTGAATTCATTTAAGTTGGAGTTATAATAAGACACACCTTGTGATACATGAAGATCAGATATATTTTTATGGATTTATTAAACACTTATTCTATTGTCACTTGTTCCAAAGCAAAACATTAAGTTCAGCTCAGAGCAGTTTCAGTCACTGCAAAGTTGATTTCTTTTACAAAAATCTAAATAAAAATGGTGACTTGATGTATTCATCAAATGTAACCTCTTGTCATGACCAACAAAAGGATGTGACACGCTGATGAGTCCTTTTCACTCTTTGAGCCATACACAGAGCAGAGATGTTCAGTCAAGGAAATCATGCTAAATACAGTGTAGAGCTAAAACTCCAGACTTCATGTATGGCAGACATAAATGCCAACATGACCAGCTTTGATCTGCCGATCCTTCCCTACTGGATTGAATTATTTACTAATGTAAATTTCTGGTACTTTATATTAAATTCCTGCCATTTATGACTTTTTTTTATAAAACAAGGACTGTTCCAACTAAAATTCTTACCATGCACAAATTACCCTTATTTTTTTTTCCCCAAATCAACTTTTTATCATTTCAGATCCAGTCTAGAATTTATCTCTGAAGAAACACATCTTTTGATCTTTTTGTGTCAGCAGGAGCTGAACTCCTTGCAATCTGAATGCTACGATGTTCAATTCAATGTATCTTCATTGGTCCAAACTGGTTTTGATCAGTCTCATCTCTTAGTATGTTCTAGAAGATACATTCGTCTTTCATACTAAATGAAAGTGAATTAATTCCTTAGTTTTGACACAGCATCCTTGACAGCAGACCCCCTAAGTGTGGGATGGAATCAGAGAACCTGTGCAGTAGGAGCCAGTATATGGCAGAGGAATACTGTCCCCAGTTTGGACAGCTTTGTAAGACTAAACTTTGATTTCCTTACTCTATTAAATCTCCTACAACTATCAAGCTGGATTTGCTGAGTCTGTATACTTATCCCTAATCTTCTTTGACACAATTCTCTTTCTCTTCATATCATTCACTGTTATTCCCCCATCATTGCTCATGTTGTCACCAACAGGTGGACAAATCAAGTAAACCTCAGAAACATGTTCACTCTAGCAGAAAACAAAAGCATCCACATAAAAAAAGCAGAAAAGGAAAAAAAAAAAAAAAAAAAAAAAAAAAAAGGTATACTGAATCGCAGTTTCATTAATGCACTCAGCCTTTAGCTGAGATTTTGTGAGGTAAATGGCCCAAATCAGGCTACAAAGACATTTGAAAATGCATATATATCTTAAGGCTCTGTATGGTATTTGGCTTTAGAACAATTATTGGAGAATTCAATTAATTTTGCAGAGTGCTTTATGCTGATCTGTACATGTCATAAAAGAGAACTTCAGGCAAAAATAATGCTGTCTTTTGGCATGAACATCACAAAGCAAAGCAATGTCTCCTGGGACAATCTCTATTGCTAGCATTTTTGTAGCATCTTGGGGGATTGGAGGGGAGGCAAAGGTGGGTAGGATTGTGTTGTTAGCACTGAATACTTTTCAACTCTACAATTACTTTTGAGTAATGGCTCTCGAGTAGACATTTTGGTGTGGGATCCTTCATCATAAAGGCAGCTTGTATACGGTCAATCTGAAAAAACAAAGAACTATGTGGGTGCATTGACAAGCTAAAACCAATTAAATTGTCATCAACACTTTGCAATTCAGTATGGTAATGTTGTGAATTACACAAAGTAAAATAATTTTATATAAAATTCCATGACCTTAGATGAAGTTTTGAACAACACAGTGCTATTCAAATAATCTGAAGAGAGGGATAAGCTAAACAAACAAGGCTGGTATTTCTAAATTACCAAATTACTAGTTTGTTCCAGTGAATGTAGTGACAGGACAGGAGATCTGAGATCTCAGAACAGATATATTCTTAAACCTCGCTCATACCTACTAAGTAAAACACAGAGAAATCCAAGAGCATCAGTAAATCTGCCTTAACAAATTCATTCTGCAGCTGGATGAAGCCATTTCATGGCAAACTAACAGAACCCAATAATGTCTCTCTTTAAATTAAATGAACAACAACTTGTTTAAAAAAAAAAAAACAAACACCAAAAAAACTACAAAGCACTAATGAGCAGAAGGATTTGCCTCAATGTTTTTGCCTCCTTCTATAAACCTTCTTCATTTCAGTGTGAGGACATGGGAGAAAGGAACATTTTGCTGCACAGCTATCAGCATCTGTAATATATGCCTTCATCCGCTCAAGAAATCCATTTAGGATTTTGGGAAGGATTCAGCTGCCTAAATGTTAGCATCTAATGACTTTTGAGGCACTCCAAGCAAGTAAAGATGTATATGTAAGGGCAACAGATACCACACTGGACTTAAGTGGGAATTGTACCTTTCAGTAACAACAAATGGGAGCCAGGCAAGACAGCCTACAGCATCTCATGAGGAAAAGCTTATTTATACAGAACTCAAGTGCATAAAGCTATCAAGGTATTTATATCTAGCCTGACTCTGTCAGACACACAGAGCATAATGACAGGCCTCATGAGCAGATCTGGACAGTAAGCATGAAATTATCTCAATGAAGGAGTTTCCTTCCCATCCTTCTTCCTCCTTCAGCAATGGTCTGTTGGCACTGTTAAATTCTGTTGATATTTAATAAAAGCTAACATCTCTGCCTTGCTTGCCTCCAATTACAGAGTTTCATCCTAGGGCCACTTTGGAGCATCTTACAAGCACTGATGCTTGAAGCACAGCTATAACAAAAAAATGGACTGACAGTTTTTTTCTGCCTCTAGCTACCTTTATTTGTTCTTTTTTATTTTTATCTTCCTCATATTTGCCTTATATTTTGGTTGGCCACCCTAAATGACCAGCCTGCAGCAATGGCACCCCTGTAGGACACCATTTGATCAATCCTCTTTTTATGCAAGGCCTCCCAGGAGCACAAAATATCTGTGAAGGATGCTTCCATGTCCCAATTACATGTAAAAACACATCACCACAGCTAGAACACTGTCAGATCTGCTGAACTGTCTGGAGAGAATTATAGGGGTTCTTTGTCCATAAGCCATGATAGATAATGTGAAAGTACAGCTTAGAATTGTTAATAATGAACTCATTATAAGAAGGTTATCTCAGAAATTCTCTATAAAGCTTCTTTAGGGTTAAAATTCACTTCAGATCATGTTCAACATCTGTAAGAAAAAAGCAAAAGCTGGAGAAAAAAAATCTACCCAATTTTATCCATTCTTACCTCTCTAAGAGTCTTGTGGAACTGCTAGATGACTAAGAATAACTGATTTAGAACCTCATATTTAGAAATAAGACATTATGAAATAAGAAATGGGAAGGAAAGGAAAATGTAAAAGGAAAATAAAACAGCTCAACTGATATCTGAGTTATGTTGAACCAGGCATGCTTTCAATACCTAGCAAGCATTTCCTACTCACTTAAATTCAAATGTTTCTTGATTTTTCAGGCTCTAAATATTTCAGTTTTTCTGCAGTGCAAACAATGGCCTTCCCTGAGTCATGACTGTTAGTGATGATCATTTTTATAGATCATTATTAAATTAGATTTCATGTAAACAAAATATTGAGGCCTATTTTGCTACATAATCAACTATAGCTATAATATAGAATTTCTTAAAACTGTTGTACATCAAAGCAATTGATGTATGTATCTAGTTCTACACCTCTTACATGCAAATTTTTAACATGCCTGTATATTCACATATACTGTGCTTCTGCAGACATTATGTAGGAAACAGTAATGTTGGTGTAAACAAAAATGAACTTTGGTAGGTAAGTTTTTGAAGTTATGTTGGACTGCATTAACATGAACTAAAAAATGTCATTTTCTCCTCTTTTTTCCATAATATTCATGACATGATAGTCATAATGCTGTGAAAATTCGCATTTAAAAAAAAAAACCTTTCCAAGGTATCCAGGCAGAAAAATGGTAGTACACTTGGTAATTTTGAAAATTTTGGATTTGAATTCTATTCCATAAACAGGCATGTACAACATCAAGAAGCATTATTGATCCAGCTCAGAAATGCATATATAATTTTCTGTGCAAACATACAGATAACTGCACTTTTTTTTTCTGCTGTACTGCAAAATGTTACTCTGGGGAGATGTCTGATATTCCCATCACACTAGTCAAAGCCAGGCTTAATACAAGTCATTGCAAGCAAGAGAAATTGGCTACTTGCATGCCAAGAATTCAAGATAGATCCAACACTCTCTGAAACACAGCAGATTTTCCCCCTTTTCCCCTAAGGACCTCCAGGTTATTCAGCAAATGGAGCTGAACCACTCTACCATTTTTTCAGTCAGTGTGAAATAAGCCCTAAATGGAAAAGCAGTCGGGCTGTGACACCCAACTTCAGACACTGATTTGTCATCCAGCTCAATGAAATGCTTTACTGAAGAGCACTAAGAAAGTAAATTTCTTTTTCTATTCATATCTGCAATTAATTACAGATTGAGTCTCACCACCTGAAAAAAAAAAAAAAAAAAAAAAAAACACACACAAAAAAAAAAAACAGAACAGACAGTCACTACTGATGAGCCCTGGGTCAAAGAAAAACTGAGCAAACTCTACATCTGTATTGTTCTCTATAATTGAACTTAATTCTTAATAGTAGCAAATAAAATCTTCCTTCTCTGCTCATAAAAAGCATTTATGTCGGCATCTTCAAACCCTAGTTTCACTCAGGACTACATAAGTAGGTCCATTTTTCATAAATATGAAGTTGATTATAATATCATTTATATATGGTTTTGAGTAATTAATATCATTTTTATGACCTAGACACCCTTTTATAAAAGCCAGAACTATAGAATACCTGCAAAAAAAAAAAAAAACAGTAGGGATTTTTCCTATTATTATTCTTAATTAAATACAACACCAGGTCATTCATTCTAACCCTTTTAAAATCAGTAATTCTTCCTCAGATAATATGGCTTCCTCATATACAGGATGAGCTGGACTCACAAAACATTTTTATATCTAAAATGTTAGAAGTCCATTTCTTTGAATAGTTGTAAGGCTAGAAATTAGAGCTCTATGCCACTGGAAAGGATCAGTTTCCCAGTTTCTAACTTTGGAGGATCCCAAGATACTGGATGTTAATGTCATGACATTTTAGATACAGAGAAACTCTTTTAACCTATATTTAGAGATTTCAAAGGCTTCCTCTGTAACCTTCACACAAGTGGACCCACAGAAAACAGGGAATCTAACTTTACCTTAACAGTATGAGATAATCCATAAACATACTTTAATGCTTTGATATGTACCCAAAATAGTTTATGTCTAACGTAAGTGGCATGTGAAGAAAATATGATGATACGATTATACATTTAAGGTTTTACCACCATAAATGTAGGTCATCCAGAACAAAACTGATAGCAAAACCTTTCAAAAAAGGTAGCCTAAAGTGAAAATTTTCAGTCCAGGCTTAGAGTACTAAAGAATAAGTCAGCTTGCTGGCTTGCTTGCTGGCTTATTTATTTATTTGTTTGTTTGTTTATTTACTTGCCACAGAGCTAGTAGTTCTCTTTAAAGCTGCAGATTTTTCATTGTAGAGAAAGTGTAGACACTATAATAAGGCATTTGTCCCCAGACTCCATGAAACTTTCATGGTACTTGCTCCAGCACCAGAAGTTCTACACACACCAAAAAACAACAACAACAACAACAACACACCCAAACAAAAAAAGCGAACAACTATTGACAAGGAAACACAGGAGTTTCTTTAACATTTTGTAATGTCTCCTGTGGTATAGCTGTGTGTAGTGCTTCCAGGTTCGCCAGTTTCTGTTTACCAAATTATGTGTAGTGGTTTGAGTGCCTACTAGAATTTTTAACTCTTTTTCCGCTGTGAAATAGGATTAGGAGAGAAGCAAAGCAGGCTCAAAACTTAAAAGGGTATAAAGACAGGTTTATGAACAAAACTACAAGAGAGAAAAATATTAATAAGAATCAGAATAAAACCTTCAAAACACTTCCCCTCTCCCCCAACAACTTATTTTCTTTCTCACAGACAACATATAGAGACAAAACTTGGAACTCTAGGTCAGTTTACCACTTATAAAATAGTCTTTCATCAGTTAATTTAGAAAGAGAGGTTTCTTTTGGTCTGCCATGGAAACCTTCCACAAGCCGGAACAGTTTTCTGGTGCTTTTTAATTCCCACAAAAGCAGCCCCCCAGGAATCTAGAGGTGTGAAGTCCCTCCCATATCACACAGCCTTCCCACAGCTGCATTAAAAGTCATGTAGTCTCATAGGGTACCATTTTAAAGATGAGTGGTTCAAAAGCAAAGGTTCATCTTTATCTCTAGAAACCGCGATCATCATCATCATCATCATCATCATCTTCTTCTTCTTCTTCTTCTTCTGCTTCTTCTTCTGCTTCTTCTGCTTCTTCTTCCTCTGCTTCTTCTGCTTCTGCTTCTTCTGCTTCTTCTGCTTCTGCTGCTTCTGCTTCTTCTGCTTCTTCTGCTTCTTCTACTGCTTCTTCTTCTGCTTCTTCTGCTTCTTCTTCTTCTGCTTCTTCTGCTTCTGCTTCTTCTGCTTCTTCTTCTGCTTCTGCTTCTTCTTCTGCTTCTTCTTCTGCTTCTTCTGCTTCTTCTGCTTCTTCTTCTTCTGCTTCTTCTGCTTCTGCTTCTTCTGCTTCTTCTTCTGCTGCTTCTGCTGCTTCTGCTTCTTCTGCTTCTTCTACTGCTTCTTCTGCTTCTTCTGCTTCTTCTTCTACTGCTTCTTCTGCTGCTTCTGCTGCTTCTGCTTCTTCTGCTTCTTCTACTGCTTCTTCTTCTGCTTCTTCTGCTTCTTCTTCTTCTGCTTCTTCTGCTTCTGCTTCTTCTGCTGCTTCTTCTGCTGCTTCTGCTTCTGCTTCTTCTTCTGCTGCTTCTGCTTCTGCTTCTTCTGCTGCTTCTGCTTCTGCTGCTTCTGCTTCTGCTGCTTCTGCTGCTTCTGCTGCTTCTGCTTGCTTTCTGCTTCTGCTCTGCTTCTGCTGCTTTCTTCTTCTGCTGCTTTCTGCCTTCTGGCTTGCTTTCTGCTTTCTCTCTTCTTGCTTCTACCCTTCTGCGCTTCGCTTCTTCTTCTTTCTTCTGTCTTTCTTCTGCTTCTTCTTCTTCTTCTTTTCTTCTTCTTCTTCTTCTTCTTCTTCTTCAGGCTTCTCTTTCTTCTTTCTTCCTTCTTCTTCTTCTTCTTCTTCTTCTTCTTCTTCTTCTTCTTCTTCTTCTTCTTCTTCTTCTTTTCTTCTTCTTTTCTTCTTTTCTTCTTCTTCTTCTTCTTCCTCCTCCTCCTCCTGAGGACAGAGCTTCATCTTCATCTCATCTCTCTCTCTCTCTGTTCAAGCCTCTCGTAAGATCATAGCTACTTCAGTATTTGCTTACTCCACCACAAATACCTTTGCTTATATCTGCAATCTGAACACTCCCATCTCCCCAGTGCATATTTTCCACAATTTACAGGGATATTCTTGCACATTACAGTCCATTTCCATGGCTTTTCCAAAGAATTTCTGACTAAGACTAGGCATCTTCTTGTTCCTTTTCCACCTAAGATTCAACTCCTCCTTCACTGACTTTGATATCTTCATATTGTCTCTCTATGTGTCTTCCCTCTATCCTTTTCTCGTATTCAGAGAGGATTTAATGTTTTGCAAGCTTCATCTGTGTAAGGAAAGACTTAAAATCTCTCCCAGGTATGCAGAAGGCCATGATAGTGTAATGAAGAAATCAAGGGCAAGGAGACCTGCTCCTTTTTCAATGCCTTTTTTAGAGAAATCAGCTCTGGGTGGGGGCTCGAGGGGCTGCGCATGCCACTTGCTGCTTCCTTCGGCAACACAGAGGAGGAGGTGCAGGCAGCTTCGCTTCACAGCAAGGCTGGGGCTTCCATCCTCATGGGCATACCCGGGAAGTCAATTTGGGCTCATTGTTCAGGGGTGTCCTGCCGATAGGAAACGGTTCAGGTCACGGCGACCGAATGAAGCTGCTTTGGCAGATAGTCTTACCTCTGCGCCAGTTCAGAGGTACTACTTTCAGTTCTAGGTTCTACTCTGGTTTTCTGTTTTTAGAGTCCTTTGTTCTTGAGTAGATCCCAGAATTCCAGTGTCTCCTCCATTTGCATATCAGATGCCATTTTAAGGAGCAGCAAGGGCAGTACCCAACGAATGGAACAGGGATATACATGTGAGGAGTAAATAGGTGAAAAACTATTAACAGGGTGAACTTTTAATTAACAAACAGGAGTTAATAAGATTATAAGGCAATTAATAATCAATACTAAAACAGGAATAAGGCAAACTCTTTAAATTTAGCAAACCAGAACAAACACCAACAATCCTAATGGGATCTTAACAATTAAGTAACTAAGACTCAAATCACTTAGATAGAACTTGTTTATAACAATAGTCTCTCCTGGGCAGTGGCTGAAGGTGGTCTAGCTGCAGGCCATTCTGCACGGCCACAGAGCTGCCCTTAGTCTTAGCTGCATGATCTCTGGCGTGGCTGGGCCCCTCCCTCAGCAAGGGGTCTTGGAAGCGGTGGCTGGAGCGCACTGCAGGGAGGGACGGCTAGGATCTCACAACAGCGTGCCCATGGCTGAGGCTTCCCCACTTCCTCTGCCCGGCAGCCACTGGGAGGGCCCTAGCCTGGCCCTGCCAGGCCTCCTGGGACCGTGAGGCAGATTTAGCAGGAAGATGTTAACAGCTTCTGGAGGCCCGATCCAGGCAGGACAGGTCATTCTCTCCTCCCCTCCCCTGCCCGGCAATCACCGGGCCGGCCCCAACCCAGGGCCTGGTGTGGTTCTTGGGAAAGAGCCTGGCTCCGAGCAGGGCCCAGCTGGCCCGGCCCCCGCAGCAAGGAGGGAGCCAGGCCCTCTTGCTACCTCTTCCCAGGCTAGAAGGAAAGAAAGCTTCCTGGGACTTTCCCTGATTTTTAACTCTCTGTGTAGTCTAGAGGCATATCCAGCTCTCTAACAGGTAAATTAGGTTGTAAATATTTAAAGATAGTCACTGGTTGGTTTCATCACTTCTCTTAGAAAAATCCCTTCTGTGCAAAACCAGCACACTGTATATTTATTCAACAGCATAACTTAAATATGAAGTACACATGATTTTAGAAGGTGGATAGACAGGACTCTTTACATATATATATAAATAAATAATTTTATAATTTTATAATTTTATAATTTTTTTTTAAGTCTACTAGTGTTGGATTTTATTTGGTAGATATTCATCATCATCATCACCCAACTTATACAGTACCTCTCACCTAATTATAAATTAGGTTCCATCCATAAAGAATGAAATTTAACAAAAATAAGAGAAGCCTGAGAGTTATTTTAGTTACCAATATTTTGTAAGGGGATTACATGTAGGTCAGATTCTCCTGTATTCTTCTCCTTCTTCCTGGGAATATTCATTTTTCAGTCTAGAAAGAAAAAAAATAAAATACAATCTTACATATTTTCCTTAGGCTAATATTATTTCTATGTTACAAATTCCCACCACAAATCTCTTAAGATTGGCTTGAACAATTCTTATGAATTAAAGAAGAAACCATGGTCAAATATCCCACTCTTACCTGATGAAATCATATGCAAAGCAGCAGTGAATTTTCATTAGTTTGAAAGAACACATCAAGCATGTTTTATTTCTTCCTTTTCCTCTACAAATATTATGGAATCATCAATATGCTGAGACAATAAATTTGAAGAATTAGGGATTTTTAGGAAAGTTAAGATAATAAGTTGCTGAAATAGCTGAAGTAGATAGGTAAGGTTTGTTCACAGTTAACAGAAGCCGGATCTCAGATACAATATCCTGGACTTAGTAACTCATTGCTTGTCAGCTTTATGTTTATGTAGCTGTGCTTGTAATGAAAAACAAAATGTGGTAAATAGGACATAAGATAGCTGAAGATTTCCTGCTTAAAGGACCCACTGAACACAGGAAACTATAAGTTCTACCAAGGATTCATTTGTCATGATTGCATTGAAAAGGTAGAAAGGTCAGAACGAGGAAGACTCATCTTACTTCCTCATTTTGGTGACCCCTCCCCAGAATAGACCCCTGACTCATTTTAGGAGACGAAGTATGCATGCTTAATAGCCTTTTTGCCAATTAGCATACGAAGCGAGGAATGGGAGGTGACAGGGGTATGAATATGTATTTGTATTTTGGGTATTCAACACTTTTGTAAATAAAAGGCTTTGTAATTACCTGTGAATTTCGCAGTGCGAATTAGGGAAATATCCCACGTGCTGCCCAGCTGTAATAAACATACACTTTCTAACTTCAAACTGTTAGAGAGTTTTTGTCCGTCACAGTTGGGTATCGATACTAGGTCAATACCCATATTTCTTTAATAAGTCAATACAAGCCTGTCAGAAGATACGTTACATTTTAAATTTTACTACTCAGCAGAATGTTTAACATTTAGGAAGCAGACCTCCCAGAAATTCAGCAATTTAGAGATTGTCTTAAAAAGCACTGCAAAAGTAGATGTTCATGCACAACCAGTTTTCCCATAAATTAGGTAAATTGGTGTTAGCAAACCGTCAAAGAACCTGTCATATTCCATTGTCTTTCCAAGTATAAAAAAGTTTAAAAGATTACGACACTGAAATAATACCCTAAAGGAATCCTGGGCAACAAATCGTCTGGTTTTTACCTTTGTAGTTTTAAATTGCATTTACATCTGATTTTAAGTAGTAACTTTTTTTCCTGATTGTACACATTGAAGAAACATGTTCCCTATTTTTATTTTCATAATATTCCCTTTGAATTTGCTGTAATAATAGCAATAGTTCTGTGGAACTATTTGACCCTGTGCAAATGAAAGGTTAAATGTTTTACTCCAGTACAAACTTGAAATAGTAATTTGAAGCTTTTTGTTCTGTACATTTTAAATTAAAAAAATTAAAAAGAATTTTGCACATCCATGAAAACAAATACATTGTGCAACTGGTAATAAATGTTAGTTAAGCTCAAATCTTTAGAAAAGCGGTATGTACTGGAGGTGTTAAACAAAGAATATGTATGTGTTGTAGCTACCACAGGGCTTACTAGAATCATTGATTCTAGTTTTGTGGTTTTAAAACTTTACAGTATACACTGTACTTCTAACAAATTTTAGGAGAAGTTGGTAATTGTAAGATATTTTAAGAATAATTCTAGAGAAGTAAGAATTACACTGGAGAACAGTTTAAAAAGAGCTTAAAGACCATATTCAATTTACTAGGAAATGTCATACTTGTGATAACATGAAATGCAGTGTATCTTAATATGAGATAATTTGTGGCTTTACACTGCTTTCCACATGGTTTCTGGAATAACTGCGTTGATTTCCTAAAACTTGAGTGTGCACAGAGACAGACAGCAAAGAGTGAAATATGCACCTGTTCTCTTGAAGTTTAACAAAAATAGGTTAGATTTTATAATTATGTTGCCTTATGGCAGATATATTAACTATCCCAAGTATAAGAAACAGACAGTTTATCCTATTTTTTTCTTCCCTTTTTTCACAAAAAAATGTTAAATGCTTGATGTTATTGTATAATGCTGTATAAATACTTGCACATTTTTCCAGTAAAAACTTCACAACTGCTTCTTTGTAAGTAACCTCTAAACATGCCAAACACATGTTAAAATAATTTATATTTGTTTTTGTATCACTGAAAGCAAACAGATATCTTTACTGTGTAAAGTTAATGAATACAAGTAATGAGTCTCCAGTACATGGGAGGAGATAGAGGGGGAAATAACATTGAATTAAGATATTACCACAGGGAATAAATTGTCTTCTCATGCCTTTGGACTACATTTTTCTCTGACAGCTACATTAACCAATAGTTTAGTTTAGTTCTAGTTTTCCAAAGAGGCATTTGAAAAGCTTAATAAGTACAGTATCCTTTCAAGACTGGGTCTTCTGATGCATCAAGCACCAGGAAAGTCTTCAAAAATCACTGCCTACCAGTTAGCATTCATTAGTGACATTTATAATTTCACATGCCCAGGCCTGATTCTCATAATTTCCTACAAGGTTCAGATAACTTGAACTCTTATTGATTACAAACCATTCAGCATTTTTCAAGAGTCAGATAGGGAAAGGAATATGCAACCACATGAACCATTTATCTAGATGAATAAATTGAACCAGCGCAAACTGTGAATTTAAAATATTGTAGTCATGTCTGCATAACTTTTACATGTTGTTCTGAATAAAGTGTGGTTGTACATATACATACGTACACACACACACACACACACACACATATATAGCAATATCCAGATAGTCTGGAATGGGATTAGGATCTGGAAAAGAACACTTCACACAGGTCTTTATATTGACCTGCTTCAGCTTACTCTGCCACTATTATTACAGTAATACATCTAAAAATTCATCACTAAAAACAGCTGTTTATGATGCAGCAATATTTCTTGAATATTTCTAAAATGTGGTAACGACACTCACATAAAAAATAACCCCAAAACAGTAGTTTCTATTGAAAAATATAGCTTCTGAAATAAAGTTTTAAGACTTTGATTTGCAAATACAAAATATTTAGTCAATGAACAAATTAAAATGTATCTTTTATTGAGCTTATGTTGTGACATATCCTTTCCTTTTAACAAAGTAATTTCATCTATTTACAAACAAAAAGCCAAATTGAGTGTATACCTTTCTGTGTACATAAATGCATACTGTCCACAAACAGATACAGACCTATGCCCCAGAAAATATTTTCTCTAAAGTAGTTTTGTTTCCATTCATTGCATTAAGAGTAAAAGCAAAAGTATTTAAATATCCATTTTTTTTGTTTTCCTTCATTATTGTTTCACAAGCTGCTAATTAGAAAAGATACTGCAGACAAATGATTAGCTCTTATATCTGCTTTAACACTTGAAAGGTTACAGCAATAAGAAAAGGAAAATCTTTAATTAAAGAATGAATTATTGAATACTCCATTTTAATTGATGTAGCCTTCTGCTATTATTTTCTGTGTTTATAGATATTTTATGTAATTCTGTAATCAAGATCACACACAAAAAGAAGTCTTTAACTGCTAAGGCTAAAGAATGAAGGGTGCTGATCACATTCAGCCATTTAAGTTCAAGAATCATGTGAAGTATGGTTTCCATGACAACAAGTCACTAATTGCTAACAGAAAATAAAATAAAAATCAACCTTGATGGAATTTGGCAGTGACATGGAAGATGAAAAACCTTTCAAATAATTATATGACAATTTTTATGTATGATGAAGAGCTACAAGCAATACCACTTTCTGAGATATCGTGAAAGCACTCATAGTTCCAGGGTTATTTTGGATTTGGCAGAGCTGGCTGCATACAGTAGTCATTGTGAATTACACTTGGTAGTCAACACCTATCTTCAGTAACAGATAAGAAGAGATGTTTGCTATGAGGTGACGAAAGATTTTTGCATCCTTGGGCTACATATCAACACAGGAAAATGCTGTGGAAAATGCATCAAGTAAAGAAATTACAGAAACAACAAAATTTTAGCATAAATTCACAGTGTAAGAAGAAAAACAAAGGAGAGCAGAACTATAGTAATACATACCACCCATGCTAACTTATCAGTAATTGTTTCAAACACCTCCAGCTTGCAGACAGAAGGAGTCTTTTGAGACTAGTCAAAACTACTTGGGAAGTACAATGGTGCCGTTCAAAATTTACTGACTTATGAACTGCTGCATATCATTTGTAAAAATTGCTTCAGCCTGAGTTACCTTTCACCAGCTCTGTAAGTCGACTCACTGGGTCACTAGGAGTGAACAAGAACATTTTGATAAATTCGGTTTCCATGACAATGAATTAGACATGGAAAGGGGGAGGTGTTGAAAGATCTGTGTTCTGTAGAATACTCTTCAAATGTTTGCCTGTTTTCATTTTTAGCCATTTAGGTCTCATGGCTCTGTTCCAGGACTCTAATTCACCAGTAGCTGGTTTTCCTCCACAGATTAGAGGAGTAATTCGTCAGTGAATGTTTCACTCAGTGGCCTCATCTAATGTAAGAGAATATATAAATTCATTTTTCCAATTATGTTTTTGTTTGTTTTGAAAGAATGCAGCAGTCTCTTGCCATTGTTCCACTATAACCCAGCTACAGAATACTTAATCTTTCCTATTTATTTTCCACTACTGTACTTATGAGTACAGCTGTAACTTGCAAGATGTTGGGAGTTTGTTCTAAATAGCCAACAAAACAAAACAAAACAAAACAAAACAAAACAAAACAAAACAAAACAATGTTTTGGAGTTTCCTTTTAAAAAAACATCCAATAAAAGTATGTCTGCTATAACCCACATCAATGGGAACCACCATTGGGAAAAATACCTCCAAAAACTGTTGCTGTGTATTATTTGGTTTCATATTGTATTTAATTTTTATATAGGGTTTTATCATGATTTGTTCTGTACCCTCCCTGTTCCCCTAAAAAATGTAATATCCTGAAGTTTGTCCCTGCCCTTCCCCCAGGCCATCTCCCCAGTCCCCTTCCTGGAATGTAATCCAACCCTGTTCCACTCCCACCTTATCCCTGATTGGGTATTGGCTTGTCCCCATGTTTAGCCCCTTCCCTGGATATAAGTCCCAGACCACGCAGCTGGCGTTTCTTTCGGTTTGGGCAGTGAGATGGGGCTCCTGATCCAGGCTGGGGCAGGACCACAGAAGAAAGACTGAATAAAGTCCTGGTTCCACCCTCAGATCAAATGCAGACCTTCCTTTGCCACTGATGGGGTCTTGCTCCCTTTGCTAGGGGGAAGGTTCTCGGCTGCATCCTGGCTTTTGGGACCCTAAGGAAACTCCTTCCAATTGTGGTTTGTCTCTCGAGCTTGCCTAGGCAAGAACGGAGCCAGAGAGCTCCAAGAGAGAGAGAGACAATCCACAACAAATGGTACTTATTTTTTTATATAAGTGTTTAAAGTTATTTTTCATTTGTCTGCCTTTTGAAAGGCTGATCCTGTGGGACAATTGTTAGTGTCAGAACTAAAATCTACTCAAATTCGGGAATGTCGTTCAGTAGTTTTCAGTGGGTTTTGCATGAGAGACCTGTACTAATGAGATTAAGAGGGAAGTTGCTTAACCATTCATTAAACATACATATATTTCAGAAAACGAAGTAGGAGGGAATCAGATGAGCTGTTTCCTGTTTCCATGGCTATTGGGATAGATGGGTTTCCATCCAGAGACAATTGAGACAAATTTGACTCTTTCAGAAAGTACACCTGTTCTTAGTACCTCCAGCAATATGCTCCCCATTGCCATAAATAAAAACTGAAAGGACTGAGCACCTTGTTTCCACTGTCTCTGCTGAATGGCATCGTTTCATGTGCTCCACAAGAAATGGAAGGGTTTTTCAACAAGCTGTTAGTGTCTGTGACAGCCCAGCATGGGCTAAAACATCTGAATGATTTTCAAAAGAAAGAAAATGTTACTAGCAGAAAAAAAAATTAAAAGTAAAGAAAAACAACAACAACAAAAAACCCCAAACAACAACAAAAAAAGCAAAATAGAAACACAAAAAATGAAGCAACTACGCAGAAAAGATAAAAATAAAAATAAAGGAAGAAGGGTGAAAAGATGTAAGAAAAGGAGGATAGGAGAGGAGAGGAGAGGGAGAGAGAGGAGAGGCCAGAGGAGAGGAGGATCTGAGGAGAACGGAGAGGACTGTATAGGATGTTAGAGGAGAAGAGAGGAGAGGAGAGGAGAGGAGAGGCATGGGAGAGAGAGAGGGAGGACGTAGTGAGAGGAGGAGGAGAGGAGAGGAGGAGGAGAGGAGAGGAAGAGGTAGAGGAGGAAGGAGGAGGAGAGGAGAGGAGTAGGAGAGGAGATGGCAGCGGAGGAGAGAGCAGAGGAATGAGGAGAGGAAGAGAGGTGAGGAGAGGAGAGGAGGAGAGGAGGTAGAGGAGAGGAAGAGGAGCGAGGAGAGGAGAGGAGAGGAGAGGAGAGGAGAGGAGAGGACGAGGAGGAGGAGAGAGGGAGAGGGAGAGGAGAGGAGAGGAGAGGAGAGGAGAGGAGAGGAGAGGAGAGGAGAGGAGAGGAGAGGAGAGGAGAGGAGAGGAGATATCACTTTTGTATGTACCTCTGCTAAGCAGTTTTACGTGTATGTCAGTAAGAGACCAATATCTACTCACTATAGATATCAATATTATAGAAATATCTTATATAATAGTTGCATATATTCACAAATAACTGCGTATTTTCACTCACTGCCCTTCACTCATAGACTCAAAGAGGGAAGGTTACTACTGGGCCGCAAAGAAGATACAAAGGTCGGAGCACCTCCTCTATGAGAACAGGATGAGGGGGCTGGGGTTGTTAAACCTGGTAATGAGAAGGCTTCAGAGAGACTTCACCACAGCCTTCCAGCCCAGTTAAGGGGCTTAGGAAAAGGAGGGAGAAGAACTTTTTCTACAGGCAGATAGTGAGAGGACAAGGTCAATGATTTTAAACTGCAAAAGAGTGGGTTTTGATTAAATGTTAGGGAGAAATTCTTTACTCTGAGGGTGGTGAGGCACTGGAACAAGTTGTTCAGAGGTATTGTAGATGCCCTATCCATGGACGTGTTCAAGGCCAGGTTGGATGGGACCCTGAGCAGCCTTGTGTATTGAGTGGCATGCCTGCCTATGGCAGCAGATTTGGGACTAGATGATCTTTAGGGTTCTTTTCAACGCAAGCCATTCTATGATTCTATGACTTAAAACTATTTTACATGAGAGACATCTATTCCATCCTAAAAAACTTCTAACAGAAATGGTATGAGAATTTTCCAAAATGCAAGTTCCATTAATACTAGAGTATTATGAATATATTGTAGCATGAAAATCAAAATAAATGTTTTCCTCAGTGAGAGCTTGTTGTTCTGAAGCAGACCCTCACAAAAGAAAAATGAGAGCGAGAAAAGATTAATCCAGGTTGATTGATACCCAGTCTTGATTTAAAACTGAGGGGGGCAGTTGCCATCAGGCACTAGAGTGCATGTGGACAAGAATAAGCCTAATGGCTTCGTTGGTTCATCTGCCATGTGGAACTGTTTCAACATTCTTAATTCAGATGTGAATGGGGTGTGTTAATAACTCCACACTTCCACTCCTGAAGCAGAGAAATGTGTGCCAGTAGTAAGCGTTCAGGTCCCATTGATATTAATGGTGAGAAATCTCTCAGCCTGCTGTTCTCAGTGAGGCACAGTGCGGAGCCCACTGCGAGAGACAGATGTCAGGGGCTTCTTCACTCCATCCATGACCTTCAGTTGGCACCAGACACTGTGGCACGTCTCGTCTTGTTAACATTTTAACAGGTGAGAGATGGATAAACAACAGTTCTCTCAGACCGGTAGATTGCTAATAAGTGTCACAAAATACACACCAGAGCTCAGGTGCAGATCATTAAAAGGGAAGCAGGAATGTGAGGAATAATGACACGTCAATCTACCTCAAATCAAGTTTGACACCCCCATGATGCTAGTTAGCACCATGCTCAGGGAGTTTTGCCTTCTGTTCTTTCAAACTTGAACCAGGAGCACTGCACTGGAACTTATTTCCAGATGCTCTTGGTTAAACTTTGAGCCCCTGCTCAAATTAAGGAAGAAAATAAGAACATTCAAAATTTCATTTTTTTCCCCTAATAAAGGTTTAAGTGATCTAGTCAAGCACCGTGAACTTTAACTAATAGTTTCATGCTACAGTAATGGCACCTATTATTTGAATTCACTTCCCATACTGACAGCACGACTCAAGCATACTCCAGACTATGACATTTTAAGTGACTGGTGATTTTCAGCTGTGCTTTTTACAGTACAGCTGTATGAACTGCAGACTGGAATACATACACATCTCTGTGTAGAAAAGAGTTCATGCTACTTATTATTTTCCTGCTATATAGAAAAATATCTATTTTTAAAAGTGAAGTATGCTCAGGATATGTGTGTTTTCCCATGCTAAATTGGATCAAAAGGAGGAAATACTTGAGATATAAAACAAACCTTCAAAAGTTTTCATTGCCTCAGTCAAGTCCACGCTCTTCTTGTCTTTATCAGTATCACTGAATTTTACAATCTAACAATATAAAGCACAGGAAGTAGGAAATGTAAACCCAGTAAAGAGCAGAAAATTAGTCAAACATATAGTTTTAAAGCATCATCCATGTCTCATAGCTAACACACACTTAGTCACTCAATTCGTATGTTTATATTTTATACAGAAAAAATACTTTATACGTAAAATGAACAAGTCACCAACTTTCCTCTCCAATGCACTACAAGCACACACATAACCACAATTTGGAAAGCTGTACCTATGAGTAGGAAGAGACATTCTTTGCCACTGCTTATTCAGTGTAACTTGAGGTGCATAAAATCACAAGCTGATCATGGACAAGTAACAGTAAAATGTGGCAGGAAAGAAGTCATGCTTCTTCAGTCATTTCAACTCACAAATTCTTAGTTGGAATCTCCATTGCAAACCAGGTAATAAAATTAAAAATAAACAAGGTCAGGAAAAAAAATCCAAAATTTTTCTGGGTTCCCTACAGAACCCAGAAAACTGGGAATCCGGTACCGTAAAAGGCAAAACTTGGCTTCAGCATGTGTTATTCTAATATTTAATTATGCCTTGGCAAGATCACTTCATCATGATACACTTCGAGGTAATTTCACTTAAGGGATAAAACCTGCAAATGAAAAGTTGACAGCTTGTTTCTCCTGAACTTAAGATATGGAATCATGTTAATACTCAAGTATTACCACTGACCTAGAAACGAAACCATAGACATAATTTATAATCACAGAACAGAGACCAAAGTAGCTCTTTGGAATTACCAATCTATGTAGTCTGCAATCAGTCTCTTTTTTTTTAATGAGTTTTGGGAAAAACAAAATCCATACATTTTTAAAACAGATTTTTTTCTTTTAAAATTTGCAGACAATGTGATATTAGTAATATCTCCATGCATCAGAAAGTGCATTACTGTTATTCATCTGTGCTATTTACAATCATGTTAAGGAAATAAATTAGAAAATGCATTTTCCCCTTTACTGTCATGTCTATTACAAACTCCTGTATATACTCTTCAAAAATTGCGAGTGAGATTTTTATTTTAATTTGTGTGGTTCCTTGGTGGGTTGACTGGTTTTGTTGTTATTGCTGTTTTGAAAATTAGGGGAATTTCCTGAGAAATACCAACGAAGCCTTTCCTAGATCCGCCTTTACAGAAATCTTGTCAGTGTTCAAAATCAGTAAAACCTAACTCCAATAAATGGTATTAGTTTCTCAATATTAGTGCTGAGGTCAATAGCTGCTCTTGTGCTATAGTCTAAGCACAGCTGCAGGCCTATACTAGTCTTGAACATGGGATCAAAGAGATAAAAGCAGAGTGACAGCACCCCTTTCACTTTATATTCCACCACTTTAAGGATCTTTACAGGAGTTCGATTCACAGTGACATTTTGTCATTGATTTTTTTAACATATCTTTTGCATCAATGTTTTTTCAGGAACTTCCTCCAAGGAAGATGACATCAGAACGAGTTAAGAGCATGTATGTCTAGTGCATGAAAGAATGTAGGGCATTTACTGACCACCTCTACTAAAGATCTTTAATCAGTGTGCTGGAAGAAAGATCTCTATATCCCACTGACTGAATATTTCTGCTTCATCAAGCATTGAATGCTTTATTTTTTTTTTTTTATTCAAGCATAGTAAAACAGTACTATCAGCATAGTAAAACAATCAAGGTACAATCCTCAACCAGGTGAATTCAGTGGCAAAACTAACACATTACAATAGACTTTCCTCTAACCAAACAGTTTAAATATCTACCACAACATCTTACAAGCCATATTTTGAAGTGAGTGGGTAACTCTTACTGTAACTTTTTGTCCAGAGCTGCATGATGTACATATTCTTTTCCCCAAAGCTCAGCATATTCACTGCTGAACTCTTCAGAAATCTGGCTATTTTTTTTGGTGAGATAAATAAAAGATGAGTTCTCTTTAAAAGCACTTCTTACATACCATAATAAAAAAAAAAAGTATCAGAACATGTGCTTTTCATTGCTTCCAATCTAGTGTAGATGGCTAGGAAACTAAATAACACTACAGAACTCAACATAAACAGTTGACAAGCCTAAAAAATGACTTTTTATGAAAAATGCTGATGTTCAACTATTTACTTTTTGCTGTGTTTTAGAAAGGAACTGGAACTTTTTTTAAAAAGTCACAAAATACACAGAAAAGTGGCTGGAATGCTGCTCAGCAGAAAAAGACCTCAGAATGCTGGTCAGCACTCAGCTGGACATGAACCAGCAGTGTGCCCAGGTGAACAAGAAGGCCAATGGTATCCTGGCCGGTATCAGCAATAGTGTGGCCAGCAGGACCAGGGCAGTGATTGTCTCCTGTACTTGGCACTGGTGAGGCTGCACTTCAGGTTCTAGACCCTGAATTCAAGGAGGACATTGAGATGCTGGAACAAGTCCAAAGAAGGGACACAAAGCTGGTAAAGGGTCTAGAGAGTGAGTCCTGTGAGGAGCAGCTGAGGGAGCAGGAGTTGTTTAGCCTGAAGAAAATGAGGCTCAGGGGAGACTTTATCTCTCACTACAACTGCCTGAAAGGAAATTGTAGCCACATGGGGGTCAGTCTCTTTTCCCATTCAAGTAGTGACAGGAGGAGAAGACATAGCCTCAAGCTGCACGAGGGATGGTGTTGGAGTCCAGGGCATTCCTTTGTTTGCCCTGGAGGGTCAGGGACCTGGGCAGGGGGGTCTGGGACCCCAGCCCAGAGCTCAGAGCTCAGAGAGACACTGGATTTTATTTCAGTCCATGGGAGAGGCTTCTTGCACTGCAGGAAGCATTGCAGGCCACAAGAGTGTAAAAATAGTAGTTTAGTATATCACAGGGTGAAAAAACAGTGAGTTTGGGATTCTTGGCATTGAAGTGAATGGGGCAAGATGGAGAATTTAGGGCGTTGTCTCTTTCTTCTTCCTTCTTGTTCCCTCACTCCATTTCTGCAGTGACGTTGGCACAAAGTAGTTATTGAGGATTGGGTCGGAGTAAAGATGACCTTTTTAGTAATAGTGATAGACATTGGTAATAAATAGTAAATAAAGAATACGTAGCAATTAGTATAAAAGATAAGGACAGCCCAGAGACAGGAGGAGTCACCAGATGTCCGAGCCGCGGCAAACATCTTTTGGACACTGAGAAAATTGTAAGATAAGAACTAATAAACGAAGCATGTAACCTTGAAGACTCCGTCTTTTCCTGCGTTTGGCACAGAGCTTTGCAGAGGGCCAGAACTCTAAAACCACCTGAATGCTGGGGAATTTAAATTCCTGAAAAGGAGCCCCCGACAGGATGGTCTAGGCTGGACATTAGGAAGAATTTCTTCACAGAAAGTGTGATTAGACATTAGAATGGGCTGGAAAGTTGTAGAGTCACAGTCCCTGGAGGTGTTTAAGGAAAGACTGGATTTGGCACTTAGTGCAGTGGTCTAGTTGACAAGGTGGTGTTAGGTCATAGGTTGGGCTTGATGACTTCAAAGTTCTTTTCCAACCTGATTGATTCTGTGATTCTGTGATTCTGTGAATCTGCATTACAAAACCTACTGCTGCCAGGTTACACATTTGTAAATACATACAAATAATTTTTATGTAAGCACAAATCCATCCTACCTATGAAGCTACTCAATGATGAGCAGATGATTTCCAAAAAGAAATTTGAAATTTTAGAGTACTGAATATTCTGCTGTAGATCTCTATATCAAAATAGAAAAATTATGAAGAAAAGGACCACAAAATAACCACTAAATAAGAAACTGCTGGTGTAGACATTTTGGTTAAGTGCCGAAAATCAAGAACAAATGAAATCTGGACCAGTCTAGTTCTCTGAACACTTCCTTATTTGCATAAACAGTATTTGCAGGAGACGCCAAGTCTGGCAACAGATTTAGTCTGCAGCTGACTGTTCCACAGTTCCAGGGAAATCCACAGGCACTGAGCTACAGACCATTCAGGAAATTCTCTCCCATAGCATAAACTTCCCCCATAGTCTCTAAATTTTAAAAGTAAAATAATTTAAAATTTCCTTTTGTTTTTATTTACAGCTAAACAAGATTCTGAAATCACTTCAGATTGAAGATATATTGTTAAAAAATTCTGACACATCTTTTTTTCATTAGATATGCAGCAACTCTATATAATCAGGCCTTGCTATAAAGCTATAGCCAGCAGCCCCATGATTGATAAAAAGGGGATAAAGCTGACACTCTCTAGGAGAAGTCAGTTAAATATCAGAATCACGTGCATCAATTGTTGTGCACACTGTGTGTTTCTATCGCTCACAAGTTTGTCTGTAGTGTTCTCATTCAACTCTGAAAATGTAGTTTTCTCATCACTTCTTTTTCTCATATTATAGAATAAATGCACTTGTTGTGATCAATTCTAGAAAAAATCCTATTTTTTATGAAGAGATAGTACACCAAAATGTCTCTACAGAAAAATACAAGGCTTCTTTACCTCACAAGCCATTTTTTAAATTTGTTAATTTGAGTTTGTCCTGTACTACTATTTGTATGGTGGTGATATCTCACAATTTTCTGTATCAGTAGAAGGCTCCTTTGGCACCACAATCCACTGTTTTCTTTCAGAAGACAAATAGAAATATGAAGCAATATAATCATGTCATTCTTTTTCAATAAGCAAAACCATAGCAATGTAACCACACTGCTATAATGCAACCTGCTGTGTAAGCAGACAGCAGAAGTGGTGTCATTAAATCCCACAAATCCTTTCATATGCCTTATTTACAATAAAATTGTAAGCAACAGTATTTCCGCTATGATGGTTTCAGCATGTAAGACACAAGGGATTCATATATTGTAATGTACAGAATGTAAACATTTAAGTCTTTACCCAAGTTTCTTCCCAGTTAAAGGTAAAAAAAGACTCCCAGAGGTAATTCCTCTGACCTACCCAAAATATCTCCCAGATTCCCCTCTGGAGTAGTTTACTTTTACAAATCTGATTTATGGAGGCTAATGCAGATATCGTAATCTAACCATAAAATCCTTATCAGAGAAGAAAGAATTATTTAACAAGGCTAATTAGAAGAAGACATGTATCTCATATCTTCCAAAGAAGTAGGAAAAAGCATGTCTAACCCAGTAAGTGGACTTTGTGCCCTGAAGTCTACCTATGTTGTTTTTCACCATATAAACTGGATTGAAAAGAGGTCCCCCTTTTATATATGTTGTGCCTTTACAGACCTTTATGTAATCTGACAATATTTCAGTCTCAGAATATTTTCAGTTTCCGCTGGATTCCTGGGTTCCTCATTGTGTTGGCCAGGTGACAGGGTTATGGCTTTGAACCCTGCACATTATGTAGATTATGGTTAGTGTCAGAGCTTTCTTATTAAACTTAAAGCCTACTTTCTTCACAGAATTTGCTTCTTTTAATATACATTGTTTTGCAATGAATAGGATTTTATGCTTTTATATCTCATATTTGTATGTCTTTCCTACCAAAGGAGATAATCCAGCACAGTTTAGGCATATTTTACTGGAGAATTCAAGAGCATTTATACTGAATCAGTTCAGAATTAATATTCTTCAGTGGCTTTTCTTTTTCTGACTCAACAGAACCAACAGCTTCATTGTACCTTTATGCTAAATGTGAATGGTGGGGAATGAGAGGAGGGAACTGAAAATAATTTTCCAGTCCCTTGGGTAGGTGGTTATTACTGCCCTGTGGCAGCCTCTAATGGAAAAGGACATGTGTCAAACCACACTCTGGCTGCCAAACCTAATGCTTCCTCACTAGCCTGTTGTGTTCCAGCACAGCCATCAATGACGTCCAGGTACACTGAAACCTGAAACCAGTTTTCTTGGCATCTGCAGAGAGGCAACTGCTCACTCTTATCACAATGAGGCCTGGATGCCAGAAGAATAAATAACATTTATGATCCTTTTCTGACATATTTGTAGCCTCAAACAATAAGGAAAGTGAAAAATATTAGTGTAAGAGAAGCAAAGCCATACAGTGTTAAGATAAAGCACTTGGGAAAATCTTTACTTAAGGTACATGTCCTGACATAGTGTCCAAGGAATATTTTTCACTGAGTGAAAGCACGTTAAATTATGCTAGTACTGTCTTTTCTTCCATGTGGTTTCTGGCAGATGTTTGGAAAATAAAATCTTCCCTTCTGCTTGACCTTAAAAGCTGTTTATGGTATATTTATAATGCAAAACAGTAAAACAGTACAACAAAAAGGGGAGTTCTTCTGTGATAGAAACAAGACACTTTTGCTTTGTTACTTAAATTACATAGTAAAAATATTAAACTGGTTTTTCCTAATATTATTAATAACAATGACAACAACGACAATAAAAATAAAAATAATAGTAATAATAATAAATAGCCATTACTTGCAATGAATAACTAGACTGAAAAAAAATCCATTGATTGCAATGTGTTTTGCCATACATCTGAAATGAAAAGAGAATTCTGCAGGCAGACTGTGGTAAAACATTTCTTTTCTATTTTCTTTTCTTTATCACATTCTTCCCAAATAGCTCTGTAAAATGCATGCATTTCTAATAGGGGTAATATTCTCTCAGGGTTAGGCTGAGTGACAAACAGTAGTGATAATTTACATGAAAGTGATTCATGTAATGGGGAAAGCTGGAGGATGTGGGTGTGGGGAAGAGAAGGGATGGAACAGTTGAAGACATGAAACATAGTGCAGGAAACAAACTGATTTAAGGACTTGGAATGACTGGTTATTTTTGGACTAGTGTAACTGACTTAAAGAGGAAGAGTGGTTAAGTTTTAAACAGTGACTGACAAAAAAATACAAGCAGCCTCAACCGGAAGAATAGTACCCTGCAATGCAAGACAAGTGCCTCTGGGTTATGGCCAAGGGGAGTTCCATGAGTTGGAGCTGCTGGAGAAGAAGTACTTTTCTGTAGTTTGTCAAGTTCAAGTAGACAACTGGACGTTTTACATTTTAGGAGAAAATCAGAGAGATTTTGCTTTTTTCACATTTCTCTAATATATATTACACAGGCAACAAAAGTTTGGATGACAACTACACTGAGTAACACAAACACAAATAAGCAGTAGTGAGCTCAGGAAAAATAGGATTACAGGGTCTGTGGAATTTTTCAAAATACAAATAATTACCACTAGAAAATATTTTCTTCTTCCTTGGTTTGGTGGGGTTTTTTGGTTTGTTTGTTTTGTTGGTTTTTTTGGTTTGTTTGTTTTGTTTTGGTTTGGTTTGGTTTTTTTAATCTAAATAACAAGGAACAAATAGCCTCATTATTTTGCCAATATTCACACCTTTATTAGGAGGGAATAACTTATTGGATTTAAGCAAGCTGGAAAATAATTTCCACCAAAGGGTCCTTAAATAATCTAATTGTATCAAAACCAAACAGGGTAGAATAAGTGCATCAAAGTAGTTTTACTCCATTTGTCTTGTAGCAAATATTTGATATGGAGGGCAGTAAATATTACACTGAGAAGGAGTGTGCTCCTGATTTAAGCACTGACTAGTAAATTTTGCAAAATTTTGCCCTAGATATTAAGCAAGAAATGAGAGGAAGAAACATAAATGGAGGAGGAATGAGAGAGCGAAGATCTCTGAAGTTGGGCACTGAGTCTTTAAACATGACAGGTTTAATTATATCTAATGAAATTTTATGGCATATAATGTTGTAGTTATTGAAAATTTTCTTTTATTATCTTTTCAAAGTCCAAATTTCAGTTAAGAAATTAAAATTTGTAATTCTTTTCCTTCCTCCTAACAGCAATATCCAGTAGACTAGAATGGTTAACTGGCTTAAATAAACAAAATCTGTCATCTTTAAAAGTCACCATGGGTGTTTGATGTATATCTGTCTTTTTAATTGAAGAACCTGGAATTTGTTGTGATGCTTTTGAATAGAAACCAAAATATCAGGATAAAAATATAATTTGCTTAAAAATGTAATGAGAACTTAGCATTGAAAATCATCATCTGGATGAAACAGAGAACTTTGCTTCATGCAACCCTCATTAAAAAAAAAAAAAAAAAAAAAAAATCATTATACCCAGGGGTATTTGTACCTTTGACAACCTTCTTGGCAACCATTATAAAAGCTATGTCTTTGAAAAAAAATTTACATCTTGCAAGTCAGAAAGCCTTCTTGCAAATGCAGAGCACTGCAAGTACTGTAGCTGATTTAATTGTTGGCCTAGAAACTCTGGTGTTAGGACAACGAAACAGCTCCATAGTTTAAGTTGCCCAGTAAATTATGCACAGAGGTAACAAACACAGCATCTCACATGGAATTTTCTGCCGTTAAATCCTGGACTGTATTGCAGCATTGAGAGACTCCAACACTATACCTGTTGTTGAGCTACAGTGTATACAGTGATAAACTACTTTCCATAGCCTTGGTCAGTCCAGGCAGCTAATGGTTACTATGTTTTTCACTGAATCGGGTGATAAAGACAAAAAGGAATAAACTGGACTGGGAGCAAAGTTGCTTCAATGCCAATAAAGGGGGCTCAAGCCAACACTCTGTTGTGGGCCTTCTTTTCTTACATCATTGTAGTGGTTTCACGTTCACTAAATTCTGATCTTAGTACTCACTCTTTTTCTGTGGGAGAGAAACTAGGAGAAAAACAAAGCAGGCTCAACCTTAAAAATTAACAAATAGTTTTATTAACATACACTAAAAGAATAGAAAAAGAAAGTTGGGGAAAAAAGTAAAACAAAACAGAATGAAACTCCAAAAACACTCTTCCCTCCCCTTACAAACTGTTCACTTTCCTACAAAACAACATAAAGAGACAAAACTTGTAATTTTCAGTTAGTTTTACTATCTGACAATAGTCTTTCACCAGTTCTTTAGGGGAGGAGTCTCTCTTAGAGTCATGGATCCCACTGACAACCGAGAACAGCTCTATTGTGGGTTTTTTAAACTGTCACAAAAACAGCCACCTGGAGAAACTTGCTTTTGTGACCCCTCCCATTAGCAAGTTCCCAAGCTGCTCATGGGTCATGGGTCTTAGACTTTTGCATATTGGGGTGTCACCATTTAAAGATTAATAACTCCAAAGGCAAAGGATTCTTAATCTCAAAGTACAGAGATATCTTCTCACTTCTTCACTGGCGCAGAGGGCTTCTCATCTTTATATCTGTTCAAGCATCTTATAGGATTAATATTACTTAGTCCATCACAAATACCTTTGCTCAAATCCACACAAAATCTAAACAATCATCTCCCCAAATGCGTATCGTTCCCATGATTTAAAGGAATGATCTAAATATAGGGTTCATTTCCATGGGCTCAAATAAGAATGGAACAACCAACTCTTCAACCCTCTGTCCCAATACTCTTTTCACTCTCGCTCTACTGACTTCATGCTGTTTCTTCTTTATGTTCACTCTGTTCCTTTCTATTCTCTCTCAGAGAAGGGCCAAGCCCTGGAAGCTTCATGTTGCTAGGAAAGAGTTAAATCTGCCCAGTGTCTTTGTCTCTCCCTCTGTAGCTCCTGGTGTTAGATGTTCAAGGCCACGCTGGTGAGGGAGGAATAACTCACACAGAAACATTAGAGATCAGAGCACCCGGGCACATCGGAATCACAAAAGAACAGGTAGGATCATAAATGCCTTCTCAGCCCACCACTCGGTGTAAATCGGGGCAGCGTCAGCCTAAATGGTGCCCATAGCTCTTATCAGGGGCTCGGCAAAGATCTCCCCCTGCTCCAGGGAAGTTTGGAGAAAGTAGCTGTTGTAAACCAGCAACCTCTCCTTACCCCGCACTTCACCCAGCAGCCGATGGAATCCGGCCAGGCCTCAGGCCAGCTCCTTCCCAAAAATGGGGGAGCAGCAGGCCCAACTCGATGTTACCTGTCTCTCTCTCACCAAAAGGAAGAAGGAAAAGACCCACCTACAGGAAATCAAGGGGTTTTATAAGGTACTTCCCAAAGTTGTAGCCAACAATTTTCAGTGGTCAAAACAGATGCCAATATTCCAACTAACCCTCTGATAGGTCCCTGTCCTTTCTAAAGCAATTCCCAGGTCCTGACCCAGAGGATGATTCTACATTCCTCTATAACTAAAAAAGCAAACTGTACTAACCCATGACAATCATAAATTACTTAAAATGCTATCTAAATCAGCCTTGTGTAGTCTTTATCACCTAGGTCTCTGGAAATGCTCTAGCTGCTCTTCCTTAGCAGGAGATCCAACTTTACAAATACATCACACTGTCTGCTCATTTTCCAAAATACTAAAACACAAGGTAATTACTGGAGACATTGTGATGGGAAAGCAAACTTTAACTGAGGACAAAGGAAACATTACTTCTCTGTTTTCTCTACAACGTTAAAGGTCAGTATGCAATAACCAGAATATAATTAACACAGTTTCACATTCCCTTTTGATGAGTGCCCAGCTAGATGCAGGTCAGGTAGCAGCCTCAAACAAAAGAATGCTAATTCTACTGCAGTGTGATAGAGAGTGTTTTGATTTATAGTTCTTAAAAAACTGCTTTCTCCTTCTGCTCTGAGTTACAGCACCTCTTGTTGAAGTGCAGTGCGATTAGAAACTGGCTGAGGCAGTTTGTCTTTTGTGAACAATGGAGGCAAATATGTCACTCAAAGATGTTTGGTTTACATTGACTCAGCAGCTGTCTTGGAGCTTAGTTTTCTCATATCTAACTAGGATTTCTTTTCATAATAGCTGATATAAGATTCAAGATATTTACATTCAGCTTTGGGCAGGCTGTCCTTTCTTATGTAGGTTAATAACTGAAATATTAATCTTCAATATTTTGAGTAAATAAATTAAAATCTGGCTACATGCTGACAAATGTAAATCACTGCATACCAGCTGTCACCAGGGGGAACTATTAATTCATGCAGCAGCTTTCAAGGTTGAACTATTATGGACTGGCACACCATAGAAATACACAAATGTTTAGAGGACAGAGAGCTGGCAGCTGTGTAATGACTAACCACAAGTTAAAAGACAGAAACATGTGACACAATTTCAGCTACCATAGTAATTAAAACTGGGCAAAAAAATTATAGCTATTATATATAAATATAAAATAGACATTGAATGGAATATTTGCAATATATAACCCTGATGTGTTTAAGAGATTACTTTTGTTGAAAGTAAATAAAATGTGATTCAATAAAAACAAGTCCACTGTAAGATGGTACCAGTGACCCTTGAGAGATACCCATCAAAAATCTCTCAATCTGAAACAACACTGTCTTGATGTTTCTTTCTTATTGTTGTGTTTCTTGGCAGAGAGGCTGCTACTGGTCATGAAGACAAAAAGGCAAATACATTTTCATCAAAGCTTCTTACAGTCATGGGTTTTGTTAAGAAAAATCAAGGAATTATTAGCTTCTTAGCAGGGACATTTGAAAGAAGAACATGATAATGGGTTCAAAAGCAGAGATCACAACTAAGTAATATGCTAGTAAAACAGTAAAAATTCAACAAATTCCAACATGCTTCTCCTTTCCATCCACTTTCATGTACCTTATAGTCCACTCAAATCTGAATGGACCCTACCCACCTTAATTTACAAGACTTTCTCTGATTCACATTAGTCAGAGACAGCAAGCAGTAAGAGTAATAAGGATAAGTGAAGTACATTTACCAAGGCAATGGGTATGGAAAATTATAGGATTTAACAAGAATAATGCTACAGAAAAAGTATTGGCTTTGTTGTAAATTAAAAACTAAATGCAATCAAAATAGTACACTTTAACAAAGGCAAGTTTTATATTGATTTGTGATGATGGACATATCACATGTAAAACAAGCAAGGTAATTATTTTGGTTTTTGTAGAGTTATAGAAACATAGAATGGCTTTGGTTGGAAGGAACTTCAAAGATCATCTAGTTCCAACCCCTTCTGCCATGGGCAGGGACACTTTTCACCAGACCAGGCTGCTCATAGCACAATCCAGCCTGGCCTTGGACACTGCTAGGCATGGTGCATCCACAGCTTCTCTGAGCAACCTGTTCCTGTGCCTTACCATCATCACAATAAAGAATTTCTTCCTCATATCTAATCCAAAATCACTCTGTTTCAGTTTGAAGCTATTCCCTGCTGTCCTTTCACTACATACTCTTGTAAATAATCTCCATCTTTTTTGTAGTTACCTTCAGACACCGGAAGCCTGAAATTAGGTCATCTCAAAGCCTTCTCTTCTCCAGGCTGGGCCATATCAATTCCCTCAGCCTTTCCTCATAGGAGAGCTGCTCCATCCCTCTGATCAACTTGGTGGCCCTCCTTTGGACTCACTCCAACAGGTCCATGTCCTTCCTGCACTGGGGACCCCAGAGCTTGGTGCAGGTGGGGTCTCACCAGAGGGGAGCAGAGGAGTAGAATCTCCTCCCTTGCCCTGCTGCCCACGCTGCTTTAGATGCAGCCCAGGACACATTTGGCTTTCTGGGCTGAGTGCACACAGCTGGGTCATGTCCAGTCCCTCATCCCGCTGCACCCCCAAGTCCTTCTCAGCAGGGCTGCTCTCCTTCTGTTCATCTCCTGCCTGTGCTGATACTGAAGATTAACCCTCATGAGATTCCTTTTGGCCCTGCTCTTGAGCTTGTTCAGGTCCCTCTGGATGGCATCCCTGAAGTTGACACTTCAGGTGTGTCAACTTCACTACTCAGCTTAGTGTCATCTTCAAATTTGTTGAGGGCATACTTAGTACCTTCATCTGTGTCATTAATGATGTTATCAAATAACGCTGGTCCCTGAGAGACACCACTCATCACTAATGTCCATTGGGACTCTGAATTGTTGACTGCTACCCCCTGGATGTGACCATAGTAGATGTCGGGGCTCTGGTTAACCACTCTGGATAACAACCTTCTTATGCCTCCAGCAGTTCACCCATTGAATCCATCCCTCTCCAATTTACAGAGGATATTCTTTGGGGTTCTGTCAAAGGCTTTACAGAAGTCCAGATAAACTGTAGCCCTTGCCTTGTCCACTGATGCAGTCATCCCATCACAGAAGGTCACTGGGCTGGCCAGGCAGGACTTGACCTGCTGGCTGGACATCCTGAATCACCTCTCTGTCCTCCATGGGTCTCAGCAATGCTTCTGGAAGGTTCTGTCCCATTGCCTTCCCAGGGACAGCTGGGAAGCTGACTGGTCAGTAGGTCCCAGAGTCCTCATTTCAATTTTTTTTACAGATTAGTACAATGTTTCCCTTTTCCCAGTCACTTGAGACTTCACCTGACTACCATTACTTATCAAATATCAGCAGGTGCAGGTTGGCAACTACATAAGCCGGTTCCCTCAGGACACTGGAATGCATTTTGTTGGGTTCCACAGAGGTGCTCTGGTTCCCCAGGCAGCCATGAATGTGGTCTTTACTTATAGTGGGAGGAACTGTGCTCCCCAAGTGGAGTTCCTCAGCCTTCTTCTCATCCGTTATTACATGTTCACCAACACCGTTTATCAAGGGGCAGTATACCTTCTTTGACCTTCCTTTTCTGGCTCACATACTGGTGGAAGCCCTTCTTGTTATTTGTTCCTTTGCCAGGCTTCACCTTGGCCTTCCTCACCGCATCCCTACACAAACCAAATTTCATCTCTATGCTCTTCCTTGTTTCCAAGTTACCTGTCCTTGTTTCCACTGCCTGTGCATTTGTTCTCCTTTAGTTTGACCTGCAGTTTCCTACCCAGCCATGCCAGTCTCTTGCCTTCCTTACCTGATTTATTGCTCCTGGGGATTGCTGGGAATTGCAGTTTTCTTGACACTGATTAAGCCTCTGTTGGGTTACTGCGTTTAGTTTCAGGCACAACATTTTCAAAAAGGCAGACAAATTGGAAAGAGTTCAGAGGAGAGCAACAAAAATGATAAAATAAGATCTGTGGGAAAAGGTTAAGTGAACTGGGCATGTTCAGGCTAAAGAAAAGAACACTGAAGGGAGGCATGACATGTCTACAAATACAGAGAGTTGCTATAAAGAGGATAGGGACAAATTATTCTCCTTAGTCAATGAGGACAGAACTAATGGGCTTATGCTGCAGCAGAGAATATCTAGGTTAAGTGTAAAGGAAAAACTTTAACTAATAGAAATAGTTAGAAATATAACATGCTGCCAAAGCAGCCTGAAAAACTCCCTCTGAGGCTTAGGTTTTAGTTAGTTCTTGCTTTGTATCTGGTAGAGGGAGGATCACACTGGTAAAGGTTAGGGCTCAAGCCAGCTTCCTTCTGCACTGCAGATCTCTGATGTGACCTTGGGCAAGCTGGTTAGCAATACATTTCAGCTCTCTAGCTGTAAAACAGTGAGAAAAGCAATTCCCTAGCTCTCAGAGATGCTGTAAGGATAAATAGTTAAGGATTCTCAGACTCGCGATGAGACAACTAAGCAACTATACAAATTAAACATTGAAACATTCCACAGAGCAAGGGCACCAACCCCCTGATATACCTGTAAGTGCCTTCCCATCCAGAGGAGTTCTGTGAGTGCTGCAATGGCCTTTAGCTAACGCAACCACGTCTGGGATGCATTTGGATGATCCAATCTAAGCTGCATCCAAGAGAAGAAAAAATACTGAGTAACAATAAATCAGTGGCTGATATGACAGACCACTAGCTGCTCCACCTAACTAAGCTGATCTAAAGTCAATGGACTCTACTGTCTCCGTAGAAGATGCATCAGGACTCAGTACCAGTCATCAAGTATGAAAAGAGCCCAGTTATCAGGGTTCTGTCAGAGCTGTCTGCACTAGTTCTACCACAGTGATGTTGCTGAGATCAACCCTGAAAAGCAGATTAAAACCAAGTTAGAAGGGCAGACAACATTAAAAGTAAAAATATAAGAGAAACAGACTTTTTTATTTTTATATATTTAGTCAAAAGTTTATTCTTATTTGTTGCTTAATTTCATAAGGGTAGTTTAGAGGCTAGAAAGGAGCTGCATTTCCTATCTAAAACTGATTATTAATAATAAATTCTTTGAAAAGCTCAAAATAAAGCAGTAGCAGCAACATCCCACTAAAAGAATTGTTGTTTTGTGATACTAAAAAGTAGAAGAGAATTTAAAAGAAAATACTGTAAATAAATGTAGTCAGTTTAAATCTGTGGTATTTTTTACCCAGCATAGGCTTTGCAAAGAATTTAATTACATCTTTTATTGTTGTTGTTGTTGTTGATGATGCTAATTATATTTTTCCTATATAAAACTAATGCAGTTTCATCTTACTTGTTTAGTTTTACAGATGGACAGAACACACATTCCTCTGGCTCTCAATACAGCAAGACTCACAATAACAAACTGCTGCATTCTCTGAGCTATTTTGTCCCATACCCTCCTCAGCCTATTTCACATTCCCTGGCCTGCTCCCCATTAGCTCAGCTGACACATCAGACTAGGGTTACCTATAGCAAATGCAGGTGCAAGAATTATTTTTCCAAACACGTCTTACAACCCTGACTTTAGTACTGTAGTAGAAATACTCACTTTAAAGAATTTCTATTTAAACTATGCAGTGTAAAAAAATTAAGCATCCTCTATTGCAATAGATATCCTGAATAAACATCTGAATAAAAGCAAGCTATGAGAAAGAACTGATTTGCTATTAGCACGTAGAGTTCAAAAGGTAACAAAATAAATAATAAAACACTGCCACCTAAAACATTTACATAAAAATAAACAGAAACCATATCACATTTCTAGTGCTGAAACTTAAAATGGGACACATTTCAAGAAAAGAATAAATGTGTCTCCTCGTGGGCACAAGTGACTAGCAGCTATGCAGAAAAAAAAGAGTGATGTAAATGACAGAATAACTGGAAAGTAAGTCATGAGCCCAGGTGGAGCAAATGAAAAGCATGACACAAGATCTCAGAAGACCTTGACAGCACACAGGTACAACAAGCTACATTAACCCAAAAGATACAGGCATTTCAGCTGGGAAGTTAAATGCTTACTGCATGGGTTATGTGCTATATGCTTATTCATATGCATCTCTACACTCACTACAAAAGCCTTTCAAGCAGAACTGTGTGAACCATGGATTTCTTTTTTTTTTTAATTCAGTTGAGAAACCAACAACAAAAATTTGGCTTAATATTTGGTTTTATTTTCAAGTTATTTCAGCTATCCTCTAATCCCCTGGAGGGGAAATGTACAGCAAAATGTGAAATGAAACAGTTTGTTTGAAATAAAGAGCTATAATGTTTTGTTTCAAAAAATAAAAAGCAGAAACAAGAAAAAGACTGGTAAGGAAGAAAAAGTCTCCAAAGGGAAAATAGAGATGCAATACTAACTTTGAACTTAGACACTTTCCACATCGTAATCAAGTGGCTTGCCAGCCAACCGCACATGTATACCAGAGAAACAAGTGAGAATGAGACTATGGGGAGTGTGGTAGCAGTTCTGCACTCACAGTACTTTCTATCATCTCGTAGTACATATATTTGTGCAGTTGATACATTTACCAGTAGTATTTTTTCATGTTGCAGACAACAGTTTGCCCAATAGCATGCAGATAGTGCCTTTCTTTTTTTTTTTTTTTAAAAAAAAAAAGACAACCAAAGTAATTAAAGGTTTCAATAACGTAGAAGCAGTTTTTGTACATGAACTACTCAGAGGATGATCTGTGAAGATCTGTGAAGATTTCATGTGTGTACTCCTCATTGACTCCGTTTTAGACAAATTATTTTCTGGGTTTAGATCAAAAAGGAAGTAATTAAATCCTTTCTTCTCCTTTCAAAATGCTCTTGAAAGGTTCTTTATCTTAGCTCCTATGGAAATAATACTGCTTTAGACTTCAAGGAGCACCGGATGTCATGGAAAAAAATAGGATGTTGCCAAGTATTTTCTGGCATTTTTTAGTTCTGAATCATATTGCAATACATAAAACCACAGAATCATAGAAATTTTTAGGTTGAAAAAGACCTTTAAGATCTTCAGTTTCAACCATAAGTCTAATACTGCCAAGTCCACCACTAAACCATGTCCCTAAGTGACACATCTACATATCTTTTAAATATCTTCAGGGATTCTTGATGTAACTGACTTTCTGGGCAGCCTGTTTCAGTGCTTGACATCCCTTTCAGTGAAAAAATGGGTTTTTTTAATATCCAATCTAAACCTCCTCTGGAGCAACTTGAGGCCATTTCATCTTGTCCTCTCTCTTTTTACCTGGGGGAAGAGACCTACTCCCACCTAGCTACAACTTCTTTTCAGATATTTGTAGAGAGCAACAAGGCTTCCCCTTTTCTCTGGGTTAAACACCCTCAGCTCACTCAGCTGCTCCTCACAGGACTTGTGTTCCAGACCGCACCCCAGCTGCATTGCCCTTCTCTGGACTCTCTCCAGCTCCTCGATGCCTTTCTTGTAGTGAGGAGCCAAAAACAGAGCATGTGACTCGAGATGTGGCCTCACCACTGCCGAGTACAGGGGGAAAATCACAGCCCTGGTCCTGCTGGTCACACTATATCTGATACAATCTAGGATGCCACTGCCATTCTTGGCCTCCTGGGCACACTGCTGGCTCATATTCAGCTGGCATGTTAGGCTAGAGGCATAATTAAATATTTCAGTATGTTTCATGTATTTATTTGCATTTGTTTTCCTTCAAGCTTTATGATTTGAATGATGCCAGTGATAGAGACAAACATGTTTGTCTTTCTGAACTGTCACTGATGACACAGATAAGTAAAACAGATTTAGGTGTTTCTATTTTGTTTCTTACTAATGAGGTTTTTCAAGTGTTTCAATAATGAAGAGTTTGACATTCTAAATGTTTGCATCTATTGCCCTCATCAGGGTATTCCACAAGGAAGAATGCCCAATTTTCATGCTGATAAGAATCACAGGGATAATCTAAGAAGGAGAACAGCAGCTAGGGGAAAAAAGAAAGGAAAAAAAAAAGAAAAAAAAGAAAAAAAAAAAAAAAAAGAAAAAAAAAAAAGTAATCCCTTAGGTTTAGTGCAGTAAAACACATATGGAGGATCACTTTGACCTACCAAAAAATATATTGCCACCAGTGCAACTAGTGAGCGGTTAGACAACGGAATAATAATAGAGCCCACAGGCCTCTCAAGTGCTAAAATGACAGAAGAAAGTGGCAAAAAAAAATCAGTATTTCTTGGAAACCACTGTTTTCATCTGCGCATTTAGGGCAACGTCAACTATTCTACTCCCCTGTGTACTATTAGATTATTTTACTTGATCAATTAATCTAATTTTACACTGCTTTGGGGAAGAGAAAATCAACTCAAGGAACATATTGATGTTGCAGATATGTTTGATTCAGCCTTCTCTATCTACAACAAATTGCACATACCCATTTTCTTGAGCTCAGCTGGAATCAGACACGGCATATCCCTTGCTAAGTGCCTCCAGCTCTTGGTAGGTGTGTGAATCAACAAACACAGGTAACCAAAGGCAACCACCAAACCACAGCTGAAATGCAAAGAGTAGATTTATTTCACTACCTCTCTGACAACTCCAGGCAGCAGAGACACATGGGGACACACAGGCTCAGTTAGGCTCAGCTCATCCTGGAGGGCAGCAGAGGTGAATGAGGGGCACTCTGCACCTCACTATAACAAAAGCTTCAGTCCTGTCTGTAAGAGTGTGTTCTCACTCTAAAGGAATTCTCCTTCTCAGAACAGGGAGAGGTTTAGCAACATTAGGCCTAAAAATATGGGTTTTTTTCCCACAGTGAAATTTTTAGCATTCACAGCTGCAAGGGCACTTTGAGTGAAACTATTCGCTCCTCTGATAAATCTTCCAGTTTTAACCCCCTCCTCCCAACACTAAGTAACATTTAGCTTCAAAAATAACCCATTCAGACTTTATTTTGTTATCCAGCAACTGAAAACATGTCCTTTTCCTTCCTTGCTAGCCTGTTTCTTTCCTCATTTCTCTGAGCTTTTTCTTCTCTGTCACAAGTCCTCATACCCTTAAAAACACAAAACTCAAGAAAATACCTTCACAATAGTATGTATTTCAAATGTCCTGCTGTTGACTGATGTTTCAGTTGTCTGGTTCCACTGGGGTATTTTCACAGCTCCCCACCTTTATGCCAAACAATAAAATGCTGTTTTCATTCCCGAATGAAAACAGAAGGCACAACCCACTTTGAACATTACATGAACAAGCGCTGTGCACTAGAAATCCTGATGGAAGAAACACAGCCAGAAGCTAAGCTACAAGAAGAGGACTGGTTAGAAATAAAGTCTTAAATAATAAATCAGAAGATCACTTTTGCTAGGAATGGGAAAGAAATCTGGCATATGAAGACATGGAAAGGTACTGTCAGTAATAGCATTGCTTAGATCTCCATCCTTCTAACTGTAGAATTGTCTTAAAAAGGTAAGAAAATATGTTTAAGTGTTGGCATGTAACCCTTTTGATAAGAAAAATACAGAATTAGTGTAAGGAGAACTGATTTAAAAATTAAAAGAAATCCTGGCTCAGCTTTACTCTCATTTATTGCTCCAAACTTACTTGAGTTTTAGGTCAAAAGTAGTTAGAATGTGAAAATTATTTCTTTCTAAGTGGAGAGCCAAAGCCAAAAAGAAACATTTCTCATCAAAACTTGTTTAGCTGAAATGCATTTATTCTAGCAGAAACTGTATGAAAAATATGTAATGAGCTGTATGTGTTCTCTCCCTTCATCACTGAGCAATGCTGATATTCCTTCCTGCACCCTGATAAAATGGAGATGTTGCAGCTCCTCTAAAAAACCCAACCACTGGAAAACAAGAGTGAGACTTGCAAGGAGCAGCTTTCCCTATGGCAGAGATTGAGCTTGCATCAACAAGTTACTACTATATAAGAGAGTAGATAACAAAATGTGTTTCACATTTTCACATTTCTTTTTGGATGCCTATACTACTTTTAGATTCCTGCTATTATTACACATGTCCCTTTCTGTTGTTTGCCCTTGTCACCTTTTGCAGACAATTGAGAGGAACAGGCATTTTTAAGGTGTTTCTTCTGACCCATTTTAAATGTTTGCATTAGGATGAGACAAATTGTACCTCAGTACTGTCTTCCTTTCTTTAGGGTGAGCCATAGGAGTTCAGACATGGACAGCTACATTGCACACCCTCATTGTAGACATCTGTAATTTGTCATAAAAATCCAAGACAAAGAAGAAAACAAGACCAAGAGAGAAAAAGAGGGAAAAAACCTAAGAGAACAAATAATGCCAGAGTCTCCAGAGTCTCCTGTGATATAACCTAAAATTCAAAAGCTAAGTAACAAATTTAAAGTAAATATATATATATATATATATATAAGTCAAACAGCATCTCAAAAATAACTCAAATACCTCAGTTCATTTATATTAAGTGGGTCAGAAGAAGCATATTATCTTTTTACCTTAATTTTAGACTGAAAGGTCACCTAACTCACTACTGCTGCAAGTCTGGTTTGTGTGGTATGTCTGTTAGTCTCCTCATAAAAATAAATTTCAAAACATATGAACTTGAGGAACGTTGCTTTTTCCTAAAAGAAAAACTTAAATAATTTTAAAATACATTTTCAGAGTACACTTTTGAAATTACTGTAAACATTCTTTTTCCTAGTTTGGTTCCATTTCCTTCTGATTCGTTCTAAATAATTGTTTGTTTTCACGCATGTCAAGGTACTCACAAGCACTAATTCTGGACAAAAGAAAAAGGGTTAAAATTTTATGCACTACTGTTATAGCTGGACTCAAAGCCATCAACTCAGCAATGGTTAAAGTGCAATTAACAGATTTACAGAGGAAATTGTATCATTACAATGAATTACAATTCAGGAGATTTTTTAATTTTCAAATTTCCAAGTCATACAAACTCAATAATTTGAAAAAAAAATTAATTTTTTTTCTGTTTTTTTTTCTTTTTTTTCTTTTTTTTTTTTTAGAATAAGAAGGAATTCAAACAACAGAGAGAGGAAAATAATATTAAGAAAAGAAAAAATGCAGAAATCTTTCACTCTGTTAGTAGAGGAGAATGCATTTTTCTTGCAGTTATGGAAAAGACTGCATTTTTCTTGCAGTTATGAAAAAGACACATATAAAAACCTACCTTATTCAGATTTATTCATGTTGCACTTTTTCTCATTTTCCAAACAACAACAACAAAAAAAAAAGTGTGGAACATTTTATAAAAGACCATGGCTTGAAAGATCACAGTTTTTGAGCACTGTTTTTTTAAAGTTTGTATAGCTTTTTAACAGCAGCAAAGGTTGATAGCAAGAATACTAATGTGAAGAATAGAGTATGATGGGGAATTTTTAACAGTGTTTTGTCTCTTTTAGACTTGATATGTTTTGGTACTTCAAGTATGGGTAAAGACTTTCTCTAAGAGTTTTAGTATTCAGTTATGCAATATTGCACTTCAGTAATCTTATTTGTAAATGAATCTGTAGGATTGATGTTACTGTGTAATTTAATTTGTTAGGCACAATCTTGAAAAGCCATAAACTCACTTTGCATCCTTACATACTCATATATTAAAAAGGTATAATTTATAATAAACATCTGCTTTATAATACTGTTGTGACAAAAACATTAGACAAGGAAAAGGGGCTTTAGGTGTGATACACCGACTGCAAATATGCACATGTGTAAGTAAACCCTCAAATTATAGCTGAGTGATTTTCTTATGCCAGTCCAAGGATTATTAATACACATGTCAATGTCAAATTTAATAAAGCTGTTGCATTAACTATAACTACAGTGTCTTGTACTAACACCTGTCAAGGTGTTTCTGGTGCAGAAAATCTTTGTCATGAATGAGGTAGATAACATAAATTATAAGTGAACTAGCCTTTTACCTCAGGAGATCCAAATTCAAAAACTGCTTTTAGTCTCAAATGAGTTGTTTATCACACCCCACTGAGCCTCCAAATATGGCACAGTTCTACATGGCTGGAAATCTGGACTCAGGAGACGTGAAGGTTTGGAATATTAGGCTGTATCACTAATCAAGATTGTGGTGTATTGGCAGAGACAAGTAGGAAAGTGTATACAAATGTACAGCAAAAGCCAGCTCCTTCCCTCACAAGCCAGCACTATTCATATCTTAAATTCCATAAGCAGGATGTTTGTTAGGAAATTTTGGACAGAAAAATAAGATGCTGTTACTAATGACAGCCTTTGTAAATCAGCCACATACAACTGTCAATGATATTTTTCCATCAGAAACAATTGTAACCATGTGAACCCCAGTCAGTGCTATTTATCTCTGAAAATGCTGAATATAATTTTTGAAGCCTGAACGCAAAGATCTATGAAGACTGCAATCCTTTAAGTTTCAGTTTTCTACAGAACTGCTTTCATACAAAATAAAATTAAAGAGAAGCCTCTCAATCATGAAAAAAAAAAAAAAGAAAGAAAAAATTCCCAGTGCAAAGTCAATAAAAAGTATTTTTATGCCAACAATATCAACTATTAATATATCTTTGCAGAAATTGTATCCATTTAAATTTAATTCATCCCAATTTCCCTGGAGGTAAGACACCCTACCAAAAGACTGTCACAGTGCTGGGTCTGTGCAGAATCACAGCTCACATTCATTTTTACAAACATGCAAAGCTAGCTAAAGGAAGCTCCTGCCATGTTCCTGCATACAAGACGCAGCACCCATGGGAAGATGGCACTTCTTTCATCAGTGGGCAGAAGAGTGCAGAGGAGGGTGCTGGCAGCATCCACACGGACTTTAGTTAACGGCTATGCTGAAGCCACATTCCAACTTGAAGGTCTTGTCATTTCATCTAATGAAAGCGGAGGTGCAAGCCTTCAACTTAACACCAAAATGTTTATATTTTTAGAGCTAAGCAAGGAAAACCCTTATTAGCACAGGGACAAGTTATCACTTTTCAAAGCCCTAGGTTAACTTGCAACATCCCAAAGATCTGCAAAGAAAGCAAGAAGAAAACAACATAGCCTCAGCATACAAAAGGCAAGATGTAGAGGATGGATACAAGTCAGAGAGTGACTGTTCAAACATACCACAATAAATCTCAAGTCTTCTATCAGCAAACATTAAATATACATCTGCAGCTTTACTAGAACTGTCTGCTGGGAGATAAAAAACAGGAGGGGAGAAGCATTTTACTGTTTCTGTCTTCCTAAGGGAAGCATCCCAGCTGTACAGATGGAGATCTCCAGAACTAAGAAAGACGAAAAAAACCTACTCAGCAGGTGTATTTTTCCTATGAGGTTTTAATGCAGTAAAGCAACCCCTTGGGAAAAGCAGGAAGGGTATAAATCTGAATTTTGCAATATTCAGATACCAACAGAGAAACCTAGGTGGCAATTTTTTGTCTTTCTTCATCAGTAAAAAACAGCCTCATTTTGCTCTTAAGTAGGTATTTCATTATATTAATATACACTGTATATTAATATACACTGGACTTTGTTTTAATACAGAAATTTCCAAATAGCAGTGTTAAATGAAAAAGACTACTGATATTACAAATTTTTTTTTAGAATTGCATGTTTGTCAAGAGCTATGTTATGAGCTAGCAGTCCAGTAAGTAATATATATTTCACAAAAGGCCTTATACATATTTAAACAAATAGACAATTAATGCTTCATAAGGTGAATGTGTATTCAGCTATTTATTGAAACAGCAATTCAATTTCAATCTCCTTTACAAAAATAAATATAATATATGCACAAACTTATCCAGAAATTAATATGAAAACCAATTCAAAGGCCACAGCTCCTTAATAATAAGCAATAAATAAAAGTCCAAATGAAGACCAAATGCTATGCTTACTTATGTTTACTATGGAGAAAGATTGTATAGGAAAAATAATTTGTTGTAATTCACATGCTCATGTCTAGGTTTTGTAGCTGGCACATTCTTCTGCAACAGCACAGACCAATAACCAGTGTTTTGACGCACGGATTTTGTAATGGAGTAAGAAACAGAGAGTGAATAAGTACTGTGTAATCAGTAAATAAAAAGCACAGAGACTTAGGGAATACGGATCATTCCATTCAGACTAAGATTTCTGATGTTTATTTATGTTTATATTTGCATTTTTAAAATCAACATTAGAAGGCTAGAGAGATGCACATATATTTGTGTCTGCCTTCTACCTAAACAAGAAGATGGAACTGTGGTTTCTATCTCAAAGAAAAACTGGTAATAGAATTAGATCTTTCTTTGATAATCTTGGGGGTTTTTTATAAATGTTCAGAATCTTGAACAATAAAAATCCTGAAAATAGAAAATTAACAAGAAATAAAGAAATTAAAAATGAAATAAACATTGCTTTGAGACACAGTTGTTTGTGCTATTTTTAATCAGAACTTTGCCCAAAAGCGTTTTCTCTTACCTTTTCTTCTAGCTGCACTCTCAGGATTTGTTCAAAATATATCTGATCCCTGCTTAGAGCCTGCTTCTTTGGAGTTGAATCTCTCTCACTGTCATAGGTTAGTACAGTTTGGTTTTTTAGTTATAGAAGAATGTAGAATGATTTTCCAGGTCAGGACCTAGGAATTGCTTTAGAAAGGACAGGGACCTATCAGAGGGTTAGTTGGAATATTGGCATCTGTTCTGACCACTGAAATTGTTAGCTGTGACTTTGGGAAGTACCATATAAAACCCCTTGATTTCCAGTAGGTGGGCCTTTTCCTTCTTTGCTTTGGCCAGAGAGAGACGGGTAACATCGAGCTGGGCCTGCTGCTCCCCGCTTTTGGGGGGGAGCTGGCCTGAGGCCTGGCCAGATTCCATCGGCTCCCGGGTGAAGTGCGGGGTAAGGAGAGATTGCTGCTTTACAACAGCTACTTTCTCCAAACTTCCCTGGAGCAGGGAGAGATCTCTGCCAGGCCCCTGATAAGAGCTATGGGCACCATTTAGGCTGAGGCCGCCCCGATTTACACCGAGGTGTGGGCTGAGAAGGCATTCATGATCCTGCCTGTTTTTTTGTGATTCTGGAGTGCCCGGGTTCTCTGATCTCTGATGTTTCTGTGTGAGTTCTTCCTCCCTCACCAGCACAGCCTTGAACATCTAACACCACAAGCTACAGAGGGAGAGACAAAGACTCTGGGCAGATTTAACTTTTTCCTGGCAACATGAAGCTTCCAGAGCTTAGCCCTTCTCTGAGAGAGAAAAGAAAGGAACAGAGTGAACATAAAGAAGAAACAGCATGAAGTCAGTAGAGCGAGAGTGAAAAGAGTATTGGGACAGAGTGTTGAAGAGTTGGTTGTTCCATTCTTATTTGAGCCCATGGAAATGAACCCTATATTTAGATCCTTCCTTTAAATCATGGGAACGATACGCATTTGGGGAGATGATTGTTTAGATTTTGTGTGGATTTGAACAAAGGTATTTGTGATGGACTAAGTAATATTAATCCTATAAGATGCTTGAACAGAGATAGAGATAAGAAACCCTCTGCGCCAGTGAAGAAGTGAGAAGATATCTCTGTACTTTGAGATTAAGAATCCTTTGCCTTTGGAGTTATTAATCTTTAAACGGTGACACCCCAATATGCAAAAGTCTAAGACCCATGACCCATGAGCAGCTTGGGAACTTGCTAATGGGAGGGGTCACAAAAGCAAGTTTCTCCAGGTGGCTGTTTTTGTGACAGTTTAAAAAACCCACAATAGAGCTGTTCTCGGTTGTCAGTGGGATCCATGACTCTAAGAGAGACTCTTCCCCTAAAGAACTGGTGAAAGACTATTGTCAGATAGTAAAACTAACTGAAAATTACGAGTTTTGTCTCTTTATGTTGTTTTGTAGCAAAGTGAACAAAGTTTGTAAGGGGAGGGAAGAGTGTTTTTGGAGTTTCATTCTGTCTTAGTTTTTTTTCCAACTTACTTTTTTCTATTCTTTTAGTGTATATTAATAAAACTTTTTGTTAATTTTAAAGTTGAGCCTGCTTTGTTTTTCTCCTCGTCTCTCTCCCACAGAAAAAGGGTAAGTACTAAGATCAGAATTTAGTGAATGTGAAACCACTACACTCACAGAGATGCACATCTTCAAAAACAGTAACTAGCAAAGCTCCTTCATCCATATGGGCACATGCACCTGCTCTCAGTGCTTTGGTTAGTGACAGGTGGGTGAATTTGGGGAGGGGGGGGTGCTACTGTTTCTAATATCTGGTTCCATAAAAAATCATAGCTATCAATTATAATTATCTTAACTGAATGTGGGTTTTGGCTAATGAATAAAAGATGCAGATGTAAAAGTATACTGTAAAAAAATTCATGCAGAGCTCTAACATCATGACAATACTGCATTTATTAGAAGTATGAGAGACCAAAACAATTCTAGAAGTTTGACATTCTCTTTCAAGGAACAAAGAAAGGCTAAAATTTAATAAAGGCCAATCAAGAATGAATCCAACTCATTTTTCTAAGATCATACAGTCACTAGAATGGCCATTATGTGAGTGACCACACTCAGTGGTCATGAAAAAGAAAAAAAAGGTCACAAATTTTCACTGAAATATAGGTAAAAAGAACTAAGTGAGCCTTTTATAAAAGTAAAAAGAAAACAATACTGAAGTATTTAGACAATCCAATAGCTATTCTTTATTATATATATCAAAAGATTTCTGGTAGATGTTTTTAAGTGAAAAGCCTGCCTTAGTTCATTTACTGTTTTTGATTCTAGTGGCATAGAATGTTCTAAGAGTCAGAAGGCTCATGTTTTGATCTAGAGAAAAAAAAGGCAGAAGAATATCACCAATATCTCTGGGAAGCTTTGGAGAGAAACAGAGCAACAGGTTTCAAATTAAACAATCAAGTATGCAGATTCCTGGGACTAATGAATGTGAAAAACATAAAAGGTTATGAGGGTTTTTTTTCAACGTGATTAAGACTGTGATCATCATGCCAGCCCAAAATGACTGGGAAGAAATAGAAGGAGTCCTTGAAATGGTAAAGTATGAAAGAATATTTGTAATGAGAACAGGAGTGCTTCTGTGGAAAGAAAGTAAAAGACAGATATTTGCAAACCTTCAGAAACACTTTCAAAGATCTTAAGAAAAGAGTGCCTAGTCCAAAGGTGCTTTGTTTGGAAAGGAAAAGTGAAAAGAAAATTAATTTGTCTCCAGATTCATATCCAGTCCAGTAAGAGCAGTGTAGTCCCAATCATCTAGTGAGCCTTAATCGTTAATGAAACCTGAGTGTCAGTACAGTCAAGCACAGAAGGAGACCCTGTGTAGCCTTAATAACAGGATATGGCGTGGGTCACATCTTTAATGGCGAGACACCAACAGCATTTGAAAACAAATTGTTTTGACATGCATTGTTAAAACTCAGGTATGTGAAACTCCAACAGACAGGATCTCCCACTGGAGTTGTTCACAAGCATTTGCTGCTTTTTAGACACTATAGGGAAGTGAAGCATGCATTTTTAGAAAACTTGTTCCTTAACTTCTAAAATGCAGTTGCCAGTAACGTGACTAAGATGCAACAAGTGTATCCCAATCCCTAAAAAAGAATATATATATCTTTTATTATGGTGATCATATCTGCAAATCAAACATGAGTCTAAGAAAGATTTGAGGGTTGTGGACTGTCTCTCCAGAACATTTGACAGGAATGAGGCAGTTCTGATTAAAGTGTGAGATACCGGTACATCAAACTGAATTTTTAACAAGTACCCTTGCAAGTACAGAGATCATGATCCTTAGAATAATTGCTCAGGAGGGGGAGCCGCAGAAAGTCCTAACTCTTAAGATTGGAATGGATATCACCTGTCACTAGTCTTATCTGAACCCAGAGTTCTCAGATTTATGTAAAACTCTTTAAAGATGCCACACATGGTGAAGTCAGGGGTAACATAGGAAAAAATGCTGAAAAAGATATGGTAAGATCATTTAGGCCTACCAAAACAAAGGACAATATTTGGAAACAATAATTGTAAGGTAAATATTAGTGTTTACCTCATGCAACAAGAACAAAAGCCGTGCTAGAAAAAGAACTTATTTTTGTGGCAGGATTAACTGCATGTGGATCACAAATCAGGCACAGATCTGTTTATGCTAACTGAAGAAATTTGTTGCTCCTGTGCTTATAGTCTCATTTCCTTGAGCCAGCTTTGCAAAGGATATTACAGGAGATTCCCTGGTTATGTATGTTGTACACATTTGTGCCTAAAGTTCTATGCTTAACACAGTAACATCTAAATATGGATGGGAGCATTTTGGTTACAGATAACAAAAAAACTTACAGAGGAGTTAGATGCACCCATACACATCAGAGTAAGAAATTTACTGTGTCTAGATCTAAAGGTGTTGCTTCCCATTTTTTGACTGACTTTCTTTTTAAAAGGTTAAACAAGACTTTTTTTCAGTGGTAGTTGGAAAATACCTGAAAATATAGTGCAAATTCAAAAAGCTTGTGAAATCAGCCTCTGATCATCTTATAATTAAGTTGAAGGATAACATCAGTGAAGCATTACATCTTGAGAATTTATTTTTTATGAGAATTAATTATAAAAGAAATGAAAACAAAACTGTCTTTCATGTAAAAACTTATAGTTTAAAAAAAGAAAAAAGAAAAAAAAAAAAAAGGTAAAATTTGCTTAAGGCTGCAAGGGCAAATTCAAATAAAGAAGTGATAAAAATGGCCAGCCACCAACAATTAATGTAAAAGTTAAATGAATCTAACATACAACATCTCTTGCACCTAAATAGTTTTCCAAGTAATTGTTGTTCATCAGACAGGATGATAGAATGGGTGAAACTTTCTCAACTTTCCTGAGAAGAAGGAAATAAGGAATGCTGTATGCCATCTTGTCTTAGATGTTTTCAGCAAGGGAACAACTTCATCAGAATAAGTCAAATAAGAAATCATGCTATCTATATGAACAGGATAACTGGGTTTTGCCAATAGCACTTTCATATCTCCAGAGAAATTTGCAAGTACAAATTATGACTGAGCAAACCCTGTAAGGCAAAAAAATTAAGATGAAAAATGAAGTTATAAGCAAATTTAAACTACACAAGTATTGCTCAAGTGAATATGTCGAATTTAGAAAAACTAAGATACTTGAATGTATTTTTCCATTTTGAAATGAAAATTGCAATGGAAAAATATTAAGTTGAACTTGTAAAAAATAGATATCTGGAAAAGGAAAATACCTTCATTTCCAGTACATTAATATTTTTCTTTTTTTTTTTTTGTTTTGTTTTCTGAAAAGAAATTTGCAGAACCTTTCATTTTACTCAGACCAAAACTAAAACACTCTCCTTAAAATGAAACAGAGAGCAATTTTTTCAATGTTGCAATTTAGCCACAAAACTAAAAGAGCAGAACAGTGGGAAGTTTTCATACTCACTCTTTTTTATTTAAGTGATAAATGCTTTTGTAGGCATTACACTTTTCAGGTGCTCACAGCACGTGATGGAAGTTACATTCCCAAGATGAAGTAACACAGACATCATTTTTGCTACGGCATGAGTGAAGAAACTCTCTGCTGACCATCCTGTTTTAAGACAACAAGCATGTACTTGATGAACATCTCAGCACTAACACTCAGCAGATAATGTTTCGAGGTATTCCAGTATTTCAAAAAAAATATTAGCAGCATATTAATTGTTTTATCATGGAAGGAAAATTTAGAAGCCATTGATCAACAGTGTGAGTATGAGTGAGCTAATGAAAAACTCTTTCTAAGTCCCTTCCCAAAATAAGGAGGCTGCTTCTGTGAGGCACCTTTCACCCTGACTTTCAGAGCTTTAAAAGCAAAGAGGAGAAATTGATAGACTGACATAGTATTTGAGTGTATGGACAGCAATATGCATTGGATAACTACAAGATCATTGGTAGGACTATATGTGGCACAAAAGTCATGCCTCACTTACATGCTAAGATTTTACAAGTATTATCACTGAAGTTCTTCTAATAATATGTATTCTTCTTCACAGAATTTATCAACACATGGGAATACAATAGCATTTTTTTTATACAGCTTACAGAATATAGCATGACTTGCCCTCAGGAGCTGAGCCTCAAGGTATAAATCAATAGATCCCTGCTAGTGTGATCAAGAAACTATCTTTCAAAAGTACCAGGAAAGAAAAGACCCCCATACGCAGAAACAGTATTTGCAGCTCTCCATCAGTGTTGCAGACACTGTTCCCCAAGGTTCTGTCGGGTTTTAAACAAAAAGAAATGCAGATCAGTAACACAATGATCAAAAAAAAAAAAAAATTGAATGGCTTCCTCTCTACAAAAGTAAACCCCAACATATTACTGCTATTGTTGGTGTTATTTCAGCTATTATTAAAGATTGTAGATAATGCTTTTATAATGGATTCTGTAGGGTTAACACAGAAAGACCTTACCTATTCTATCACCAAACAATGGGTACAATTGAGGCCTTAATGAAAGCCTGTTTTCATTTACCTGAGTTTAATTTCCAATTGTGTCAAACTTCAAACAATGTATTAATGGACTGGGGAGAGTCCATTAGATTACTGTAATGAGCATTTGTCTGTGTACTTTCATTTGTCTGTGTACTTTCATTTGTCTGTGTACTTTCATGCCAGCAAGCCTATACCTCACACAGGTTACACGTCATCACGTATTTAGAACAGAAGTGCACACATCTGTATAAATAGAAAAAATCTTTACCTATGTTTGTGGCGCTCTCAAGTTATCCCAACAAATGGCAAAAAAAACAAAACATGGGTAGTATTTTACCCTGAAGTATCAAACAACTTACTCTAGCCAGTATGAAAATACAGACTAGTGTAATGAAGCAGTCAATAGCAAATCAGGACAATTCAGGCATGTCTCCAACAACTAATGGAGTGTGGTATGAAACCCTGGAATAGCCTCAGTGATGGGGCTATCTCCTGAGCAAGAAGGGGTACAGAACTATCAACAGAGCACATTTTAAACCTATCTAGCTCTGCTGAGAAGCTGGGATTGCTGGCTCAGTCACAGCTGTCACTTCCAACACTGCTTTGGGTATCTGAGCTCATTCCTTGGCAAAATTCTGCTCTACAGGATGACACATCAACTATATGAGCTCCGTTCAGGGGGTATCTCCAAAGTGAATGTGTGGAAATGTTTCATGTTTTTATAATTGACCCAAGAGAAATCTTGAGTGTGCTCTCCAGTCACTACCATGTGCCATACCGTGCAATAGTTTTCTTGTGCTTTTTCCTCAAAACAGCCACACTCATGACCCCAAACCACATTTCTTGCAGTCTACAGCTCTTGGCAGACTATATCTTTAACTAGTAGCCTTTCCATACAAACTACAATTGCTGATTTCTCTGAAAGGTATGATGCATATACAACAAAGATAAAATACATGCTTAGATTTTTTTCTTGCTTGCTTTATAGATTTAGCTGTGAAAAACACACTACCTACATGCCTGGACTTTTGAAAGAGGAAGGCATTCAGAAATATCCCTTTCTTGCGTATTTCTTTATGGATTGCCTCTAGACAGCACCCTTACTCTGTGCTATTTACAGTGAATACATTCTGCAGGTGTTTGTCTCTTCCTGCACATTGCACAGAGTGCAGATGCCTTGGAGAATCCTGGACTGCAGTCCAGGGTCTGAGGCATTAAACTTAGGCATTGTAAAGCTCAGTGTTTTTTGGGATTGAGCTTTCTAGCCCCAGGCATGTTCAGTCTGCAACAACGCCTAACATTTAAGCCATTGCAGCATCTCACACAAGACCCTTAGAGCATTTCCCTTCATCAACTTTCATTTCTTGCCCTCAGTTTTCCTATTCTGTAACCGCATCACATAACCCTACACACAGTATTGTCTGACCTCAGCCACCAAGAATTCAACAGAATATTTGCAGTCCACTCTGAAACACCCTCTTGACTTTTTTCTTATGCTTTTGAAAGATACAAGATAGCAGATGATTAGTAGTAAAGCTGCAAAAAAATGAAATCTAGGAGACTTTTTTATCCTCTGTCTAAGATTCCATCAGGAATGGGACAAAATTTTACCTTGTACTTCTGAAATTGATGTTGCTTGCACTAGAAGAATTATGTGTAAGTGTGTCATTACCAAAGCTCTGCCTCGCTGTTGCTTCCCAGGACTGTGAAATCAATGCATACCTTCTGAAACAAGAGTTTTGAAACTAAAAATGTGAATTTCTTAGTTTATGTTTTTTCCCAGGTTTCGGATATGCTTTTGCCTGTGCTTCCCCATTCTGTACGTTATTAAACAGATTAAAAAAAAAAGGAATCTTCAGATTGTTGAGAACAATAGACAATAATAATTCTAATCTGTTGTTATTGAGGAGAAACAACAGGAATTTTAATCTACAGTGTATCAATATTATACGTCAAAATACCTCTTTCAAAGGAGTTGCATTCCAGCACCACAAAAAAACTACAATCTATATCATACACCATGCACATGTAAGAAATTTGAATATTAAGACTTTTGTAATGTGGTCACATTGTGTGCAAGATAGTTGCTTGATAGGTCTCAGTATTGAATGCATTTACTTTTCCAATAAAAATATTCAAACATTCATCATATGGTCTCGTACAGAGAACACTTTGTCTTAACACAAGAATCAGAAGTGTAAAACTACATTAAAAGAAACAGTTTACTTCATTACAGCTTCTGTACACATTTCAGACAAGCATATTAATCCTATTTACAAGCATTAGCAAAAACTTTCAGCAATTCTGTAAGACCGTAAGATAAATTACTGTTAATGCATGGGCAGGGACTGTGAATTGCAAGACCAGAAACTAATAATAGATCTTAAATTTTTATTGTTGTATTAGTAGTATTAATATTATTATTATTGCTCTTATCATCATCACCATCATCACTAAATACTGATCCCAGCTGATCCAGATATTTATATTATTGCTGAATTCAGATTTTGAATTCATATTTCTTTTTGCCAAGATAAATAATGTTCTGACAGGGTGGCTCTATACTGTGATCAGTAGGACCTTACAGCATTCTTGCTCCAGGAGGTTATTGGTAATAAACAAAAGCTAGAATAAAGGAAGAAATAAGATCTGGAGGCACTGCTGGCTTTCTGCTCTGCTCCTCTCCTTTCTTCACTTCACTCCCACACTGCTGTTTGTCTCTCTCTCCCCTCTTTGATCACTCTGTATGAGAAATTAATTCCAACTGAAATGTAAAATCAGAAACAAAAAGAACCAGGAAGGGAAAAAAAAAAAAAAAAAAAAAAAAGAAAAAGAAAAAGAAAGGGGGAAAAAAAAAAAAAAAAAAAAAAAAAAAAAAAAAAAAAAAAAGTCGGGGAGGGGAAGGAACTAGGAAAAGAAAAGGTCACAATTCAGGCCCATAAGGAGATAAGCATGAGAATGTTCCCTAAGTGTTCTTTAGCCCATACAGGAAAAACTAGAAAGTAATCAATTTTAAAAGGATGCAAACTAAAAATTCTTCAAGATTGGAGGCCGAGACTGTGCCTCCTTTTTCCTTTCCCTTGAGTTCTCAAGCTGTAAGACAAACCTGAAGCACACCATGCTCCTCCTTCAAATTCAGATTTCTTTCATACAAGAATAAGGGTATGAAAAAGGGGCAGAGAAGATGTCATCCCCAAGTTGGAGTGACAGTGCAGAAGACAGATTCATCAGGGTGTGAGTGTGAGAAGCACTATTATATTCCTCAGTGTAGATAAGCCCAAAATGATCCATAAGTTGCAATGCATGGTCCAAGCTTTAATGGAATTTATGCATCTCAGAGAAAATCCTAAATAATAAAACAAATGCTCTGAAAAGATTTATGTATACACAAAAATATTGCATGAGTTTTCTCAATAATTAAAATAAAGACTGATAAAATAAAAAATATATCATTAAATTTCACAGGATGGCTGGTGTGTTGTAGTATTTCTCCACAAGACTAGACAACCGCCGATGGCAAAAGTAAAAGAGTCTGCTCCCTGGCTTTGGATGCAATTTTACAGCTTTTATTCTTGAGTCCTGCCCTGCTTGGCTGGAGCCTGTCCCAATGGCTCACTGGTGCCGGAAAGACCTCCCCCCTCCCGTGGCTTTTTCCCCAGGGGGCAGGGCTCAGAGGCAGGGCCCAGAGGCACCACCCAACCAGGGAGAAGTGGGAGGGGAAGAGTTAGGTTACAGCTGAGTAAGAAAAAAAACACGAAACAGATTACAAGTCCGATAAAACACAATATAAACCAAATTAATGCATTACAACAGTGTGTGATTCAGAAATTTTAGGAATGTCCTGGGTCTTCTTGGAATGCAGTTAATTTTCTTCACAGCAGCCCATACAGTTCTGTGGTTTTGAGTTGTGACAAAACCAGTGTTGATAGGACAGCAATGTTCTATCCATTGCTGAAAAGTGCTTGCACAATGTCAAGATCTTCACAGCTTCCCGCTCTGACCTACACAGAAGCTGAGTTGGGATGTGGGCAAGAAGCTGGAAGGGCATAGAGCTGACCCAAACTGACAAAGGGCATATTACAAATCAAAAAATGTCAAGTTCAGTGATAAAACTGAGGGAGGGAGTTTTTCCAGTGCAGCCATTGCTGTGAGATTAACTGGGCATCAATTTCCTGGTGGGAGGCACTGAGTGATTGCCTTTGCACCACCTTATCTTTCCCTTGGTGTTTTTCCATTCACTTATTAAACGGGTCTACCTTGACCAACAAGTTTTTCTCACATTCGCCCTCTGTTTCTTGCCCCCATTCCACTGGGGATGGGAGTGAGTGAACAACTGGGTGGATGTCAGCTGGGATCAGCTCAATGCAAGAAGATAACCTGTGATAAACCAGTAACAGAGATGAAAGATAGAGCAGCTGAAATGTAAGTGCTCAGGCATCCCAAAGAAGCTCTACAGAAGGCAACAGGTAGACATCGTCCAAAAGGCTAAGCACAACAAAATACAGAGCAAAGGTTACAAGGAAGACTTGAGAGCTCAGTGGTGGAAAAGCTTCATATATGATGACATCTAGAACTGTTACAGTAAAGAGAAATTAGTCTGCTAAGTCAAAGAAAGTAAGTATTGATGCAAAAGGTGGGGAGGTTTTTTTGGTGGTTTAGGTTTTGTTTCGTTTTGTTTTGGGGCGCTTTTTTGGGGATTTTTGCATATATATATAGCAGTAATGCAGTGGAAATTAGCGAAAATAAATTCTTTATATAGTGTGGTCTATCATCAACTGCAAAGACAAGATCATAGAAAATATAGGCAATTTAAGGGCAGATGGCAAGTTCACTTAATGAAGTTTTCCTTAGCATTACATGAGCAACAGAGCCTGCAGTCAGGTTAACATATTTTTAAGTCATATGATGATATTTTCAATAACAACTGTGAGGACAAACCCAAAGAAATTGGTTGGAATTACAAGTGTCTTATTTAACACAAGAATGATGCTTTCAGATAAAAGGAGTTAATTTAAAAATTTAGTAGAGTTCAGGCTGAGAGCAGTGATTCAGTGCAATCAAAATTTAAAAACACAGAAACCCCAAACACACAGGGCAGGCAAACCCACAGTGATATTTGTTTGCCGAAGGTTAGCGTGTTTTAGAAAACCTGAAATGGCTTCTTCTATGTTACATATGAAGATAGCTGTAGCAGTGTTGCTGGAGCAGCACCTTTCTTTCTAAATATCAAGTGCATTAGAAGAAAAAGAGTATACAAAGAAGAGGGGCCAAGAAGGATTGGATAGAAAAAGACATCTTTGTGAAAGTCAGAGAATACATGTTGGTTATGTAGTGCAGCAGATACTGAAATGTCAGGCAAAAACCACATTTGAATAAACTCAAGCTATTTGAATAAAACACAAAATGTGCTCGCTGCCAAATGTCTAGAGTCATGAAATATTGCGTGGGCAAAAGCAAAGACTAAAAATTACGGGAAAAACCTGGTGCCAAATTCCAAAATTCGAAAGACAGATATTCCAAGTATTCCTGAGTAGCAAAACTATCTACCTCACTATATTCTGCTGATGTTCCCTGGAATGAAAATTAATCCAGCTACATAATAGCTGATGTTGGACAGACCCACTATTGCAGAGGGTATAAGAGACCCCAATTTTAAGTTCTTCTGCATGATACAAGAATCAGGGAAATCAATCAAAAACTGGCTAAGTACAGGATGACTTCTTGGTGGGCAATACTCACTGCAGTATAGGTTACCTAGAACAGTCTTGTTTCCCCCAACACCTCAAATCTATAAAAGTAAATACAAAGTGAGAAATGTCTATCCCTGAGGTACTAATTACACAAAAACTACTAGTAATTACAAAATGCATTTATGGGGGGAGGGAAACAACATGTGTGTGCAAATCTTTGAAGCTACTGCTGAAAGAAGGTGTCATATCACAAATAGCTCAATAAAACATACCCATTAAATGTATCAAGATGTGGATGCGAACAATGGAACTGCTTTCATTGTGATGTTAGTGAGATGGGACACAAGACAGTATTCTTACAGAAGAGAGTTGCCAAGCCCAGGATTACTAGCATCACCCAAATACAAAAAAAGTCAAAATAGAAAAGAAATTTCTTGTAACAGTGTTTGCATGCAAAAAATTAAGCAATATAGTCAAAGATAGATAAAATATTCTGGTAGGAAGTGCCCATAAATCACTTTTTAAAACACACTCTCAGCCACTGAAAGCCTTTAGAGCATGCTACTGAAGCTTACTTTCATGCTTACGCATGAAAGAGATTGACAAATACATTGCTGATTTCTTAGCCAGAGCAGCCTTGCAGTGCACAATTACAGTAACTTAACAGGAATGTGAAATCTTTAGCCTGATAGTAATGCAGAAAATGCAGAGAGACAGAAATATCAGCTAAGTCTGTTATGTGCAGTTTCAAGGTAGGGGCTACAACATATCTCACAAATACAAAACAAATGATACAAGACATAGATTTACAAGTGCTTGCATCTATCATTCTGTCACACTGTGTCAGGCCAGCCAGATGCTGTGGGAGAAGCCTTGTCTGCTTCCCAAGAATACTGGAACTGCCCAGATGAGCTGAGAATTCAACACAGCATCATGTATAAAGTCAACTGAACCATAAACCCAAGGTCAATAAAAATAAATTCCCTCAGGCACACACTGAAGTCCTGCAAGGAATAGTGTCCCAGTCCTCCACAATTCAGTGACACTGCACTCTCTGCACCAGTGCTGCACTAAGTCAAGACATCTGAGATCTCAGAAATAGCTTTTTCATGCTCATGTTGAAAGAGAAGCTAGCCTACAGGACACCATGCTTGCTAAAGGTTTTTGTTCTAATGGTGGTACTTGACAAAAGACAATGAAGTCACACAGCATCCCAGCAGGCTCTGGAACACACCACAGCCATAACTATAACTTGACATTTTGTTAACAAGTCAACACAGATTAATTCATCATTGAAGCAAGCTATTTGGACATGAGTGACAAAATTCAGATCCTTTTAGTTCTGTTGTTTGAAAATGTAGGCAACTACATGTAATGCAGAAGCACAAAATCCTATTACAATCACTGGAAATATAACAGACACAGCCAAGGAAGTCCTTAAGCCTGTTCATTTGAAGGAACAGATCTGCCTGTTTTACAGAGGATATCGATTCTTCAGTCTGCAGACTGGTGTGTTGCCAGGCCACTACCAACTACAATGGAAGTTTAGATACCTAGTGCACTTACAGGTGTATAGATACTTTACACATAATATGATTAAGGATTTTTAACCTTTACCTGAAGCACACTAGTGGTATATTCATGTCACTTAATTTCAATTGTCTAGAATTTGGTATACAGCCAAAGCATGTTTCCAACTTCTTTCCATAGTAGTCAGAAGCTTGAGAACTAAGCCATTCCAGACGCTGACTCATCAAACCTACTAAGCGACCTCTCTTAAGATCTTATGTGCTTATTCAAAGATGTTTATTTCTCCCCACTGACTTCAGAAGCAGTTTACTGAAAGAGACAAGGAAGGACTAATGTGATGTGAGACAAATCTAACCCCAGAACAATACTATAGTCACTCTCAATGCTGTAGTGATGTATTTTAGCAGGCATTGTGTCTTGTATAATATCTAAATACATCAAAGAAGGAGCAAAACAGTTTTGGTTCCCTACCATTCTCTGTACCCAAATACTCTCAGGTGGGATATGAGGGCTTTCCCCCATGAATTACACCTTTCTAAGTAGCTCAAAGGAAGAGTACCCTAGGAAAGAGGTTCTTAGGAAAGAAAAATTAAAGCACAAGGAGAGGAGAGCATGTTATTGAGCCTTGATAGCATGAATTGTCAAGCTCACTAGGGAGACAGGTGCAGAGAAAAATGCTCAGGTAAACCACATCAAAGAGAATCTAACATTCCATGCTGGGAATGTGACACGTAGAATTCACTAATTGAAACCTTCTTTCATTCATTAGAAATAGATAAATGGTTTATTAACTAAAATGGTTAGTCATTTTTTAAAGATCTGAACTAAAGAATAGCAGGGAGCTTGTATCTTTCAAGAATAATTTCTAATGAGGAGATTATTGCCGTCTATATAGGATTTATTAATAGTTTACCAGTATATTATGGACATTAGTACCATCTGTTGCAAATAATCATGTTGATAGGTGTTTGAACTGATTATAAGACACATATGATTCAGTTAGACTTTACTATAAATTATTAAAGAATAATTTTGTAAACTCATTACAAATTATTCATAAATGAATCTTTATTTAAAGGATCACAAGCTTCAATTGTTTTTCAGGATCAGATGATATGCATTTAAATGTATGTTTTGCAGTTAATAAAGGCTACCAGCTTAAGTGATTGATATTTAAAAAATATGTTAGGGTGACACAGTTAATAAGAATTGTCACAAATACAAATAAAAAGACTGAAATATGGAACAGCCTTTCATGATATGTACAATCTGGTACACTGCTCATATAAGTGACTGCTGTGACTAATTTATGTTCACATTGAGCTTTTTCTGGCATTCAGAAAAATATGCCATTAAAATTATAAAAATTAAGGGCATAAAAAATGTCTCTACTGAGACTATTTATGCCAAGCTATGTTCTGAAAAAAAATAGAATCTTTAAATAAATTACATCATGAAATCAGTAAGAAAATTTGGGTTTTTGATAAAAACATTGACAACAATGACAGCATAAATGAGCAGCAGTAGAATATCCCCATCTTTGGAAGAAAATGTTCACGTACAGTACATGCTGGTACTACAGACGGGCACGGCTTAGCTGAGACATACTCAGTGCTTTAGCTGTTTACTCAGGCAGCAACAGGGTTCTAAGAAGTAGTTGCTATGCCAACCCATCATAAGAATATATATATATATATATATATATATATATACACACACACACACACATTGATGACCAGGGCTTATTTTGAGAGCTCTGTTACCCTTTCTTCCAAAAGTTTAAATGTGCTACTGCTGTATGGTTCCCATTAAGGCAAAACCCTGTTGTCTGTGTACTACAATGCACAAACCTGATTTTTTCTAAGATAGGGTGCGGAGTATCTAGAGTAACATGAAGATATTTCAAATAAGAAGCAGAAGAGGCCTTTGACGTCACATTTCTACAATCATTGAACAGACTGTTCTATTTGCAAGCCTCTAAAGGTTTGGTGTTCAGATGATAAAGGGCACTGCTTTTTATAATCTATTATTAACTGTCATGTGTGTATTACTGCAGGAGTTCTCTGAAGAGAAAGCAAAGCATGGTTTGGTGGTACAGTGATGAAGTGCTTTTTTGTACTATTTACTAGAACAATTTTCCAAATTAACTCCATCCAGCCAGTCTTCTTTTTGAAATACAGAAACAAGGCAGGAAAAACCTACCGCTGGAGCTTAGAAGTGATATCTTCAGATAAATATGCATTTTTAAAGAATTAAAAATCATAGAGGGAGCTCTTTAATTACCTTGTTCTGTTTATGTCACTTTAGGGGGTTTTTTTTAAATGCATTTGAAAGTTCAGTCTATTTATTTTGTAATTATTGGATGACTACATGCAGCACTGCCATTTCAATTAGATTTTGATGGCTGATAAAACCATTGTTGACAGCGAGTACACAAACGAATGAAGGGAAACCAGATTAGTAATGTTTGTGTCATTGCATTTAAATAAAACAAAATGTTCTGGCAGAAATATGATCAAATCCAAAGAGAGAAGAAAAAGAGTAAATGGCATGGTAGGGATGGGATCATGTCAGCGATAATAATCTTTCTTTAGACATCTGGATTTTCTGAAGGAGAGTTATTTCCTTTGGAAACCTAATTTTAATTCCCAAAGAGTGCAGCCAAATCTTTTTCAGATTAGAAACCCAAAAACATTTATATATGTCTTCTAACAAGAGTTTTGCAACAAAACAGACTTCTTGAAATGTGAGGAATGCAAGAAGATAGGAAAGATCTCAGTACAGATACAGAGATCTCAACCCACTAGAACTGAAGGCAACAAAAGCCATTGTGATAAATTCCAAAGGTTAAAACATTCTATCTATTCTAAAGATCAATATAAAGGGGAAAGGAGAGGATGAATTTGATAACATCCTTTAAGAATGACTATATACTTGCCAGATGAGAATCTGCCTCAGACAGCTGTTCTTTTTAAGAGGCACATTGAAGCAGCTGTCTCTTGCGTCTCTCTGTTTCAAATGAATGACATACTTTGTGTTCATTCAAATGTCTATAGAGAAAATACCTGAAACTAGTGGACAAGAAAGAAAATTATACATTAAATTCTCTGAATTAAATTTGATACAGCAGTGCTGCCACAGGCTGCAGTTCTCTTCTCAGTCTCAAAACCTGATTCAAGTCCGTATTTTTTCATTTGATACAGCATTGGGGTTTTTAGTATTTCTCTAGGAAGCAATGGATTGAGCCCATTTTTCAGTGAAATAACTTCATTTTAAGGATTTGCATGTTTTGGTTGTTGGAGAACTCTTACATTTCTTGGTGAAAATATGTATCTAAATCTGACAATTCTTAGAATTAATTTCCTTTATTTATGTCTCACACAATTTCAATAATTCCTTGGCTTTTAGACTTTTTTCTTCACATATTTTCTGCACATCATTATCCTTTTTTTTGCTCTCCTTCCATGAGACAACATAGGTTTTACAACTCACATCCAGGAGGGATCTTACTCTTTGTCTTATCTAGGTCCATACTGTGTGTCACAGATCAAGCCAAAACCAGTTCACAGTTACAATCTGTAGATGTGTCTCCTCACTTAGAAACTACTGTAACACAACCTTGGGGAGCATTAAAGATAAAATATACTGACTTATGTCTCTCCCTAAGAAAAAGTGTGAGCTTATCGGCACAACAAAAGGACCAAGACTGTTGTGGTTCTTTTGAGAGAACCGGCGTCCGTCGATGGCAAAAAGAAAGAGTCTTCTCTTTGTCCGGCGGGGATTAGGGCTTTATTTTCATCCTGCCCCTCCAGCTCCTTCCCCGTCTCTGTCCTGATGCAAAGAGCCCGCCCCCTCAGGGCTTTTTCCGCAGGGGCCAGGGGCTAGAGGCAGGGACAAGCCACTGCCCAACCAGGGATAAGGTGGGAGTGGAACAGAGTTGGGTTACATTCCAGTGTGGGTGATGGGGGCAGCCGAGCAGGGACAAACCACGCGGTACATTTTCCAGGGAACAGAAGAAACATTACCAAAGCCAATATAAAAATGAAATACAATATAAACCAAATTAAGACACTACAACACAAGACTCTTGAAATTGCTCCACTGCAAAATTCATAGTCTTCATTTGAGAAACTGGGAAGCAGTCTGCTAAAATGCAATTAGGGAGGACTGTTGAAGCCTTCCAGTTCAAAATCATCATGCCAGGTCTACTGCAGCTGAGGATGTTTCAACAGTAACAACACAAAACCAGAAGACCTAATTCAAGGAGCACATCACATCTCTCATCTGGCCTGCTAGAGCGGGTTCAGACTGCCATAGTAAACAGACATCCTCTAAACATGCTAAAAACATGCACCTTTGGCTGTCAAGAGCATCAGAGCAGAGCAGGCTGAGATAATTTCTATTGAAGTATACTCAGAAGTATTACATGTCTTTGAGGTAAGGAATGGACAGTGCCAATACTGAATTAGTGGGGAGGGATAAGGTGGTTTTGATTAGCTTTGACCTTGAGAATCTTAAAGTCTGGATGACTACCAGGGTAACTGCAGAGCAAGGGTAGAAAAGAGGGAGGACCAGTTCTGAAGGACATCTCGATCCACTTTACAAGATAGCAATTGAATAGATATCCACAACTTAGCCAATACCATCAAAATGTATATATCCACCCCTGGTTTCTCCCTGACCTTTGAAACTGCTATTAAAGGCAAAACTCCAAATCAGTTTGGAATTTCCAAATGTGATCTTAAAGGAAATGTATCTTTTAGGAGTGCCATTACTAATCTAATCTTTATTAGATTAAAAAGTAATGAAAATTTTTGTCTTTTTTTTTTGTTTGTTTTTTTGTTTGTTTGTTTGTTTGTTTTAACTCAAAGGAAAATCCTTCTTACAGTACATTCCATCAAATGGTCAAATTCAAAACAGTGTGCAGGGTTCATCCTAGAGCTAGAATACAGTAAATCAACAGTGGAGCAAAATTACTGCAACAGTGGGACTGGGGTTTTCTTCCTCCTTTTTAAATTACATAAAACAGACTTTCCTAAATGATTTATGGGTCTGGGAGTCCTGCCTCTCTTGTCCTTTCAAGAACAATCACAGTAGGCTGGAATGGTTTGAAAGGCTGAGCTAAGGGAGAATCTGCATCCTTATCCCTATAACACTCTGGTGCTCACTGAACTGTTTCCTCAGACTTCTATTTGCAACAAAACTGCTGATCTCAAAACAGCTGCATTATTTTTGTTTTAGTGCTCAGACTGTAAAGAGAAAAAAATATGAGAGATTAATGAGATCTTTTTCTTCTCATGTTACTCCACTTATCTCATAAAATTTATTTTTCAGGGCTTTCTTTCCAGATCTGCCTGATATCTCTGTATCCTCCAGCAGCCCTCCTCAGTTTCTCATTTTCTTTTCCAGTGCTTCATCGCCAGCTTCTCAAATTACCATGTTATGGGAGAAAAGGTAATAATTAGTTTCACTTTTCTTGATAGATTCCTCACAGTCACAAATACCCAACTACAAACTAAAGATGAAGTAAAAAATAAAATATTCTCTTGGCAATAAGGAAAATCTTATAATTAACCATTCTATGCCAGTAAATTGGGTGGTTTTATTCACCCATGAAAACAGGGTAAGTCAATATAGTTAAATATGAAAGTCACTTCAAAAACTCTTAGATCTATAAAGGATGTCACAGCATGAACCTAAAAATAAAAAAGTAATATACAGTCATTCTATTCTCTTTTTTATTATTATTCTGTTATACTGACAATTGATAACATTTCTGAATTCTGCTAACCACTGTGATTATCCATAGTTTATATATTCCTTCGAGGTAAATACCAATGAATCTTAGTGCATTATTGCACAGTGAAACTCCTACTGTAAATAAGGAAACAGTACTTGAGAGCAACACGCACACACAAAACAAACACAGAGACAAACCAACCAGCAAGCAAAACAGCAGCTCTAATCTGGAACACAATATGTTTGTATAAAGCTGTCTGTGGTCCCCTCTCAAAGTGTAGAAGAAATTTCCAGATACTGTGATCATTATGTGAATTTCAGTGCCATTTCAAATCCAGTAAGAGTTCACTTGATCTTATTTTCAATCACAAATATCCATGGTATCTCAGGCATGAATTATACAAGTATATGAATCTTCCTAGGTCAAAAACATCAGATAATTTTCCACTTGAAAGAAAGGAATGAGAATAAGATGTGACAAATGCTAGTCATATCAATTAATGATCTTCTGGGATATACTCACATACCGCCTGGGTGAGGGCTGTATCAGAACCTGGGTAGAATAGAGAAAAAAAAAAATCAGCTTGAGTAATTAAACACAAACCAAATTCCCTGTTGCAGTTTTTCAATTAGATACAATAATCTTCTCTACTCTCCATTATGCATTTTTTACAGGGGTGCTTGGAGTTTAGCACTTACTGAATTTGTGAGAGATCTGACTATGTGTCTGCCTTTTGTCAGGCTATTTCATATGTTCATTTTATGACATATATTTTTAATCTTTCTGTATGAAAAGTGGGGGGATACATGTAAGTCATTATCATCCCATCTATCTTTAGAATATCTAAAAGTAAAAAACAGTTTGAGATATGTGTCTGTGTAGATTTTCTTGGAAAGCTGAGAAATTGTATGTTATTTAGCTGTCACAAATTGTATCCTATCTTTCATCTCTTTATAGTTCAGAGGCCATTTTGATAAATTAAAACTGGCATTCAATGATCTATGAAGTTCAATCCATAAAATCTAAGAAAGGCTTTGGTTTTTAGTATGGTGCAACAATTAAAAAACTTTCGTTTACTTGTTTGTTGGCAGAGGAATTCTAGATTTTAAGTGAGATAGCCTCTGTATGGTTACATTCTCCGTCTATGCTTTTCCACCCAAGTATGTGTCAGTGCTGTTTTATTTCAACAGTCAAATGAAATTACCCTTGTGCTTCAGCTGCACATCTAAAATTGCTGCTGTGAAGTCTTCCCTCAAAAGAAAATTAAGGAGGCTGTTAGGTGTGAGGAAACCTCAGTTGCCACTATTTGAGTTTCATATGAATTAGTGTATTTCATTTATTTCATTCACTGAAACAAAATGGTTTTGTTTTCTTTGGTGTCACTCAGAAACCTAGAATTCAATTCAAAAGAAACACTGAGATAGAAACTGTATTCGGCTGCTCTAAAATATTTACTGAAGATACTTCTTTGGTAAGCTATGTTTATGTCAACAGAAAAAGTGATGCACTAGAGATCACACACACAGCAACAGCAACAGAAGAAGGATGGAAACCTGTGGTTCAGCTGTCCCCCTAGGTGAGTAAAATTTTATTACAGATACCTCACACAGCAACTGTACAGCTTGCCCCAGTTGGCACCAGCAAAATCTTGGCTTGTAAGGCATATAATTTCTGTCTTCTGTAAAGCTTCTATGCAGCTTTAGCAGCCCACAAAGCCTTTGAATGTCAACAGAAAAGCTTCTGGGAGTATCTTCTGATAGCTGATTAGGAGGCAAGTAAAATGAAAATCCGTATTTTATCACTAAGTGTGATGCTTAAAAATATATTAACTCAGGGGTGTTATTTTTTAGGTACTTTTTTTTTTTTTTTTTCCCCTGCTTCTCTCTTCTCTATTTAAGCATGCTAACTTAATCAATATATGTTTTCTTCTATACATGACAAATATTATATAGGGGCACATTAAACTTGGTTTCCATGCCAAAAAGCAGAAACGATAGTGCTGTATTTTTACCTATCTTATTATGAATGACAAGAGAGCCTGTGATAGCAGAGCTGGCCATCTTGGTGGGGTGGGCTTTAAACAAACGCTGGGGAGAAGTCCACGCTGGCAACCCCATTGCAAGCAGCTGGGGAACAAACCAGGACAATCAAAACAGTAACAAACTTCTCTCAAGATAAGAGCAAGCAGAAAAAACATCTCCAGATGGTGGGTCTCTTTTTACAAGGAGTTCTGTGGAAAAGGTGAGGTGCAATGGGTACAAGCTCCTCCTGGGGAAATTCCAATTGAACACAAGAGGAAAATTTTTCTCAATAAGAACAATCAACTATTGAAATTAACTCTCGATGGAAGTGGTAGGTTCCCCAGCACTGGACTCTTTTAAGATTCAGCTGGACAGGGTACTTGGTCATGTTGTTTGGACAATGCTTTTGCCAAGAAGACTTGGTCCAAATGATCCTTAGTGTGACTTTCAATCTAGTATTCTATGGTTGTCTTGAGTATCCAACATAAATAAAAAGCAGTCAGAATTGTTAGATGTATGGAGTGTTCTTTCTTTGCTCTCCCAGGACCCCCAGTGCTCCTAAAGGAAGAGATATGAAGAAGTTGGGGATATACCTAACTCTCCCCAGAAAAATAAATCCTTTCTCAGTGAAGGCAAGAGTCACTTTCAAAGATACTGCAGTTCCAGCCACGTATTCTATGCATACACTGAAAATTTTGAAGAGTTTTGCAAAAAAACTTCAATAATTTCTCCTGAGGTACTGTGGGTCAGGGTTTTTTTTCAGATTCTGTTTAAACAGAGTCACAGTGACATTAGCAGAAACTACGCAGAGGTAAAAGTAAATTAATGGGAACGTGGGAGGAAAGAATTTCATCATGCCTTTGACGAGAATGCCTTTGGCACTGTACAATAATTAGTCTAAATTGCTACATTGCCAAAAAATGTCCTGACTCAAATTTTGAAGCCTTGGCATATTTTGCTTGTGTCTTCATTTTCATGCTATTTTCTTGATAACAGGCAAATGGAAGTAAGATTATAAAGATAAATTTAAGTAATTTCGAATATATACTGTGGCCCTAGTCCTTCATGCTCAGACAGGATGATTACTAAAGGAATGATGAGTGACCCCCTTAGTATTAGCACAACAGTACTAGACATGTAGAAGATGGTCAGTCATAATAAAGGCAGAAGTTCTGCTAGCAGCACTCTCTTACCCAGTGTGATTTCAAGAATATCCCTGAAAGAAATATACAGCTTACTGTCTTGTTCTAATATTTTTTTTGCAGCACTTTCAATGGTACCTTAGAATCTCTTAAATTATATTTATAAAAATATTCTAAAGAGACTGAAGCTTGTACTTTCCATTGACAAGAAATAAGACTCTAAGGCACAACAAGGTGCTCCTTAGCATTCACGTCTCATTGATAAATCTGTGGAATTTTTTTTCCTGTGGCAATTGTAACACTGAGAGGAAAGTTCTTGACTGGGAAAGTATGAGGAATTTATTGAGGGCAATATTGATGCTTTATGGTAGATACATGCTCAGAGTCAAATTCTTCCTGAGCAATGGGATTTCTCACTTAGATGTAACTACCTAAGAAGTGCATATTTAACTAATGTTGGATTTCAGAATTAAAGAAGAGAAATAATCCTTATTAACGACACGAAACTCCCCATTAAAAATGACATTCAGAACAACTGGCCTAAATCTTTTGGAATGGGAGAGGACACTTTGAAGATCAAGTGTGTTGGCTCCACAGGGTAGCTCAGACCAAACTTTTCCTTATCTGAAGTATGTGATATGAATAACAGCTGCTTGCAAGACTTTTGATCTTTGTGTGTAAAGAACATTGAATTAGAAGTCCTAAGCAGGTTGAAGTAAACTGTAGTGAGGCTGAAGATCACAGAAAGATTTGAAAATATTATGATTTTGAATTTCTGAGTATATGAAGCTTGGGGCTATCTTTCCTTTCATGGGTGTCAATTAAAGCCCTTTTGTTTTCCAAAATAGGAAAAAAAAAATCACAATTGTGACAATAACACCCATTTTAGAAAATTACATGACAGGAGTAAAACTGTTATTAAAAGAAAACCCATAAAAATTGATTGAAACAAATTAAAAAAGAGGGTTATTGGATTAGGACTCTTAACTACATGAACACACGTCCAGGAAAGTTTACAGGACTGCTGGAGCACCAAGATCAGAGTGCTGTAAGAGTGGGATGGGTGTATGTATTTACACAACCCCTACATTATTGCATTATGGATCTGATGGATAGTTCTGAGAGAAAAGTGGTGCATCTATTTTAAAGAAGCATTCCTTAATTCATTTGGCATCTTGTTTCTCATTCTTACCTTTTAGGGAACTTCAGTCCTCATTAGCAACTCAAGATAACAATGCTGTTTTCTGCTTTTTGGTTTTTGCTCCTTTCTTGGTCACTAAAGAATAAACTAGGAGGGGAAACCAAATAACATAATCTCTTTCAGTATTTTCCCTAAAAAAAAAATGGAAACAGCCTTCTTTCTAGTACTCCTTATCTTTTTTTTATTGGTCTATCAATCTTCTGTGTTCCAGTTTTGCTATTTACTCTTCTACCTTCTTAACACTTTGATTTCATGTTAAAATCAATGCTGAACCAACAGAAAAACATTTGACTATACCGCACTGGAAAAAATAAAAACAAGCAAACAAAACCCAAATCTTTTTAAAAGCCTAGAGACTCTGTGATGGTAGCAGTGATCTTGTCACACATCCTTGCAGTCTTTTACCAAATTAATTGACATCCATCTTCATAATCCATTTTCTTCTTATCTTCTGCTATTTTTTCCTTCTCCATCCATGTATATACCATGTTTTCTCCTAAGAGGAAACATTAGATATCAAAACAAAACAAAACAAACAAACAAACAAACAAAAATAGGAACAACCAATTTAAATTATTATTTTCTTTAAAATGGGAGTAAAAAAACCCACATTTTTTCCTAAGCATGTACTATACAGTGTTTATATGTATTAATACAAAGCACTATAATGATTTATTAATTTCTTATGCCATCATTATGATCTTAATAATATTTTTTAATGTTAAGTATAATTTTCATTTGATAAGAAGTAAAAGAATACCAGTGCTACTTGATATAGACCACTAACAATCAACAAACAAAAGGCATTTTAGAGGCAAAGACATGGATAATCTTCTGTACTATTAGAAACTATTTCACAGAGACCTTTATCAACAGATAGAGTATGACATTTTCATTAACTGAATGATCACTTGGTCAGTCCAAATCTGCTGAGGTTTATGGAAATAGCTGAGTTACAAGAAGTTGGCTTAGAGCTTAATGCAAGTCACAGCACAATGACTCCTACATTATCATTGCATCGTTTCATTTACACAGTCGCTCTAATTGACTTTAATAGGTTTTGGATCGAAGCAAACACACAGACAAAAAGATTGATTATACAAAACCAGAATGTTTTTATTAAACTTGCTTCAAGAATATACAATCTCAAAAAAATCTCTATATCAGCAGCTAGGGGCTTTAGGAATTTGTGGCAGCCAGCACAGAGACATTTTGTCAGCTTCAATTCAATTTTTAAAAGATAAGGTTTCCAGAAACTTCTTTTTAGAATGCATTTAAATGTTGACTCTGTCTCATGGACCACCCTCTGTTCACACTGACCATTAACAACTAACTAATGATTAGACACAGTAGCCATCATTTTCATCAGACCATTATGTTAGGAAATTGATATCTCACACCTGATGATTATTTTTTTCTTTTTAGTATAATTTCTAAAGAGAAAAGAAAAACAAGAGGTCTGGATTATGTCATCAGCAGCAATCTATATCAAAGAAGCAAGACTTTTCCGCAAGTCATAGACAGTCCACAGGCTACAGTTTAGGAAACTATTCAAGCTTCATTCCACAAAGCATCATTGGATTGCTTCATCAGAGGAAGTGGATGTAAATCACAGAAAAGACATTGTAGCCTGGTTTTGGTTTTGTTTTTGTTTTTTGGGGGCAGGAACAACAACCAAACAAAACAAAAAAAAAACACCTACACCAAACAAAACATTGCTGCCATGCTGACAATCAAAAATCCCCACCAGTGTGTGTAGTTTTGCCGCAAAATAAGTCTGTGAGAAAATGTAGGTCTTCATAGCCTAATTTTAAAATTATACTCTTCTTTTGCCTAAAAGATATGTATGGACACTTGTCTAGATGCTTTTATAGCATCAGTTCTATGGAGGTCCAAGGACTAAATCTGCATGCAGACATCCATATATGTGGATATGTTTTAGAGATTCTAACTCCAAGAACTGTCAGTGTTAGAATTTATCTGTCGGGTAAAAGCAGCCATTCTGGAATTATGAGAGTACAAAATCTGAGATGCATGACTGACTGCAACAAAAAAAACTTCTTTCAACCAAAGTCTTATACACTCTATATAGTAGGGCTATAGTCTATGTACTTTAGTCCTCTTTTGTCTACCCATGTGATTTTATTGTTCTTGTATTGTTAATAGATAAGCAGAGAAGAAAAAATGCACTCATAGATTTAATATATTTTTTTTAGAATAAATATGTTCTTGTTTGTTGACTTTGTACACATGACAGCAGCTGATATTGGAACAGTCATTCCAGTTTAGGTTTTGACATAAATATTTTAGGCCTATTCTGCTTGTGCAAACTCAAGTCATGTATTGATAAACTCAGAATACAATCCTCTCTTCCTCTGCTCCACCTTTTCCCTCCTCTTTCCATAACTGTTTTCAGTCTGTCAAGGATTTTTACACCTATTTCTTAAGGTTGTCTTTTTTTTTTTTTTTCCCTTTCCCTTTTCGTTGTGCTTCCAAATTCTCTGATTTTTAAAGACAAGAGAAATGAAATAAGATATATAATCAAGACAGTTTTCACTTCACTAGCTTCTCTAAGAGACATTTTAAAAGAAATTTTGATGGAGGGGAAAAACAGCCCTACTATGTAATGATCTTTTCTATGGTAATCCACCCACGGGGGCATTTTAATATGTAAATCACATTATTTTCTCACATATGACAAGCTGGCGGATTTTAAATTCCTCATTTGATAAAATATAATGAACAGCACTTTTGCTGTTTTTATTTATGCAATAGCACCTTGTTCACCCCAAATGACATAGTTGTTCCAAGCTACATAAGGTGATACTATTATTGAATCATTTGAGACCTGGCAAATATAAGTATAGTAAGGAGCTTATTTTCACAGAAATACACTCTAACCCCATGCTGGCAGCAAAGAGTTGCAGAGACATTTTCATGCCAACAAGCAGGTGTACTCCAGCCAGCCCAGGCAAAACAATCCCCATACTAAAATATACATAGATAAGTAAATATGTATGAATACATATATCCTCATTGTACAATGATTTTTAGAAACCAAAAAAATAAAACCAAAACTAGACATTGAACCGTGACAACAGAAACCAACTCTTCTTCTTACACACCTGTTTTCCTTAGCAACTCATACTTGTATATAAGCAGACACAAAGAGAATTAATCTAAAGAGATATAAAATCCTAGAGCATGTTTTTGAAGGATCTTGTGAATATACTTTGGCATGCATTTACTTGGATGGCATTTTCTTTGCCCTCTTTGTGTCTTTTGGAGAATATGCAGCATATTCTTTTTTAAAGATGTAAACATGAAAAACACAGCCTCAAAAATTTTGTGTATGCTATACTGTGCTCTTAAAAACCCAATTCTATTTACTATAAAGGGCAGAAGTCTCAATACTGCTCGTATCAGCAGAAATGAAGGGGTACAGAGTTAGAACAAGTCCCTTATTGACCTTATATTGTCTAAACCTTCAAACACTAGCAAACAAAGCATAACAAAATAAAACGAAACAAAACCCTTCCACCAAATCCCTGAAACTGTGAAACTTATTTTGAAAATATCAAAAGCATTTAAAGATCATAAATAAAGGTCACTTCTTTGTACTGTCACCACCTTTTCATACACCACAATTGACCTACAAAAGATCCTTTAAATGGTTGCTAAAGCCACAGCATTTTTTTTTTTAGGTTCCTTTGCAAGCAGTTAGGATTTGCCTAGAAGAGAACAGAATGATAATTCAGCACTGTATTTTTCACTCTCATTTTGGATACATGGGAGTGTGAACATTTCTGCAAGAAAATTGAAAATGTACATAGGCACTTTTTCACATTACTTTAAAAAAGCCTAATGAGTTTAACATAAAACAGGTATCCTAATAAAGAACAGCTCTGAAGAATTCTAGTGGAAGGCAAAAAATACCTTTCTCAGGGGGATTATCAAATCTTTTGCAGCTCTGTTTTGCAGCAAAAGGGAAAAACACTAAATAACTATGAAAACCAGTGAATTACTAACTTCATAACTTTGCCAGAAATGTTAGGGAAAAGGGCAGAAAATATCATCTTATTGTGCTTTTAAGAAGAAACATTCAGCACTGGAGAAGTACTGTAAAAATGTTAAATTAAGAAATTGGCTTATATTACCAGAGTTGGATGGCATATTAAAGAGAAAAACAAATTTCAGATTACTATCTACAGTAATGTAATGTACACAGGTATGATTCTCTAACATTTCTAACTACTGCATCACTACCAAAGCTTAAATTTCCACAGGATGCCACACTTGTCCTCAAGCTGTTTATTTGAAGGTGCTATGCATTTTATTACTTAATCACAGCTCTGTATGAACTGGCATGTTAAAGAGAGGGGAAAATGTCATGCCAGGAGCAGCCAAAGTTTGGCAACTATGAATTTATTTGTACCATAGCAGTCATTTTTCCAAGTTATTTCTTAATCACACATCACAGATACAACAATCATTCCATGCCGCTAAATGTTTACTGTTTTATTCAGTTTTGCATGTCTTTCTGGTTTTCCCCACGCTTTCAATTACTGAGGCAAAGAAAGGTCTGTTTCTTATAGATGCCATATTTACAGATAGGCTTCATCTAGGGTAACAGTAGCCAGTTGTGCTGTATGAATTAAGGGTATCACACAAAAAATTTCCCTGCAGGCTGGACAGAGTGAATTGATTTTTTTTTTTCTTTTCCTTCCCTCTGGGAAACTAAGCAATTTTGACATTGTCTTGTTGTCCGGGTTACTATAAATGCAAGGAAAGACCTTAGGTGGGATTCTTTTGATTAAATGCAGACAATCTGCTAAGTTAACATTTATTCGTAGGTCAAAGTAAGAAAACAAGGCCCAGCCCCCAAGCCTAATTGACATTGCCCAGCCCCTACTCAGTCATGTAAATGTTCTGTCTCTCTGGCAAGAGATACCCTAATGGGATACAGAGCCAAGAACCTAGATAGTACTAATTCCCATTCAAAAGTTTGCTCCTTGGATCATTTTTGGTAAGAAATGTACAGTTGCCTTATAACTCAGATTAGCATATTACGTTTCTTTCCAATGAATGAAAAGAAGGTATCTCTCAGGACTGATTCATCTACAGGAGCTAAATATTTGATTTAATAATGCCTTAAAACACTTATTTCTCACTACTGATTACAAAAGAAAGCTATAGCAACTACTTAAGCTACAGAAAATTGCAGTGGCAACCTGTTGCCATACTATGTGAGCTTTTGTGAGATGTTTACAGCTCTGTAACTCAATTTCTCACAACCTGTACTGTAAACATCTCACAAAAGCTCACATAGTATGGCAACAGTAACCTAAGTTATATGAGATAAATCTGACCACTGTGGCTACTAGACCACAGAAGATAAGGTGGTCTGAGGATTCTGTTTGCTCGCATTCATCCATGTAATGTTGCTACCTGGAGAAAAGAGGGAGGAGGTAAAAATCTCAAGCTTGTTTCCTATAAAACCAAAGAAACAGGAATAACCTGTCAACTGTCTGTGCAAGTTCAAACAATTTCAGAAAGAGTCCTATGTGAGAGAGGGAGAGAAAGAGAGATGCAAGTTCTACATTTGGGTTTTAGCCAAATGTGGGGAAAAACCTTAGTACCAGAGAAGACTTTAGAGGATGATTAATACAATAATTTATCCAACCTAATAATTTGAAATTTTATTGTTTCAAATAGTAATTTTAAAGTTGCCCAACAGAAAAATGTTTTATATACTTGGACATACTTGTATGGCAAGTGAGAGATGATAATTCAGCTTCATCTTTATAAAAGTGTTTTTCAAATGAATAATTTAATTTAAATAGTTATGGGTAATATACTTTTCACCTCATTTTAGACACCTATGGTGTCTGAATCACTTGAGTCATTCAACTGAAATTCCATTTTCAGTCAAAGAAGAGAAATGGGCATTTGAAGGCACAAATCTTTTGACCTATTTTAGAAGCAGATGATTCATGCCCTGAAAATACCTATTTCTCTTCATAAAGGGATGTAGTCCTTCATATTCTATGCTTACATTCAGTGAGCTGCTGCTCGTTCCTCAAAGCGTTTCTGAAAAATTTCATGATGTTTTCTTAGTCTGGAGAATTAGAGAAGATCTGAAAAATAAGTATTGTGGGTTTGGTTACATATCACTAACAGATGAAAGAGACTATTTCCATATTTTGGGCAGGGGAAGTGTCAAGGGGGAAAACGGTAAAATGACCCATATATATATATATGTAATTCAAAGATGATTTGGATTTTAATGTTATGTGGACTTATTGTCCTTCTCAGATGGTTTGAGCATAATACTTCTCAGAACCTGTTAAATAGGTTTAATTCTTCCACCCTTCCAAGCATGATATGTCAGATTCTTTCCACTTGTAAATGGTTTTCTGATCTCCTAATCAGCACTGCACCATACTTTGTATAAAAGGAAAACTTCAGAAAAGTCACATTGTTGATTTTGATGTGCATTTTTTTAAAGGAAATTGTAGCTTTCCCCACGAGACTAGACGGCCACATTACAACAGGAAATCTTTCTATTTTAAGTGCTGAAAAAAGTTAACTTGCAATTATGCACCATAAAATGTCTCTAGATATTTATATCCTTTGTATTGATAAACCCAGTAGGCCTAACTATGTTTTTTACCAACCAAAATCATCGAGAACACTTATCTTTCTAAAACTAACCCCATTCACATGTGCCATTCTCTGGTGTAAACAGATATGGAATGCAGAATGATGTACAAATTTAGGTAGAAATGAATTATTGACTATTAAAAAGAGAGTAGACCACACTGCAGACAGGGAAAATGGCTAGAACAAGGCATGCCAACACTTTGTCATATGTTAAATCTTCAGGTTAAAATTCAGGGTTTTTTACTTAAATCAAATTGAAACAAACTTTTTATGGTTAAAAAAAAATCTTTTTCAGCATAATACATTTATATTGATATGGTCACATACATGATAGGATCTGTGACCTTTGTCTTATAATTACAGACCTCAGCATTTATCAGTTTTGGTATCAGGTGTTTTTTCCCTTGCAAACCCCACCCTTGTCTTGAAATTCTCTTAAATTTTCACAAAAAAATTGGCGTCATATATTTTTTCTCATTGCTTTTATACAGCAGGGTGCAAATTATTCAGAATTTATAATTTCTACATGTTTAAATTTCACAAATTTAGTTTATCTAACTTTTTCTGCTTCTGATTTTGTGCAGTACTCTTCTGACTTGAAAAATTTTCTATTTTTCATTTTTAACATGAAATGTTTTAGATTCAGATACAAGAAAATATTCAGCAGCATTTTCCCCTAGGAGTAAGCATTCACTCCACAATGAATGAATAGTACCATATTCTCAGCAAAAATCCTAGACCACTAAATATTTTATCAGGATTACTACTGATGAAAAGAGGAAAACAGATGTTTTTATCATTGATTTTTAGTCCTTCTCTTTTGTATTCTCAAAACTATGAGCACTATATTAGACTTGGTACAGGGTGCTACTTAGTACTGGGAATGCACCTAGTGTAGCAGTCTATGTTAAATAAGTACCATTCATTACTTCCCCACAGACAAGGAATTTAAAATCCATCAATTCCTCACATGTGAGGCAGATTGTGATTTACATGTTAAAGTGCCCCTGTGACTTGATTTGCATAGGAGAGGCTTCTGGCACAATGAAACAGGATTAGTGAGCATGACAAGAGCGCTATTAGCATGGAGAGTACAGACTCTCCTACAACACACCTTTCAACCAATGTAAATACAGCCATCAAAAATAGATCTTAGTTTCCCAGACAGGAATGAAACAAAGGTCCTGTCTCAAGAGCAGTAAGATTAAAGTTATAAACACTAGATGAGCCTGTAAGCAGTGTCAGAGACAGGGATCTGCAAACAGGCCTTCCTTACACCACACTCAGGTGGACTCTTGGGTTTGCTTCAAGAGGTAAGATGTAAACATTTACAATTAAGCTAATCAGCTAGATTTCCTTTTATTGACGGTATGTGGAAATAGAATGGTATGTTGCATCTCATCCCAAGGCACACCTCTACAATGGCATTATTTTCTTCGTGGGTTTTTTTTTTTTTTTTGGTTGGTTGGTTGGTTTGTTTGTGTGGGTAATAGAAAACAAATATACACTTACTAACTCTATATGACTATAGAGTTAACTATATAATTACCAAAGCTCTTATTACAGACAGTGCAAAACCCTTTGACACAGCCACTAGACACTTTTCAGCAGTTCCTTCTAAGACAGTTCGTCACAGTTTCTCTGTTGCTTCTTTCTCCTTGAGGGGACTCCACACTGCCTTCCCCTGCTCCAGTGGGGTGTCTCCCACAGGAGACAGTCATCCATGAACTTCTCCAGTATGAGTCCTTCCCACAGGCTGCAGTTCTTCACAAACTGCCTTATCTATCATCCGTCCCTTCCAGGGTGCAGCCCTTCAGGAACAGGCTGCTCTAGTGGTTCCCCATGCCAGCAAATGTGCTCCAGTCTGGGCTCCTCTCTCTATGAGCACAAAGGTCCTGCCAGGAACTTGCACCAGCACAGCCTTCCCATGGAGGTGCAGCCTCCTTTTGTGTGGGGTCCTCCACCAGCTGCAGGAGGATCTCTGCTCCAATTGAACTCCATGGGCTGCGGGGGCACATCTTGACTCACCATGGTCTGCACCACAGGCTGCAGGGAAACCTCAGATCCGGCCCTGGGAGCACAGCCTGCCTCTCCTTCTTCACTGGCCTGGGTGTCTGTGGGGCTGCTTCTCTCACATATCTGGCCGTGTTTCTGCAGTTTCCACCCCCCCCACACCCATAGTCTGTTATCCCAGAGGTGCTGCCACCGTGGCTGATGGGCTCAGCCTTGGACCATCCTGGGTCCACCTTGGAGCCAGCTGGCCCTGGCTTTGTTGGATGTAGGAGGAAGCTTCTGGCAACTTCTCATAGAAGCCACCCCTGTAGCCCTCCACTACCAAAACCCTGCAGGCCTGAAAAGCCTCTACTGGTCAAGTGTTTAAAATTGAAAATTATTTGCAAAGAATTCAACAGCTCTCCTTCAATAAATAGTGCACCAAAACTGAGTAAATAAAACCCAAAGCTATAGCCAAGATATCTAAATTATGAGACTTAAGGAGAAGACTGTGTAAAGTATTCACAGAGTCTATCTTTTGCATTATTAAAAGTGGCCTGTGTAAGTTCCATTTACAGCCATTTAAACAAGTGATTCAGAATAGAAACCTAATTTTAGATGCTTGTAATCAGCCTTATCAAATGGCTCCCCTCCACTGTCTGTAAAGACAGCCTTGACAAAATAGTCTAACTAAGCTGAATCTAACATTTGGAAATATTTCCATTTAACTTGCTTCCAATTATTTGAATCATTATATATAAGTGATAATGAACTCCTATGGTAAAACATGAGTAACTCGATGCTGCTAGACCAGACCACTTCCAGGTCTGGAGTGTCATCTGCAGACTGGAGTTTCACCTTTTACTGCTGTAGTCCCTGCTGCATGTGATAGGCTTCCATTCAAACCACGGAGCTAGAAATATGGTACAGCTGCAGCAAAGGAATCTCAGTTGTGCCCCTGCCATGGTAACTTAGCCCAGTGATCTCTCCTGGGTCACTCACATTTACAAGAGAGTTACCATGTTACTCCTCTCTGTCAGTGAAATGGCTGGTAAACACAGGACTGTGCAGGAGTGGGGGAGACACTGGACTGTTACACATTTCTTTTGAGGAAAATGTTCCCAGAGAAAAGTAACCTTCAGGCTGTGGGCTACCAGTTTTGAGGAGGCAGAAATTAATTCAGAGTCTTTGTATATTTTCATGCTATGCTGATTGAAAGTTCATTTTGGACTATACCTAACCCAGCTTCTGCTGTTTCCCCTCCAGGAGGTTTGACTATTAAATGGCATTGATTTTTCCTATGGAGATAAAAGACTGCAAATAAATTAACATTAAAAGGGATATGCCCTTCAGAAAGCCAAAACATTGAGCTTAAAAATATCAACTTTAAAAGATTTGGCTGAGGTTAGTGTTCTTGCTGTCTTAGTATTGTGGCACTGACTGCAATAGTGAAATTCTTTGTATTCTACAATGTATTGCCCAAGGCACTAACACTACTAGGATTAGGAACAAAAGTATCTGTATGCACAGGCACCATCCCACTAAAGTCAGGTTATTTCAGCGCTAGATCCCCATTTTCTCCTTCTTGAAATAATGCCGCATGTCTTTGCATAATGGTATTGTTCTCTAACTACTTTTTTTTTTTTTTTTTTTTTTTTTTTTTTTTTTTTTTTTTTTTTAGTGTGGTTTTCTGTTGGACATCTGCAGATGCTTCACAGCTAAACTTTTTACACCTTAAGATTATGATATTGAATGTGCAAAAGGAATTGAGGAAAAACTTTATATTCATAAAGTTTTAAAAATTGTTGTGTATGGAAGATTTTTAACATACATATTTTTATTTTGCAATAAAAATCCTGTTTCTATTGCTTTTCCTCTACTTAGAATACAAATTAATTGAGGTCATGGTTCTGTTAAGGGAACACAGTCATATTTCTAGCAAAAACACCATGAAAATTTAATCTGTGTCTGAGAGACTTTTGACCTTTCAAACTTGCAGGGTATTTATTATTCCTCTTTTATTTTTTGTTGGGAGTCCTCACATTCATCTGTTCTCTTTAAATATTTACATTGTAACTTCTCCGGGTAAAGCACCACATGCTTAGCTTATACGTAATGGTCTTTATTTGTGCTGCTGCTCTCCTTGATGATTTTCCATTTTCTCAAGGGGTCTTTCCAAATTACAAGGAAAAAAAAATCATCTTGAGTACTGTTTCTTAATTACTTATTATAAATTATCTTTAATACTTACTTCAATGAAGTATGAAAAGTAAATTATTGAATGCAATTGCAACCTTTAATTTCTAACATATTAGTCTCACCTTCCCACTTTTCCCTCTTTACCCTGTGTGATCATTCACTTTCCTCTTTCTTAGGAAATAAATCTAAGTCTTCCAACCTCATTTATACTTTATATTTCATATTTTATTTATAGTCTTTGTTTCAATTGCCTTTACTGGTAATTTATTCTACTTGTTCATTTATCTTTTTTGAAATACATTAATTCAGTCCAAATTTCCTAATTTTCCTGGTTTGTTTACTATGTCTTGTCATATCATCTAGATTTTAACCTCTTCCTCGTGTAAAGATGTGTCCATGTTCTAATTTTTTCTTTTATTTTTTGTACTTACAATGTTGTATTTTCATTTTACTGTTTTGCATTTTTTTATTTAAGAATTTTCCAAAGATTATTAAATAACACTGAACAAGAGTCCTGCAGTGTTACGAAAATGTTGAGTTACATTGAGCATGCAGATTATTTGAGCAGATTTCTTACCAATAACTTTTAAAATATTTAAGGTTCTTGAGCAAAACGTTGTTCAAGGTCTGATTACTTAAGCGTGCATCTCCCCTTTAAAGCACTTAAATAATATTTTCAGTACAGTTACTAACATGATTCATATTCTAGATTTTTTTAAATACTGTTCTTATTCAATAAATAAAATTATTATATAATATATGTAAAATATTTTATTATATAACATTATAAAATATTATATATTATATGTATTATATTGTATTCTATTTTCCTTTATTTGTTTTCTTTTACTACATGTTATTTGATTCTATTCTAGGTTTCCTGGCTGACCTAAGACAGAATATATTGCAAGAGATTCACATCAGTTTCTCAAAAAGACTTTTCTTCTTTTTGAGGTCTTGTGTAGATATATTGTGATCAGTATAAAATAACATCTGAAGAAAATGTTTTGAATGCAATAAATATCTATGGGAATTATATTTACCTCCTCTGGATTCAGCCCTCTAAAATATAGGCAAGTGATCCTGACTGGTCATTTTTACTCCTTCTTTAATTAGTGTAGAAAAAGACAAGAATTTTTGCGCAGGGATAGGTGTCCAGGCTGGGGACTGATAGGTGCTAACTAGGTGAGCAATGCACAGAATCCCTTTCAGGCAAGACTGTTGGTGGCGCTTACTCAGGTTTTGCCTGGCAAAATTTTAGACAATGCTAATTCCCACTTTTTGAAAGAGCTCCTGGGCACAATCTGGGAACTAGAATGTACTACGGACTATTTGCAACAGGTATGTCACATATAGCCACGTGATTTTTGTCCCAAAAACAGTGGCCAGCAGCCTGCCCTGCTTTGTCAGTCCCAATGAGTGTTCCAACAAATACAGCTTGAATGTCTAAACTTCAAATTACTTGGGAAAAGTATTATCTCATGAGCACGTTTTGCAGTCTCACAGAATCCTTTTTCCATGAAAGAAAATGCTAAAGTGACAGCAGGACTTCATTTTAAATGTTGCATTTTCTTTAATAAAATTTAATGGATGAAAACAGGAGCCAAGGCTCAGATTTGTCATGTATGGCTGCACTTATTAACTGGCCAGCCAGGCCAGAAGATGAATCTCTACAGCTAACAGGAAAAGGTGTTCTCCGTTATTTTTAGTGACTGCAATCAACTTTAGCCCACAGATCATAATTTCAAAATATTTCTAATATGGCAGTTTTCTTTCCAATTTTTAATAAATTAACAAAAGAAAAAAGAAAAATCTTGGACCAAGCACAGGCTCTTCCCTTTGGGGACATTTTAGAGCTGGCTGTAATATCCTTTCCTCATTTAATAATTGGCAATAATATTCAAATGGCAAGAAATCCTCTTCCACTTTCTTGTTTTGTTAAATCAGAGAAAATGTCATCAGCTGTGGAAAGCATAAGGATCAAAATTCATTACTAGCTTTTTTTTTTGCATTATACTATAGAAAGGTGATAAGTCACAGCAAAACCTGAAATATGTGGCAAGACTTACTTAACTTAAATAACAGCAACTCTCGCTTGTCTGTGTATTTTTCCAGGTTCTTCTTTTTATGTCTTACTAACGGCCCAAAGATTTTTGCGGTAGTTTTTTGCCAATACAAATGAGGGGAGGGGGAGGAGGGGGAGGAGGGGGAGGGTGTCGGGGAAAACACACTTTTAAAATAAAACTAAATTACACTTCTCATAATACACAAAAAAGAAAAATGACACAAAAATTCAGGCAAAGGGACAGACTTTCAAGGTATTTAAAACATAGCAGATCAACCTGAGAAAAAGCTTTCTGAAAATTCACTTATTGAGGTGTTGTAGTAGGACATGGCGGATTTGAAGCATTTTGAAACTCTGGGCATTATTTATGTTTACCATAAGGACATGAGGCCCTAGCAGGCCAGAGGCTGGCTTGTACTCTCTCTGTCTGTGGCTAACAGAGCTGCTTAGTGACTAATGACAGAAACAGGGTATATGTGATGAATGATCTCATCTTAACTAGGTCTTCCTAAATGTCAATGACTGAAAGCCACTTCTGATAAGGATGCTATTCCCTAGGCTCTGTAACATGAACCAAAGCTCATTTACACGGACAATATCTCAGATATATTGATACATTTGTTTTTAGAGCCAAAACAGTTTGTCCTGCAGCAGTAGAAAAGGAGGATTCTAAAGAGAAATACGGTATTGGTGTTGGCTGCAAATGCACAAATATCTTGATTAACTGCCCTGAAATCACCTGATTTTTGTGGCCTTTTCCCTATTTTGATTCACCTTACTAGTTATTATATTGAACTTGTCTTCACACTTTATAGATGTGAAGGAAATTTTATATAGTTCCAAATTTTAATTAACTTTTTCTTTATTCCACTGAAATATTTATAAAACAAATTCTATCCATTTTTTTAGACTAGGAAGGAAATAAGAATAAATTAATTCATCCTAAATTAATTAATGCAATAAAGAAGAGATTCTTCTGGACAGTGAGGGAAATTATGAGGTAATTGTCTTTTCAGGCAACTGTTGCCAAACCTTTGCCAAAAATAAGATTTATAGAGGGAATTTAAGGGAGTATCCATGTAAATATGGACACATTGACAATATTCTTTTATGCAAAAACCAAATTTATGCACTCCTGTGCTCTTCAAAGGGAGTGACTTTCTTTTACTTTTACTAGTTCCTCTGGGGTACTTTATGGATCAGTTCTCTCATCTCAAGTGTCTGATCCTAAGACATAAATGAATTTTAGTTGCAATTTTTATTCTTTGTGGCTGCGAAAGCAATATTCACTGTTTGTTTTGGTTACCATGGAGATAATTGACTTCCTGTGGTGGCAAGAGTCTTTTTTGGGGTGTTAAAGGAGCTTGGATCTAGGGATTCTCTAATTTTCATGCAGTGAAGAAAGTAATTTCATCAAGAAAACCTTCATAAGATTTCTCTCCCTCATAATTTGAGTCATTGTTGTTATAATGTTGTGAGTATTTGGGTGTTTTTTACTTTCCCACATTCCTTTTGTAGCTCAGCCTGCACACTCCACGATGCTGGCTCAAACCACAGGAAAGCGACGATAGCCTATTTATTAATGTTGTACTTTGGTCAGGCACAAGCTCCCAACAGCATATTATCTGATATAACATCAACAGGCACAAAGATAATAAAACATTTGATTATAACTCAGCCTTCAAAATGGATTGGTTAGGACTCAGAGACAGACATTTCTGACAAAAATATCCTGTACTGAGGTTGTCAATAAAGAACAAAAGCCAAAAGCCATTCAGTTTATATTAGCTATATCTCTTATAGGGCACTAAAATTTGGACAGCTTATACCAAACCTTCACCTTAACAAAATAGTCTCACTGAGTATACAGCAGCTGTATACTCAATGAAGAAAAAAAGGCACGCTCTAAAGCTATGGATAACCAAAAAACACTCAAAAGTACATTCTAAGGGATTCCGAAAGCAAAGATGGTGTGAATCTTGAACCAAATCTTGAACTAAATCTTGTGAGCCCTTGAAACAAATACATCCAACCATAAAGTATGGCAAGGGACTTTGCGCAATGTTCAAATGAGCTTGGGAGGATAGGGGGAGGGGTTAGTATTTGAAAAAGAATACTTCAGCAAATCAGCTCTGGCCAAAAAGGTACAAAACAGGAATGGTTAACTTTTGTGAAATTATTGCACTCACTGTCCATCCCTTTCTTCACACCATTCACAACAGCCTTTCACAACACTCCTCTCTTGAGTTTGGGCATTATCATGTTATTTATGAATGAAAAGCTTAAATGAGCCAAAAGATAGTGGGACTAATGCCCAGTGTCCTGTGCAAATAGCCCTGAGCCTACTATGCCTACTCAGTATTTCTACACTCTTCAGAGCAAGCTGGTGCTGCTCAGCATAACTATAACAATGGTCAGGATCCAGGAGGGAATGGCAGGATGGAGCTGGTGGAAAGCCCTGCCCTCCGCATCCACGCACACAGCAATGGCCCTTCCGTGTCAGAAGAGAATGCAACATGATGTGATGCACCAGCTGATGTGTTCCTCCCACATCGCCTCTCTTGAACTTGAGATGGTACTGCAAGCCCCTGAGAAATAATACCTCTAAGTCCTCCAGCTGCAATGGTAAGCTTATGCATTTCCCAAGCATGAGGCTTTCACTGAAGACACAATAAAGCTTTTGGACAAATCTTCATTAATAACAAGAATTAAAAGGGGATTTGTCTTGTTTCCACACTAACAGTGGATAAAAGCATATAAACACAGGAAGGATTATAAATAAAATCTACATTAATCCCACGATTAGCTCTCTGTCCTCTAGTCTCCACCTCCTATATTGAGGGTCATGCCCTTTAAAACACAAAATCTGTTACAGTTAACAAAAATACACGCAAAATAGTCATTGTAGTTCTTTTCCAACACATTGGAGTTTTTAGTCTAGTTTATTCTGAATTTGGTGTACAACACCAAAATGCTCACAGGTATTCCATGCAGGAGTATACTTTCGCTCCATGAAAATAATGTCTTTTGTACCTACAGCATTTCGCAACAAAGGAAAAAAAAAAAATGAATCAATAATAAAAATGAAAATGTTTGAGAACAGGTAATAATAAAACAAAACTTTAGAAATCTCCTTTTAAGTGAACAACACAAAATCAATTTGCCATGACTCTGAAAGTCAGCTGTTCTTGCCCTTGTGACAGAAGAGGAAGAAAAAGGAAAAGAAACAAATTAAAGCAGTACATAAAAGCCTTTTGCTTCCCAAACTTTGGAGTGTGTTTGAGGTAGAAGGATGCTTAAAGCAAACTTTTAAATTTTTAGCAATACCATCTCTTAATTTCTATTTTAGTGTCTGACATAGCCTTAGCCTTCTGGTGTATCAGTCACTCATTTCTTCTTTTTTGTACATGAAGATTGTTTTTCAGCTAGTCTGTAATCTGACAACCAATACTGCTTTGCAGTTTCCCCACCTCCTGTGTTTAGGATCTCTCCATCTAATCTGTTATTGTTTACTAAGATTACTTTTTTACATTTATCAAAATCTGAATACAAATAACAACCCAAGATTTAAACTGGAAGATATCTAGACAATATTAAAATACTTAGACTGTACAAGAGGATTCATCATGCTAGAGCAACATAATGGATTTTTTTTTTTTCAGAAAATAGCAAAGCAGTCTTCAGCAATCATGAAAAAGCAATTTTAAGCAACTGTCTCAAGGTTTCTGGGCTGCCTTTGTGTTCAGCTGAAATTTCTATTAATCTTTCCTTAAATTAACTGCTCTGAAGCACAGGAATTCTTTCACAAAATGTTCATTCCTCTGCAATATTTCTAAAGGAAGCCTAATACAATGTAGCTGTGAGAGAGATGACGAGGAGACAGAAATAGGAGTACTTAATTTGGATTTCCTAAAATAAATACTTAAATACAATTTCTTTTCTAGCACTGCAAATGCAGTTACTGTAAGAGGTGTTTAAAACATTATGATGAGGTTTTTTCCCACATCTGCTCTGATACTGCATTTAGAAAGCCTGAATAGAAAAATATTCTTTTCCTATTATAAGGTCAAGTTACATCAAGTTCTTGCTAGTAAAACAAGATATTTAGCATTCTATAGGAATGTTAATATAGCTAAAACCTTTGAAACTCAATATTGTGATCTTTCATGATATACTGAAGATAAAACTCCTGTGCAGCTCCAGCAGCACTTTAAAACATAAGATTTTACTAATTAGAAAAAGATTTTCAAGCTAAAGTAAGCACTTGAAAAGATTCAATCTAATGTCACTGAGTTTAGAAACCTGTGGTCTGAGAATCCAACATGCAGAGACTGTTCATAGTATCAGCTCTTTCCCACACAGATGTGGTAAACATAAACTTGCATCATAGTATGGTTCAAGAGCACAGTACAAATTTTATGGTTGCAAATAAAGTACCAAACAAAAGTAAATGTCAGTGTATAACCCTTTCTTCAATCCTGTCCACATTATATTTATTCATCATCCTCTCCGAACTGTGAACATAAAAATCAGGTTTTCAAACTGCAAGCAGAATTGCAATAGAGCTAGGGTTTTGTTTGTTTTTTTTTTTTTTAAGCAAATAAAATATGTGCAAAATTTTTGCACTGAAAGATTAAATTCCTCTTCCAACAGTGTAAAGCTGGAGATGGGTAAAGGACTAAACTGGAAACAGTAGCAGGTGTTTGCTCTCCTGAGTTTGTTAACACTGAGGGTTAATAACCAAGGGTGGAAAATCCTTTAAAAAAACACAGTCATTCAAAATTCAATATTTCCAGTCCTGTCAATGAAATATTTTGAAGAAACACATCTCTCAAATATCAAAAATAAATAATTTTAGGCTTACAATAAAAAGACAGTGAACTGAACACTTTTCTAATGAACATTGTTACTATAGCTTTGTGGATTTTGGAAAACTGACTTTTTTCCTAAAGCAAACCTAATTTGTAAACAACCTTAAGTATATATCACTTTGCAAAATTTTCTAGTTAAGATCTGCTACATCTCTCACTCTATTTCAATAGAACTTTTACTGAGTCATTATAGATGTTGGAATAAAATCTTTAAGATTGTTTGAAAGTGACTTGTATTCTATTGTGTTGTATTTCCACACAGGGCCATGGTAAAGTGTCCACATGATGGAATAAAATCTTCTCAGTCAATGATATTTTGGGGCTTTTAGCATCAGGATTTTATATTTAGTTTTAAATCAATTTCTGAAGTATATGTTGTCAGGCACAAATACCAAAATCATGCTTCCCCTATTTTCCTCTGTGCATTCAAATAATACTGAGCACCCGAACAGGCAATTCTCTCTTAGCCGTAAGTAACATGTTTAAGGGCCAGTATCTTACAACCACACAAGGCTATAAATGTGAGCTTCGTGCCATTGAAGAGGGGCCCATCTTCTCATAATGGAAGGTCAGGCAACATCAGACCATAAAATAGTGACATTATAATATATAGAAAAGCTATTTTACAGAATGTAATTTTTAGAGGTTTCAAAAATTTATTAGCTACCATTTTCCTCTCCTTGCATGTCCCGTGATCTGGAGGGCATGGTAAAGAAGCCAACCTGATTCAAAGTAGAAGGGCATGAAAAATAGTAAATAATAAAAAAAGAAATGAGCTAAAATATTTCTAAAACTTTTTTCCTTTTTTTTTTTTTTTTTTTATTCTTTCAAATACACAGCATAAGCAAAATGTATAATCGTGTAGTTTGGTATGTAGGATTTATGGCTTATGACAATAGAGTAATAAGAGCAAATAAATAAGAGCTGATAAAAATAGTTGCAACCCTTAGAGCCAAGCTATTCATAACAGCTTAGGAACATTCTCCCTTTTTCTCTTACCCCAGATATTCAAGCTATCAAAATCATGTTAATATATGCTAAACCTCTGATAAACATATATTAAGTAACATCAGCTATTTGTGTGCTTGTACCTATAGATTTTTGCTTTATTATTAATAAACTCTTACATCCTTCAATTAACCAGAAGGACACAAGGAACTGGCTGAATAAATTTTTACAAAGATCCACAATGTGACTTCTGGACATGGGATTTAGCTCTAAACTCATAACTACTGAATGTCATTTTTATTTGAGTCCTTAACATGTATCACCAAATCAAATTTATCATGCATGAGTGAGTCCCTTTAATCTTCTTTTGGACATTGTTCTTGTGGTTCAGAAATTTGAAATGGCATTCTCCAAAATAATTTTTTTTCTGCTGTCCAACTTCACCACTAAGCGCAAATGAGATTTTCGAGTTGCCAGCACATACCCTACACTGCGCTATTGGAATATCACCTTGTGCAGAAACTCTTGAGCTGATGCCAGTCCAAACCAATGAGTGCTCATGTTAATGAAGAGTGTGTGGAGCCTTGAAATTGGAAAGACTTCTCTTTTCACTTGCCAGTTTCCTGAACTAAGCTGATACATTCACACAGCACAACACAACTCAATAATTGTGCTACGTATGAAACATCTGGAAGATGGTTTTCTTTGATCAAAAGGCAGCTTCTTTCAGTTTCACTTGACATCTGTAGCTATTGGGATTTCCCCTGTAACTTTCAAGATAGAGAACACAGAGGTCAAGGTGATGGCAAACTAGTAATATCTATTAATTTCCATTGTCAGTAAAGGAAGACTATTTCAGTCATTCAAAGCAAATTAGAAGCATTTCACTGGCAATGAATGATAAACATTTATTGCATCATCTTTTAGCTAATGACATTTGTGGCAGACATATGTCCAGGGTGACATTTTACTGCATTAACCACAAAAAAAAAATTGCTTATCTCCTCAGTTCCCTGACAAATTCACTACAAACAAAAAAACAAGGTAGAGATTCTTATAGGCAAAACCACATGAATTTTACCAATCTGAGAAGGTGCCCAGGGAAGCAGATGCCCCATCCCTGGAGGGATGTTGTTCAAGGCCAGGTCAGTCTTGCCCTCAGCAATCTGAATGGCATCCTGGCCTGTGGCAGCTGTGTTGGAACTAGGTGATCTTTAAGGTCCCTTTCAATTCAAGCCATTCTACAATTCTATGATTCTTTTAGGTAGTCTCAACAATATCTAGCTTTGTAACAAATGAAGCAGGGGAAAAACCTGAAAAATATAATATGGCCTCACATCAAAAGGGTATACAGAAAGAGAGGCAGATTTAATATTGCTTAGGGACCTTAAATAATGCATTTGATAATTTAAGTGCTCGACTTTGCAGCGCTAATATTCTGGTAGTTTAATGACAAAAAAAATGTAAAAACAGCACTGTATGATTTGAATTTCTAATCTATAATCTCCATTTTCCAGCAGAATCAAATTGAAAGTAAGGTCTATTTCCCACTACAGAGAAATGCACAGACTGTTCAGAGGAGCCATCAGGAGAGGGGGAATTTTTAGCTCCACAGCATAGTTCTTTGCCCCTTGAGCTAATGGACTAACCACAGATGCTGCCCCACAAAGCCATTCTTTGTTTGGGACACAGTTCTGAAGGGAAAGAAGAACGCATTTGGTGTGCTTTCGCACAACTTTTGTGGTCTTTCACAGAAACTGGCTAACAGTACAACATTGTAAATAATTTAGAGACGAAAGTCACTTTTAAAACTTATTTACTGTTCACACAAGTAAAAACCACATATACACCCTTCAATCACACAAAACTGAAGTCAATAGGGTACAATCTGACAGAGAAATTCATGATGAGGCATTAATAGCACACTGTAGGGAAATAAGTGAAGAGATCTGCTCATGGGATGCTCAAGATTGATGCATAAAATGGGATTTTTCACTGCTCTTTCTCAATAACCCTTTGTTAAGAGCTCCCCCTTAATCATGATTAAAAATATTTGCATTTATAGTGGTTATTTACCCTAAAAACAACTTAAGACTAATGTACTCTGTCCAGATAAAGCTTTTCATGGGATTAAAGCTTTTAAATATGTCTGCATATTTCCTTACTGAACAATGTGGTTTTATTCCTGAAAAAAGAAGATAATCTTTCAAACACTATTAATACGTTTTGTTACACTGTTTTTTTCACACACAGTTTTAACCAATTTTAGTTGTACATAATGTCCAAAATATTTGGAAGCACGCTTGTGCTTTGGTTTCTTTATTTTTTAGGTGAAAAATTCTCACTAAACGAACTGACAAAAATATAATCAAGATTTATTCACTTTTTAAGACATTGCATGATTTTTAAATGTTAGTTAGTTGCAATTCATTCAAAGAAAAAAAATCACAAATGTCTTCAGTATAATTCCATGAAGAGTGACCATCTGTTTGCTGTCATTATTTTTAATAAAGTCTATATAATGCTGCCAAAATAAAATGCATCACCAAGCCTCAAAACAGCTGGCTTAACATGTTATTCAGAAATTTTCTTGCATGCATTACCCATCTTCTCAGCTTTTTGAAGCAACATGGCCAGAGCACTTTTGGACTGACACAGCCCCCTTCTACCATAATGGTTCCTCATATCAGTCACCTTAGGCAACCTCAAAGATGGAGGTATTTATCCTGTTCTCATCAGTACAGTCAGAGTCTGGAGAACCATCCCGATGACAAAATGCACACAAGTTGCTGTAGGTTAAATTTGTGTGTCAAAAGATAGCTGCAGACTGAAGTCTTTCACCAGAAAAACCTGTCAGCTGTTAATAACAGCTAATGTATATTATTAGTGGAAACCATGTTCCTAAGAACAGCAGAAGGATTAGTCCTCTTTGTGACCTACATGCCTTCACTTGTGGAGATCATGTATAAAGTGCTTTGGTTCCACTGTGTGAGTACTTTTTTTCCTCCCTCTGCAGAAGATCTCAGCATACTGACATCTACTCCTTTCACCCTTTGACACTAGGAATAGAGACTAGCTTGGTCAGTGTAAGCATAAATGTTCCTTTTCACAAAGGATGATCTTTCTTTGCTATCTTTTAAAGTCAGGAAATGTGGTTTGCAGAAGGCCTAGTGAAGTGGAAAATCCATTTCTATAGGTTCTGTAGAATGAAATACAGTTATAAAAAAAATTCCTCTACAAAGTTAAGAAATTTAACAAGAAATTAGATTCTTTGTGTTCAAGGTTTAATCTAGTCTATAGAATTTAATAGAGAATTACATCCTTGCTATAGAGAGGCTTACAGTTCCTGGAGAAAGGTGATTATTCTCTATTTAATTCTACATATCTATTTCTATAAGGGTAATTTCAGATTCATTCAACTGTTATGCTTCTTCTGCCACCTTGGAAATAATCATACTTTCATGAATTTGGCATGGTTCCATCAATAAAACCAGAAACATGAAATTTCTGTTCCTAATATAAATGTGCAATACTGTACTGTTTCATAACTTTCCACTTGATGATTCATATGTAATATTTTCTGTTGGATTAAGACTGTAAATTTTAACTTATATTCAGAGAAAAGGCTAAAATTATTTGGAAAAAAAGTCATGCTGGAGCTTCAGTATTTCAGTTTGCAGTACCACTATGCCAGTATGTTACGTTATTCAGCCGAGGAATAGTTCATTTTAGCCACAACTTAGCCTTCCAGAATACATGAGGCATGTAATCTCTTACACAGCAAATGAAATATTTGAATTATTTTTGTCTTGCAGGTTGTTGTGGTTTAACTCCAGCTGCCAACTAAACATCACTCATTCACTCCTCTACCTCTAGAAGAGTATCAGAAAAGCAAGAAATCTCATATGTTCAGAAAAAGACAGTTTAATAGGTAAAGCAGAGCTGCATGTACAAACAAAACAAGGAATTCATTCACCATATCCCATGTACAGGCAGGTGTTCAGCCATTTTCAGGAAAACAAGTCTCCATAAAATGTAATGGAGGCGTGGAAAGGCAATCATCCCAAATGTCCCCCTCTCCTTTCCGCAGGTTTATATGCTGAGCATGATGTTATATGGTCTGGAATAACCCCTTGGTCAGTTGGGATCAGGTGCCCAGGCTGTGCCCCCTCCCAACACCTTGTTCACCCCCAGTTTTGTCCATTGTGGGGTGGGATGAGAGGCAGAAAAAGCCTACGCTCTGAGCAAGCGCTGCTCAGCTACGACATCTCTCTCTACCAATACTGTTTTCAGAACAAATCCAAAGCATAACCCTATGCTAACTACTACAGAGAAAACTAACTTTATCCCATCCAAAACCAGCACAGAGGTAAAATCCTATCTAATCTATAAATGCGTATGGTTTACAAGATCATTAGTAGATAAAACTTCCCTCCTTATGGTATAGTGCAATGTTGTGTTGGGTTTACATGGCAAGTTTTTGCTAGCAGGGTCCACCAGGGTGGCTTCTGTGAGAAGTTGTTCCTGAGAGAGTCAGTGTCAGTTGACGCCAAGGTGATTCCCCTGGGCCAAGACCAAGCCTATCAGTAATGGTGGTAACATCTGAAATAATGGAGTTAAGAGTGGGAAACTGCAGAAAAGCACTTGCCAGAGAATGCATTAAAGAAACAGCCCTGAAGACACCCAGGTCATTGAAGAAAGACAGAGAGGAGGTGATCCAAGCACCAGAGCAGCCATTCCCCTGCAGTCTGTGAGGAAGACCATGGTGAGAAAGGCTGTGCCTTTGAAGCCCAAAGAAGTCTGGGCTAAAGCAGATATCCCCCTACAGCCTGTGGAGGACCCTAGACTGGAGCACGTGGGTGCTGTGACCCTGTGGGGAGTCCACCCTGAAGCAGGATCCTGGCAGAACCTGTGCCTCTCTGAGAGACTCATCCTGGAGCAGCCTGTTCCTGAAGGACTGCACCCTATGGAGAGGTCTGTGAACCCAATGGAGCAGTTTGCGAACTACAGCCTGTAGAAATTACTTGTGTGGGAGGGCTTCATGGAGGACTGTCTCCCATGGAAGGGATCCTACACTGGAACAGGGGATGAATGTGAGGAGTCCTCCCGCTGAGAATGACGGAGTAGCAGAGACAACGTGCAATGAACTGACTTCAGCTCCATTCCCCATCCCCCTGACATCCTGAAGGTGAGGAGGTAGAGGATTCAGAAGTGAATTTGAGACAAGGAAGAAGGGAGAGGTGGGGGGAAAAGGATTTATTCTCATCAACCTACTACGGTTTTGAATTGGTCTAATTGATTTGAATTAAAATAATTTCCCCAGGTAAAGTCTGTTTTGCCCATTACAGTGACTGGTGAGTGATCTCTCCCTGTTTCTATCTCAACCCACAAGCCTTTGCATTCTATTTTCTCTCCCCTGTACAGCTACGGAGAACAGTTCTGGTGGGCACTGAGTGTCCAGCCAAGGTCAACACACCAGAAATGCCATGGATATAGAAACACATAAAAAATAGGCAACATTTCCCTCTGTCCATACACAGTGACTTTCTTGAAGACCTATACATTTTGGTAAGTGAAATACACTGCAAAGGGACAGGGAAATTTCATTTAGACAATTGTTAATATTTCTCACTAATACTATGTAATTCTTGCTTATAAAAAACCCATTCACATATTTCTTCTGTGTATTTCAAAATCAGGCTATCCCAGTATAAGTCACTAAATATATTCTGCTTTCTGTAACTGGAGAAACATTCAAAGCATTCAAAATAAAGGAGCCAGTGCCCCCTGGATTTCTACACAGTTTTACCTGATTAGACTGTAATTGTAAAACAGAGGGGTGCAAATGTCTGTCAAACAAGACAAAAGTCATGCAAACACATACAAATAGTAAAATGAAATTATGTCATTTAATATTAAGTGTTTCTGCTTAGAAAATTCACCCCTGATCTAATACCTTAGATTTCCTTATTGAGTGGAAACAAATGTATATGTTAAGGTTTACATCAGGCATTTGACCTAATTAGGATGGAAGTGCATGTCCTATCTATCCTTATGTCTCTCTACTGATTATAAAGGTCTTTGGCAATTGGTTCACCAATACTGTAGAGATCAGCCTACAGGCAAATTAATAACACTCTGTGGCTTTTTGTGTTGTAGTAGTATCGATTGTAATAAAAAGAAACAAAAGAGACATCACCAAATATCCATTTTTTTATACTTATATCCCTAAAAATGTTTTATGAGGAATCCAGATGATCTGATGACCTGAATTGTTGTGTTCCTCTGAGGAATGGTTTTCCCCCTCAGAGTCCCCCTGAAGCCTGTGCTATGTAGTTTAACCCTTTTTCCCTATCATACCTACTCCTGACCCTATTGGCTCAGGGCCAATATCTCTCCTTGGCCCAAAACTAGATAAACCCCTGTCTCTTCCTGGTTCTCTCTCTCTCTCCTCAGCCTCCGGGAACATCGCATCGAGAATAAAGCTTGGACGGAAGCTGGGGGTGAGAGCCACTCTTTTGAAATCTTTATTCTGTCTCTCTAAAATATATTTCCCTAAAACCCCTGAATAACTGAGCTAGCGAGAGATGGGGGGTGGCTAGAGGGAAGAATATTTTCACTGCATCATGAAGCATTGCTTTGTTTTGATATAAAGGAGATTCTGTAAAGCTGGTGATGAGTAGCTCCAGTGAGCTGTATGCTGTTAACCACGATTTTTCTGCCAGTGTTCTGCCAGTGTTTAGGAAATTGCACTCCTAATGAATTAATAGACGGGCATGCTCTGTAGTTTCTTGAGCTCATATTTCAGACCCTGCCATATCAAATTCAATTTGGATAGCAATTAATAATAGCTTTCTGTAAAGTTAGCTCCAATTTTAATAATATGCACTTCTCCTAGAGATGGTTGATTTCTTCACAAATTGGTGTCCAATAATTTAAACAGATTTGTTGTTATACCTATATGTAAAAATTTCTGTGAAACAGTACATTTAGTTCTAGATTCCACTCCTTTCTCAGGCCCTATTTGATACACACATCCTTTCAGTGTTCTTTCCTTTTTTCTTTAGGTTTCAAATTTTTCATCTAAGGTGAATCCAAGGTAACTACACAATTGTCCTTGGGGATACATCATGTGTAGATACTTGTAAGCAAAAATTTCAGTTAAAGTTTTATTAAGATCATAATGGAGTCACTGAGTGTTAAAACTTCACCAAACTTGTGCCAAGTTAAATTTTAAGGTGCTACTTGAAATCTAAAGTCTGAGTACAGACTTTGATATTTCCAAGACACTTTATGGTTTAAAAAACACAACCCAAAAAGTTTTTTTTAAATTCCATCATTTCAATATGTAACTTTAAAATTCCCTATACCAAAAAATGTATATACTGTATGAGATTCACAATAGTTGATCAAAAGAGAGTACTGCTAATGCTGTAACCCCTGAAAAATTGTTTGCTGTTGTTGGTAAGGAATGAAAACAAATTTTAAGAGAGAAATCAGAGCAATTATTAAAAATAGTATTAAAGCTCAACTTTAAAATGCAGCAGTACGGAATTCTCCAGTACTATACAAACAAAAAAAAGCCAAACTAGATAATGAAAATTAAAAAAAAAAAGAAAAAAAAAAAAGAAAAAAAAAAGAATTTGTCTTTACCTTAACATAAATGGAAAAATTCCTTGCTTTCAACATAGCTGATAGAAAATTTGATATTGTCAGAAGAAAGAAATTAAAGAAATATAGGGGAGAAAAAAAGTAACCTTGCTGTGCCAGCTGCAGTTAAAAATTTTGAAAGAAAAATTAGGTATAGGAGAAGAATAAGTTTGACTGTTGCCTATCCTGTCTATATGACACTTTCCTTCAAGCAATAATTGTCTGTAACAATATGTGTGCACATGTGCATGTGTACAATGCTACAAAAACAGAAAAAAAAGGTAAAACAAGAAGCCAAAAGAAAAAAGGCTTCCTGTATGAAGAAAAGCAGCTTTCTTTTTTTTTTTTTCTTTTCTTTTCTTTTTTCTTTCCTTCTTTCTTTCTTTCTTTCTTTCTTTCTGAAAGATTAAATATGTCAGGAAAACCAGAATCTAGTTCTGTTGGTAAGTGCTAGAGTTTCCTTTACTGAGACAGAGATGAAGAGAATAATGTTAGTGCTCATAGAGAGATGATACTTTTTCTACTTAAAATATTTACTTCAGAGAAATTCACATTGGCATGAATTTTAAATAAGTCCTGGGGAGCCAGTGCCTTCATAAAGTTGGGATTTTGTCTTTAGGTTCACATTCGGTTGAAACAAAATTTCATATAAATAAAAAATATTTCATTTGCTTCCATTCAATAAACCTGAGGAATTATTTCAAGAACAGCCGTAAAGGATGGTTTGTGTCAGCATTTTAATAGAGTATTTTTCCCCCCCAGACACTGCATTTTGAATGTGTCCTCGTGTCCTGTACCACTCACAATCGAGATGGCAAAATCTCAGTGTGAATATTTATCATAAACAGATTTTCCTATTTCAGTACAGAGCTTTTATTTTTTTCTTCTTCTGTAACAATACTATCAGGCAGAGCTTTTAAACCAAGTCCATCATACAATTATAGAGATTTTTCTTCCACAGCTTCTTCATCTGCAGTCTCTGGATGAAGTTTTGTTCAGTATATCCTGGTTCTTTACATTAATACTGTACTCTGTGGTGTTTAAAATTTTATTCTCCTCCAATATTAAGACACCCTGACTTCTGGTATAGTTCTTTGTGCCCACAAGTAGTATCACTGAAACTCCCAAAAGGAAGGATTCCAGGCCTGCAAATAAATTTTAAAGAAAGCCCAACAGTTACACAGACTTCCTATTACGTTATTAATTCAAGGAAAAAGGAAGAAGTTTTTTGAGGATCATAATGTAATTATATTGTCTATCACAGAAATAAAGGAGAATAAAGAGTTCTACTGAGTCACTAGGTAGCCACTCTGTATTCTCCAATTTTGACACAATTTGTCACTGTGTGGAAAAAAAATGGAAAGCCTCAAAGCAATGTAACTCAAATAAGAACCAGTATTTAATTTTCTGAAACCTGGGAGAAATTAGAATACTTTTAACTGCTTCCTAGAGGAAAAAAAAAAATTAATTTAGCAATTTCAATGATTTTTGATTTTCATTGTAACATCCTGTTATTGTGTCAAATTTATGGTGTCTTTGTTTAAGCCTTTTAACACAAATATGAATCATATATTGTTGTAATGCATTAATTGGGTTTATATGTCATCAGATTTGTAATGTTTTTTCTATGTATCACATGATCTGTCCTTGCCCAGCGGTGTCCATCCCCCACACTGGAATGTAACCCAACTCTGTTCCACTCCCACCTTATCCCTGATTGGGCAGTGTCTTGTCCCTGCCTCTGGGCCTGCCCCCTGGGGAAAAAGGCCCGACAGGGAATTGGCGAGCTATCTTTGGCACTGGGGAGCCACTGGGAAGGGCTCCAGCCAAGCAGGGCAGGACTCGAGAATAAAAGCTGTTATATCCAACCCAGTGAAAGAGAGCAGACTCTTTTTACTTTTGCCATCGGTGGTCCATTAGTCTCGTGGGGTAATACAACAATATATGGACATGTGTGATATTTAATGAATAAATTAAATCTGCATTGATTTATCTGTTCTTCCTTTGTTTTCAAATTATTATTCAGCCCAATAAGAGGATAGGGTGTGTGTTTCTTATTTGCAGTAAGTATTTGAGAAGTGAGCCTTAATTTGGAATAACTCCATTTGCATTGAAATCTTATTATTGCTTAAAATAGTTCAAATAAACCAAGAGTGAGGCTTTGGCAACTGAAAATGATGAATCTCCATGAATAATTTACATAGGTTTTGTTTATAGTCATTAAACCTCTCTTTTTTCTCTATTTTGTCCAATTACACAGATGCAAAAATTCAAAGACAATAAAAAATAAAGGAGAGGATATGGAACAGATTTGTTGAATATTGTTTGGCAGGTAAGCAGAGTTCAAGGTTATCTTTTTAGCAAATGTTGCCATTCAGCTGTGAATTAATTTTGGGTACCCATCACAGATGGAAAGAATGCATTAAGACTGCGAGAAATAGTATCAGAGAGAGCAGGTCAGAAAATCATCTTTATATATTCTGGAATTCATATGGTGGGAGGACTGAGAGGAAATAGGGCAGAGAGTTACATCTGTACGTACAATTTTCTTTTAAATGGGACTGGCATAATTTAGGCTATTCTGTAATGTACATATTACACCTTTAATTAGATTACTCTGTTTTAAAAGCAAAACAGTGAAGCAAATCAAAATTAATACCTAATTTCTTTTTGGATTAAATTTCAGAATATATATCATTGGCACATGGAGCAGCAAGATATGGAAGCTTCTCCTATTTTTGCTAAAATGCTGTGAAGAGAATGGAGGGCATGTGAAACAAACAGCTAATTTCTAGGTATGCACTTCAGCTACAAAGACCTGATCTCAAGTTACATGTGCAAGCTATATTCATAATAGTCTTCCAACAAGAAACAAAAATATTGCCATTCTTTGCAACTGCAGAAGCCCCACTAAAAATAAAAATCAATTATCACTATGACTCAAATTTCAGTGCATTACATAATTAAAGTCTAAGTATATTCTATTTTCAGGTGTTTATTTTCAAAATTCACATTTCATTAACATTTTTAAGGTGTTGAAATGTATTTTTTGAACACTTGTGTGGTAGGTAAGTCTGGACACTTGGATTTGTTTTTCAGTAGGAACAAAATGTAAAAAGTATCTTTTTAATGTGGGTTACAAGTTTATACAGAACAAATTGGGTGCAGCTGCTTTTGAATGTCCAAAGCAAGTTTCTGAGGCATTTCCATTCTTCCTTTTATCTTCTGTCACAGATATCAGAATTAAAAACAAAAACAAAAACAAAAACAAAAAAAAAAAAAAAAAAAAAAAAAAAAACCACCAAAAAAAACAAGAGGACCCAGTGCCTTGTAAGTCTAAACCCAAATGAGAGAAGTGAAGTCAAAAACAATTCTTCCAATTTCAGCTTTCCCTCTGGCTTTATTCTTGCTACTCCAGAAATATTAAACAGAAACTGAATGTTTTTAATGGACTGTCAGCAGTATTGTTTTCATTAACAAAAGGAAACTCAATCAACTATTCTGCCAAACCTCTCTGTCTCTTCTTTGATGGACATGATAAGTGGTGCCAAGTATTGTCAAATTCTGCTAAAGTAAATTAAAATTATAGGTGTTCAAAATTTTTTAGGACTAAGCTTAATGTAATTTTGATCATACTTCTTCCTGAAAGAAAAGTAATAGTAAAAGTAAGCAAGAAAGACAATAAAAGTTTAGAGATAAAATAAATTAACAGAAATATTCTATCATTAAATTTGCTTTCCAAGGCAGTGACACATATTGACTGAATTCAAAACATGTCTATTTATACATGACAGCCAGCACTAGTAAGAAAAAGATTAAATATGGTAACTCACAATAGCACTACAGAAACAAGTTTTTTAAAACTAACATGAAAGAAAAATGTGAATAATGAGCGTTTTTAAATACCCCAAAGTTTATCAGGATTTTAATCACTCATGTTTAAACAGTAATATTCTGTCTGGGATTAACATCAATCCCAGTAAATGAGGAGAAAATGCAAAGCCTTTTTTAGAGGACAAGAGTTTAGTATTTACAAATACGGAGTTAAACAGCAGTAATAGTTCTATTTGTGCTAGGAATAGTTGAACTAGTTGAAATATTCAATTTTCTTTATAATATAATGTGCAGAAAGGCAAATTCCATCGAATCTTTCAAATCAATGAATTTGTTCTTCACTCGGCTAAAAGTTAAAGCCCCTGAGTTCGATGTATTCACTCCTGGGACTCTTTAAATTTTGAAGTCCGTCCTGCTGCCCCACTTCAGTTTTAAAAAAGTAAACATCCTTAGTGGTTTCAGCATGTGTGTTGCATTACCTGAATTTGCAGGCAGTATAATCCAGATTGTAAAAAAACTAAACCACTGTTACCGCAGAAGTAGTATTTTCACATAAAAGTTCCAATGAAAGAAATGCAGGTTACAAAAAATTATTTTGCATGTTTGCTGTTCTTGGCAATGAGGCAAAAGTGCTTCCAGTGGCACATCCTGGAAGGGACTCATATACCAAACAAGGCACTAACACAATGTGCAGGATTGTATTTTGCGTAGAACCGAAGATTGGAAGCAGCTTTATAGTAAGTCTTCCAGAAATATGATTTTCCACCATTATATTTATTGTTGGTGGTCGTGTGGGCCAGCACTGGATAATATTGAAGACATTTATGAAGTATTCTATACCTTTCTGGCTCTATTTTATGCCAGTAGTTCAGAAAATTTACAACTGCTGTTCTGTGTAGAACTGCACTGTGAAATGGAGCTTATTGTTAGAGCTCCAGGTCTCATGTCTCCTCCTACATAGTATGTATCTTTTTAATTTGCAGTGCTGCTGACACAGTATGCTTGATTAGGGACTAGTGTTGAAGACAAGTCTGTAGGATAAAATGTTAGCTCTCTTAGTCATGTTATTATATAAATTCTGCCATGTGTACATGCCAAGAGAGATGTAAAATGTAGCTTGATGCAAGTAGAAATACCTCTATTTTAGTGCAGTTGCACAAGAAAATACCCTTTGGAGACTTTGGCCCATGGCAGTCATGAAAGTAATATAGCAGGATGATAAGGGGGTGTTATATATCCTCTGTTACTGATTATGGAACAAATCATTCGTTTGTTTTGTGCTAGGACTAAGGCCCTTATAGTAAAGAGAGAATTGCCACAGCTGGACTGAAATGCAGGTTTTTCAACCTCTGCTCTAGTGAAGTAAACAAAGACATTTTGAGAACTAGGGAGGAGGGTTTAGGACTAAAAGAGGTGTGTATTTTAATGCAGATATAATATAGATTGTTCTACAGCATGCTCTTAAGAGACAGAAGAGATCAATTATAGCTAAATTGAGATGTGATAGAAGGAGATTTAGTGGTATAAGGAAGCTTAAATTAATCCCTCCTAAGGTAATATCGACAAATGTTACTCGCTGGTGTCATCAGTCTAGTGCTTTCAGCAGTCTGTGATGTGGGCAAGAGTACTGCCTCCTGTGAAAGGAAGGACACACTTCATCAGCAGCCAAAACTTGTTCACTGGATTGTCAAAACCCTTAAAAAAAAACCTCCCTGATAATAAAACTCTAAATGCAGCCTTAAGGATTGAAATTTTGCCGTCTCATCAGATTGCCCTTGGACTCAGCACCTTGCTTTCACACCGGGCCAAACTAGTGGCTAGCCAAGGTTCAACACATCCCAATGAGACTCCCCTTGGAGACAGGGCACAGGGTAGAGCAGCTGATGGTTGAGCCCACAACCATGCCTAGGGAACTGCCTTAGTAGCCCAAACAGTGACAAAATCCGCCCTCTTGGCTTCTTCCAGCACTCTCTGCAAGCCCCTTGCACACGGCATATTTGTCCTCTTAGCGTTACACCTCAGCAGCCCCTGGCTGGTAGAGTTCCGCTCCCTCATCCTCCAGTCCCTTTTCTTGGGCTTGGAGGTAGCCAGTGAGAAGCAGAAAGACAGGAACAGTCTTTTGTATTCCTGTCCCCTCCTTCTCTACTGGCCCAGGTTGGCAGTGGAGGAGAGGAAAAAGGCAGCTGCAGATCCCCAGTGGGCTGTGCCCCACACAGACAGTGGGACAGGTGGCAGCTACTGGCAAACCCAGCCCTTCATCATCTGTGCCTCTGTCCAGATACCTCTACCTGAGCCCTAAAACTTAGAAAACTAAAATAAAACTTCTATTTTTCCAGAGGGAAAAGAAACAATGCAAGCTGTGTATACTATTCTATGTGAAGGAGCATTCTTCTTTTCACAGACACCAGGATTAAACATTTGTTCTTCTGCTGCTGTGGTTCAGTTCCTTATGTAATCTTCAAAGGTGAAACCTAAAGTCCCCCCACAGCCTTCTAAATTCAGTGCAATTCTTTATGGTTCTCCCCATAAAGCAGTTTGAATATCTGGGACTTTAATTTGGTGTGATCCTAATCAGAATCATACTAGAGCAAACCAAAGATCTGTGTAGTCCCCTGCATTGGCTGAAACCTTCATGGCCCCCCGTGGATTTCTCTTCTACTTGAAGTCTTCCCTTGAACCCACTCACTGTCTAGATAACCTGTCAGGATGTCACTGAAATCTGTCTGTCTACGGAACAAACAGCACCTTAATAAGACTGGATACTTTTGAGAGAGGAGACAGAGGGAAAATGCAAAACCTGTATGTGGTGGAACATTAGATATTGCCCAGAAAACATCTGAAACTGCATAAATGGAAGCTGTTAATACAGCTTTGAGTTGGATTGAGGGAAGGGAGGAGCCAAAGGACCTGCTGGTCACAGGCGTGAGAGAGATCTAAAATTAGAAAAATCCTGTTAAATACTAAACTGAGAGGGCTGTGGGCAGAACCTGACAGAGTTCGAACAGCTAAAGCAGCATTTTCTCAAAGGAAACAGCAAAGCTCATATGTTGTTTGCTTACAACCTCAGACAGGGAAAGAAATAATAATAATAATAATAATAAATATATTTTATGAATTAAGAACTGTATTGGAGCTATGAAATACGAACCTAAAGAAATTTATGGGTTCCTTGAAGGTTTCTTTTAGCACCTTTATACTTGCAAGAAACAGGTCTCTGGAGATAAAAGGTCAGATTGTGAAGGCTAATATGTCAGGTTACTCAGCAGAATAAAAGGCCAGATTGGACTGTCTTTTTGAAGCTAAGGAAATTCAAAAATGATTTTAAAAATATGCCAGCAGGAAAAACTTCAGGACTTTTCCAATTCCCTTGTGACTTTTTGTTTTTATATTTTCACTAAATACTCAGTAACATGGATACCTTGGAGGACAAATTTGCCTTTCCATTATAATAGAGGCAAATTTTACACATTCTTATAATTCATAACATTATAAAATGTAGATATGGATCCACTTTTCTCTTTGTCTAGCAGAGTATTTTCCATTACTACAGACACAAGAAATATAAATTGAGTTTCTGTATAGATGTTTGTTGAGACGTGCTTCAAATTTGGTAAATGCAGTGAATTAGATAGAAGTGGTGAATTAGAAGAATGAGGGTAGAAAGGAAACTGGATAATGCATGGCTAAGCTCAGTTTGAAGGTGGGTTTAATTTTTTTATTTGGAGTGACTGAAATTCCTGACTGAAATAAATAAAGAACTGAATTTATTGCTTTTGAATATCACAGTACCTTCGTTCATAAAGAAATACATTACGTTGAACCTGAACTCAAAAAAACACCATACTGTGCCAACAAAGCTCACACAGAGAAAGGCTTTGCCTTAGCAGTCAAGTTCAAGCAGACTCCAGACTGAAGAGGTGTGAGCTTGTGTGGTGGGCACCCACCTATCAGCTGTTTGATGTCTGACAGAGCCATTTGACGGAAGCTGTGCTTACTCATCTTGCTCTTTTTTCCTGCCTGCTGAATTCTGTCTTAAGATCTTGCTGCTTAACTTCAACAGACTTTTTGACTACGCTGGGGTCTTGCCAAGGATTTTGGATTTTCCAGATTCTGGATCATCTTTCCCTGACCATGGTATATGGATCTAGATCCAACCCGTGACTGTCACTGAGCCTCAGCAGTTAGATATGATTGCTCACATCCAGATCTTTCATATGCCATGATTGACCCTGCATTTGAGATATGTGGCAGAACTATTTTATTGGGATTGGAAAGTTACTAGTGTAATGTTTATGTGCTTCCAAAACACGCTAAAGATAAGACCAGTTCTAACTTTCTTTACACGGCAGCAATATTATAATGGAATCACAGAATAACACAGAATAGCTGAGGCTGGAAGGGACCTGTGGAGACCAGCTGGTCCAGTCCCTACACTCAAGCAGGGCCACTTAGAGGAGACTTCCTAGGGCTATGTCAAGGTGGCTTTTGACTATCTCCAAGGAGACTCCACAACCTCCCTGGACCCTGTGCTAGTGATCAAACAACATCACAGTAAAAAAAAAACCAAAAAAAACACAACACCCCCACGTGTTTCCTGGTGTTCTGGCAGAGCTTCCAGTGTTTCAGTTTTGTGCCTCTTGCCTCCAGTCCTGTCATCAGAAAAGAGCCTGGTCCTGTCCTCCTTACGGACTGCCCTCGTTTGTCTGTATACATTGATAAGATTCCCCTGAGCATTCTTTAAGCTAAGCAGTTCCAGCTTCTTCAACCTTTTATCTTAAGAGTGGTACTCCAATCCTTTAATCATCCTTGTCACTCTCTGCTGAATTCTCTCCAGTATGCCCATGTCTTACTTGTAGTGGGAAATTAAGAATGAGACACAGTATCACAGAGAATCATAGAATCACAGAATATTCTGAGTTGGAAGGGACCCACAAGTATCAAGTCCAGCTCACGCTCTTGTACAGGATAACCCTAAAAATCGTGCCATGTGCCTGAGAGCATTGCCCAAATGCTTCTTGAACTCTGTCTGTCTTGGTGCTATGACTACTTCCCTGGACAGCCTTTCCAGAGCCCAACTGCCCTCCAGGTGTAGAACCTTTTTCTAATATCCTACCTAAACGTCCCTTCACAGAGCTTCATGTCATTCCCTCAGGTCCTGTCACTGTCACTACAGAGCAGAGAGCAGTGCCTGCCCCTCCTCTTCCCCTCACAAGGAAGTTGTAGCTGCAACAAGGTCTCCCCTTCAGTCCTCAGTTTCCTCTTCTCTGGGCTGAACAGACCAAGTGAGGTCAGCCATAGTTTATAACCTTCATTCAGACTCCCAGCTGTATCCTAACCAGGGCTGAAGAGGGGAAAAAGATCATCTCCCTTCTCCTGCTGGTGATGCTCCTTTTATGCAACCCAGAATACTGGCACCCTTCATTCTTGCAGGATCACGCTGCTGGGTCATGTTCCACATGGTGTTCCCCAGGACCCATAGGTCCTTTTCTGCAAAGAAGCTTTTCAGATGAGTAGTCACCAGCATATATTGGTGCCTGAGGTTGTTCCTCCCCTGGTGCACAATGTTGTTCTTTCCTCTATTGAGCATCTTACAGGAGAGAGTATGGATAATCTGGGAATGGAATTCCTTCATTAGCATCCTCTCTTCAGGCCTGTAGTGTGCTATTTGACTACAGCTGGCCCCATGGCACAATATATATTGCTATATAATCTTTATATATTTGTGTTGGCCACTTCAAAATTATCTTAGAAAATTAATCTTATTTCATTGTTGTATGAGTTTAAAATACCATATTAGATTGTCAAAGATTGAAAGATTTACTGTGTTTGCTCTAAAGAAAGAATCTCTTTCATACCTTTAAAAAATAATTTATTACTGTTTAGAGTTCTGCACTGATTGCTCTTTAAATACTTCTAACCCTGAAAAAGATGACTATATATTAGTAACTGCTGTAGCTTAATAAATTGTAGTTCACTCAATTTCTCCAAGAAATGTGAAAATGAAGGTAGCTAGTTCTCTTCTGCCATGTTCCTCTTTCTCTTATTCCTCAGTGTAACTGAATCTCTTCCTCTTATGATGTTGCAGAAGTGATCAACTAAGGTGAAGACTATTCAGAGCAGTAGTTTCATAGAATCATAATAGTAAGACTGGGGTTCAAGATACAACCTTTTCATCCATTCCAATTACCTGCATGCATTGCAGATTACAATGAAAAGCATTTATAAAATAAGAAATATTGGATTGAGTTCCCTTGCCCACATCAGGGAATGACCAGTGATTATTTTTTCCTGATCACATAATCACTGAGATATTTCACTGAACCCCTGCTCCTTTCAACACAAAAGCTAGATAAAGCTCAAAGATTGAGCAGGTGCTATTTCTTTCCTTTTATCCGTAAGATTTGATGTGTGGCCCCAGGCCCTATTTGCTGCACACTATTCAAATGTCATTCTGAAGACAGAATTATTACTTTCTGCATGGGTATTCCCTATGGCATCTATTATTACTGTATCTGAATACTTCAGAAAGGAGCAGTTAACCATGCTCCACCTTACCCCTGTGAGGTTTTTATATAGCTGAGCCACTTGTGAACTCCTCAGCAGTGTTTAACGTCTTCATTAATGGCTTGGGCAAAGGGGCAGAAAGCATGTCAGCTTTTCTAGTGACACCGGTCAGGATAAAGCTGTTGATACTCTGAGGGGCAGGACCACAATACCTCCACAGCCTGGAGGAATGAGCAAGCAGGAACCTTGGCACACTTGGGAAAAGAGAATTAAAGTCCTTCTCCCAGGATGGAATAAGCCCATGTACCCCGGGGCTGAGTGGACAGGCAGCAGCTCTGTGGAATAGCAGTGGTGGAGGAGGTGCGGTCTTTGTGAATGAGTAGAGCACAAATCAGCATCAAGGTTTCCTGGAGAGGAAGGGCTGCCACATACTAGGATGCATCAGCAAGAGGATAACCAGCAAATCAAGGGAAGAGATTGTTTCCTTGTACTGCAGCCTTCTGAGGTTCAGCGCATTTTGTCCAGCTTTGAGCTCCTTGATATAAAACTGGAAAGGATCCATTAAAGAGTTACTGAGATGCATGCCTAGGTCACCTAGTGACTAAGGGTGCAGAACACTGCATATGCAGAAAGAGACACAGGAAGATTTTTTTGCTTAGCCTGGAGAGGTGAATGTTAAGTATGAATCCAATTGCTGCATTTAGTTTCTAAAAGGGCAGTTATAGAGAAGCAGAAGAGCAGAGTAAAGGACAAGAGGCAATAGTCACAGTCCGCAGCAAAGGGAATTCTGGCTGGATAAGCTGGATAATATTCTTCAGTGTGAGGTCAGTTGAGCACTGCAAATGTGACTGGAAAAGCTGTTGGAAGCTGTCTCTTGGAATATTTTCAAATCTGAATTGTTTTATAATTCTGTGATTTCTAAATAATTTTCCATCACTAATGCATAGAAAGGAATGCCATAGAAAGGAATGTGCTTTAGGGAGACAAAAAGGAAGAAACTTGTCTTTGCAGCCTTGTAATAAGACCAGTTCTCTGGAGGGGAAAACATCTGATTTTACTTCTCATGAAGATTGCTCTACTGTGATATTACTGGAAATTACATAAAGCTCAATTTCCTTGGAAAGAACTTGCAGAAAATTAATGTGGAGGGTATACAAAATAAAATGTAGGTAAAATCAGTGTAATCTTCATTTTGCATGTTGACTGTCTAGGGATTTGGACCAAACTTTAAATCTGCATCTGTCTTCAATCACGGCTTTTACCGAAACTAATATTAAATATACCTTTGGTTATTGTATAAATAGTTGGATATTGAAATGGGCTGCTGATATTTGCACATTGACAATTCAAATATTTATTTGTCCAGTCTACAAGGGAAACTGTGTGAAGGAAGCCATGTTTAAGACACTTTAAATAATTCCCTTTAAAACAGTTTGTGTGCTAGTGTCTTGCACAAACAAGTGTGTGCATGCAAGCACTAGGCTGAAACTGGAAGCTAAATAAACTCTTTCATTATTATTTCATTTTCTAACGATTTTCAAATCCTAGTTGAAAAGGAACACCAAGTTGTATTGCATTGGTGTAAAGGCACAGCCTTGTAATGATACATCTCTAATGCGTGTTGCATAACTTACAATTTTCCTATAGAAGTCAGATACCAAACAGTTACTAAAGAACTGCACTTGATAAGGGAAATGCACAAATCTGAGATGTGTTCAGATGCTGAAAAATACATGATTGCTCTTAGTTGAGTAAAAATATGATTTATATTGCTTATGATTTCTTCTGAAAGAAAAAATACACTACCTTACATGAAAAAATAGGACCTGCAAATTTCCTACCTGTTTTCTTTTCAAACAGATCAAGGTTTTTCTTTTTTACAAGAAAATATAAAGGGCACAATAAAGAACGTCAAAAGAAAATTTGTTCAATTTGAAAGGTATTGAAACAATTAATTGGAATGTCACTATTATAATGAGGCAATCATGTATGAACAACTATTGCTTTTATTAATGATCTGCAGAAGGCGTGTGTTTGCAGTCAGCTCGGGTGGATGTTTTACCCCTGAAACTTTGCATATCTCCCTGTCTGTTTTTAAGTAGTGCTGTAACTTGCTCAGAAATTTAATTTTCACTTGAGCAAGAGAAAAATCATTATGCCAGTGACAAATACATTAATAAAATCTTTGAAGAATCATGATGTTACTTGAACAGCTGCAATGATTTCTTTTACTGCACAGTCCCCAATCTGGGGGATTTCAATTCTGTTCTCTTTTATATGAAAAGAAGTGCATTTCTTTTCACTGGACATCATAATTGCCAAAATAGGTGGCTATGGCTTCATAAAAGTGTCAAATTTATAAATTGCTTTTTCCAGCTATCATATATATCTAGATATATGGGGAGTTTTTTTACTACTACAGTGCACTTCCAGGGGAGTGTTAGTGTTAAATAATGCATTTTAAACAACTGGAAACCAGAAATTCTAATAGCAGGTTTTTAATCTCTTTCAAAAGACAATATTTTACTGCTGACTAAAAGATAATAGTGGGAAGATGCTCAATGTTGCTAGCAAAGGACACTTAGCCATGTAAAAGTAAATGTCATACTTTGAGGTCATATCCTGAATGATATGGGAGTAGGAGATAAAGAGTGGGAAATACTCTTTTTTTCATTAGAGAAATTTAATGCCCGTAGACTCGTTTTTCTTTGTTGGCGTGTAATCAGGCTCAGTTGTAGTAATGCACCCCCTACCCCAGTTTATATATTTCTGTATAAACAAAAGGGTTTCAGTTTAGCTGAAACATATAAGGAAACCAAAGTAGAAAGTTCTGTCTTTCTCTTTGTAATTGGCTCAATGCCAAGAGAGAAGCACCTGTTGGACCTTGTCAATGTCCTTCAAAGTCTGTACCTTATTGGTAATTTGCCAGTGGAACCCACCTAGACTATTAAGTACTAAAGGGACTACACAAAAGAACCAAAGAGTTTTTGCAACTGCCGTAGCAGTGTTAGAATGCTCTCTGCACTTGTGTTCAACCTGCATTTCTTTGGATGTTTCTGTTTATTATTTTCCTTATTATTAAACCTTTTATTTTACAAAGCATGTCCAGAGAAGTTGTCTCGCTACATGATTTAAGCCATTTCTCTAAATAGGCTGAACCCTGAGAGGTATTAGAAACTGCTCTACTCAGTGCTTCACGGATCTTCTTGCTCTACTCATTATAACTGACCCGTGTGCCTCTGCTGTGTTAACGTTAATGGAATGTGCCTCTAACTGACCTGCTAACCAAAGCCACTGGTTGGGACAGGCACTTGACAATGGCCAACAAGAGGCTGCTCAAAACATGAAAATTAATTCTAAAGTTCTATCTGTACAATTGGTTTCAAAACCTTCTGCATAAAGCATCTCACAAAGGTTTACTTTTTCTCCTGTTACACTGCTGCACAGCACCAAGGTGGGGTGGGACTGTCAAAACGTGACTTAAAAGATGCAGAAATCCTCATCTAGCTTCTCAGAATACAGGGATGTAGAATGCCAAAGTTCAAGTAAGTTGTGGGTGTACGTGATGATCAAGTGAAATGTATGGGATATAATATGGGAAAGAATTTCCCAAAATTACTCTGGAAGGAGTTTATATTTTTCTTTTCAATCTTTAACTAAGCATATTATTTGTCACACAAGTGGTTTCTTGTCAAGTAGGCAGGGGAATTATGTGAGCTCTAGTGATTAAACACAGAGATGTTAAACCTTGTCATAGCCTTGCGTTTGTCTCTGGGGCTGTCACTGTAGGAGGTGCCAGCTACTGAGACCTGTCAAAATCCATTAAATGTGATCTGCTGCTTAATGCCCCGATCTGATGACAGGACAGGGAATCTGACAATGCAAGAGGAGCAGGTAAGCAAAAGAGAGCTCATAAAAATACTCCCACTGAAGTGCAGAGAAATACGTTTTCGTTACCGGTTTCTGAAAATCATTTTTAAATAAAAAACAGTGCAAAATTTTGAAGGAGTGGTTCATAACTGGAGAGGAGACACTAATGAAATTCTTTTTTTTTCTCCAAGAAACAAAGAGGAAGTACCTGTCTCATTCAAGCTAAGCAAGCACTGCTCTTCTGCTGATCAGAAGAATAGAAGGATTTTATGTAGTTAGGAAGGTCCTAGAAGTCCAGACCATGAAAGCTGTGGGAAAAAATATCTCCAAGGGCAGAGGTGGAACCAGAAGATAGGAGACCATGGGGGACAAATACAACATCAGACTAGCATTCTCTGCTGCTGTATGCAAACAAGAGGAAAACAAGGCTTTTCCCAGTAATTCCTCAGTGTCAATTACTCACACCAGTGCACAAAAAGTTTGAGGCATAGCTTTCTGTTTTCCTGTTCATTCACTTGCATTCAGATGCTTATGGGCTGAAAAAGAATGGGAAATTACACAATGCCAGAGCCCCAGGGACCTGCCTGTCCCTGCCCACCCCAGTTGGCTCCCTCAACTCTGCCCTTGACTCAGGACCCTATTTCAGTCCCCAGGATCAAACAATGCCATGGCAGAGCACTGTGAGGAGAGATTTTCCACAGTCTTAATGAGCCTTCACTAGTGAGATCAGAAAAAGGAGGTTTTCCTCGTTTGCAGAGGTATGTCATTCGACTGAGAAAAGCCTTACACTAAACTTTATTTGTCAAAAGCAAACAACACATTAAAAATTCATTGCATATACCCAAGCATGATAAGATGGGACATACTTAGATTTGAACCTGACTGATACTATTATTGTACAGAACATTTACTCAGTGGCTAAAGCATGAAGGGTTTTCAGTGTCCACAAAAAAATTTTTAAAAATCCTGCATTTTTTCTCAGGCTTCTTTTTTTATTATCTTGTCATAAAAAATACTAGTTTTAGAACTGCTGTATCTATTTTGATACTTACAAGACTATTAGATCTGTGCTAGTTCCTGAATTAATAAACATACCCACAAATACACTAGAATACCAAAACCCTAGAAAATCTGTCCATCAGGAACAAATTTTTATGTGGAGAACATGAAAACATGAGATACATGTTTTACATAGGTCTGAAAGGGATCTCCTACATCATAAATCAAGGCTTCTACATTTTCAAGCACCCACACACACGACACAATCACACACATTATAAATTTCTCAAGTTGCATATTGGAAACCGGGATTTTAATCTCATTACTGCTACTGGATGGCTGTTCAAAATGTCATTTCTATAAAAGTTAGAAACCCTTACCTAATTCACTGTTTAACTGTGTTTACACAGCTAGTTTCTGTGCCAGGCTCATCCTTTAATTTAACCTAGTTTTGCCTTCCCATTTTTGCAATGCACTTTCAGAAACAGGTGACATTGCCTCACAGTTTTCATCTTGCTGTGCTGAAGAAAACCAGACCTTTTTGGAAGGGTTTGCCTTTTCAGTTTTTATCCTAACACTTATGTCTGAACCAGCTTCAGGTGTTTTTTTGGGTTTTTTTATTGCAAATGACCAAAATAATTTACTGTGTTCTAGATAATAACTTACACATCATAAAAAAGTACAAATCACTGATGAACGATATCCTGTTTTAGTAATACCGTACTTTGCCCTTTTAGAAGATGCATGTCTCCCCTCTCATTAGGTTTCTCTTTACAGTAGTTCGAGTGCTGACTTCAATGAGGCCAATATTTTAGCTCTACTTTTCAGCAGATTTAGGAGTCATGGTTGCATCTCGACATTTTGGGAGCAAAATAAATCCCTTTAATTGTAACAAAATGTTAAAGCTCCACAAATGTTCTATGGATATTACACTACTGGGAAATGAAGCAATACTTAAAAAAAAAAAAAAAAAAAATCAACCAAATATTTAAACTGAAGAAGAGATGAACAGGGGAATAATGTTGTCCCCTTGATAAATGTGGAGTTACACTTACAGTTCTTCCTTCCCACCGTCTCCAGAAGCTGGAAGAGCTACCTATTTTTAATGACAGTTCTTTGATCAGCTTATGTATCTTCTAAGGATGCAGTTTGGACAAAGAAAGGAAGTGTATGACTACGCACGTGACTCAGGTAATAATTAGTGGTTTATAGCATTGATCTAGGCTGAATCAAAAGTGACTTTCATTTGCTGTATAACAAGTTCAAGGTTATCTCGCATCCAACCCAGTATTTCCAGCTGTTGCATTTTAAATACCAGTCAGTAGCATCTCAGCAGGACTGTTGCACCTCCAGTACAGCAAGAACCTTTCTCCTGTTTTACTATGAGGCTGCTGGCATGAGTAATAAAGAATTTTCCTGAGACACAGACTCCAGGATCTGATAAAAATTGGCAATATATCCTGATGGCATCCTGTTGCCTGTCTTTTCTTCAGTAACCTCAATATCAAATTTAATTATGTAGGTTGAGTTTTTTAGACTTGTCTCAGGATATAAAATTAATTCCCATAAATCTCATGCTCTCCTCATTCTGGTCTGTGCAGAGGTTAGTGAACAACTGTCCCCCTGCCTTGCTGTTCAAGAGGGCTTTCAAAAGGGCTGCAATCTTAGGCATAAATATTATTGAAAGACTGACAGACTTCTGAAAAACTAATTTTCCCATCCGCTTATCAAGGATTTGTAGACAAGCAGGCACCTAGAAACTGCTGTTTAAAAGCTGAACTGTGCAGGCTAATGCTTCTAAATGGAATTGGCTGCCTTAGGTATATTTATTTGTTATTTTGCCTATTTCTATCGAAGTTCCTTCTCCTGCTTCTCTTCCCCTGGAGTCTTAGTGAATAGTTATTCACTTTCAATTGGTTGAAAAAGAAACCAGCAGAGAAGATGAAAGCTCACCTGAGAGGCATTAAGAGGAATTACATTGCTCAAGTTTTCTGTAGACTACCAAGTCAGTTCTTCACCGTTGAAGACTTGGCACTCAAAAACTCATGAAGAGATGGGCAGTGTCTTGCCAGTGTTAATCTGAAGGTTAACTGTCACAAACACAGATTGAGGATGTGACTTTGGGGCAATTGTTATCACAACTCTAACTATTTTATGGCATTTGGGGGTCCTTCATGCACTCAGTCTTTTGAGATTAATATCATTGTCAATTTTACATAAGGATATACTCAACGGCAGTTTCACAAAGAAATGCAAAAGGCATTTGTGGAATAACATGAGCACAGAATGCATATCCAATAGCCTCAGCAGTGCATTTTAGTAGCATCTTGTAAACAATAGACTTAACTATGCACTTATGTGTAACGTGTATGATTCGTCAGCACAGTGGTAGTCTGTTTAAAATATGAAGCTGTGGTTATAATTGTATAAATTGAACTGCCCAGCATTTTTTCAATGGGAAAATTATTCGATGGAGGAAGATTTTTGTAAGTAATAATTCTTAAACTGCAGATATTGAGTTTAGTTTCCAAAGTGGTGGAATTTATGATCAAAACAGTAAAGCTCTTTAGCCACTAATACAGTTGGTAGCCTGAAATTTTAAGAATTAGGTGAGAGATTAGTATGAAGATGCTCTCCTGTGGGATTCAGAAGACTCTAATCTGCAGACTTTTCATTGTTAGATGAGTGGCCTGATCATCACATATTTCAACTACTCTAGATGTATCTTTCCTTTTGGATGGTTCCACTTTGTACTAAAAATGCATTAAAGGAGAATAAAAGAGATTAGTTTCAGCACTGCTTTTGGGTACAGGAGATGAAAGATCAGATAGTTGTTCTGAAGGATATTTACACATATAATAAGTACCAGTTCCAATAAGAGATACTAGAAAACCCTTCAATTTCCTCAAATGCTTAGTAACCTGGTGGGCTAGACATTCATCTAGACATCAGCACTGAAGTTTCAATTGCTGGGCTTAATCATATGGAATAAGAACTTTCCTATCTTAGGAGAACACACAATGCATGAGAATCCCCATATTTCATAGTCTTTATATCAGCTTCACATGTACTGGGAAATATCACAAAGAATAATGAACCCACAGCACTCTGCATTTTGCAAGTCCTCACTCTGGCATTTGACCCCACAGTACATACCCATAGCAGGGTAGAAGGTATCACCTTCTCCGTGGGACCATTCTTTGGCTGTATCAAATGATCTTCAAGCAATTTCCTTTCTCCAGTGGTATACCAACTGTAACCAACAGCTCCCAGGGCGCATTCTATCATGATAAAAAAGATCATTTTAGTAGCCTTGCAAGAATTCTCCTCTCATTCAATCCTTCAAATATGTTCTACTATGCATAAGATCTCCAATATTGTCAAATAAATTACCCATCTACAGCACAAACTCATGAACTGCTAGACAGAAGTTCTACAGACAGATTTAGGATAACTGGGGACCAAAAGATGTGACACAAAAACTATTTTAATCCCTTTCCATATTAGGAGGGATCTATGCTGTTTGTAACAAGAAAAGCACAGTTTTGTCAGCTAGTTTTTCAGAAGATGGGTATTTTTTATTTTTTCTTTAAGATAATCTCAAAGTGCCAAAAAATATTTACACTTCTTACAGAAATAAAAAATTTCCACAGGCCTAAAGCCATTTAGTCTGAGTGATGTCTACTTTCTTCTCTTTCCTGTTTTTATCCTACTACACTTGTTGTTGTTTTTCTTGCCAATGGATAGACATAAATGTTGTTGCAGAAACAACTGGAAAACAGGTACATATATTTATGTAAACCAGTATTGAATCAACTTAAAAAAAAAAAAAAAAAAAAAAAAAAAAAAAAAAAAAAAAAAAAAAGACAAAGAAACCAAGGTTTTCAATGCTGTTCTGAAGATCATTATGACCACAGCTGCTTATGTGCAAAGAATACCTGATTGAGTTCTTCTGACATTCCTTAAGTCTGCTATGAATTTACAGAGTTAAAATTGTTATATGTAGTTAAAATCTGTGCCCAATATTCATCATTAGATGTAGATCCTTGTGTTGTTTTCTTTTGGTCTCTGAACAGTGATGGCTGTTTTATTTGTTTATGCAGCTCTGTGCTCTATGGCTGACAGCTCCACATTTGGGAACATCTGAAGAAGGGGTCACATGACCTTTCCAAACATGGGAAAACTCTGTTCTTCTCAAGATGACCCAAAATGTTCTAATTATTGGTTATTCCCTCTAGTTGGTGATGCAGCCAACAAGCACGTAAAGTTCAGTGAACCCACAAGTGTACAGCTGTTATCTTTGACTTGTGGCCAAAATAAAAATTGGAACAAAATTTACCCAGAGAAGTATAAAGCTTCCTGTTTAAAGCAGTTCTTTTCTAAGCCAAATAATCAGATTGAAACTAAGGAAGAGTGAATCCTTTTTCTAGAAATGGTGATTCAAACCAGGGTTAACATTTCAGAGATGAGACGTTAACACAGATGCACAGTGACTTGACTGCGCAAGTCTCCTAAAGAACACAAGACTCAAATGTGTGTGCAGTTTTGCCTCATAATCCAATTGTTCTAATTTCATCATATATGTCATCTTTTCTTGCAGGCTGGAAGTTGATTTTATTTGTCCCCTGCATAATCAAGGTGAAGGTTGAAAGACGGCAGTGGTCGGTCAGCTGGAGTAACCTCTGGCACACACCAGTGATATCTGCTCTGATGTACCAGTTTGGAGCAGCCAGAAATGAGAAAGCAATAACTCCCTACTCTTTTCAACATTAATGTTTCTTAGGAAATTTCCATCATTAACTAATCTGGATCTTCTTACATGGAGTCAAAAAGGGGTGATAGAGATTCGGAACCATAGCAGAAATTGCACGCACCTCCTCTTCCTGCTGCTTTTCCAGGCACCTCAGTCTGATATGCTCTTCAGATCGATTCTGTACTACCTAAGACCATAGGGAAGGGAGACAATGTAATCATAAATAAAATTTCACAGTGCTTTTCATAGCTGTGCTTGCCTATGTTGTACAGCAAGCAGATATAAAAAGCTGATTCCTGAACATATGTAAGTCACATCCATAGTAAGCCAGAGGAGAGAGGTCTTTCCACTACAGTGAATGTGTGTATCAACTCATCCGAATGGGTATTTGATTTCTGTTGAACTGTATCATGAGTTGCAAATCAGCTTCTACTTTCCAGGTAGTATAGCCTGCCTGACTGATAACAAGGCTTAATTAATGTGCATTTTAAAAGCTCCTTCCTGTCTCTTTATTTTGAGACAAGGCACATTTGTACAGGGAAGAGTGCAGGTCTTACTAGCAGATGTAATCCTATCCAGAATTCCCCCTGCACCAGCTGTTTGTGACAATAACAGAAATGCAGCAGTGCACTGAGATAATACTTTTTTCGGAACAGAAAGCACCTTGTTACTGTGGATGCAAAACCAATTGTAACTAAAACTTCTGACAGCAAATTCGATAATAGTTCGCATTTTAGGTTGTCACCCTCGTAATGTCATCAGCAACAGTTTTCAGAAGTCTGTTGAATAAATGAATGGATGTTCTCACTGTACACCTTAAAAGCCAGTGGCTGCCATTCTTTCAAATGATGGGTTTAGATGTGAAGTGTTTTTAAAGGAACAATTTTTGTATTGGTTGGGAATTGGATTTTTCATCAAACAGAAAAGAACATTTTTCAAGGTAATGCCTGATAGACTGACAAATAACTGGCAACCAGTCAGTAGTTGGACAATTATGTCAATAAAGGCAATGTTGCAGTCAAAAGTTTCTAAAAACATAGCAGGCCTTCAAAACATTTTATTGCAATTTCTGTGCATTGTAGGGAGAAAAATGTTAGTAAAACACATCCCCTCCTAAACTGTTTCCTGTCTCTAAGCAGCCAACAATGTCTTAGGCAAGAAATGCATTTTATCTTGTATTTTTCCTTTCAATAAATATTTCTTTGAATATAGATGATATTTCTATTTCATTAAGTTCTTACTAAGGTATCTCTCCACTCTGAGACCAGAGAAAATAAATTCTGGATAGAGTAATATGTAAGTACTCATCTTCAAACTGCAGGTAGTGAAGTGGACCTATTTCTCCTCAGTATTCCAGGTTTTAAAATTTTATTTCCTTTGGAACAGCTCAATTGCTTTTCTCAGATTTTGGGGTGGGTTTTTTTCTCTCCTTCCAATGTGTTATGTTGACTATCTTATCTATTTCATGTTTTACTTGTGTTATTTGAAGTGCTTTTTTCCAAAAAGCAAAGGGATATGAAAGCTATTACCAGGAGGCAAATAAAATGGATTAATCTCTATGTGATAGAGTACTCAGATTTCAAGATAAAAGCAGAAGAATTACCACGGAATGTTATGAGAGATGCACAAACAGTACATGGAGGGAGGAAAGAATAGCACACCAAATTATATGTTTTTAAATAAATTTACTGCACAAGAAATCTCTTCCTTATAAAGCACACATTACAAGGGAAAAGCACACCAATATATTATTTTCAGATCAGTTACAAGTAGAATTGTATCATAATCTTGTATCATTAACTGATATTTGACCATCCAAGCTGTCTCATGTTTATTTCTCCTCAGATCCTTCTGTGCGTTTCTGGTGCTATTTCTTCCGCAGGAGTGGGGCAGAGTCAAGTGCTTGGATTAGGGAATGAAAGAGTCTCTTGCTACTTCACCAGAAGTCAGTTACTTGTGGGAAGGATATCCAGATGGGGAAGCTTGGTCTATTGCCCAGAAACCCTGCTTGTGCATGACATGAGTGAGAGTTTGACAGCCACTGAGAACATCAGGTTGCAGCTGGGGTGAGTATGTGGCACAGTCCCACCTGATGAACCATTCAAATTTTTCTGTTTTCTGCAGAGCTGATAAATATTTTTTATGTTTTGAGAGAGACAGAAAAGGATGTCCAGGAAAATCAACAGGGCACTCAAGCATTATATGAAAGAAATGATAGAGAGGAAACACTAGTGAAAGGAGACAAAGACAGCATGGTGTTAAGAATTTGATGTGATGTGATAGGAGCCATAGAGGAAAAGTAATGTGTGGATAGCTGTCACTGAGGGGATGGCAGGTGAGAATGCTTTGAGTTTGTTAGAAGGGCTGAAGAGAGGATTGGGTGAGGACAATACCAAATATTTGTGTGAAAGAAAAGGAGTGTATGTGTCCGTGTGTGTGTGAATAATCAAAGAAGTCATTCACGGAGTGCTCAGTAAGAAAGAAGCCAGCTGTTTGAATGGCTGTAGGATAAAAGGTGCCATGATGTTGAGTACGAGGAGGAAACGGGAAGAGGCAGGAAGCAGATGATGTTTGTGAAGGATGATGGAGGGATGCCTTGCAGGGTCAGAAACAGCATGGGACAGTTACAAATCAGAAAAGTAGGCCGAGGTGGTATTTATAATGAAAATGAGTGGAGGATTTATGGAGGTTTATCTTCATTCAGGTATCTGGTGATTTGCAGGGCCAAAAGGTGGAACTGAGCAGTGTCCATGGAGTGAGTGTGCTCAGGTGAGGTAGGAGTGATACTGCTGTGTCTTGTGGCCACTGAGAGGCTTGCTGCCAGCACACTTAGCTGTCTGGGTGTTAAAGAAGGAGATTTACTAATGAGACCCAAACAAGCCATACCACCATTAACTAAACAAGTTTAAAGAGTGTTTCCTACAGTCTGAGAGGGAAAAGTATTTTAAGCATTTAGTGTCCTAGATTTGCAGTTATCCTCTGCACTGGTGCATCACAGAGCATCAGTAAGATTCCTGACTTCACGTTGTAAAATACAGAGCAGTAGAACTGCAGGGTACCGAGCTGCGAAGTATGTGATGAAAAAAATATACCATAAAGGCATTGAGGTGTTCGTCTGCTATAAACTATGGCAACATCAGGATTCTTGGTTATAAATGTATAGTTGTTCTGTTAATCAGTTAAATTGTTGTCTTATTTAAACTATCTACAGGTAAATTATTCTCTGTTTAGGAGGAAAAAAAAATTATATAAATGCATTAGAAGGGCATCTATCATAATTTATCATCTGAACAGAGGAACAAGGTCTACTGTACTTGGGATATGAGCACAAAAAGATCGTGTTAGATTTATGAGTCTGCTTGGGAAAGTATCTCTTCTATTTCCTGTCCTGCAGAGCCCCCTATCTATGGGCTTGCTCTGTGCAACTTGACTAATTTGGGGGATGTCTTGTGAACTCATTTCATTTCTCCATATACAATGAGATTTTCCTTGCCAAAAGAAATGCTGTCTTTCTTACACAACAGCTCATTACGTTTTCTTTGTTTTGCTCTTAAATAAAAGATTTTCCTTGAACCTCATAGAACTGCATTTTGTAAGCTGATACTGTTGCCATGACAGGTGAAAGAAATTAAAACATACAGAAACATAGTGCAACAGGCCCTTCTGAATATTTAGGCACTCACATTAATTGATGGCAGTTAGTGCTCACTGCTACAGTTCTGTAAGATTAGAATGATTTTTAATGAAGCCCAGAATCAATGTCTGCTGGTCATGAGATGGAGTGAATCCATTCCTCCTACATGTGACAGCCTTGAGTTCTTAGAAAATCAGCAGCCAGAAAATGTGGCAAAAAATTGTGCAAAGAAAAACATCATCAAAGAACTTCAGGGAAAAGTTTCTCTCCTGCTAAAATGAAAAAATGAAATTTTCCTTTTCTTATTTATATTTTTAAGTGTGTGCATGGAAAAGCAAACTTCTACAAATTAAATTACTGGCATAGTTAGTGATCATAGTGGGTTTTACTTCCTTTTCTACTTCAAATTTGTCTACACTGAAGCCAGAAATGCAGTGCAGCTCCTGGAGACTGCCAGGTCTGCTACAACAAAATGTAGTAAAAACAACACAAAGCTTAAGGCTTGCAGAAGTTTGTGCAGACCTCAGGCAAATGACCAGGAGACATAACCCTGCTGGCTCCCATCTGCCCTCATGACACTGCTAGCAGGATCCAGCTTCACAAATGATGAAATAATCTATGCCACATCAGGATAAGCAACACTCTTAAGTTTGTAGTTAAGAGTGTAGTGAGCAGGGAAAAGTAATTCTTGGTTCTAGCCCCATTTCACTGTGAATGGTGGAACGATTCAGCACCAGTGAACACAAGTGTGTTGCTACACAAAAGTGGGCCAAGAAACTTGAGCACTGGGCCTTGACTGTCATCGTATCATTATCAGATTTTTACTTTCCTGGGTATTAAGTCCTTTAAGTCCAAGATGAACTTTACATGATCGTTTGTAGACAGACAGAGTACAGTTTAATTTGTGGTCTGAGTCAGACAAGCGTGGGACAGTGTCAGTATAAAAGCCACGCTGTGCTTTTAATCGGTTCTGTGCTGGTATAATCAACATTTACTGTATTTGTTTTTAATTAATTCTGTCAGCATCTCTTAAATATTTTTCAGCTTGGACAGCTATGAGTCTATGTGAAACCTAACCATCTCTGCCTGGGGCTTTGGGAGTTTGGCAAGGGCTTGGTATCTGTCTCCCAGGGCATGGTACTGCTGAACTGTATCTAACTTCTAGGTGCCAAGAAAATGCTAAGACCCGTATTCTGTTTCTGATAGTGGCAAAAAAGAATGTTTTCTAGGGAGAGCACATGGGCTTGATTTCTTTTTATGATGTTTCTCCTTATACTCTCATGGCATCTAGAAGTGCTGTATTTAGAGTAGTTAAAGTTGTTGCATTCCTGTCTAGTCCTTTTAGTACCCCTTAACAGATGTGCTGTCTGTGAATTTATCTAGCCTCTTTTAAATCCTGCTGATACTGTCTGCTTCCACAGTCTCTGCGCTCAGAACACTATCTGCTGCACAAAAACCCCCTTCTTTTATTCAGTTTAAACTTAACTCTAACAGTTCAATCCAGTTTTGTATGCAATATTTAGCAAATAACAGTTCAGCTAATCTATTGCCTTCATTATTTTGCAAAACTTGTTCATATCCTCTCTCTTGCTTAGCCTCTTCAATAGGAAGGTTCTCAGCGTCTACTCCTTATAAAGCTACTGCTCCTCATCATAGGCTATTTTAACTGTCCTTTTCTGCACCTTTTCCAACTCCACTACACCTTTCTTTGAGATGCAGAGAACAGAATGACACACAGGACTCTGTGTGCACAGCAGAGCTATTGTACAGAAGCAAAGAGACGTCCTTTCTTGTCCACAGCATCCATCCTGGTGGTGACCAAGATTTTGCAGGCTTTTTTGGCAGCCCCTGCACACTGACTCAATGATTCAGAGAACCGTCAACTCTGCTGCTTTAAAATGTCTTTCACTAGATTTAATATCAGTTCTGATGTCAGCACCATGTAGACAGGGTTCAGGTTCTTTTTTTCTTAGGTGCATTACTTCATGTCTGTCTTCACTGAAGTTCACCTGCCAACCTTTTTGCCTTAGGTGGCCTTGTATCTGCAGACTAGGAAATGTTACTGTTTATTTCCTTCTCTAATACGCTGATCATCTCTGGGAGGGCATTGAAGATTCTTTTTAAATTAGAAACAAGACCTGTGACCTCTCTGTGTAACACCAGATCTTTAACCAGCTTCCAGTCTACAAAAGAGCATTTTCACCACATCCAGTGGAAGCTTAATAATCTTTGACGTAGAATCTTATCAAAGACTTTAAAAAAAAACCCCAAATTTATTATTAAGGCAGGTATTATCTTTGTCCAGGTACCTCCTGTTCAAGCAAAAGCTGATTAATGTTGTAAGATTTTGCTTTACAGAAGCTGTGCTGACTCTTTTTGCAGCAATCCCTGTCCATTTGGGCTCTCAGTGATGTTATTCGCTGTTATGAACACTACGCCTTAACAAAAGGTGAAGTCAGAATTCCCAGTCTAGTCTGTAACTCTCAGGATCTCCTTTAGGACCACTTCTATAGGTGGAGCTCATCCACCTGTACGTTGGCACAATAACTGCTTGTAAAAAGAGGCTTCATGACTCGGCTGACGTCTCTACAATTTCACATTCAGTCAAATAAAATATGTGGTGGTGAAGGTGGTCAGTTAAGTATTTTGGTACCTGGCTAGACGTCCAGCTTTGCATATACAGTGGTTTCTCCTGTAACACACACGGTATGCCTCCTGTGTGCCTTAGAGCCGCTGTGTAAAGCTGATATTGCCTTTGGCAACTACAGAATAGCTCTCACTCCCAGCTTCCAGGAAAATGGAAGATGCTAATACTCTCATGCTGTTCTTCACCTTGTACTTGCTGTTTCGCTCAGTATGTCAGTACTTGAAAAGTGCCAGGCATATGTTGGTTGCTGCATGTCACTCTCGCTGTCTCGGAGTCTTGAGACACATACATTAGATATGTGACATATGCTAAGAGTGAACTGTTGATGTTCGAAAAGGATTTCCATTGCTTAACACAAGCTTTGTGAGTGATAGCCCTCCAGCTTCTCCTACCTAATCCTCTGTGTGTCCCGTGACTAGTTAACTCTGTGCTTTATGAGCTTGCACAGTGTGTGGAATTTGCAACATAACTATTCAGTGAGTTTAATCGGTTGTAATCAATCCTCTTTCGACCTCTGCTTTGGAAGGATGAACTGGGAAATCCAAAATATTTCCATCTGCTGACCTACTGTGCCTTCTTCCATTTACTTATTTTTCTCTTGACATTTCAGGGTTTTTTTTTTTTTAATTGTTAACTATTATTTTCCCTCTTCTCTGTATTTATAACATATTTTAATACATTTATTGATGCTTTCTTATTTGATTCTATAATCTACCTTTCAGTTTTTCCTTTCTCCAAATCATTTATTCAGTCCCTCATTCTACAGAGTTTGGGAAGCTGATATTTCCAGAACTAAATTAATTACTTGGGTCAGAAAGAGTGTCATTATATCATCAGGGTGTGATGGGTTAGAACAATCTAGCACAAAAGACTACAGTCCAGTTTATTCTTGATAGGTCAAAATCCTGGATATCATCTCTTCTGTCGTTCTAAACTGAGCTTTACTAGGACTGGATGATTCAATGGCACTTATACCAGAAAAAAATTCAGTCCTTGATAATTTTTTAGTGAATTGTGCTGGGATTTTTCTGTGCTGAAGAAACAACAAAATCTAAGTAACTAGGTAATGGCTGTAGCACAATGAAAATAATTATCTAAAAACATTGCACAGAACAATCCTGATCCATGCATAATCTTAATCAAGCCTCTATTAATAACATAGAACACCTTGCTAGCATGAACAGCACAACAGAGTCATTGAACCTCAAGTGTTGTAACTAGGCTTTTTACTTCATCAAATAGAACTCATAAACAAATTAGAAATATGGTAGGAAAGACATTGGTGCTGTCTGCTATATTTTATCCAGGAGGAGCAAAAATGCCTTGCTTACATGTAGAAATAATACTGTAAACATGATGATTCAAGGGCTTTGAATGAGATACATTTGATAAAACAGATTTGGGGCAGGAAATACTAGTTTGATGAGTATTTTAGGGTGATCTAGAATGATGTGCATAGAGACTGGGCATGACCCAGATTTGCCTTCCTTCAGTCACTTCAAGAATCTGGTCTAAGTATATTTTGGGTGAAGATGAATAGATGAAGCAAAGAAGGCAATTTTTTGCAGATTCGCTTTAGCATGTAATGTCATTGTAATGGTCTGATAACTAGGGTTATGCACGATCTAATTTCTGAGGATGATGTCATATTTCATAAGCATCCAGCAGAGATGATACAATCATTTCACAGAGGGAGCTATATGATGAAATTGCCAGCAACACCACATGGATCAGTGGCCCAGCAGGTTACATTCAATTCATGTTTTATATGGTGCTAATATGTCTTTTTTAGCTGTTTTTTTCACCTGAAGATGTCATAGTGAAGAACTTTTATTTTATTTTATGTTCAGATTTTTAATTTAAAATCTGACTTTCTTGTTTGTTTTTAAAATAGAGTGATTAAAAATGTTATAGAATTTTTTTCACTTTAGAGGTTTCTACTTGCTTTGCCCACTTTATAACCTCATACCTATTGAATTTACACGGCAAGGGGTTGGTAGCAGGGGGCTGCAGGGGGGTTTTATCTGGGTGGTTTCTCTGAGGAGCTGCCAGAAGCTTCCCCCATGTCTGCCAGAGTCAATGCCGGCCGACTCACACATCTCCACTAATGCCTGGTCATTCTGTTCCATAGTCTTCCTTCTGCCAGCTAGATAATACCAGCTCCTAACTAATCATAGGATGCAAACAAACAGAAGATCACATCATTATTGCCTTGTTCAAATTTTTGCTGAGGCTAAGTGCTCTTTGAGACCTTTAACAGTCCTACCTAAATAAAGATTGAGTTAAATAAGAGTCAGTCCCCTGAAACTAAGTATAAAGGAACTAAAATTGCTTCCACATGCAAACAAAGCATAGACTGAATTCAGAATTCAGACGAAATTGTGAGGCAGCTTTTAGTTTCTGAGCCTTCCCTCCAGTCTTACCTCATGAAGGATTGTTGAGCAAACTAATTTCTGTCCTTTCAAGTCCTCTCTTTTTTTCCAACACTCTGCTTTGCAGGTACATGTTCAGCTGCATTGCTTCTTCTCTATGGCCTCTTTTATTTCTTTGGGTATTTTTCCCCCTCTCCCCAATCTCATTTAATTTCATGCTTCCAAGCTCTGTTTCTGAGATTATGCAAACAAAAATGCAAATCATTCAAGTTCTTTCTCTGAGATGATTGCTACTGTGGTTCTTTGCATATTCTTCTTCAGATTTCAAAGAACAGAAGCCTAAACCCTAAAATTTTATTTCACATTTAGCATGTTATCATAAAAAAGGGTACTTGTCCTGTGCAGAGCTTAGAAGTAAATAGATGCCAGCTTTGACTTCTAATTACATTAAAAAACAAGATCAGCAGCATGTCCCAGTGGCGAATTTCAGTGTTGTGCACTCTTTTTAGGTGTCCGGTCCCAGTATAAGAGGCTTTGCTGGTGTGGAGTCTTTCCAAATTGCTTAGCCACTGATGTCCACCAAGGTTCTCTTCCCATAGTTACTAAAGTGGATTTCTCCCCTAACAGACATCTCCCTGTTCACCTGTATTTGCATTACAGGATCACTCTTGGCTTCCACAGCTCTTACTAAGGCTTCAACAGCTAATAACAGCAACACCCCTTTGCTTAGCAAGAGTTTACCAGAAAGAGGAGTAACACTGCACTTGTTGCACCCTTGCTCTCCAGCCATACACAGCCTGAGTGGTTCCAGTGGGGAACTGCTCTCTGCAACTCTCTGTGAAGTCACCTTAGGTAACAAATACTGAGATTACTGTCCAGCACACACTGCTCGTGCATTTTGATCAGGAGAATTGAGTGTTTGGCAGGAATTCATACTAGGAAGAATAAAAGCACAAGTTTTGATGAAGTGGGCATTGCTTTGTCAGTCAAGTCCAAAAGTAAAATGTCATAGGAAGAGCTGTGAACACAACAGACATGAAAATACAGCTGTCATTATTTTCCTCTTCTCACTTACATGAAGAGAAAGATTTTTTTTTTTTTTTAGTCTCTATTTGGATACATTGGGAAGGAACAAGCATTACTCGGATCGGACTGCATAAGTATTTAAAAGATATGAACCTCATTGCTTGATGTTGAATCAGTATTAAAGAAATTCCAAAGATGCAGCAATTAAAAATCAAATTTAAAAGTAAAAATATAGAAAAAAGTGGAAAAGTAGTTAGGTTTTGTTATAGTACCATCATCAGAAATGCAAGGTGTGAAGAATCTCAATTTACAAAATGTTATCAGTCCAAATGATTTTGATAACAGCTTTCCTGGTGTTCATAGTATCACCCTGATATTCAAACTGAATTTACTGTTTGGCAACCCTGCTCAATTGTAGTCAGATGTGAACTAGATTTGACATCCATGTTTTAAAATTACCTCTCCAATCTTATATATTCTTTTTAGGTGTTAAAAATTACATTGGGACCAGTTTGACTATTTTCATTACTCTTTGCACTTGTAAGCATATTTACTCAGAAATTGTTTCATTTTCTTATTTTTTGTTCATCTATGATTGTTCACATTTAGGTGGTCACAGCCCTTTATGAGGCAATTGGTTTTCCTGGACAATGTATGTCAAAAAATGAAAAGAAATTGACATTCCTTTCTGTCTTCATTCATATTTCTTTATGATACTTCTGGATAAAAATGTATTTCCTCCTTATTTTTACCATGGGTCCTTCAGGCAGTTACTGTCCATTATGTTGGACAGAGATGGACACTAATCACTGTTGTTTTAAGGACTAGATGTTAATCAAATGCTTTAAAATGCAATTTGTTTGGTTCCACGTTGAATAAAGGATTAACTTGTCCATTTCTTTCCCATTCTGGCCTTGTGCAAGCTTTTGTGTGCATTCAGATAGCCTTCTTTTCTTGGCCATGATCTGTCCACTCAGTTGTGGTGAATTTCTTTAAAGATAAGAAATAAAAATGGCTTTCTCCAAAGAAAGGGGCAAGAACAGAAATTAGAGGAATGTAAGGATGTTGTAGTCCATTTGATTTCTAGAATGGATTCCCTGTTTCCCATTGGGGTGATTGCTCAATTTATGGTTTTACAAGAACTGAAATCAAGTGATTATTTTGAAAACATGTGTTGACAAATATGGCTGTGCAAAATGCGGTCTCTACCATTTCCTCACACTTACTATCCGTGGTTTGTTCTCTTTAGGAGGAAAAGAGGTTGTCTTCTGTTTAAACAATGATATTCTTTTTACCTCTAATCCTTTTTTTTTCAAGCACAGACCTTCAGTTAAAGAAAATGGACCTACCTATAACTGCAGACGTCCAACTCATGAAGCTCAATTACACAGAGCAATATATACAGTATGATATTTTCTAGTCAGGCCTCACTGTAACAGCTAATATAATCCACTTAACAACTTCAGACATTTTTGAAATGTCTGTAAATAATTTTATTATTTGGTTACCATTAACAATTTTAATAGTACTCCCTTCTCCTTAGTCTTGGGGTGAGACATCTTTTTATCACAACATACTTTCCTTTAAAGTCTTGTTATTGCCATCTTGTTGATGTTTTCTGGCCGTGGTACTAATTAAAAGATTGAGGTATTCTTCTTTCATTCAATATCTTGCAAGAAAAAGTGATTTAAAGAGAGACACTTAGCATAGAAAACTCATAAACTTCCACCTAAATAAGAGAAGAACAGATGTTTTAGATTGCAGCGGTAAATGGTACAGTGTTATAGACCCAACAATACAGTTAATGCTAATTGTAATGCACTTTTGTCAAAAATGGTGCTTTGTTTCTTAACTTTAATTTCTGATTTATTTCACTTTCCATAGAGTAATTCTGCAAACCTGGTATCTTTTGCATTTCACACCTGCTAATGGAAAGTTGGATTCATCTGTGCAAGATTCATCTGGCTTAAGTATATTAAAACAGACATGACTGATGAAAAAGTCTCCCAGATATTTAGAGAAGATCTGGGGTTTATTTTTCATGGTATTGTGTTGTATTACTTGGCTTGGTATAAACCACACAATGCTCAAGATCTTTCAAAGTCTGAATTTCTTGAAATTTTAATCTCATGTATTCATACAGTCACATAATGCTGTTGGTTTTGGAAGATTAACTGTGGAATTAGAAGTAAATAGGATTTTTTTTTTTCTATGGAAAATAACATGAAGTTTTTGCCATTTAATTTCTGCAATGTGTTGTTTAAGCTTTCACATAAGATCTTTAGGCAGAAACAGTGCTGTGTTCATTGTGTACAATACCTGGGAGAAGAGCATTTTTCAACACAAGAGTGCTGCTGCAATATCAATTGTAGCTGTTCTGTGAAGTAAAATGGTTGCTTTTTAAATAGGTCATTTTATCCTACTCTGCCTTTCTAGTGACTCAAATAACATTTTATAGGCCATTTTTTTGTTCATAATGCAGTACAATATAGAATTTGATTGTGTAATAAAGGGCCTCACATGAAAGACAAAAGGAAGGAAAAAAAAGTGGCTGAGACAACTCTTATAATGAAAGTAAAATGTCATTAGGTAATTGAAAATTATTAAAGAGCTATTATGTTTCTGAAGTATCAGTATTTTCCTCCATCCATAAGACAGAACATATACCTATGCTACATGTGCAGAAGGTGAGTTTCTCAACCCAGTTGCTCAAATTTAAATGAAATACAAATGAAGTTAGTCTGGGCCTTCATCAGTCTGCTGCTTGGCCCATTGATTTAGCACTCTTGTATTTTATATGCACTTTGTTATTTACGTCTACTCAGACAGCTCTCCCCCTATTACTAGTCTAATATTTCACAACCTGTATAACAGCACTTTTTTTTTTTTTTTTTTTTTTTTTTGATAGATACTGGTTCAGAACACTTCTTTTTCTGCCCTATTTTCTTGGAAGGAAATAGTATTATGCAAGTGCCTACATCCATACAGCTGTGACAGAAATAGAGAATATTGGTCTGACTTCAACATACTCCCTGAAAAATGAACTGAAAATATTCTCTTTGTGAGAATGCCAGTCTGTCTTTTTACTGTTGCTTGTATATACACTGGCTCTGACCAAGGAAGGCTCTATCTCATACCCCCATCATCAATCTGAAACCATCTCATTAGCCTAATGAGGGAAAAGATGGACAAGATTTAACAGAGCTGATATGATCAGCAGACATTAGAGTTGTTCTTTCCTGGATGGTGGCAGACAAATGCAGACTGTGTAGTGACAGACAGGTCATCCTTGAATTTCAGCATAAAGGAAAAGAAAGGTTCAGTTCAGATTTTCACCTGACTTTTTAACACTGGCTCTCTGTGTTCCCTTCTGAAATCGGTCATAATGCATTCTGATATTATTTAGATTAAAAATGTAATTCACATTTGGATACAGCTAAACCTTTAGCGTCTCCTGTCAGTGTTCTGTCTTCACAAACATGGCTCTATTGATTAGGTGGAAATAGAGCTTTCTTATATTATTAGGATTATTGGCAAAATGACCCTCTACAGTTATTGGAAATCTCTCTCTCTGAAGTACTGAGGGACACAGTATGAAAGTTTCTGCATAGTTGAAGTCTACAATATGTAGAAAGTAATTCTCTCTCTTGGACTGTTTTAATCCAGGGAAGGGCTATTTGTCTCACACATGACTTCTGGGCAGGTAAGGAAATAGGGAATGACAGATGTCGAGTGAGGGGAAATAATCCTGAGACACTGTTTGTTTGAAAATCTTCCAGATCTGCCCTTAGTTTTTTGCAGCCTGAGATCATCAGACTTGAAGCCAGAGCTAAACAAAGCTCCTGTCTCTCACAGCCAGTGAGTACGAGTTGTTCTCTTCTGCCACGACAGTGACTGAGAACCAGACTGCCCTTTAGACTCCTGCAGCTGGGGAACATGGCACAAAAATGTGATGCCCCCCTGACATGGCACCTGGTGTAGGAGAGGAATGACTAGCCCTGACCTTCTCCACCTCCCTGCAAGGAAACACACTGGAGAGGGAAAGTGAGTTGAGGGAGAAACTGGACACGAAAACTTGCTTCAAGTGTTCTTGTTCTCTATTTGAAAGATTTTACTGGAAATCTGAGTGGGTATATGAGGAAGGAGATTAAGGGCAGGCTTGAAAGCCTGGTCACAGAGTATGTTATCTGTTAAATAGCTGTACACTCACTCACATTCTACCAGCCTTGTGTTTTCTCCCTTACCCATCCCTGTACGTATTAAAACTAGTGAGTCAAAGACACAGATCAAAACTCTTTAGGTGGTGATTCCTATATCAGTTTTCACATGAAGGTATATATTGCAGACCTCTTCAGAGTATATTCCTATACAAGGTGTTTGCCATGCTCTTTCCTGGAATGGGGACAGATCCTGAGCACACCTCCTTGAAGTCAAAGACAAGAATTTATCATTTCCTAATAACGAAGTTGATTTTTGTGCTTTTCTTCAAGAATATACATTCTGAAGTATTTCAGGATCCAGCACAGATTAAATTAATCTAAAAATGATAGAATGTAATAAAGGATTATACTATCTCAGTGATGCAACTTCACAGCCGTCACTTCTTTTCAGACTCTTTAGGATTTTTCAGAAAAAATGTGTGCATTTTAAAATAGTTTTCCAAAAGGAGTAAAGAAAATATAAATGACCTTAAAACTTCATAAAAATCTTTTTTACTGTCTGATCATGGCAGAATGATGACAAGCAGCTTCATTTTTGCCCAAGTAATTAAATATTATTCCAGCCTTTCTGACCTCAACCTAATGATTAAGGATTGCACCTAGGAAGAGAGCTTTTGTGAGACCCAATCAGAGACACTTTCCTTGCTTCAAGGATATGTAAGTGCTCACAGAAAAATGCTAACTAGCTGGGATTTTGCCCAGCAGTATTTTGTTGCAGAGAAGTTTTGCACATAGTGTAGAACTCATGGCACTTACACCTGCTGGTGTGCGTATTCTGGACAGGCTGGACCACAGCTTCATGATCCTGGTGGAGATATTTTCTATGAATGTTCCCTGAGGAAAGTGGGTAGGGAAAATTTTCATGGAAACATAGAAAGGTTTGGGTTGGAAGAAACATTAAAGATCATTGACATAGGGTGACTTTATGATGCTTGTATCCCCACTCGCCTGTTCTGTTTGTGCTGTATATTGAGTCCTGTGCCTTTAAGACTGGTTCTAAGAGCAAGGAGAAGCGCGGAGTTTGTTTTGAGAAAACTGCCCGACTCCTCCACATTCTGCTGCGGACAGCGTGTTCGGCGGAGGCTTGGAGAGACTGCAGGACAGAGATTTTTTTGCTTTTAGTTAGTTTCAGCTAGCTAGGGCAGAGAAGTTCCCTGGACTGTTTTTTTTCCTTTTTCTTGGAACTGTTTAAACCTGCTCTGGACTGAAAACCCAGGGGAGCACTGGGGGCTGCACCTGTGGCCCACCGGGGCCTGGACCTCGGCATTTTCCAGCAGCGCCGGAGGGACTGGGACTGAGGAGAGACTGAGAGAGAGAGAGCCGAGCTACACCCACGGCAAGGACTTTCTCAGTTTGCCATCTCACTTCAGAACGAGAGGTTTTATTGTTTCATATCATTAGTTCTTTATACTTGTATGCACATTGTTTGTTAAGTAAAATAGTTTTTTCCACTTTTCTCCAAGGAAGATCTCTATCAGACCAGTTGGGGGGGAAGGGCCGTTTGGGTTTGCTTCCTGCAGGGACCCCATTCAGGGGTTTTCTCCCAAATTTGCCCTAAACAAGGACAATAATCTATTTCCATCTCCCATGCTACATGCAGGGACACCTTCCACTAGATCAGATTGCTCAAAGCCCCATCCAGCTTGACCTTGAACACTTCTTGGGATGGGACCTCTCCTCTGGACAGCATGTTCCAGTGTTTCATCACCCTCACAATAAAGATTTTTTTTCAAAATTTCTAATCTAAATCTACTATCTTTTAGTTTGAAGCCTCTCCTCCTCTCCTACCACTACATGCTTTTGTTAAAAGTCGCTCTCCAGTTCTCTTGTAGCCCTTTTCAGGTACTAGAAAGTGCTCCAAGGTCTCTTTGGAGCCTTTCCTCTTCAGGATGAAAAACCCAAACTCTTTCAAGAGCAGGCCTTCTTAGGAGAGGTGCTCCATTCATCTGATCATCTTTCTGACTTTTCTCTGGACTCTTTCCAACAGGTTCATTTTCATTCATACAGGCCTACTCTCCATTTTGTCTGAATTACTTAGGATGTGCCACTCCTGAGCTTGAAGGAGGTGTTCCTTGATATTAACCAGCTTTCTTGGACCCCCACTCTAATGCTATCTTGCCCCTGTTTTCAACGGCTCCTCATCCATCCCATGGTGGAACTCCATGCACTACATCATGCCACTGACATAGAGCATGACACTCCCTCCTGGTTTCCCCTGTCTGTCCTTCCTAAAGAGCCTATATCCTTCCATTCCAACACTCACCATCCCAACACATCTCCATGATGTCCACAGGATCACAGCCCTGCAGGCATGGAGGGCTGACTCCATCTCAGAGTCCTTTTGTTTATTCCCCCTCCTGTATGTGTTTGCATAGGGTCATTTAACTGGCTGAAAATGAAGCTGATTTGCTGGCTGAAGTGGCTGGAATCCCTTTATGCTGCACTTCTCCTGACTTGCAATCCCTCTCCAGCCTCTGGACATTTCTCTCTGGTCGTGGCATCAAACTGATAGGAGTGGTGTGGATTGAAGTTCCCTTCCCCCAGCAATTTTAAAGGTCTGTAGTTTGACAGCATCAGCCTCCTCTATTGTTCCTTCATGGATCTATATTTCTCTCGCAGCTGGAATTTTGGACTTTAAAACTAAAGTAAGAGTAGGAGAAACTGATGCTAATCTCCATAGGCCCCATTAGCTCAACAACTTGCTTATTCTCTAATGTGTGATAGCAGGGTGCAAGAGAGGTTGTTACAGTGTTACCCTGGCTTTCCGTGTGTCTTTTCGATTCAGCAGCTCTGCAGAAATGCCAGCATAACACAAAAGTAATTGTTGTGCCGTGATAATAAGGATTGCTGCCTTTCATCATTAGGAAGGCAAATTTATCTCATTTACAAAGGAACTTTTGGACTGATGATTAAAGTACAGGATTGAGTCAGTTACCTAAAAATGTGTTTCTATCTCTGTAGTGTTTAGGATTTTCTATGTCTTTTTTTTTTTTTTTTTTTTTTTTTTTTTTTAATTTTTGTATTTTTGTGGAGACTGATGAATCATACTGTACCTCAGTTTCCTTTCAGGTACAAGGAAGCTAATATATTGGAAACTTTTGACTGACACATTTAATGTTTTTCAGGTACTTTGACATGTTTAGATTAAAGGGTCTCTTGAAGTGCAAATTACAGAGGTAAGCATGGCTGAGGTGAAAGTGACCTACCCCTATTTTGGTATCAGTTTCTGCCAGGTTTTTAACTGATTTTTTTGTGAAAGCCTGTCTGGCAGCACTATCTAATGTTCTGTTTCATTTTATTTTCAATGGGCAGAGACTGTTGATTTGATAGGAATCCATTGATTTGTTTTCTTTTCCCTAGAGAAAAGTTATTTTTGTGGCGTGTTTAAGGGTCTCTGTAAGCGGGATATATAATATGTATTGGATATCAGAGGCCTGGAAAAAGTATCGCTATTTATTGTGCTAACTTTTCAGCATGGAGGTAAAATTTGTAAAGGAGAACTTGTTAATGTTTAGGCCTGGGTACATAAAACTTGAAGTATGTTAAGTGCAAATCTAGCCTTACTTCAGACAAAACCACTGTTTAGAAACATGATCTCAAGATGTGTAGTTGAGGTGTCTGTCTCCTTTCTTAAGTCATCAGATATCACCTTTGTTGGGTGGGATCTTCTTTCTTCATTTGTGAGTAACATTTAAGTAGCAAGTTTTTCAGTGATTCCCTCTCTTTGGCTTTGCCATCATGAATTTAACTTGTAGGAATTACAGAAGTCTGTTAGAGACTTCACATTGTCATCTGCCTTCCTACTAGCTTTTGTTTCTGGATACATTCCCGTGGTGTTACATCAACACAAATGAAAACTAACATACCTACAAGAATTATTGGAAAAATAAAAAAGGCAGATACTTAAAAGGGAAGGTCTTCATTAGGCTCTGTGAATGAACTCTTCATTTTTTAGAGTTTGCACAGCATTAGAAGGAAAATTAGACCTTATCAATGAAAAGGGATTTCACGTCAGTGCAGAGGATATGTAAATTAGCCTTAGTCTGTTTTACCAGGGCCTTTTTCATCATATCTGCGTGATGTTGAGAGAGGCTAAGAATTAGGGGAAGCTATTAATCTTGCATTGTTTTCACTGTACCATGTCTATTTTTGAAAAATTTCCTTTGATTTAAGTGCAGTACTTTGAAGAAATAATTATAATTTATTAACCAAAACCTTTTCCAACCATCCACAGTGATATAAGTGTGCATGTTGCATGCACCCATATGGTCTTCTAGCTATAACTCCCACAGGAATGAGTTTGACTTTGTGGACTTGGTGTGTCATCTAAGTGACAAGGTCAGCACCTTTCAGGAATAAATAAGCAGGTCATCCTCCAAGTTCGCAGGTCATGTTGACTTATCAGTGTCTTATTGGAAACGTCATAAGTAATATTTACAGTATAAACTTTAAACTGTTAATTTAATATAACTGTCTATAATAAGTACTCTCAACAATGTCTCATGGAATGCATCTAGTGATTTCCTATTAATTATCATAAAACCTTTCACTCTCCTATATTTTTACCTCTAGAATTCATCAGAGAGGTGTACAGTTCCCAGGAATCTGCCCTAATCTCCAAAAATGAGGCATGCTAGGAGTCAAGAACACTTCAAGATCAGTGTATTTCAAAGCAAACAAGGATAAAAGGTAGCTCTGTCAGAAGCAGAGATAAGGAAGCCTAGTATCCAAAGAGATTTGGTAATCTCATTGAATTCTTTGATCTAATTCAGCTGAAGTTTTTGCTAGTTGAGGAGTTCCTAACATGCATTTTTGACCACAGAAATCAAATCCTAACATATCCTAAGTTGGAAGGGACCCATAAGGATCATTGAAATCCACGTTCTGGCCCTCTTCAGTGCTACACCAACAATCAGACCTGCCTGAGAGCATTGCCCAGGAGTTTCTTGACCTCTGGTAGGTTGGTGCTGTCACGACTTCCCTGGAGAACCATTCCAGTGCCCTACCAACTGCCTTCAGTGTGAAGAACCTGTTTCTGATATCCAGCCTAAGCCACCCCCAACTCAGCTTCAGGCTATTTCCTCAAGTCCTGTCACTGGTCCACAGGTGTGAAGAGATTGATCGGTTCCTGCTGTTCCTCACAAGGAAGTTGTAACTGCAATGAGTTGTCCCCTCTGTCTCCTCCAGGCTGAACAGACCAAGTGTTCTCAGTTGCTTCTCCTGTGGCTTCCCCTCATGCCATCACCCAGACTAGAAAGATGTGGAGGCAGCAATCTTACTGCCTTGCTGTGATCCACTTGGAATGACTTTTCTAGCTCCCGTTTCCCTGAAGCTGTAAGCCTTCTTGCACTTTAAACCCTATCCCTAACCTAGTTTACCAGGTATTTTTCAGAGGTAATAAGTGTAAGAGTATTTCATTACTCTTCCTACCAGAGTTGGCAAAAGCAAAGTCAGCACCATTATGAAATCCATTAAAATCAAAAGTGCCAGTATGTTGGAGTAGTTGTGGGGATTGTTGAATCCTCTAGGGAGTGTTTATTTCAGTTGTTTCATTTGCTTTAGCTATTTAAATTGTCTCTTGTCTGGATTATTTCTCAGTTTTATTCACATTGAAAGCAAATGCATACCTCAGAATCCCAAGAGTTGACAGCTCTCTTGAGCTTAACAGAGGAACAACATTTTTCTCCCCCACCCCACACTCTGAATAACTTAAATGCAACGACATGCTCTCTTGGGCTTTCATGTTTCCTAACTATGTACAAATAAAACAGATGCAACTTTTTTTAGAGCAGGGTTCCTGTCATTTTTCGTTTGTCTGTAAATCACATCAGTATTTATCTTTGGTATTATTAAGAGAAAAAAACAAAACAAACAAGCCAAACAAACAAAAACAAACAACCTGTCTGATAAAGTACAGCTAATAAAAATATATATATTAAAAAAATTAGTAAACTTCAGTCTAGCTTTAAAAGTATCTGCAGCTGTCTCAGGATTACTAAAATATATTTCTTCTTTCCATGTGTTGTGGTTTAACCCCAGCCAGAAACCCAGCCCCAAGGTGCCACTCATTCACTCTCTAACCAGCAGGATCAGGGAAAGAATCAGAAGGGTAAAAGACAGAAAACTCTTGGGTTGAGATAAAGACAGTTTAATAGGGAAAACAAAAGCAGCACACAAGCAGAGCAAAACAAGGAATTAATTCACCGCTTCCCATGGTTCAGGAGGTTCCTGTTATGCTAATTCCTGTAACACACAACTCAAATCATGTTTCACAACAACTGAAAGGCACACCAACTGCAGTCTCCATCCCTGGCTGCTTTGGGCCCAGTTATCTGGTTTAGCATTGCAATGAGCTCTTCCCCTTGCTCTCAGCCTAGTTAACAAGGGATTCCTGCTGAAGTCCACCATTAGTACGGTCCATGTCAAAGTCCTCCATGGACTGTGGGGGCACAGCCTGCCTTAGCATGGTTTGCACCACAGGCTGCAAGGGCATCTTTTCTTCCCCTGCTCTGTTGTGGTGTCCTACACACAGGAGACACTCCTCCTTCAACTCCTCCAACATGGATCCTTCCCACAGGCTGCAGTTCCTCACAAACTGCTCCAGGGTGGGTCTCCTGTCACGAGGTCACAAGTCCTGCTAGCAAACCTGCTCCATCACAGGCATCTCACAGGTCACATGTCACATTCTCCTCCAGGCATCTGCCTGCCCAGGCATGGGATCTCCACAGGCTGCAGGTGGATCTCCGACCCCTCATTCACACATCCCAGTCCCTTCATCTGAAGTTCACACTGAATTTCAGTCTGTCCAGTAGAGCAGCACAGAATTACACACCATGTAAATTACTTGATTACAGATAATAAATTTAACTCACTCATGGTTTCTATAGAATTTTTGTAGGGTTTTAAATGTCCTCCTTTAAAATAATCTCATCTATTCTTGCAAACCTAGTGAGTAGATGGATTTTTTTATTTTGTCAGATACTTAATTCAGCAGTGTATTTCAGTATCTTCCTGGGATTCGCTGGATTTTGTATTTAGTTATACTATTCAGTCACAAGGGTTTCCTTCAGGACTTCTATCTTCAAGCAGCAAACACAGTCCTCCAGTGGTTCCTTACCAGCCTCTGAAAATGTTAAGAAAGAATTCTACCTGATTTTTAATGTTATCAAGCTGTACGTGACCATATTTCCCTCCAGTACACCAGCAAAATGTTACAAGGAGGCTGGAATTCAAGTGAAATTTAACTCAGTTTGCAAGGGACATTTTGATTTTGCTCTTATACTCACTAGCAAAAGTACCATGTGCTTCTGAAAAGGGAAGTGATGTAACAAGGAACTGTTTGCATTTAAAAAACTTTAGCTGAGTACTGTTTCAGCTTTTTGCCTGGCAACTCCATAAGATGTGAGTATATCATATTGAATTCAATAAAGCTATTCACAGTCCAGTATTCCCCTGTGATAAGCTGAGAACAAGAATACTTCTGCCAGTCCAAAACATGATGGCAGAACAAAATCTCTCAGTGATGGGTACCAAAGAGCATCAAATATTCTCAAAATCATATAAAGCATCCTGCCTGAAAAAGGTAAATTAAAATTTAATTTCTAGCTAATAGACACAAAATCAGCCTCATAATGCATATTATTCTCTAATAGTGTCTTTTTCTGTTAGACATTTCTTTCAGATAGATACCAGTACTTATACAAGGTACACAGTGCACCAAATTTCAGTCTTTCTGCAAGTAACATCAGGAAAGATTTCTGTGTTTGTTAAACATCCAAGTCCAGTCCTTAGGGAGAATGGTGGGGGCACTCATAACTTCTCATATATTGATAAATGCTGAGCACCATAGCTTATAACATATTCTCATCAATATGAGAATCCATCAAGATATGTATTTTGGATTTTTTCATGACCATGTCCATTTTTAAACAGCAGATTTGATTTACTCTAATACCCACATCATTTGGTAATTTTTATTTTTTTTATGTTGAGTACTATTTCATTCTGGTACTGGACAAGTAAAATTGTCTGCTATAGAATAGCAGAATCATTGAGTTGGAGAAAACCTCTAAGATCACTGAGTCCAACTGTTAACCCAGCACCAACATGTTCACTAAATCATGTTCCTAAGTACCATATCCCACTGTTGAACACTTCCAGGGATGCCAATTCCACTACTTCCCTGGGCAACAGTCAGTATAACTGCTTTAGGGAGAACAGAGAAAAAAATTTATTCAAGCTCACTTGTAATCTTTCCTTTTTGAAGTATTAATACCCCCTGATTTATATGACCCTAAGATAAAAAAAAATCTAGAAATAAAAATGGAGATTGAAACCCAAGGACTTGTGTTTGTTATTATGAATTGAAGTTAGACAGCTTCTGTCATGCTTAGAATGTTCCCTGACTCTTTAGAACATTGCTTGACTGAAGGCTGCAGCTTTGAATTAATCTGGACATACTAATTAAAGGAAGATGCTCCTTTTTTGCTGTCAGTGTCTGGCAAAGCTGGCTGCATTCCAGTCCACGGGTGGATATCAATGTGCATTATCAAACACAGGTGTTTGGGTATTTTTCAGGTAACAACATTTAATTTTCTGCTTGAGGACTGAGCTTCTGTTTTCAAGCACTGCCCACCAGTTTAGTGCAACAGGTAAAGTGTTCAGGCTCCACCCAAATTTGTGAGCTCTACTTGCTGAGTTACTAGAGTTATTGAGCTCGGTATTTTGGCTTAACCAGTGGTTCTCCAGGGATTGCGTGGACTACCCTAATGGGTCTGGGGGTCACCACACCCCTCTCCCATCAGCACGCCTGCCCCTTGGTTGGGCCATGTGTGCTTTCTTGTAACAAATCTGGCCCTGTGTCCACCTGCTCCACTGCAGCCTGCCAGCCCCAAGGTGTAAGGTGCAACTCAGGCAGTGTGACAAAGCAAGCTGGAATGTGCAGAAACTGGCTCTCACTCTCCTGCTCTCTCTTTCTCTCAGTGTAGGACCCAGTGCTGACTCTGGGGTTAATTATACTCGTGGGAGTCCCTAGTTCTTTCCATCACAAGGTTGCCTTGGTGAGACCTAGATGAAGAAGTGAAAGATAGAAGTATGGCATGAACCAAGAGTAGAGTGATGAGGAGCCCAATGATGTGCCTTGCTCTTTGGACCTTTTTTTATTCCTTTATTTTTATTTCACTCCACAAGCTGGAACTTTTTTGTGTGCTTCTGAGAAGAAGAAAAGAAAAGTACAGACCATAGCATCTTAGTGACCGTTCCATTAAATACTTTTTAAAATATTTTTTTGAGAACACGAAGGTGGCAAAATTCAGCTTTGCCTGCAAAGGTAAGAAGTCTTGAACCAGGCATGCTGACTGATCAAATCCATAGATTCTTGCAAGGAACAAGAATAAGTTATTCAGTATTTATATTTCTTTTCAAGATTTTCAGATTCCTCCTGCAGGCCACAGGAAAAAAATCCTTATAAAAATCTCATTGATTTGCACTTCTAAATCCTGCTCCCAGAAGTAATTTAGGAGTAAAATGACATTAACTGTCAAGGAGACTTATGATTCAAAATGTCTCCCCCTTCTGAAAATTAACTTTAGATTAAAAATCTGCTACTTTTTGGAAGTCTAAACTGGGGAGAATATAAGAGATTTTTTGAGAAAGAACAGATGATAAAGACTAAAATATGCATGTTTTGATAAATATGGTAAATATCAAAGGGCAGTTTAGTTTTTCTTACAGCTGTCTGTGGAAATGCTTTCATTTCTTGAAAAAGAACATAAAGTAAGTTCTCATCAATTAAATCATAACCAATGCTTAAGACTCTTAAATGCCATAAGGGAAAATTATCCGATACTGAAAATATTTATCAGCAATTAGTTTGGCCCTTTTTCTGTTGTATGTATGTTTTACTATAGGTATCAAAATCATGCACACCCAGGGTCTATGGAAATAACAATTATTCACTTGTTGCAAAGAAGACTTTTTTAAGGGAGGCAAAAAAAGGATCATTTTGATCATTTCTGATAACTCAAAGGCTTTGTATAAATACAGGGAAGAGATAGGTCTCTTCATCTTCTCTGTATACTTGCCAACAGTTTCCATATTTTTTCAGACTTTCTACTGAAAAAATAGTATTAGCGACCCAAATCTCTGTTCTTCATAACATATTCAGCAACAAAGACTCACAAAGCAAAATCCTTCTTTGTCCTGCATAACCTGTAGTGCGTGCACTGGCACGTCTGTTATCAGTGCAGTGCACTGTGCGACTGCAAACAGTAATACAATCAGGTTTTCATTTATATTAATGTGGCTAAGCTCTGTGTTTGATCATGTTAAAAGATATGCGCTTGCTAAATGTAATTCCCATATATTAATATATTACCTACAAAAGGCCATTGTTTACGTAATGTGATTCACACAAAGATTCTGAATGAAAATTTATTGATGAGATTGTAAATATTCTCATTTAGCTTTAGATTAGAAGAATTTTAAAAACAAAAAAGTATTCACATGAAATCAGTAAATGTCCATCAGCAGCAGATTTACTATCAGCATCTCAAGACAAAACTCATCATCACGTGTAAACCAAATCTCACAGTCCTGGAACAGATCTACATCCATTATTATTGAGTGAAAATGGAACTTTTTATTTTTCTTATGGGGAAGTAATCTTCTTCATGCATGAAGAACTTTGGCAAAATAAAATCCAGATTTCAACACTGTGGCCCAACATGATCCCTGTATTACAATTAGGATTGTACCAGTAATGGATTTTCCAGCAGCTGATATTCATAAAGTTGAAAGTAACCAGCAGCCTTTTCTAGTAAAGCAGGAGTTAAAGACACATTCTCAAAAGGCAGAAAACCTGGCCCTGTGTCTTCCTTGGCTTGGACGGACTCAAACTCCTATTTTCCCAAACATTTTTTTAAGTTGAGTATGAACAAGAACAAAGATTTAGATTCAAGGATTCAGATGCTGAAATGTTCTACTCTCCGTTATCATAATCTTGTGCTTTTCCTTACTGGAAATTTTTTGTTTAGGTGCAAGCACCATCTTCAAACCCTTTCAAGAAATAGAAAGAATTTAACTAGAGATTAACCATGACTGCAATAAGTGCACTCCCCACTGAGGTATGAGCAGAAAGGGATATATGCTCATATTTACTGTAATTTAGCTTTCCTGAGAACATAGGAAATTGCATCCTTCTGGATACCTCCTTATTACTTCTTTCTACATATCACAAGTGCTTAATTTGTAATAACTGGGGTCCTGTTAGTAAATTGGAGCTCTGTTCCCAATTACTTCCAAAATGTATCCGAAAAGCATTTTATATCAATGTCACTTGGCAGAGGATGAAGCAATACCGACATGATTGGTATTCAGTTCTCCATGTACCTCCATTTTCAGGTAGATATCATCCTGCATGCCGAGACAGAGTTTAAAATTTTAAGTGGTAGAACCAGGCGAACAGGGAAAGCTATGGCAGATGGAAAAAATAATCAGTATTATACTATAGGGTTTTTTCTGGACCAGTTAGTTTTTGAGAGTGGTTTAAATAGGCTGAGAAATTTTAACCTGCCTTACTAGATGTGAATTTCAAGGAGATAATGAAATCCTAATGATATCAAGGTTTAATGGAAATGAAGATGAATGAAGTAGTTACCAACAGGTGGGTAAAAGTCTCTGACAAAGAAAAGGGTGCATAAACTGATGGAAGTCTATTGAGCTGACTGGAATGTATCAAAGCTTCAGCAAAAATTTTCTTTGAGGGAGGAAGGAAATATCCAGAAAAGGTTATTTTATTTTTAGCTCTCTGCTCTGCATGTGTGTACCTTTGAAAAAGAGAGTGCTTTGTTCTGAAAAAAACATTCTGAAAATACTGCAGTCAGCTCAGCAGTCACAAATCCCTGAAGGAAAAAAGGCTCACAGATGCCAGATGCACTTGTCATGCTACCAGAGCTGGAGAAATGGGAATGTCTGGCCAGTGATCCATTTCAGATTTCATCTTTTGAGAGAGTGGCCTGGTCACTGAGTACACGGAAGAAAGATGGAAATAGTCCAAAGGGAAGATCTCCCAACGACAGTAATGCTCAGTGTTGTCCAGTGACAATTCTTAGCTGGTAGCAAAAACAGCTGAAGGAATCTCTGTCCCCAGGCATTTGTTCTACATCTCACTAGCCCATCAGTTTTGCAAACATCACTTTTACTGGAGCTGCACTGTAACCTAAAGCATCAAAACCATCAGGCTAAAAAGAAACTACCCAGCATGGACTGGGAACTTCTTTAAATCACTACTGGTCTTTCTCCTGCCCTCCGTGTCAGTGTGGCCGCTCAGACACACTCAACATTACAAAGAGGGAAACAGACAGAAGTGTTAAGGGCTGAGGGAACAGCTACAGGTGGCAAACGGGGTTGGTACCTTGTCAGCCCACCCAGCCAGTGTGGTTTACACCCCTGTGATGCCCATATTGCTCACAGTGTGCAGCAGGTCTGGCCATGTTTTGCAAACTGCTGCATGTGTTCCTAAGTTCCAGGATGTATTGGTTGATGGTTTGCCATAGATTTGGGAAAGATACAGTCAAATGACCTTGAGATCGATGGAGACACAGTTTAGCTTTGTCAAGAGAGTGAAGAATTTTCTTTTTTTCTGAAAGCATATAGTACTCCAGATTTTTTGCTTGCATTTCATAAATCAGCATTCATTTACAGAAAAGCTCAAAATAAGAGATCTTATTATCTTAGAGGTAATTAAAATCTTATTCTTAGCCATGAGCAGGGCAATAACCTGGGAAGTCCCTTTTATATTTTATGAAGTACAACATAAAACCACTGAAGCAATATCAGATGACTCTTTGACAACATATTATGTGCTGCCGCCACATTACTGGAAAAACTACTGACATTTTTTAAAGGGAAAGTTGTGGTGCAGTTTTCCATGAGACACTGATTAATATGCTATTGAGTCTATAAATAAGGTGCCAACCAGCAGCAGTTGTGACAGCATTTCTGCACCTTGCTAGGCTGGGGCTGGGATCAGAAAGTCAGTTCACATAGGCCAGTTATCTACGATGTAACAGTAATGAATGGTGAAAGGCAGGATATGAGTTGCTATTTAGAGAGAAGGTGTTCAGAAAAATAAAGACTAAATGAGAATTTCTTCATACAGCTTTAGCCATGTTACAAACATACTCAGACAGAAAAATGAGAGAAGTGTCTAAGTGCAAAACAAGCAATAAATCTGAAGATAATGGAAAGCAGTGAGTGGCAGTCCAAGGCCACACACTACATTTCATCATATGTGCCAGAAAACACCTACCCGCAGAGAAATAAGACCCTAAGCAACCCTCTGATCTTCGTTTTAGGCTTAAGGTGGTTAGTCCTGTGGGTCTGTCTTTTCTCATTCAGCTCCATTTTGCTACAGACTCAATGAATTTTGAGTGCATAAATAATAGCATAACCTTCTTTTTTTTTTTTTTTTTTTTTCCCCTGCGTTCTGGACAAGATACTAATTTTGAAATATCTTCAGGTTCCTCCCAAAGTTTTATACTTTGGAAACAGTGAGGCTGCAGTAGAAACATTGGTGGAATGAGAGAAAACATTTAATGAATGAGGTCTTTGGGATGCCTTGATTTGGGAATAACTCAAACACACGGTTTGATCAGGCAGCTGTCTGTGTGCTGTTTGTAATTTCTAAACTCTGTTTTTCCAATAGATTAATTAAAATCCATACAGTGTTTTTGTCTCAATTAGAAAAATGAATGGGCACCATAAGAAAAACTAACCTCTCACAAATTATTTGTATAGACTGTTGAAATAATAATATTTTCAGTATCGCAGACAGAGGTTTGTAACTAGTGGTATGTGATAATTTTTCTTATGGCAGTTGTGTATCCTTACCAACACTAGTTTATAAAAAGTCTTATTCATATTTCAACAGTCTGTATCAACAGTTTTGTGACATTTCTTTTGCTTAAGGTTTTGCCATTAGTCTTCTCCAAGCAAACCATCCTCAGGTCTATCTCGTGCATTATCACATCCATGGCACAGTCCCTTTAAGACTGGTTCTGAGGGCGAAGCAAGGAGAAGGAGAAGTACTCTGTTTGCAGAAACTGCACTCACTCCCACACATTCCACATTCTGCTCCGGACTGTGTTCGTCTGAAGCATGGATAGACAGCAGGACAGAGATCTGTTTTTCTTTTAGATAGTTTCTGCTAACTGAGGCAGAGGAGTTTCCTGGACTGGTTTTTTTTTTCTTTTTCTTGGTATTGTTCAAACGTGGTCTGGACTGAAAAGCCCAGAAGAGCACTGGGAGCTCACACCTGGGGCTCACTGGGGCCTGGACCTTGGCATTTTCCAGCGTTGGAGGGACTGATAAGAGACTGAGTGAGCTGAGCTACATCCCATGACAAAGACTTCTCTCAGTTTTGCCATCTCTCTTCAGAGCAGCGAGAAGTTTTATTGTTTCATGTTATTCATTCTTTGTGCTTGTAGGCACTTTGTTTGTTAAAGAAATAGTTTCTCTCACTTTCCTCTGAGGAGATTTTCTCTTGGACTAGTTGGGGAGGGGGCAGTTTGGGTTTGCTTCCCAGAGGGATCCCATTTGTGGGTTTTCTCACGAATTTGCCTTGAACCAGGACAGTCATACTGAGAGTATTGAAACTCATTGATTTTGGGCTGTGTTTATAATTAAAGAATAATCTGCACCACATAGCAGCTACTAACTAACAAATTCTTGTAAGATACCAAATGATGGTAGGATATCATCATAGGATATTATCATAGGGTATCATATGGTTCCTAAAATGTTTTCTCCTTACAGATCAGTCCTGAAACTCTAAATTCCACCTCTTTATTTTTGTTTGGAATTGGTGCTTGATGTTATAGCTGGACAATTTTATTAATAGGATTTTGTGTAGACTTCCTTTAATTTTGCTGGTTTATTAATCTCAAGAGTGCCCTGAGACAGTCTGTTTAGCAGGATGGTCACACTTTTCTGGTTTGCCTACTCAATCAAACTGCTCTTTATTCAAATTTGGAGTTGTTGTCTTTCAGTGTATCTGGATGTCTTTTCAGTTTTACAGAGAAAAAAATGAAGAAAGCAACTGTTTTCCTCTCCACTATTCATTATTTACAGTCCTTATTATTTCTTGCTTCCTTGTGATTTAAATGCTTTTGCATTAAAAATACTATTTTCTTTTTGATTTTTTTTCCATGTATTAATCATTCTTGTTGTCACAAGTGCTTTGTTTTTTCAAATGATGTCAGCAGAGTAATTTTATGGCATTTTAGCTTTATGATTATTGCTTGTATATCAAAGTATATAATCAGTTATGTCTGATGATTGACCGATTACTGTTTTCTGTGTAAACATGCACAGAGTTATTCTTTGGATTTCACCTTGACAGTGAAATTGTAGGCTATTTTCCTTTGTTAAAGCATTGCAAAACCCGTTTGCTTGCTTTTTGGTGTTTCTTACCTTTCCTAAGAAAAAAATCCATTCTGTTCTTCATTATTTCCTTGTTGTTTACCAGAGGGACATCAATTAAAAAGATCAGGCATTATGAAAAGTCATTATTGCTTAAAGACTTTTAAATCTGTGTTTTTGTGACTCCCTTGTTACCTATTTTCATATAAACTCTTCCAAATTTGCTAAGCTGATACGAATTGAGATAAATTAGATCATTTGTAGCCTAGTCTTTACTGCCAAATTTGGATCTGTAGTCTGTGTGCTTGCCTCTACAGAGCATGGCATTGTGTGCTGGGTCCTCTTGGAGGATGAAATCTCAAATTTGCTCTCAGTCCAGACAGCTATTTTGCTTCCCCAGTGCAGCTAGCAGCCATTGTTTCCCTTGTTTTCTTTCCACAATTGTCAACAATTACCTCCCATGTGCTTGTTCTCTCCAGTGCTTTCTGTGCCAGCAGTTTTATCCTAGTGTCCCACACTCTTTGAGAAATTTTAAGAATACATATTTGAGCACACCCCTGCAGATGATGGTAGCAAGAATTCTCTGCTTCATAGTGGTGGCAAAGTACGTCCTTGAGCTCATGTTTCTTGTTTGCAAAGAAGGTGGGGATTCATTCATCCTAAATGAAAAACTTGTTGAAACCTTGCTGAAATATTGCCTTGACTCATTTTGAGTCAAATAGTAATTTTCAATTTGAGCATCTAATGAGACTCACACAGGGGAAAATATTTCTACTTGTGTGAACTGTGATTGAACCAGTATTGAAATAAATGGTTGATTCTGCAGTATTTAGACCTTAATTTTGTAGTCGATCCACATTTTCTTTTAAGTTATATTGCAGAGTTCAGTTCTATCTGTGGGACACTTTGAAAGACTTGCATTTCTGTAATGTAGAGTGGAACTTCCCCAATTCTGAACTTTCCAAACTGCAATGGTTTTGAATAGAATCTGCTTTCAAAAAAGCTCTTAAGTTTGGCTTTGAAACAGCAGACAAGAGTCTAAACAGGAGAAAAACACTGTTGTACATCAAACCATACCTGTGAAAACTATCTAGTTTGGAGTTTTGGAGAGCAAGGCTGGAATTACACTAGGAGTTCTGCAAGTTGCTGGGTATTTTTTACTATGGAAAAATCAGACATCTTCCTTCTCATTTAAGAATGACAACGCTGCAGGGGTTTACAAAGGCCTGGTACCAGGCTGCATTTGCATTTGCCCAAGGCTTCATTGACCTGCCTAAATTGGTAGGTTTGGTATTACTTGCAAGACTCCTATCTGCTTACAAACACCACAGGTGCTCCAGGGAATAGGTATTAATGGATATTCCATGGTTTGAAAGGTTGTTAAATGTTGATTGATAGAAACTCTTTCATCAGATGCCTTGCAGCATATGTATGAGTAGCTGTTTTAAAGCAGGTGGATCATGGCCACAGTTTGGAGGTGGGTGACACCTGAAGGAGTAAAGTGCTGCTGTATTAAGGATTGATCAGTGCACACACAAACACACACACATATAATACACGCACAAATAATAATAATAATAATAATAATAATAATAATAATAATAATTTAAGCTCAAGATTTGGAATCATGAAATAACCAACAAAGATCATGGAAACCAGATGTTCCACCACAAGGCAGCTGTAGTTCACTAGCCAAATAAGCAGTGTGAGTGAGGAAGGAGAAGGGATTCACACTGTGCTGGAGTTAATCTGATTTACAGAAGTGTTAGAATGGCTACAGTACTGACGCCCTACTATGTTGCTGTATTCATATAAATAATACAAAAAATAAGACTATTTTAAAACTTCTTCACAAATTAAATTATGTTTTGGTGTATTTCTATTTCTTTAAACCTTTCAGAGTGTTTAGGACATGACTCAAACTTGCCTTCATACACAACAGCTGTGAACCTAGTCTCTACTCCAGTTAGGGCTCAAATAATGAAAAATAACCATAAGCGTTTCAGGACTGTGTAGCTCTGTACAGAGGAGAGTAATAAAATGTCATCTTATGTGATGTAAATTCTCAGCATTAACTTTTCTGGAAATACAAGTATGCAGTTATCATTTATCATCATGAGTTCAGGGGAAAATGGATAAACAACTCAGCCAAGCCACCTGAAAAATAAAAACAACTCCAAAATCTAGGCATGGCTGATATTACAGCTAACTTCATCTGAAGAGGTGGTGCACAGTTTATGCTTTCAGAAATCAGTGACTAGAACACACACAAGAAATACGTAAACCTCATTCTAACCTTAGTTCAGCCTATAATAGACTGAACACCAATCTTTGATAAACTCTGAGAATGCTCTTAGTTCATTGGACCATTTGGTATAAAAAGACTTAAAAGCTCTTTGTCAAATTTATAGCCAGGCATGCAAAAGAGCTCTGCATAGCTGGCAAAAACCCCACCACCCAACAGAAGGAACAAAACCCAAAAATAACAACACTAATAACCACCACAACAACAACAACACAAAAGGAGAAGAAAAAAAAAAAGGCAAAAAACCCCATCCAAGTTCAAAAAAAAGGAAGTCCTTTAGCTTTATGTCTTGGGCAACTAACCATAGTGATACAAATCAGCTCAGGGGTTTATGTATGACACTTATGTCATACCATGAAATGAGAAGCAGACCCCTAAATCTCCTTATTTGTGTAATGCCCTGAGTTCACTCCGGATTGCCTTTTCACATCCATAAACAGATCTAGTGCCTTTTGCTAACCTGACTGCACAGGATGCCAGCTATGAGACATGCTGGGAGCACCCTCCCAGTGACTAAATCTCTGAGGGAAATTACATTTCTTTCTGTTGAGTCTGAGGACCTCCCCTTCTTCTTGAAGTGAAACCATCGTGCAGTACCTTTATACTTTGTCATAATGCTCTCCTCCCTTTCCTGCAGAGAGAGCTCCTGACACCAAATCCTGACCAAAGCAGGGAGGAGCATTCAGCCTGCACTGGGCTGACTAGCAGTTTCTCACCATCGTCTCCTCCTCCCTCCCCCATCCTGCTGTCTTTTCCTGTACTTGCTGTGGGCCGAGCAGTGGGTGACAGGACCCTGTCTCCCTCTTTTTATGTCCCTGTCCTTTACTTTCTGTGGCTGACACCCCACAGCAGGCAGCAAAGCTGCTGGGCTAGAGGGTGCTGTGAGGATTTCAGCAGTGTAAGGGTAACCACTGGACTCAATGACCTTAGAGGCCTTTTCCAACCTGAACTATCCTATGATTCTACAACTAATGAGAAGGCAAGGAAGGGCTCCACTACCACTGGCAGCAGGGGGACCTCCAGTAAGTCTTGAAAAATGCAGAAATGGCAATATCCTAGATTGTCGTATCTTCTATATTATGCTTGGCTGCATCATTCAGAGAATTTCAGTGAGATCTTTTCTTCTGTAAAATGATATGCAGGATCCTCCTACAGCATGTAGATTCTTGCTGCAAAAGCACCAGCTTCACTTGGAGGTGTATTGTGTTGTGCTGAACAGACCTCACCAGTGACATGGTGGTCAGCAGGGAAAAGCTGTATGAAAATCAGTGGCATAAAGGAAATTCCTCAAAATAGACTCATCCAGGTTATTCAGAAATTAGAGCATTCTTGCACAGTAGCTGCTGCAAAGGAATGTGATCTGAGCAGTTCTGCTTTGGTAGCAACACTGGAATGGAGACAGGACTGGAAGACTTAAATTTTACAATGTCTGTTCACAGCATGTCAAATTGATGCAAATAGACAAAATGGAAAGATTGACAAAAAGTCATGCTTCTGAAGACATCATCAACTGTAGATTTTGAAAACAAAGTTAATGGTCAAAATGACTAAAAATTGGACACTTTGGGGGCAGGGGAGGAGTACGAAATGGAAAAAAAAAGGCAAAAGGCCCCTGTCAAACAGTTCTTGAAGCGAAGTTAGAAGAGGGATAAATCAGATGGCTCTGAGGAAAATGAAGTGCACATTGCATTGTTCAGAAAGGATGGAAGTGAGGCATTACCATGTGCCAGTGGAGCTGAACAACCTCCACAGCAGAATGTGAACTGATATGATCAGTGCAGAGCAGAACTGAAAACTCCACTCTTTGCACATATGTTAGAAAACATGGTGATACATACTTTCCACTGTGTAATAAAAGAGGCAAAATAAAAGCATATTACAAGGCAGAGATTGGTTGCCAGAATGAGAATTGAACTGGCATCCTGTTTTCACTTGCAGTGTGAAAAGTCGGTGCCAGATCAATCACTTGTTCGAGCAAAGTTATGGATCTCACTGGGTGTAAAATGTAGAGTGTACATCCCGGAGGAGATCTAACCACAAGGCCAATTATTTTTGCCCTCAGAGTAAAAATGCCCTAAAGACCAATTTAGACTCACTAGAAAACAGGATATCACTTACCTAGTGTGGCTGAGTGGATGGCACTTAGGAATAAAAAACATGTTATTGTTAATCAGCTGCGAGTTCCTTCATTTAACAAGGACCCTCTCAGGCTACAAAATGTAACAAATAGGCCAGGCAGGACCACAGAGGAAGCTGGGGACTGTTGGAAGGAGTGGGCTGGTACAAACCCCTGGAGGTGTTTTTGTCTGTCCTGTGCACTGTAACATGGTAAATTAATGAAATAAATGTAAGTTAAAAATGTGTTCATTCTCCTGCTCTGAGGAGGAGCCCCCCGTCCCTAGAGTGCGTTGCACACATGTTGTCTAACCTTTTCCTTGAAAACCTGATGATGGGTGTCATGCCTAGGGGTGAGGGGGGAGCTGTTGACTATAAATTTTCTGATATTTTTCATCTCCAAGGATGACAACTTGCAGCAAAATCATCCGGTGCTGACTCCCTGCAAAGTGCATTTGCCAACCACTGAACCTCTTGAGGGCTCAGATCTCTGCACTCTGCCTTAGGATGATCATTTCCACAGAGGCAGTGCTTCCCAGTTTATCATCTCTGCCCTGGTTCATCCCATGACATTTGGCGCATCCCATGAAACTAGGCTGTCTTTGTAATGAAACAAATTACAAGTGTAATTATCCAGTTGTCATATGTCAAAGGAATAGATACACAGGCTGAAAGAAACAAGATTATAAGTGAAGTAAAATTCATCTTAACAATAGGACACATCCCTTGTTTCATTACTGGCCTGAGATGCTGTCCTAGGGTAACTTTATGATGTTGTATCCCCAGTCGTCTGTTCTGTTTGTGCTGTATATTGAGTCCTGTGCCTTTAAGACTGGTTCTAAGAGCAAGGAGAAGCGCGGAGTTTGTTTTGAGAAAACTGCCTGACTCCTCCACATTCTTCTCCGGACAGGGTGTTCGGCGGAGGCTTGGAGAGACGGCAGGACAGAGATCTTTTTTTGCTTTTAGTTAGTTTCAGCTAGCTAGGGCAGAGAAGTTCCCTGGACTGTTTCTTTCCTTTTTCTTGGAACTGTTCAAACCTGCTCTGGACTGAAAACCCAGGGGAGCACTGGGGGCTGCACCTGCGGCCCACTGGGGCCTGGACCTCGGCATTTTCCAGCAGCGCCGGAGGGACTGGGACTGAGGAGAGGCACTGAGAGAGAGCCGAGCTACACCCACGGCAAGGACTTTCTCAATTTGCCATCTCACTTCAGAAAGAGAGGTTTTATTGTTTCATACTATTCATTCTTTATACTTGTATGCACTTCATTCGTTTAGTAAAATAGTTTTTTCCACTTTTCTCCAAAGAGGGTTTTGGTTTTTTTTTTCCAGACCGGTTGGAAGGAGAGGCCACTTGGGTTTGCTTCCTTAGAGAGATCCTATACAGGAGTTTTCTCCCAAATTTGTCCCAAACCAGGACAGATGCAGACTGCCTTGTTTGTCTCTTTTTAGCAGAAGACCTCTAGGCTTCAGGATTAGTGGCTTCTCTCCACAGAAGAGTCATACCTATCTTTAAAATCTTTTCGATTTACAGCACTCCATGCATGGTGCATTGCAAAAGTGTTGGTTATACATATGTTCAGTTCTGTCAGTGCCCTGCAGCATATTCTCATTTTTTTATTGTTAAAAGGGTACCACAGGAACAGATGTTCTCTCATGGATTATCTTTAAGGTCAGGCTGTTCCCTCAGCTACTCTGCTGTGGGGGCACAGTGAGACTACAGCATTTCTGCTGTACCTAGGTAGTTTGGTGATGTTCAAATCCACTTTTTTAGTGTTGTGACCAGAGTGAATCTGATCCCATCTCTTCTTTTAGTAAGTTTGGACAATGACTGGCCTTAGTCCCTTCATGTGTGTGCATGAATGTAGGCATAACGAAATCATAAAGGATTTACATACACAGTAATTATGTATCTGAGTAAATATATAAATAAATTCATCCTAAATGAAAAAAAAGAAAAAGGTAAATTAAAATTACAATAGTAATTTGTTGCCTTAAAATAGTATTTCTTAACAGTATGCTACTGGATAAATCAAGCTTTCCACACTTTTATTGTTATATTAATCCTTTCAAGTATTATTCTTTGTTTCTTACTGAATAGCATCATGCTTATTTCATACTATGTCCCCAGTTTACAGAATAACTTAAGACTTTAATCCTATTATTCCAAATACTTGCAAGGCCTCATGGTCAGGTACCATCTGTACATTTTCCAAATGTAACCACTCCTGCAATGCAACCAATTCAAAGTAAATTTGGCACAGAAGTAGATCCATGGTCAATCTCTCAGGATCTGGTTCTCCTGAAAAATGCTCTCCTCATTTTACCAGTGTATTACTTCGAGCAACTCACTTGTGAGGCCTTTTTTGAGCAGCTATGAAGGTACGACATGGCAGTTTCCCTTAGATAAAATTACATGGGTTTTGGTCATAAAAAAGTAATCTAGATTAACATCGGAAACCCTAGTAAAGTCAGAGTTTCTGAAAAGACATACCCCTTCTGATGTACCACATCCTGTCAGAGAAATAAGTCTGTCACAGTTTATCCTTCACGGCTCACTGTTGGTTGTTCACCCCAGCCTCAACCTTTAGGCCAGTGTCTGTCAAACTGCTCATGCCAAAAGACCACTTTAAGCAGGATGGAGTTGGTCTATGATTGGCATCTGGTCCTTAAGGGGCCACATTTTTGTTGTCCTCTTCAAGCATCCAGTGTGCCAGGTCTCATCTCAGACCTACCTGCTGTGCTCTGTGAAATCTAAGGAGAGAAAAAGGGTCAAGAGTGCTATTCCAGTGCTTGTCAGCTGCTGTGTAGTCACTTGCTCCATGATGATGTGTGTCATCATGGATGAAACTTTAACTAATTGTTCTTGGTTGAGCCTGGGCTCTTTTTGTTTAATCAGACAGGAGATAGATTTACCTTCTTCTTGAACACTTCAACCTGTCTTGAATCCATAAGTTCTTGAAGACCATGAGGAGTACAGAGTCTGTTTTGTCTCAATTCTTCAGCACCTTAGCAGGCATTCCGTCGAGGAATACTGACAAGAATTCTTCCAGACTATTTAAGTGTTATTTTTTTATTCTATTCCTCTCCTAGTTCATGTTTCTGTCTCCTAAAACCATTGCTCTAGGCAGCTGATCACACATTCTAGTTTTTATGAAGACTGGTGCAAGAGATTTTTCATACAACTTTGTGCCATTAATTATTGCTGTCCTCTGATTTGATTAATCAGCCTGTGTATTCTGTTGTCTTTTTTACACTTCTATTTTATTTCTAAATATTTTTCTAGCTTCCTTTTATGTCCTTTGCTCCTTGTAAAATGACTTTTTCTGATTTTATCCCTGCATGCCTTTCTGCACCCTTGGTATGATCAAATAAAGTGGTAGGTTCTTGCCTGTACTTCTAGAACTAGAGTGTTGCTTATTCCCATAGGCAAACATGGAAGTCCAGATCTAAAATCCCATCTCTGAGACATGTTGAAACAGAATCTTCCGTGCTGACATTTTTTTCTGAACATCACAATGAGTACGGTCTTTAATGCTTAAAGAAAATTGGTTTGGATCACTAGGGTTGTTTTTTTATTATTATTTCTTGCAAGTACAATGTGAATTTCTTGTAGTAGAGAGGAAAAAAAAAAAAAAGACTAATCTTGAAAAGTTGCTTGTTTAAATACCAACAGAAATAATCTTTACATTATAATTTTCTTAGAGCTGCTGTGAGTTTCTTACCTTTCCAAAATACACAAGTAAAGCACAGCTGAGATGTAGCCAACCTGCAGGGAAGGGCAATTGCCAGACAGGCTGTTGACAAGACAGAGAAAATGTTGGTGAAGGACAATGGGCCAATCCTTCTTTTCATGAGAAAAATGTCACTCATTCTTTAATATCCTTGCAGAGCAGACAAGGCCTCATTTTTTACAGTCTCATATTACCATAATGGCTCTCTGTTACACACTGAGGAGTCGCTAACAAGGCTACCCCCTGCCCTTTCTTTATAATTACTTCCAGGTTAATGCATCACGTTTCATTTGGGTTCATTTGCCCTGGCCATGTTTTTTCCCATCTGGATGCCCATTCTGGCCTCTTCATGCCTCAGACCCTGACAATATGAACATCAGTCAGAAAGCAGATTTTTCTGCCTCAGACAACTCTGTAATTTACATTTAGATTTATTTAATTTCCCAGACTCTGCAAGTTACAGAGCTGGGAACATTTTGGCCTGCAAAACCTTTTTCAAATAGCTGAAACTGCATTCTTATCCTCCTTTCAAACCATCAGACACCAGATGCTGACCCAGTCCCATTAACCAATTACTCACACGTCACACAATTAATCTTTCATTGCGATTCGATCAAGTTCATTCCCATCTCCATATTATTCTTAACAATCCCACTGTATAAAACCTACACAACTTTGTCACTGTTCATTTTGCCCTGGTCTGCACTGCTTCAGGCTGGGAAGTGAAGTGACAGTAAATGTAATTTATAGAATCATGGGCTGTATAGAAACTCTTTGCAGTATGACCTGATGCGACAGGTTGTAATCGTTTCTTTGGAACCACTCTGGTTTGTCAAGTAGGCAGGCTTCTTTCTTTAAATATCCAAAATAACAGATTTGTTTGAGGAGGATTAAGTGGTGTTCAAAGCTCTGTTGCTGTCTTATCCTTTGTCTCTTTTGTTTCACACAAACCCTTTTTTATGCAGCCTTCTGCTCATACTGAACTTTGGAAAGAAAAGGAAAGGAATTCTAGCAGGTAAAACAGGTATGGAAATTGAATTCTCCACCCTCACCTTCACCTATGTGAACTGAATTCAGTAAAAGCCTTTGCCTTACTTGGGGTGCAGCTCCACATGCTGCCTCTTGTGACAGACACAGACCTCTGTTCCCATTTCCCTCCCACATGCCAGGGACAGGGCTCTGCATTAGCATCACATCTGCTAGGGCAGTCAAATATTATGGTCTGAGAAAGAACAGGAATGTGGGACACACATCTGGGGGTGGTCTGCACCAACAAGTTCAGCTTGGCTGTCAGATTATTCTGACTACCATATCATGAAGGAGGAATAGGATGAAAGCGCTGTTTTCTTAGATGGACAAAAAAAGCAAGAGGGCAAGAAAGATTTACTTGAAAGGTTTCCTTAAAAGGTTTACTTAAAAGAAAGGTTTACTTAATCCATCACTCTGCCATATGTCAAGTTCAACTCTAATTATGGAAATCCTAATAGATGATTGACTAAGGAGTTAAAAGACATCCAATGTGGGGACTACACATCCTCTGCAGTGAGGGGTGGGTGTGACGGTAGCAGAATGTGTGGTGAAATCACTGTCCTTCTCCATATGGCTAGGAATTCTCTTTTATTGTGTGTCTGAAGCACTGTCACTTCAGTTTGTCTGTGACTTTTGTCCTAACCGTTAAAGGTGTGAAGAACAGAATAGTCCTCTTTGTGATCATTTTTCCCTACATTATTTTGCATCCCCCCTCATTTTTATTTAGGTAAACAACCCCAAACCTTTCAATCCTTCCTTCTAGGTAGGCTTTGCTAGATCTCTGATTGTTGTCCTTGCTCTTAAAGTTTGTGCCTGGATTTACTGCTGAAATGCAGTGCTGGAAATCTGGACACAGCTGTCCCAGGATGTTTTGACAGCACTGGACAAAATGAGTTGGTTATTTTGAAGGTGTGCCATGCTGTAGAAGGATCCATAAAACCCAATAGGATGATTACATTTTTTCTGAGGCAGTGTGATGACTCAAGTTCACTTGTGCTTGCTTTGGTTCTACAAAACCCTCACCATGTTTTTCATGGTAACTGCCATGGTGACTTCATGTAGCTACCTAGAGAGGTTTCTTTTTTCTCTGTTTGCACAACAGATTACTTCTGCCTACAGCAAAATACGTTTTTCTAACCAGCTTTGTAACTATTCAGAACTGGTTTTGTACAGTCATGTTTTCCTTCAAGAAAGCTCCAGAGCATGGTGTGAAATGCCATGTGGAACCCAGGGTATATTATATTCTAAGGTGATACTGTAACCCTTTTTTCTGTTACACATCATGATTACTTCTTCCTATCCTGATCTCTGATCCCTCATGAATCCTTAGGAGTTCTCAAGGATGGTCATTGAATGAACTGGAATAAAACTCCTGAGACCTAATTGATGTGAAAGGTTTTAACTTCTTAAGGCTAGGAAGCCTTAAATGCTTCCTAGCCTATACTTCCTTGCTAAAAAATGTGGCATTGTTCCATACTCACACCTATGAAATGGCAGCTGCATGACCGGTTTCCCTTTTCAGCAAAGGCATGGAAGAAAATTAACAATCTTTCCTGAAGCTGCGTCTTGATTGCTTTCTTTCCCCACTAAGTATCAGACCAACAACTTTACTTCGTCTTGATGGTAACAGTATTCTTACAAACCAATTTTTTGCTATCTTCCATGTTCTCTATTAAATTAATATCATGTTACATTGTTGCTTTTCTTTTTTCTTCTTTGATTTTTTTTTTTTTGTCATCTGAGATCTGAGTTATATTTGTCCCATTTTGAAACCTCTCTGACTCTCAAATCCAACTTATTCGTGTATCAATCTGCTAACATTTTCCTCTACAGAAAGGTACCTCTTCCCATGTTTGTTGCATTTTGGTGGGATATTTTCTTAGTGTCCTCTTTAGTGTCCTCTTTAACACTTATTTGCTTTGGATCAGAATCACAGTTGATCTTGCCGTGCAAACCTCTGAATTCAATAAAGTCTCCTGCCGGAACCCTAAAGGCTGTTTTGGTATTCTCCTTCTTCTGGTAAGCATTATCCATCTAAATGTGTTACACTGATTCTGTTACAGATTTGATCATTTATCTACCTTTCCACCATCTCCTGTTCAGGTACTTGCAGTAGAATACACGAACTGAACTGCTCTGATCGGTTTAGCATCCTCCTCTAAGAACCCTATGGCATATCCTGATTTGCCCTCATTTTTAGGGCAGTCTGTTCGCAGAATCACAGAATGGATTGGGTTGGAAGGGACCTTTAAAGTTCATCCAATTCCAACCCCCCTGCAATGAGCAGGGGTACCTTCCACTACCTCAGGTTACTCAGAGCCCCAACCCACCCCACCTTGAATGTTTCCTGGGATGGGCCATCTACCACATCTCTGGGAAATCAGTTCCAGTGTTTCATCACCCTTTTCATTTAAAAAAAAAAAAAAAAAAAAAAAAAAAAAAATCCTTCCTTGTATCTAGTCAGGATCTACCCTCTTTCAGTTCAAAATTATCACCCCTTGTCTTGGTGCAACTTGCTGCTAAAATGTTTCTCTCCATTTTATAAGCCACCCTTAAGTGATGAAAGGCTGCAATAAGGCCTCCCCACAGCCTTCTCTTCTCCAGGCTGAACAGACCCAACTCTCAGCCTGTCCTCTCAGGAGATGTGCTCCCACCCTGTGCTTGCCTTCATGGCACGACTCTGGGCCCGCTCCAACAGGTCACTGTACTGAGGATCCCAGAGTTGAATGCCATCCTCCATGATGGGTTTCCCTCTTTTCACTATCCTCTGTTAAATACAACCACACTCATTAAGTTACCTTAATCCTTACCCAGATGTTCATTAAGCAGCAGCCCTCAGATGAGAAGCCAGTTCTCCAGTGCCACCCCCAGAAGCCCATTTCTGCTGCTACCCAAAACATGATTCTTGTTAGGAACAACTGGCACATGCAAGGGTTTCCACCTGTGTTCCAACTCCTCGTAGTCACTTTTGTTCTGCCATGATCATTTCTGTCAGTATTATTAATACCATAGGGATGAGCAGCACAGGAGCACTTGGTGTTAGTTTCCACTGGATGCCATGTCTGGTTGACAGATACATTCCTCTGTTGCCCTTAGGAAAGAGGCGGAAATCACCACCACTGCTCTTTTGCTTCTTCCTGGAAATTATGATGGATTGCCAAGCCTTCAGAGTGCACGGCTTTTCTTAAACTGCCAGTGAGATTGGCGTTTTACCTGCAACGTGAGGATTAGCACCAGCACATGGTGTCAGTAGGAGTCAGGTTCAAAATAAACAAAAGGAGATGCCGAGGGGGGAGTAAGAAAGTTGAGCTCCTTGCCAAAGGACGCTGTTTACTAGAGATGTTTACATGACTGGAAAAACAGCAGAAAGAGAGATCAGCTGGGTACTAGACATGTTTACAGGACTGAATCGTTTCCATAGCACATAGCTTCCAACTGCTAGACATGGGTAAGTCCCTGCGTTCCCCTTCAGGGATCAGAGATGGTTTGTTTTTGTTACCGTATTTCTTTACCAGTATTCAATTACCTTCAGAAAATCTCATGGTTTCTTTTGTGAGCTGCTGGCATAAAGGTTTCTCTGCCTTCAGTAACACAGCGATCTTTGCTTAGGAATAAAATCTCATTGCTTTTTGTCTCGACACCACATCTGCAGCAGTCTTGGAGGATTGTGCATTTTACTTTTCCCATTACTTAAAAAAAAAAACCAAAAAAACAACAACAACAAAAACCCCCAAACACATCAACACTAGTTATTTTGCCACCTGACAGCAGCTGTGCCTTTCAGAAGCCCTCTGTGCAATATTAGCACTCCTCACCCTTTTGGAACATGACACTAGACAATCCCCCTCTGCCTTCCCTGAAACAGTGCAAATCTGCCATAAAGCCAGAGGCTTTCAGTGTGCTGCTGCACCTATGATCTACAAAGCATCTTGGAATGCTGTAGCAGGGCATTATCCAGTTCTGCATGTCGATATAATTAGGTGAGATAAAGGTGAAACTAGGAGATCAGCATTCTGAGATGTCATTGTTTTTGCAAGCTTAAGTAATTTATCCTATTATGTTCACAGGGCTTTCTGAGATAAAGTTTCTAAAAACACAGATAGCGAGTCCTTTGCTATGTAACACTTAAGTTGTACCTTTTTTTTGCTTTTATGAAAACCTTAGTCATATTATAAACCTGCAAGATGAAGTTCAAGGAATTATTCTTGTCATCACGGGCCTGAGGTGAAAATCAAGTCTTCTATTGTACATTTTATTATTTTTTAAGAGAGAATTTTCATAGCTGCAGAATGTGAGATGGAAAACAGGTGACTTGCAAGTGCAATGCAAAGACGTTTGTGGAAGTTGATTATTCCAAATACACCGTAGGCCATGATAGCTGTTGTACCAGTCAGTGTTGTAAAGTCTGATGCAAAGCACAAAATCACACAGGAGGAAGAACAAAACAAGACACCTTCTTGCCAGGTGATTGCTACAAATTTATGCTGCTGGGTTTTTTTGACCTGCAGTGTCCGCTGCTTTGATGGTGGGTTGGTGTTAAGTGAATAATTGTTTAGCCATTGGCTTAGTGAGTGACTAAGAATGGGTCAAAAGTGGGAATTCAATATACAGGTCCAAACTGAGCAGAAAATCCATGGGACAACAGGCCACACCTCAGGGCTCAGGTCCCGGCTAAAACATACTGTCTGTGGGATGACATTTTATGTATGGTAGCCTCCAGTGTACCATCAGCTGAAAGGCAGACAGAAGGCCCCTGGGGAAAAGAATTGTCCAGGTACTTGTGTTAGGTTCTGAAAGGAAAAAAATTGTGCTAATACCATTCAAGGAGAGAATTTTCCGCCAAGAAGACTCAATTCACTTTCTTTTGTGAGCACGAGAGACATCTGCTGTTTCAAGCCTGGCAAGAAAAACAAAGCACATGGAGTTCATGACATGATGCTGAGCAGGGGCTCCATCTTCCCTTTATTCTAGATTTAGGTAGCACACTGGTTTCTCTAATCATTTGCAAATGTTCAGTTTCATCTGCCCTCACCCGAGCTCGTCCCTTCCATCTCTCTTTCTAGTCGAAGGAGAGAAGAGGCATGGCTGCAGACTGCCTTCTCTTTTCCGAACATATGCAGCTGAAAGAGTCAAATTGGCCTGTTCTTTGTAGGGGGAAAGCTGTGATGAGTGATAAGGAAAAGCCAAGATGAATGATAATCTCAGTTGGGGATTTTTACATCAGCAACATCTTAAGTGAGGTGATATGAAGCCTGCACAAGAGATTGTGTATTGTTCCAGGCAAAAAAAAGAGCTTTTCTTTCACTTTTGTTATTAGCAAGAGCAATTTGTATAAAACACATTTTGCTCTCCATTATAGCTGGATTGTGCACAGGGACCCCAGGCTTCAGTGGCAATGCTTCCCTGCAGTCCTCTGCCTGATGCTGCTAACAATAAACATCTTCTTTTGTTCATGACACCTCCCAGGGAAGCACGGAAAGGTGTCATATCACAGACTTCTGGGCCCCATTTTTATATAATTAACTGGTTTGCCACCTAAAATGCTGTAATTAAGCTTTCATGTGTAAAGCGGGAACATATGCTACTGTCAAAAAAATGTGAATGAGACAAGTCAGGCATTTTGTGTTAATTTAACTTTACCACGATTAACTCTCTTGCAGTTGTTAGTCGTGCCCAAAGGCAGAAACTACTGGTGGTGGCTGTTGCTTGCACACAGACCTGGCAGGGCTCTCAGCGAGGTGCACTGTGCCGAGCACTAACAGCCTGACCTACCTTAAAGGTAAGGGTTGTTTCTGTCCAGCATGACTGATCTCAGTGATGCAGGGAAGCTTTCTCTTACTGGTCAGTCACGCATGCCTGTGTTAGCTGTGGATGGACAGGAGAAGTGTGCTAACATACTTTGTTTTTATAAGAATACTAGATTGTGGATTTCAAGTTCACAAAGTCTCTGAGCATAACAGTACTCTACAAGGAGTCATAGCATGGGCTGAGGCATTGGCCCACTGTCCCCCACGTTATATAATTATTAATCTGTCCCTGAAACAAGTGTGACATATGCCAATGTGCCGACACATAGTTTGTGGGGTGGCACACACAACACAGAGACCATGTGTCCTGGGAGACAGCCCTCAAAACTGCTTGCCCATTGCTTTGTTCCCCAGCTGGCTCAGCCACTGACTGGAATGCTGCCTTGTAGACCATGTGTTTTCTGTTGAGGGGTCTTCATGATTGTGTCTCATTTAAGGAAAATTAGAATTGTACACAAAACTGAGTCCTGCATGACATAAGAAATCTGATTACAGGATCATTTTTGCTGGTTAAAATTCCAGGCAGTAATTCAACTCTCCTATCCAGCATGATATTTATTGGGCTGGCAACAAGAAAATTATACTAAAAAACTGTGCAGATTGGAGCTGGAAGCAATGAGACAATAAAGCCCCACAGTATCAGCTGCATAGCTGCCTCCAGGGCAGAGCTGCACTTTGAGTCATCCTATTTAGGAGCTGTCTCCAGCACTCACTGAAGTCAACAGGAGCCTTTGATTTCTTCTCAGTAGGTGCTGGATCAGGCTGTTACAGTCTCCTTTTAAAGTCTAAGAACAAGGGGGCAAAAGGCAAGCTTAGTGAGCCACCTTGTACTGATGAAATAATATCACTTTAAGAAGAAACATTCTCCTTGGAGGAACATAAAATTTGCAGGAGGATGAGAGTTCAGGGCACTGGAATTACTACATAATAGTAAAATTTCATCAGCGAGCAAGGACAAAGCTGAATTTCTGGGGTAATGCTTGGTGTGCAGCATGGGAGAGGTTTCTAAAAATGAAATCCATGGTTGGAAAATTGGCAGCATTTAGAAATAAAAACCACAGCAATTAACAGTGCAGTTTGCATGCAAGGGACTTGAAGTTAAAAATGTATCATATATTCATCTAAAATTTTATGGTGCTTTTCAAAGTATCTGCTGTATATATGGTGGAAAACACCAATCATTTGGCAAAAAATTGCCCAAAAGTTCAGTGAATTAATTCGTTAGAGCATTATCCATTTCTTTCTGAAGGCCAGTTGCACAGGGGTCAACTTGTTTTGCCAGGAAAATGTCCTAAGGGGAATATTTTATTTTACCTTTGTCAGCACATTGGAGAGGATTTCACTCAAGTCACCTTTGTATATTTTATTCATTAGGGCGTGATCCTGAAAGGCTACAGTCACCCTCTGATCAGAATAATTTCATGCAGTCTGAGGATGACGAGTACTTGTGAGGACATGCTGGGGACCCCACAGGATTAGGTTTTGGGTATCTGTGTTCATATATCAGACTTCTGAGTTGAAAATGGGGCAGGTTAATAATTTGAGACAAAGTGCTGAAACTGCTAATCAAAGCACCTGTGCAAAAGATGAACACTGAGTCTTCTTGGTTTTATCTAATTAAAAGCAATTCTGACTTTAATATAGGTTTGTGTATTTAGTATTAAAGATATTGGAGATGGAAATGGAAGAAATGATCCTGCACAGCCTCTTTCATGAAGGACTTAATTTGTTCTTGCCTGCTGATTTTGATGCTCTACCTAGGTGCTATTGAATTTTAACTGTTTATTAGATAATGGAAAGATTTGCTGTAGCACAGTCCTTCTGAGAAAAACAAAAACATCTGATTTCTCCTTGGAGATTTGATAATCAAATAGAAAATTGTATTCTGGAGCCAAAGTAAATAAGAGATCATTCTGTTCCTTCTGGGCAAGGGTGCCCCATGTTCCCTGCAGAGAGGAGAGTGAGAAAGCTGGCTCTTCCCAGCCATCATCCAGAGGATTGAACAATTAATCTGTGGTGTGGGGTTGCAGGCTGGAATCCACTACACCCCAAGTGAAAAAAAATCTCTTACTGCTATGGTTACTGCTCCTTTTGATTCTCCACAATGTCAGTGGATCCCAGGATAGAGATGAAGAGAGAGGGCTGGTTATCTTGTCATGATGCTGCAGCACAAAAAGACAGGGTGCCACCAACTACGTGGAAGGATTGTGGTTTTTTCTGTCCAGGCATTTTTAATGCAGTGCCCAGGCACCTCAGAAATTTATCCTAACTAATTCCCCTTCTAAAGGGGTGAAAATCTCTCACCCCATTTTTCATTTCAAACCACTTTTTGTGGTTCCTCTACTTCAGTGGTTATCTTTCAGGAGCAGTGCTGATGGGTTGGGCTCCAAAATTCATTACTGAAGAAGTCATGAGTAAAATTGATGGGTCTTGCATTCCACTATCAAGGTGACTTGTTTGACTGGACTGCTCTGCTTTTCTCTCCATTAGCAGAACGTACCCTTTGTTAGTAAGGAATTCGATCAACAGACTGCATAATTGCCATTTCTGTCTTAGTTAATGGAAAGAGTCGTGTTGAACTCCATGTTTTCAACTACGTGCAACAACCCTCACATTAAAATGCAACAAATTAAACAGAGCTTTTACAAAAGCCTCTTTTTTAACTAACAGTTATAGACTGTGAAGTTTAAAATGGTTTGCTTTGGACTGAAAATTTCAATTAAGGGCAGAACTATATATAAGAAGCCAAAGTAATTGAGAATTGAAGCTCCTTCTATGCAGCTTGCATGGAGTCATCAGACTTAGAGAATGGATGTAATAGCTGTCTTTAGGAGATGTAAGGAATATGTGCACATTCTGGTGCTGTTCAGAAACCTGAATAATTTAGCAGACTGTCTTTTTTATTGCACTTAATGTGTGGCTCTAGAACCATGGGGTCTTTTTACGGTGATCCCATGATTTGCTGGCCATGGTTCCTGCATCTTTCCAGTCTGAAACACTGGGAGGGCAGAGTGGCATCTGCGCTGCCTTCACTGTGCCAGCCTGGGCAACTGCCAAGAGCAGCATTGTCTGGCACAGCCATATGGCCACCATGTGGACTCCTCTCTCTCCTCATGTTCTGCTTTTAGCTACCCAAAGTGAAGAGGAGCAGGGCTGGTGCTTGGATTTAAGATGAAAATATTCTCAGGTTTTATGGTAGCTCATATTTATCTCTGCCAGACTTTTCTTTCCTTTGATTCATTTGGGGGCTTCAAGAACTAACAGCCCTACAGCAATGCTTATTCCAAGGATATTGTGCTGTATGTCTTTGAAAAGACAAGACACCTGTGGCCATACCAACTCTGGATCACCCCTCATCATTTCCTTCATGACCTTTACAGATGTCAGATGAGACTGGGGTTTTTTTTCCTTCATTCTGCACCGGATGCAATTTCAGGTCCCAAAAGTGAAATCAGGCAGCACATTAATCAACTTCGCTTCCCAGTCTCTGCGCTTCTGTCTTTCCATGGTTTATTTTTTTCATTCTGGCTAATGTAACACAGATTTAAAAATAGGGGTACATTATCCTCCCAAAATACATACAATTCTGATATCAGCAGTGGAATAAGCTCATTTAGATGAAAGGAACCATTTTCTTTCTGTGGAATGAAATACCTTATCTGCCTGTTTGGGTTACATTTTAGGTGTTATGCCTCCTACGGCATATAGGGCTGATGTTGCATGCAAGTCATCTGCTTATTGTCCTTTTGGTATGTGGCTAGAAAATATTTCCCTTAACAATTCTTCAGTGTATGCCATTGCATGGATCACAAAAAGAAAAAGCTGCATTATGGAAGAAGAAGCACAGAGGAGTTTAAATGTACTCAGCTAACTTAATGGCTATCTCTGCAGCAGAGAGGGAGAGAAAAATAGTGTCTGAACACCTCTTTTATATTTTTCACTGCTGTCAGGGATCAGAATGTTTTATCAAACACTCTTTTACAGTGAGATGTAGAGCCTTGTTCTAAATACCGTCCTTCAGATAAAACACACAATAGTGCAATGGAGAAAGTGTATTTGGAAAGGAAAAAAATGTGCTTGCTATATGTGTTAAAAAAATGTAAATCAAATTCATTAGTTGGTGCCATAGTTAATTTAATAGCAGACGGTAATTTTAGAATTTCTTAGACATGGGAATCTTGGCATAAAATTAGATTGAAAATTTGATAAAGTGAAATTTGTCTAATTCTTTATGTCATAAACTAGACAAACAGTTCCTCAGACTCAAGAGAAGTTATTTCTCTGCTGTGTTTCAGTTGTGTAAAACCCATACATCACATTTAAAAAAAAAAATTAGAAAATGGTATAGTAATGCTTTATTTCATTCTGGACAAAGCGATGTTGTCATGTAATTGCTTTTTTGCTGAGCTCTTTCACTTGACCCTGCTTGCTTATTATAATGTTTTAGGCGCCATAGCTTGGGGGTTATTGACCCCTGTTCGTTGCCCGTTTGTTTTATAGTTACTGAATATTGTAAGGCTTGGATAGATTAGTGTAAAAATTATAATTTGGTCCTGCTTCTTAGAAATGGATGTGGGAAAAGTGTTAGCAGTAAATGTCGTCTTTCTCAGCTTTTATTATAAAAGCCTGAAGGGCTGCAAGACCTCCAGCTGGTCAGTATTAACTCATGCAGTTCTTGAGAGTGTGCCTTTGGATGGGCCAGGCTGAGGAATGATTCTATGAGGGAAAACAAGGAAAACCGTGCGCTGGAGAAAAACTGTTTTTAAGAACTGCATCTGAGACATTTTTTTCCTACATGTGGTCCTTTCAGTCTCCGAAGAAGTAGTATTTGCCATAATAATTGGGAACTAAAAATAAGTATTTTCAGGTTGCTGGTTGTGCTTCTTTAACAAAGTGCCCAATCCAGAGCAGTATCACATCTCATGGAGGCCACCAGGTGCTGGCACTGTTGGACTTTTTTCTAATGAAGGCACTTTATCCACTTTTCCTCCTAGGTTTACACACATTGGGGTATTACTTATAGCCTGTGAGTCAGGTGTCAAGCTTGGCTGTGTGCAGCTTGGAGGGATGGTTCTAAACATTCCTGCCTTGATAAGGTCAAAAACATTAGAATATTTCATATGAATTTAGACCACCACCACAAAAAATATGGTGCTTACAGGAAGTAAAAATTGATATAGTAATCAAAATTCTTTTACTGAATAAAATTAAAAGCCATCGAAAATGCATGTGAAGGATCAAGGGGATGTGTTAGACCTTTACAGATGTACTGGTATGAAAAGTTATAAATGTTTCTGCCATCTGTCTGCTGTTCAGGTAGGGAAGGAGCCGTGCAAGATTACTTCAAATGCTTTTATCTGAACAGTCGTACTTGACTAAATCAGGAAGCTCTTTTTATAAGGACTTAATTTTCAGGTGTGAATTATAGAGAGGGTATGGCACAGTATGTGAAACCTTTGTCCATATCTAATAGAAGTGGTTCATGGCTCAATCCCTCAGTTGTAGGAGTAGACTTGATACCTACTAAAAATTACTAGTACATACCAATAAAGGTCTGCCCTAAGTATTCTGAGATTGAATTAACTTTAAATTTTAAACAGAATAAATTAATTAATTTTTAAATTTAATTAAAGCAATTTACATAATTTACAAGCTGAGTTTTATACTTTAATCAAAACATAAAATCATAGAAATAAATACAGCTGTAATACTTTCAAAGTTATTTTTTCCCTGAACTCATTAGGCAATACTAGCATTTTTCATATTAAAAACATCTTGAGTATGAGTTTGTGTCCAATAGAAATTAAAGAAAGATAAAATGTAGAAAGAAAACTTACTGTGTACTTCCAGTGGACCATATACTTTAACTCTGAGTAGATTAAGTAATGATGATACAAAGAAGCACAGGAGGAGGAAAAAAAAACTTGGCTACTGTTTTTACATGGATTCTAAGAAGTTGCACAGTTTTTTATTTGCCTTGTTACAGAAAAAAAAACTATGCAAATGAACTTGTTGGCCGCTTGAAAGGATTAATTCAAAAACACAATACCTTAGAAGGTATAAGAACCCTGGTATACATTTCTAAAAGCTTCCCAAACAGAAAAAAAAAAAAAAGTAGCTTAAATTCTGTAATTCAAAGATAAATATATATTTTTAAATCAGGAGATGCTGGGCTTCTAGCAGCATTTTGGGTTTTTTTGCAAAATCCAGCTGATAGTTTTGTTAACTTTTCTTTGCTTGATCAGCTTTGCAGCAGTGTCCTGAACTGTCAGTTTTCTGAGGGAGAGAATCACCCACTAATTCAAATGAGTAAGTTTACAGTGTTCATGAAAATATTTTGTACTTCCACCTACACTTGGACACTTGGTAGGTTATCCTCCTAATATTTAAGAGCTGGCTCTCTACTTTTAGCCCTTTTATTTTAGCCATCCCCAGCAACTGAAGAGATCCAGTGAAGTGCTAACTTTTATTCCCCTTGTACAGGCATTTTCTTTGTGTTTGAAATGTCATTTTATGTAGTCAATCATATTAGACTTTTTAGATAGTAATTTTTACTGCACCCTGTAAATAGGGGTAGTAAGTCTTAATACTGGAGGTGCAGAAGACCTTAGTGGAACAACTATCAGTCGCTGTATTTAGAATTATACATTCAAGATGTATTTCAAGTTACCAGAGATGTCTCTGTATGACAGCTGTGCCCATTGTTTGCAAGGGGAGCTGAAGACGTCTGTCTGACAGGCCTGCTCTCTATCCTTCCCTGACTTGTGTTTATACCGCTCTTTATTCTGCAAAGGCGGGAAAAGTAATTAGTGTATAATGACAGCTACAACAATCCCAGAAACAGGAGACTGATTCCCATGATGGCTGAAACCCCCACTATGCTGTGTGTATAATCAGGCCCAGTTTTCGAGTTCTAATTAACTTTATTAATGTTTAGTGCAGGAAGTACAAAGGCAACTTAAACAAGGATATAAAAAGCACTGGAGCATTGAAACACTGGTTTAATGTAACTGGCTCTTATTGAAAGACATATTTTTCAGCATTTTGTAAAGAAAAATAAAGTAATTCAGAAGAAAGATATTAGATTCTTATACACTCTTATAGTAAGGAAGCTTTAAATAACAGAGCAAAGAGACTAACAATAGCTCCCTACTTGGTAACATTGGTAGCAACTCTTTCTGATGTGCAATTAATAAATATGATAGTGAACAAGCAACACTGTACAGTGACAGTGGGATAAAAGAGATGCAATCACTTGCAAGACTCCTGTTGTGCCAGCAAGTAAGACTTTATGGGCTACTGGAAAATGAGTTTGTGAAAAACCAATTGAAAAAATCTTCCCCATTACATGTCCCTTTTATAGAAACATATTAATTCACATGTGAAAAGATAAAATATTACACTGGTAAATAACTGTGAAGATACTTTCCCCCACTAAAGACACAACTGCAAAACCTTTCAATCAATGCAACTGTATATATTATTTTGATATAATAATCATAATAACTTTAAAAGCAGTGATATATTAATTACATATAAAGTATATTATTTGCATAGATTTTTTTTGTTTACCACCCATGGATTACCATTTGGTAAATACTTCTATAGTTCAGCAAGCTTTGATGAGCTCAAACTGGAATATGGCTGATACTGTATATTACTGTAATTGTAAAGGACAGTATAATGATACATTTTTGGTGCTTTAGCCTCCTAAATATAGAAATTACAGTAGAAAATATAAGAATACCTTTTCTGCTATTTATTGACCCTATTACCAGGCATGATGAGTTAACAATACTTAAAAGATATTCCTATTTTCAGAAGTACTCAAAACAGATGGTTAGCATTCTGTCCACTAAAAGGATTGTGCTTTGGAACAATTTTGCATTTATTTTCTTCTGATACTTTTCATATGCTTATTAAGTAAAAACATATAATAAAAAACCATCTTGAAGTTATGTAAAATTATAGTATTGTTTTGTATAGTCTTGCAAGCAAAGTTTAGAAGCAGATCATCCACAGAGAAGTTAGGAACTCAGAAGCATGTAATGTCAAAAATAGAAAATTACTTTTTCTTCAAAGATGTAGTGTGGGCTATTGCTTTTAACTTTTATTTAATATGTTCTATGATTATTCTATAGTGCTCGCAGCCTTGCCAAGAGAGCTTCTACTTCTGGAATGGCTTCTCCCTTAGAAGGGGACCCGATACGATCTATTTTCCTTTCTTTGCCACCTTCTCCATGACAGGTTTCCTTTCTCCCAACAGCCTTATTCAACACCTTAGAACTTGTTTCCACATCATATGTAACTTCTTTGGTGACTGGGCTTCTTGTCGAGTTTAAATTGATACTGTGGTGCAAACATGGCTTCTCTGGCTGTCCTTTCTGGTTCTCTGCAGAAGACAAATCAAACAAACCTTGTTTCACTATTAAAACATTCAGTTTCAATATTCTGTAATATAAAAAGACCTCTTGATCAGACCAATTTCACATGCAGATGATGTACTACAAGGAGTAATGATTGCCAAGGAGACAAGACAAAATAAATTACCACTTCAAAAGCAGTGGACTCGGTCCCTTGGAAGTGATACAGACTTCACATGTCTTCATTAGATTAACATCCATACTTCTTACAACATCACGGTTAGAGCCTGACAGGATCCTCCTTTCCTACTGGAGTCAAAGAGGTACCTAGCACCTCTCAGTGTCTTCCAAAGTTTTACCTTGTTAATTACATTTCGTAAATATTTTTTAATTGTTCAAATTTTAAAATGTATTAAAGATTCTATTTTAATTGAATTATCCATTGTAATAACTTTCCTTTCCTTTGTGAACTTTTAGGCAGCTAAGTAATTTCAAGAAATCGCATAATTCACTATTTTTTGCTAAACATCACTGGCATTGTCTGTCACACAAAGTTGCACTCAGTTAATATCCAGGCAGGAGTTTTGCAGGTTTGGCATGTATTAATAGACAGATTTCTTCTTCTGTCGTTCCCTACCCCGCTTCCAGATCAAATGACTGTTTCCCAAATCGGCATATGAGTGGTTTCTCTCATAGATCTCAAACTTTTTAAAAGCAGGCCTACTCAATATTCATGTAACCTTGAGCAAGGCTTGAAAATGCCTTCAACACACTTGACATGACATTTAAAGTTTTTTGGTTATTCGCTGAAAGATGTTCCATCATCCCAATAGTAATGACTTTGGAGCACAGGCAGTCACTCATGACAGTGTGTTTTATGTGAGTGCTGAAAATTCCTACTGAAAACAGCTTGTACATTAAAAGGCAGCTGCTGAAGATATTTACTGCACTGTCATTCCCTGACCAGGGGCTCTCAGTGATGGATGAGGATTTTACACACTTTCTTGGACAATCTCAGCAAATTTTGTAAGTACGATCACCTTTTGGGAAGCGGATGAAAATACCTCCTTTCCATCATCTTCTAAATCAGATAAACAGTCCTTAATTAAAATTTCTCAAGACAAATTTGACACTTAGCTGAAAAATGTAATTTTTTTTTACACAATGGAAAATAATTTGACCTTGAACATGCAGCAGCACAGTGCTCCTAAATCACTGGAGCCAATGAGTGGTTATGAACATATCTTTATAATTACATGTAATAAACCCGTCATATATAATTAAAATATTCTTTATATGTGCGCTCTTAAATATCCTGTTCTACTTAAATGTTTATGCTTATAGAGTCTAAATACATATTTGCAAGCTGATAAAACCATGGTACCCATATCAATATACAAACTACCAGCTGCACCACAAACCTTTCTGTTTACATTCAATTTAGTGGCAGCAGGAAAAATAGTTGGTGTTTAAATATCAGCAGTTTTAAGTATAAGAGAACACATTGTCATATCATCAGAGATGAAGCACAGCTGTTGGATTTTAAAATAGTCTAAAAGAAATCAGGCACTGAAAGTAAGCTTCTCAAACATACCAACAATTTTTAACCACTTTTCACTTCAGCAGTCTTCACCCCAAAATGTGAGGATGAATTAGGTGTGGTGAACTAGACTGTGTAACAGACATAGGGAACTCTTATGAACTGAAGCCTAAAAGTAACATCCAGCAGTAAAATCCCCCAGTTTCTCATAGTGTACGCAGGGCAGAGTACAAGTGCCTTCGAGTGAGATTCACAACTGCAGCCTAAGCAGGGAACTGCTGCAAGCTAGCTATTAATAAGTAGTCGCCCATGGGATCTATCTAAACTCTTCTACCACTTTGCAACTCAGTAACTAATTGAGCCTTTCACTTCACTGTGTCCTGTAAATTGCTGCCTACAATTTGGAATTGTTGTGTACGGATAGGACAGAGTAAAGCTGAGGACAGCTGTGTCTTTTTTCCCCCTTAAAACAACAGAAATTGTGAATTTCTAGGCATAGACTAATAAGTACAATATTTAACTTGAATGACCAGCCTTTCCCTTCACTCTGCAGGGTCCTGCAACAATAAAAAATGGCATTAGGAAAGTGCATTAAATAGTGTTTAGTTTATGTGAGTAGCTCTTGTTTCATCTCCTTTGTAATAATAATGTCAAGATTCACTAGAAAAATCGCGAAGTCTCGCACTAGTGATTAGCAGCATTCCTTAGTAATGAGAATACAGCCATGTTACAAATATCGAGCAGCTAGAGTAAATTAAAAAAAGAGTACTTGGACACATATTTTATCTAAATCCAGTATTATCATCTCAAAGTTGTTATTTCAGCTGCTTTCTAAATCAGGTGGCGTCTTTACTGCTCATGTTCTTCAATCAAGGAGGAACTTCTCCACAGAGCATTGCTATGCCTATGTGCAAGTCCAGTTTAGCAGATGTGGAGGTAGAGAGTTCCCTGCTTAGCGAATTGGCTGTTGTGAATTTCATTTGGGAACACTGAACTTTGCTAGGCCTTGCTCAGAAAGCATACAAATTTACTTAGAGCCCTAGATTTCACTTTAGTAAACATGCACATAAATAATTAACTGGTGTATTACTTGAGGTATATGTGCTGCTTGTGGTCTTCTTATCAGAGCGAAATATGACTTTCTCTTTAAATCAAAGTATAAAATTAGTTACACACTATCAAGGTAAAAAAGTCTCACTAATTCCTCAATTTTTTTGTTTTTAGACAACAGAAATTAATTTGTGATAAATCCAATGTCTTAAGCATGTACTGCTTCACACACTGATTCAGAATTTGCATGCATTGGTGATTTGGTAACACATCCATCCCACTGCCTTGACTTGGGATTGTAACCTCAAGTCCCTCAAATCCTGTGCTATAGTGGTGAAACCAAATAAGTTAATTTTCAACCTGTCAGTGTTGAGGTGAGTGGTTTAAAAAAATCAGTGCATCCTGTTTGTGAATTGAGATCTACATGGTTGCAAACTGCTCCAGGTTAGCATGTAGCTTTGACCACAACTGTGGAAAAACCAGAATTCTTTAGTTCTGTATGAAAAAGGCTATAAAACATACAGTTATTTACTTGCAAGAAAAGCCAGAAGTCAAAATTAACTGACAAAGTAAGTACAAGAACAAACAGCCATTAATTTACTGCTGTTAGAATACATGCGAAAACAAGAAACCATAACTAGTGATAAGCAGGAATTTGATCTGTTTCTGAAGACAGTATTTGCCCAAACAGCCAGGACATGGCTTAGTGACATTGGCCACCTATGTTTCCAGAAAAAGGGAACACACAGAAAATCCACAAACTGTACAGGTATTAACAGACTTTTCCTAAAATGCTTTGAACTGTTACATCATAGACATACGTAATTTTTGGTGCTTTTGACAATAAACTATGTTTGAACAAACTATGTATTTATACACACGCATTGGTTCAAATACACTTCTAAGGAACTGAATATAATTAAACACACAGGTTAAGCAAAAGCTACTAATGGAAAGGCACTTCTGCATGAATTCTTGTTAAGAAGAAAGCTTACATTTCCAGAGATGCACTATTTGTCCACCTACTGTAGCAAGGCGCACCTTCGGGCAGTAGCATGACAGAAAGAAATCAGACATTAAAAATCACTGGATAAAGACAGAACTTATTAATTTCCTGTGTATACTGGAAGTAGTTGAGACAAATTTCTACTATTTGGTCACTTGCAATAATTGAAAATTGTCATTCACTCATATAACAATCACTATGCAGATTAAAAAAAAAACAAAAAAAACCCAAAAAACCCACCAACCACAATAAATTTGAAATCATTATTAAGTTTTCTAAATGCTCAGGTGATAACCCATAATAGTTTTGACTTTACTGCTAGTGAATTCTTCCAGGCATGGGTTAGGCAGAGATCACATCGGACACTACAAAAGTCTCAGTGTCCAGATTCCGTGATATTTAAATCTTTTCTTTCCCTTGTTCAATATTGAACTTTCGTGGGTCCTCCAGACCTATTCAAATGCAGATTTTGCAGATATTAACGGCTTGAACATCGCTGTTAATCAAAACTGTTCCAAAGCCATATTTGCAAAACCTAGAGCCAAAATAGTGACTATCATCTAGATACAAGGCTTCTAATAGCAATTGTCAGGAAATTCAGTTGTCAGAAAATTGTGTTTAATATATATAGGTGTCCACAGTTTAATTTATGTCCTAACACAGAACAATTTATAAAGGTATGCTTATAACCTACTAAAGGATACATCGTATTCAGAAAAAGGAAATTGTGCACTAGCATCTGAACAGAAAAAACATCAGTGGTATGAGACCTGCTTGCTGTGAATTTGAGGAAGTAAAATATGATCAGTTGGATAGTTTAAAATCTTACACAATAGTGTTATATATTACTTTTAAAAGAGAAGAAAATTGATTGCAAGAGATTCACTAAAGTCATGGTAGATTTTTTCTTAAAACAACTAGTAAATATTTAATATTTAAAAACATGTTGAAAAGCTTTATTTCATCACACAGTTTCTCAGTAAAAGTCTTGATACTAAGGACATATTTTGGTTTTATGTAAATACTTGTAGACTGATTGAAAAATAAAGTTGCAAATACAATAAGGAGAACCGTATTGTGTGGCATTATATGCTTGTATTACAGTCATACATCTCAATGTAGGGCATGACAAAACTGTAACATAAAAAGAACAATTGCAGTTACAACCTCATTACATCTCTTACCAAGTTAACAGGGAAAAATGCTCAAAAACCCAGTGGAATATTTCTGAGCTCGCTGACTTGTGCTCCACATGCTACATCATGTTACTGAAGCTATATTTATGCCAACGTTTTCTAAAGCCCACCCATACTGACATTACTGGCAATGCAAATTATTTTTACATTTTAAGTCATGACTTGTCATTTAAGACATGTCCTAGACAAATGTGTCATGGCATGCACTCATTCCTTCAGAGTCCCCATGACAAAGGGCTTTAGCTTTAAAAGTTACAGCCCTAACCGTAACTCTTACCATTGGCTCCCCAGTTTGGTGCCCTAGTTTTATCCCTGGTTCCTCACCCGTGATGCATGGAACTGAAATTCTCAAATAGCTACACCATGCTGATGCTGTACTCATGTAATTTCCCAGCAAAACATCAGGGTAAAAGAACATGCATTTTTGACAGCAGTGCTAATTCTGGATGCAGCGGTTTAGCATTCCCACAAGCTGAAATGCTGATGCCACACAGTCTCCGTCTGGAAGTCCTGTCCATTTCTCACTAATTTCACTGACCACATCATCATGCATTTCCCAGTGTAGCCTTAACAAGTGAAGTTGTACTTAGACAATGGTCACATACCATGAACATCATGGGGATATTAGGATATATCCTCATATGTTCCATCTAAACCAACAGATTCCAAATGCTTAGCTTCCTACTATCAGAAATACCAAGCAGAAAATAATTAATTACTGTTTTCCTCTCAGTTTTGAAATTACAGTCTCATTTCCTGTGTCAACCCCTGTTGGAGCCCCAGACACCAGACAGTTGTGAGTCCCAAGATTTTTCAGGCACACATTTTCCTTTAATTTTTGCATCCCCAGACCTTAGCCCTGGTATGAGAACATAACAAGACTTCATTATCCTTCTCAAAGCCTGCTGTATCCCTCACAATCAGAATTTATACATAATATGAAAGACCACTATAGCTAGAAGGTCCGTTTAGTATTATGTAAGATAATTCATTAAAAAAAAAAAAAAAAAAAAAAAAAAAAAAAAAAAAGGCAGCTCCTTTCTGGATTTTAATAGGAAATATTTTAAATAGTTTTTATTGATTTCATGTTTTTTCAACAATATCTCTGACTGACAAGGGTAGGCTTGCAGAATGTCCCTGGTAAAAGAAACGCTGTACATTCTTATGACTTATTTCAGTTCAAACCTGCAGCTCCAGCCCTAACACGCAGGCGTGTGAGCTGTACTCAAAAGACCTTTGCTTGATAAGTAATTTCTTACACCTTTGTATTTCATACTAAATGCTCTCAACTCTACTAATCTTAAGCAGACAATAACTCATGAGACATGAAAAAGTGTTACTGATATTTGGAATATTTCTTTTTTAAACTATACACATTTCATTTAATAGTTATGGCTGTTGAGTGTTGCATTAAAAAGGTGTGAAACACAAGGAAGGAACACTATCAGTAAGCTCAATTTAGATGAAACAGTCTAAAAAATAGTGAATATAGGAGGTTTATGTGCATTTCAAAGACAAGAAGTGATTATATCAGCACACACAGACTATTACAAAGAATTTATAGAAACTAAATTTCAAAGACAGTCAAATACAAACTGTGAGCAAACTAATTTTTGACAAGAGGAACTATGCTGGATCAGCTCCCTTTTACTTGGCCCTAAAGTAAAGCTTTTAAAAATTCTTTTAATCCCTTTCCTACCTATATTTTCTCAAAGACTATTTAAGTTCCTGCTGATCACTCCATTCAAACGTTTCCCTATCTTTTCCAAAGACACTTTGCAATTGCAATGAGTCGGAACCAATTTCTCTGTTTAAACGAATATATTCTCACCTGTGATAAGACAATGGCTTTTTTTTACAAGAAATGCAACTTTCACTTACTGGGATTTTAATAAAAGTCTTGAGTACCTGTCAAGATGATAAGAGAACAAGAGTGTGGATCAAGCTGCTGACAGAAATCACCCAAGGTCAGTGAGAGAAGAAAACTCTGCAGATTCTAAGATGACTATTTCAGACTTAGAAGATTGGCATCCTTCCTAGTTCACCCTGAATTACAGTTTACTTCCTGTATCTTTTCATGCATTTTTCGCCCAAAGAAAGCACATTTGGCAGTTTCGGAAAACTGCAAAATGGAAATTTCCAAAACAGAAATTTGCTTTGTGGTCATGAATGATTTTTAGAACATATGGTTTGAAACATTCTTGAAAAATTAAATTCTAAATATCTTAGTTTCAAAATGGATAAATCATAAATCATAACTTTAGTATTAATAACTAATAAATTAATCTTATTTATGTCAGGCAAAGGGAGTTAAAATGAAAATACTGATCTACATGAACACCAGTGGCATGAGGTCTTCAGGCCTCAGTGGGTGGAAGCAAGGTGTTTATAGGATTTCAGCCTAGGTGTTTATAGGATTTCTCTCAAGGTAAAAACAGGACAAACATCAACTTTTTCTCTTCTTTAGGTCAAGAAATAACCAGGAAATGACAATAATAAAACTGGAAGTTAATGTATTTTAAAGCATTTTAAATTCCTGGAATGTGGTTTATTACTTGTTTTAATTTGTTCACAACTATATCGCAGCTTGTATTCCAAATTGTCTAGAGTTAACAGTCAAAAATGATGACTAAGTCAGTGACCTGTGACAAGATACACAGAGATCCTAAAGCTACCCTCTTCCGCTGGTGATAATTAATGTAGATCACACATACTAAACTGCCTTCGAACAGTAGACACATTTAGTCTCCAAACCTGTCTGCAAACCAGCTACCTATAGATGGATACTACTTTCAGGGTGCACTTAGACAAAAAAACTTCAGGAATATGCTTAAAGACTGCTGCTATCAAAGGAAAACCACTAGCAGATGCAAAGGAGAATGATAAGCAACATGGTGATAAAAATAACTGAAATGGAAAAGAAACACAATTTTGTGTTTTTTTACCAACCATTGAGGAAAAACACAGTAGGAAGCCTCCTACCTCTGGAAAATAAAACCTACAACAAATCCAAACAACAAAGCAAATCTTAAAGACTGACCTTATATTTACGAGACTCTACTCACTGCAATTCTAAATGTTTTTGTTGCTTCTGTTCAGTATTTACTAGCATAGCATACACATTGAAAAAAGACCCAGACAAACAGCAAAACCCACAAACCCCCACAAAAACCATGTCCCATCCTGGAGAGGTTCAAGGCCAGGCTGGATGGGGCTCTGAGCAACCTGATCTAGTGAGTAGTGTCCATGTCTATGGAGTGAGTGTTGGAATTAGATGACCTTTAAGGTCAATTCTGACCCAAACCATTCTGATTTTATGTATTGTCATGGGGTGACTTTATGATGCTTGTATCCCCAAGTGACTGTTCTGTTTATGCTGGATATTAAGTTCTGTGCCTTTAAGACTGGTTCCAACAGCAAAGGGGGGGTTAGTAGAAGTGAGCAGTTTGTTTGCAGAATCTGCCCTTGCTGCCCCTTATTCCTTCTCCTGGACTGTGATATCTGCAGCATGGACAGCGGGACAGAGCTCTCCTTTGCTTTTAGTTAGTTTTTAACTAGCTAAGGCAGAGAAATTCCCCAGATTGTGGCTCTTCTTTTTCTTGGGACTGTTCAAACCTGCTCTGGAATGAAAAACCCAGAAAAACATTGGGAGCTCATGCCTGTGGCCCACCAAGGCCCAGGACACCGCATTCCAGTGCAGGAGGGACTGATAAGAGACTGAGAGAGCCCAGCTACACCTCATGACAAGGACTTTCTGAATTTGTCATCTCTTCAGAAGAGCAAGAGGTTTGATTTTTTAATATATTCATTTTTCCATGTTTGTGAGTACTTTGTAAACAGTTTTGTCCACTTTTCTCAAAGGATATTTATGTCTCCCAAAGTGGTAGGGGGAGGGACTGCTTGAATTTGCTTTCTAGAGGGAGCCCTTTGGAGGATCCCTCCCAAATTTGCCCTAAACCAGGACATGTATCTATATCTAGTTACTGCCTTAAAAGTTTAACACTACTATTATTTCCTATCCACTACTCTTGATATCAAATGTTTACAAGATATTCCCTAGCTATTCCAGCTTCTGCTACAAATCCATACAATTTTTATTTCTTATTTTTATGCCAAACTTCCATTGCCAGGTTTATATCAGCAATCAGAGTACTGGTAGGTTGAACTGCTTTAAGTCTGAATACAAATACTTCATAATATCAGATAAAACCAATGAGAAAAACTATCTTTCTCTCATCATCTGTTGCTCTTCTCTCCTAAGGAATCAAACTACTTCTAAGCTAAAGGGAGATCTACAGAGTCCTGGAAATACTTTTGGGTACGGCATGAAGAGGAGAGGCTAGAGCTGAAAGTAAATTAGGTGGGTACTAGCTTTAACAGTTTAATAGAAACAAAATCTGCTCACTTTGCTGTAAGAGGTACATTGCTGCCCCAATGTCCTGGGGCAGCTCTTGCCCCCACGGGACACAGTTACACTGGGCTGTCATACACTATTATTCAAAAGATTGCAAGAATAGCATATGGCTTTCAGGCTCCTCTAATTTTAAGCACCTTTAAAAGAGGTCTCTGGAAGAAGAGCAACAGAGACCACTACATGCTGTTAATGCTATGATGGGGGACAGTGTAGTGATTTACTAACCTGGACAAGTATTTATGAGAACTCTGAATCCTAATCTGTGCTTCTTTATAGCATGGGTACTTTTAAAGAGGATAGAAGCAGACCTGACTGTGAAGTTTAACTTGTGTAAACTAACATCCAAGATTGCCTTAATGAATACACTGGATGGAAATGGAATGAAACGGAATCGTCTTAGTTCACGTAACTTTCATATTATTATTACTATGGTCCTTACTTTCCTCTGACAAAGCTCTGCAGAAAATAATTGATAGCATCCTAAAGAAACCGTGGAGCAGGAAATAGAGCATATTCAGGAATATCCTCTTGCAAAAGTAAATATTGGGAAATAAAGGCAGAGGAGAAGTGATTCATCTCTCCATCACTCTACAAGATTGCATAAATATATTCCTTTGACAATTCTTCTCTCTCTCTTTATATAATGCACTAATCAATGCTATGTGATTTCATTTAATTATTCCCTCTCTTTGGTGTGGACTGTAATTTGGCCTTGTTCATGTGTGGAGAGAGATGGGATGTAAAAAAGTGTTTCTACTCTGCACATAATCCAGCCATATGTGTATTTGACACCAACAACTATACTCTGCAAGTGTGACAAACTGCTCTGAAAAGGGATGCTGATTTCAACAGTCTCTGAAAGAGGAACTATTATTTAAAAATGGCTTTTACTGACTCCTCCAAATACCACTGAATTATCACAAGACAAATTCAAGCTACATTATCATGGGCAATTAATCCAGCCATTGTGAATTCAAAATGCTGTGTTTAACATCACTAATGGTATGCACTTTTCATACAATGAACATATTTACTGCCCTATATTTGACCAGCAGCCAAATGGTATGTTAAAAACAACAGAAGCTAGCTGCAGCGCTTCCTCCTTCTATTCCTAATCAATTACTGTCAAATACTCTTTAGTAATCACCACTTAACAAAAGTTAATATTATTGTGTAGGAGTTTGGTTTTTTTTTTTAAATTTCCAAAAATGTAAAATGCTACACACATTTGAACGCACAGAAAAAAACCTCTCTCTCATGGAGGAACTTAAAATACTACGTAGAATACGAAAAACTGAGCAACTGAAAACCTGAACCCTTTATACTCACTGAGAAAATAAGGCAGAAGGCAGTAAGACCTCCCAAGCCACAGAAACAGAAGATTCTTAAACACAGACTTGTTTTTCCTTTGTCTGTTTTGACTTATGAAGCAGTCTTGCAAATGTGTTTAGCTCAAAAGGTGATATTAAAAACAAACGGTTAGAGATCATCATGGTATATTAATTATGCAAAAGAACCCAAACTGAATTTAATCAAAAAGAGGAGACTCCAAACAGGAAAAATTGTGTCTCTCTCCTCTTTTTTTTTTTTTTTTAATGGAGACGGTTAAGAAAACATTTATGGTAATGCCAGAGCATCTGCTGATTACAGTCAAAGCTGCAGGACGCCAATATTAAATCACTGAACCATCCTGACAGCTTCTGGGTACTTGAATTTCATTCTAATAATAAATTGCTGTGAAATTTACAGAAATTGGGAAAATTAGCCAGAAAATGTTTACAAAGACTATAGGTAAGAACATATAAAGCAGACATCAAATTGATTTGCATCTGAAAAAACAGAGCTAAAATAAATGTTTGGCACTCAGACATTTCAGAGATGCATTTAATTAGTAAAACTCTAAAACACTAAGCGCTTTAAGAACAGAATATAATTTTATCATTCATTTCCTAATGATTTTGACCTATCTCTTTTGTTTGGAATTGTTAGCATGCTTGTTTGTTTAACGTAAACACAGATGAGCCATTTGAATGCAGCCTGCAACATTTAAAATCAATTTTTAATTCCTGACACCTGAGGATTCCACACAGAACAATATACTTCATTGTAAAGCTTTAATTGATGCATCTATGTGCTGCAGAGGGTGATTACTTGAATAATAAGTATGAGACTTGTGATCTGGTTGCTAAGCAAATGTGAGAAAGAGGAAAAAGTCCAAGAAAAGACGTAGCAATGAATCAAGGTGCGATGACAGGATAATTATTCTGTGAACTGTCATGTTGAAGGACTCTCAGAACATTGACCTGCACTTGATCACACATCAGAAGATTGCCTGAGGGGTAATTAAAATAATAATACACAAGTTCAGTCGCTCACAAAGAAAAAAACATAGGTTTAAATTATTTCGCTGTAGCATGCATGGTCAAGTATATTCTCACGTTAAATGTAAATGCTGGAACAATACAAAAATTCAGAGAACAACACATTACAGAAAACACCACTCCACTTTATCTGAATTAGCACGAATGCTTTTCTTTCTCCAATTACTCTGGGTATTCAACTAAATATTATTCATACTACAACATATTAAAGCATAAAATCTGTGAAGGGGTTTTCTGAAGAATGTTGGGGAAAATTTAATCCTTTTAAAATATGCTTAAGGTTGTAAGTGAACATGTTCAAAAAGAACTTTTCCTCCTTTCCTTGAGATTTTATTGCTGAGCACGACATCATATGACAGAGCATCAGTCTGGGTCAGCTGTGCCGGTTGTCCCCTCCCAACCTCTTTCCCACTCTGAGCCTCCTGGCTCCCTGTGTTTTGTGGGTGGACAGACAGTAAGCCACAACACTGTGCAAGCACAGCTCAGCAACAGCCAAAACACTGGTCTGGTGGCATCAGCAGTCACTAAGACAAAGCACAGCAGCTTATGGGCTGCTACGGAGAACATGAAGGCCAACCCTGGCACCCGCAGTAAAAACAGAAATAGTGTTAACAACTCCAGCCCATTGCATATATGAATTTGATGGAAGCTATTCACATGACAGATTTCAGACTTTAAAGGCAAAATCTTACACAATTCCATCTTTTCCTGTTTAGGCTTTTGTTCAGTATCAGTTTATGTTGGCATGCACCCCACTACAAGCCTAGACTTTAGTTCACATCTAAGCAATGACAATTCCTTCTCAAATGTGGATGTGCAGATGCTTCATTGCCTGTAAACCAGCTGTTGCCAGTCTCATTTTGGGGTGAGCTTTGACAATTGTGTGAGATCACTAGTGTTTACTACTTACGAACTGTACTGACTATAGATGCCAACTTGGTGCAGACAAAAAAAACCCCAACCCATAAAACAACTTATTTATTATCCAGATCTAATTTAGTCTGTGATAGAAATCACTTGACTGCTCAGAAATCTTCTCAATTTCCCCCTCCATTATTCCATATATAACTGAAGAAAGTAGAAGACAGCCTGGAGAAGTTCTGTGGATACTCTTCAAAAATTTAAGACCACTTAAAAACTGGAAAAGATTTTTTTAGGCCACAAGGTACACACACAGTTTTATGGGTGTGTAAATTCATTCAGGCTAGAATGTCTGTAGGTTACTCTCAGTCATACACTGGCACAATCACATGATTCTCATAAAGAAAATTCTTTTTCTCTCACCATATTGTAAAGAGACGATAAAAACACCTTAAAGGAAACACAATATACATAATAACTATTAAAACGACACTTCTTTCTAGAACTATATTGTGTAAACTCATTGCTAGCTCATCAATTAAGTTAGTCACTCATACTAAACACATTAGAAATATATCCCCAAGTCATTTCTAGCACCTTCATTAGTGCTCATTTCCAGAGAAATGCTACACCTGAGTAGCTTTAAATGTTAAGGAAAAACACAAATGCTATTGAAAAATCTCACAATGTTCAGCAGTTCACTGTGATCTTGGGAAAATTTATTAAAATGCAAATGTGATGCATGTTACTATTAATTTCAAAGCAGCATCCTATAGAAGAAATATAATTTTCAGTTTTGTGTAATAAAATAATACCACACACAATTGGTATTATTATCTGGATTCTCAATGTTAGCCAGCAGTGTTAAGAATAACAATTCAGCTGACTCCAAGGAGATTTGTAAAAATTTTACGGCAAAAACAGTAGGCTAGATATTTATGCATTTTTATTTCAGAAATATGACTGAGGAAAACTTTGGGGAAGGGAGTGCGAAAGGAGAATATCCTCTGTGTCTAATAATTCAGTTATGGCACCCAATAATTCATCTTAAATCTCTTAAAAACCTCTGCTTCTTCTGAGCTTACTAGCCAAACAGATTTTTTTCCAGAAATTAATCTTAAAATCAGCATGGTTTCCATAAGCTGAAGCAGATGTATAAATTTATAACTCTTTAGTTATCTAACAGAATACGGCTTAAAGCAAAAAGTTCAATTACATTTGTGTAGATACATTTCCTTTTTTTTTTTTTTTTTTTTTTTTGGTAATAAATACTTTGAAATATTCTCAGTTAAATTTAAAACAATAAACTACAAATTTAACTGGCCTTATTATAACTACAACTATGAAACAGATGTAACTCATTGACTGTGGATACAGATGTATTGTAGGTACAGAAACAAACATCTTTTCTTCAGTGTTATATAAAATGGTTTGTAACAAGAGCATGCAAAGTCCTGTGCGTCCTTGTGCCTCACCAAAAGCCCTTGATCCCAGTGTGAGATGAAGTGGACCGAATGAATTTGTGCTGGTTTGCCTCAGGCTCGCTTCACATTCACTGAGGGGAAACAAACACTTTTAAACTGTGCTTCATTTCACCCCAATGCAGATACTTCAAACAGGTTAAGAGAGCCCACACTGCAGATATCTAAAAGTAACTTCTGTATCTGGAAGCTTTCGACTTTTGACTGCACCAAAGTATGCATAAAAGGTGGATTTCTTAGTCTGGACAGAGACTGGGGATTGTTGAGATGACACGTACCCTGTGAGGGAGGACAGAGTACAGATTTGGTGATTTTAAGGCCTGATAGACATTAAGTATACATCTCACCACTTATTTAACAGAAGCTGCAAAATGTCACAAAGCTTTTTCTGGCTACATGAAGAATATAATTAAACTGCAGTTGTTACAGTGAACGGCTTGGATATAAGCAGGGCAACTCTATTTAGTATGAAATATGCTGGCAAGAACTGTAGATGTGAAAGACACCATGACAAAGTACACTGCTCAGCCATGACCTATCACCATTTTTTTCTTTTTTAAATATCCTTCGTGTTCACTAACTTTTACCTCCAGGAGACTTAGTTCTTCAAGTTGTTTAGGCTCTTCTCTCTGACAGGTTTGTGATATCCAAACTTTTGTATAGCTTTGCAAGTTTCTGACAAGCTTGAAACATATTCTGGATTTAAAAATCGGCCTATAAAATAAATGATTTCTACTTCTGCATTGGTACATGGAATCCTACCCTTCAGGTGAAAATCATCACTGCTTTAAACTGAAATTGGTTAGCTTTAGTCCTGGCCATGGAAAACATACAAAACTCTAGTTGTGTACATCTGAACTTAAGAATTTCACATCCACAGAGGACTAAGTGTTTAAGTCTAGTCTTTAGAGATGATACTTCGAATTGGAAGGCAACCCTGTGATTATTATAAATTAATTCTGGGTGTACGCATTTTTGTTAAGTAAGAGAGATGATTCGTAGGTTAAAGAATTAAAGTGACAATGATTTGAGTTCCATGAAAATGTTCTATAAACTCTCTCTCTAAAAAACAAGAAAATCCAAAAAACACTGTAACACTCATAACACTACTTTTGCAGAGTATGCACCAAGTTAAAAAAAGGGATAAAAATAGTATGCAGTGACAAAAACTATAACAGCACCTACTTAATTCATATAGTTTCACTGTCATTCAAAATAAGCAGTAAACAAAATATTTTCATTGGGCCTTATCATATTTTATGCAGATATTACAGAATATTTGTCTCTTACTTGTACAACATAAAAAGTAATATGTTAAATTTGAAGTATTCCATAAAGCATAAAGCTAAAGAACTAATAAAGAAATGCATTAAGGTTTCAACATAGTAAAAAAATAGAAGGTATTTTATTATTTTAATAATAATAAAGCGCCAACACAAAGCTATTTTTGGTATGAAACAAAAACATGCTGTTACTTGAGTCTCAGTCATTTGAAAATACTATTTTCATTGATATTTTCATTGTTTAATAGACTTTAATATTTTTTCCATCATTCATTCAAAAACTAATCCAAATGACCTATGCCCATCAGAATTAAAACAGAAATGCCATTTTCCTCATCAGGTTATGCACAGCTCCATAGTCACTGGTGCATATAGGAAGGACTGTGATACACAAAGATTCAGCTGAAAGGTATTTCAAGTTTAGAAGACAACTCATTTATAGGAAAATCTATTTGTGGGTGGCTAAGGCTGTTTTGTACCATGCTAATTACACAAAATACAGAATTTCTGAGAGCAATACAAAGTGTGGAATGTTATCTATGGATCCTATGTACCCACTAGTGCTGTATTTCATGATAATGAAATCATTGTAGAGCATGGTAGTCCTAGTGTGGAATCATTATGCCTGACTCTGCAGAACAATAAAGGCAAAGAGATTGCACTGTCAAGGGACTAGTCAAGGGAAAAAGGCAATCTTCAGAGCACAATTAAAAGCACATACTTTAGGTATCTATTGGCTTCTTTCGATTAGACACAGAGCCTAGCTTAGATTAGTTTTAAATAGATAGTGAAAGCGAGCAAAAGAGATCCCACGTAATTAAGTGGAATATATCTACACCTGAACATAAAGTTTATTTACCTGTTTTACATGTGTCTATACCTGTCTGAGAACTGCCAGCTTTGAATAGTAATTTCTAAGCAATAATTTTTAAAATATGGTTTTTTCAAACAGAAGTGGTGTACCTTGCAAAGAAAAGTGGACTGAACTAGCCAGACAGAGTATATGAGAGACAGACACCTGCAAGAGCAGCACTGTGGGCAGCTGGCTAGCTGCAGAGGGTGCACTGACATGACTCCCCAGCCAGAAAGACTGGTAAATCTTGGAATGGGAGTCCTCACCTGCCTTGGGAAGACAAATCTGCTGTTCAGCAAACAGCGACTCTTGACTGCTGTAGGGGTGACAGTGACCATCAGTAGGAGGAGACTGTGCTTCTTGTCTGAGTTCAGCAATGCAGTAGCTTCAGTTGCAATTCTTTCTTGAGGATTTCATTTCAAAGCAGGTCCTAATGAGGTGATAGCTTGCTCTCTAGCCCTGGGACCTTCACCAGTTCTAGTTTCTATCAACTACTTTCCTTTGCAGTTTCACTTGCTTTTAAATGCCATTTAAGTCTTCTTTAAGAAGATAGATTAGTAAGCTAATGGTAATAAAATTACTGCAAGATACAGTCAATTTTATCTATTTATATAAAACATTGACTACATGTGAATCTGCATTAGAGAAAGCCTGTTAGAAAGAATTGAGCACTTATGATGGGTGAAAGAGTTTTGGAAAAACATTTTCAGCTGCACCCAAAAAAGAGTGTGTAGGTAAATGAACGATAGGGAAAGGCAAGATGATCAAATTTATGATTGCATTAGTCTAGTGCACAGAACAGCACTTGAATTCTGTGCACTTATTTGGCTTGGAATAATGAAATCCACTAAATAGGAACATTTGACAACAGGAAGTTACATTAGAATGCTGGGTCCAATTTAAGAAATCACTCATTCACCTTCAAAAAAAAAAAAAAAAAGAAAAAGATCTTTGAAAAAGTGTTTGATTTTTTAAAAATATAAATTAAGAATTCACACAACCATAAAATAAGCTCTTTGATGTCCTGCATTTTTAAAACTGAAGATTTCTCTTTAAATTTCATTGAATGTCCTTTACTATTACCAAAGCAGGAGATTTTTTTTTTTAATTGGATGAAATAATATAAATTTAGATACAGCATTGGTTAAGCATTTTATTCATAAAAACATTAACTAGACTTTCTTGCTATATTTGCAAAAATATAAATAAAATATAAGAAGTAGCGATAATACAGTAAAGCAGAAAATTTACTAATGTGAAATCACCATTTCTGAAACTGTTTTTGCTTAAATGTAAAAAGTTGAATGTTAAAAGCTACAATTATACATGGGTTATCAAAGAAATATACAGTCTCCATGAAGAAAACCACTTGCTTTCTCAGCCAAAATTTAAAGACTTTTTAAATGAAGTCATTGGCAAAATGTTTCATTGAATAATTGCCATAATATTTCACAAAATAACAATGAAATGCAACAGCTGAGAGAAGATAAATATTGTCAGGTATTATTTCTACAATTTGGAGGAAATTGTATTTCTATCTTTGTAGCTACTTTACTAACAGGTTTTACTCCCATAAATATGAAACATTACATTTGTCTTCATTTGCAAATTTGGTCCTCAATGTTTAATATCCTGTGTGTGTTAAATTGGAACTCAAATATACAGTATTGTCCCTTTTACTTCAGTAAAGCACTATTTTATAGCATAGTGCCTACTATTATGACTGTGGTACATTTATCACAATGCACTGGTAGCCAGAGTTTTCTAACAAAAGCAATTGAATAGTAGATCTTATTTAAGTCTATAAGGAATAGCTAAATGGACAGCAGCAATTAACAAGATATGCAGTAGAACACCTTTTAGAAACAGGTATTAGGAAATAACTAGTGACCAGTATTTGTTAGAGACATTAGACATCTTCTGAAGAAATGAAAAAAATGCAAAACCCACTCCACTCTGCATGATGTTGTGTATGACGAATCTTCAAATCCTTCAAGATCTGCTTTCACCACACTGGCCATGAATCAGTTTATACTAACTGCCACTGTGCTACCTGATGATGAGCGAAAAAATAGCATCCTTCTCATTTTCGCTGCATTTATTGCTTTTAAACAGTTAAAAGAAAGGCAATTTTCCAAAATAAGCAAACACATGCATGGCTACTTTCTTTCTCTGCACCAAAAAAAAAAAAGATCCCCAGTAATGTTTAAATAACTCTTCATTTAAAAATACTTGATTTAGGGTTTTTAATATATATAACTTTCAGTTGATTTCAGTCAAAAGAAATACAAGACACTTATTAACGATGCATTGCTAAAATATTAAAATAGGGACAGTTTAAAAATCCGTCACTTGGTGCAGTTATTGTTTCACAACAGGAGCAGTAATTTCTTGTAGAGTGACGTTTTCTTATCCCACAGCTATTCTTCCCTTACAAAAGCTGTTACTTTGAGGGGGGGGACAAATTCTTGCCATCTATTACTATGCAGTCCATTACAATGGGTTCATTCATATTTATGATACAATCTGTGATGTTGATGAAATCACTTCAGACTTCACTGTTATTTCAAACAAATCCATAACTGAGAAAAAGGCATGCTGCTGACAGGAGTTAATGTGGGTTTTACTCTGTTTACAATTGCTTTCTAATCTACTAAATGGCTGTGAAAATTGATGCACTGTTAGAAGTGCTTTTATACACTACTACAGATAAAGGGCTGTTATACTGCAGTAATCTCTGTAATGCTAAATTGAATTTTTGACAGTGGTTTTTTTCGTTTTTCCAATTTGAATGTGACAAGGTAGGCTACTGCATTTACAGTAAGCTTAATTCCATCAGTGCAAAGCATTTTCCCATCTTTAGTGAGATGCCTATTATTGCTATGAAGAAAAAAAATTATAGATAAAACTTGTAACTTCCACAATATGTACTTTAGGGAAAACCTCTTAGTGGTCAAAGCATGAGGCAGAGTCACTAAATTTTGCCATCAAATTTATAATCTGTTGAAGCAAGTGAATCCTCAGGAGGTAAAACATAGTAGTGCTGCTTCCAGAACTGCTCAGCTTACCATGAAGGTAAACAGATTCTCCTTAAACATCAGAAAATAAAATTTAGGATTAAGTGATTTCCTAATAATTAACTTTCCAGTGGCATTTTAGGGAGACATGCAAAGATAGTTGTTTAGTTACATGACCAATGAAATCACAGTTATAAAGAAGTCTAAAGAATGTATACTTCAATTTATCAGCCTAAAAATGAAGCAAGATATAAAATAATAAAGCCTTTTAAGCCTCAGATTTCCCTAATAAAGAGGATGTAAAAATACCAAGGATGTCGCTGACATGAAGCAGCAGTGGAGAAGACTTAGGTACTGTAGAATAGGTGCCCTAAAAATTCCCAATACATTTGAAGTATCTGGTGCCTCACTAAAACCTGAATCTGAGGAATGCAAGTTTTTATGTTCATCAAGGAGCTTCTAATTTTTTATATGGATGTGAAAATATTACTAAAAATTAATGATCAGAACTTCTACATGGCTCCTGATGGAAATAAGTCCTTTATATTCAAGACATTTGCATATGTAGTAGCTTAAAAATTTACAATGTTTAATTCACAAAATTTAATAAAGAGATATAGCTATCTCAGATAATAAAAAAGCTTAGGTTGGCAAAGACCTCCATAAAGGTCATCTGGTTCAAATCCAGCCTCAAAGTGAGATACAGTTGTTAAGTTGGATCATAAAATTTTTCAAAGGATAGACTGTTAAAGATTCAAACTTCATAATTTAACCTTGGTGATGTTTAATCACATCAGCTGAATTAAGCAGCCAAAGCTAACACCAAAAATGTCCGTGCATTCCATGTAGGACAGCAAGATTAGTCTATGCAGAGCAGTAAGTAAAGTTCACCTAAACAGCTTATCAACTAATGAACACGAATGTATAGTAACCAAACTTCATGAACAATAAAGCTCACAGGGCAAAATCTTTCAGGTTTTTTTTCCCTTTATGATGTATTTCTTTTTTTGAATGTGCAGTTTTTTTATTGCCATTTTCAAAAGAATAAAAGGCTTAGGAATTAAATTCTAGAATTGTTACTGACTCAGTTGAAGAAAACTGTCTAAATTTTGGGTTCACACTATTTCAAAATTAAAATATCAGATGAAGCCTGTCTTAAAAACTATAAAGTTTACCATTTAGGACCTGTGACAATTGCCTTTTTCCCTATATATCTTGCTTATATAAAAGAGAAATTGAAGTTAAATACAGCTTTTATAATTTTTATTTCTTGCATTAAAGACAGAAAAGGGAAAGAAAAATCAATCACAAATGTCAGCAGTGTCTTTTGAGACATACATTGTTAATATTACAGGAGCTGTAATTTAGAAGCATACAATTTAACTCGAGATTACCTGATTTACTTTACAGACTCCCTGATCTAGTTTAGTTGAACACTGAATTTAAATACAAGTGCTTGAAGTCAGGAGGGACTTATGTATGTGCTTATATGCTGTGCTGAATCAACATCCCATTGCAATAAATCACAAGTACAGTATGTTTAACAAGAGTAACATGGCATATTTATCTATTCATAACAAAGCCAAAAATGTCACCTTCTCTTTGCATTTTTGTGAGTTAGCAAGAATCAGCAGGCAGGAATAACCTTACTTTTCCTTATCTACTTTACCTTAGAAATAATTATTTAGCATACCAAACCAAGAGCAGAGTATATGTTTTGAAGTTGAAAGGAAAAGGTCCAAACTGGCATGCTTTAGCTGTTTGTTAGCAGCTTTTCTCCTAATGAATTGCCCTGTTGCTCTGCATCACTCTGATTGCAGTGTAACAGCTTTCATTAGGCATTATAAATATGGCTTTGTGCCACATTATTTACATTCTTAGAGTAAATAGCTAGAACTTCACACTGTAATAATTCAGACTGTTTCTGCAGTGGATAAAAAATAATCTGGCAATGCCTAATATATGACTTTACCTTAAAAAACCTGAACCCCAAATCTGAAAGCTTTTGGGTTTTTAGGTTTTTTGATACAATTTTACCACCAGTATAATTTCCACTACGGCCAAAATTCTTGCCAGTAACAAGGCTAAGGGAATCGGAATTTCACTGTAATTGGACCTTGCAAACTGGGCTTCTCTTCTGGTAGCACTGTCACAAGAAGAAACTGATAGTCAAAGCTTAAAATGTGATTATTGCTTCAAAATGAACTCGCACTGTAAATATGCACAAAAATGAGCTTAAGAAAAACCTAAATCACAAATATGAATGATAAATATTAATCATTAATAGGATTGTTTTCATAATACACAACTACTTTCTAGATATTTTGGTAACATTTCATTTAAAAACTTCATTTTCTTCTTTAACACTTCAGCATATTAAAAAAAAAGGAGGACAACTGTTATCTGAAATACTGTTTGATGGTTGAGATTCTTGTAAAACAGTTTTTTATTAAACACATTATTTTACCCAGGTTAATTTCAAGTCAATGAACTTCAGACATAGCTGATCTCCTATGAATTCTAGTGAGTGATTTAGGTAGAAAAGTGAAAAATTTTACAATTTTTAATGTACTTCTTTTGGAAATCAAACTGTTTCCCATAAGTTGAAAAAAATATAAGCAACAGAACCCATATCTACATTGAACAGAGAATATTCTTCATTACTAACACTCTTGAAAGCCCTAATTTTGCTGCTACTAAACAATTAATGCATGAGTCTAACAAATATATTATTATTAAATACATATAAAATTATGTCTATAGACATTTTATATGCATGCAGATATTATGCATGAATATACATTACATCCAGATTTCCTGATTCAACAGGCTTTAGTAAAACAATGCCAATACAAGTTCTGTTTATAATCTGCACCAGTACTTTGAAACAGTGACTTCGCAAAATCCCAGCTGTCAGTCCAAACTCAGTTGCAAAAAAACCATTTACCTTTTAATTAATTTATTCTAAGGAAAAAAAAAAAAAAAAAATTTTATCAAGTGCATTTCAAAGATTCAAAAATAATATTTACAAATTATAATGGGAAAAAGTACAAAGACATGAAAAAATGTCTATATATGATGCTGAGTCAATAAAAAAGAAAATAAAAGATAACAGAGTTCTTTGAAAATTCATTTTTAACCTTCCTAAAATAAGAAAGCAAACTTCTTTTGTTCAAATATAAAAATCTTCTCAATGAACAAGGAAGTTTTATTGCATTTAACATATTCCTCTCTGTCTAGTTAAGTTTGCATTAATCTTCTCAAATTCAGGTGGTATTCAATATCTCCTGACCCAGGCTGCTGCTGCAAAAAACTTTGTACAGGGTTTTCCCAGCTATTAGCTTTCAGCAAGTAGAAAGCAATTCTAATTTGCTGGATGTGATATTAGGTCTATTTAGTTTGTCGTCTGGCTGCTTTTCTTCCCAATTACATATTGGCGTCACAATCCTTGAGGAGGTTTCTTTTGCCTCATAACTGATTGTGAACCATACAATACAAATGTGGCATCTACAATGCATCTATGTAATCTCTTGGGCAACACAGCCACTTAATTCCATGGCAGAAGTAGTTCTCAGAAATGCTTTTATATTATTTTAAATATCTGAAATATTTATCTGACAAATTTAAAGATGCAATCTACAGATGATACAGCTAGTATCATCTTCCACCCAGTGAAGATGAAAACCACAGTGTCAGTGCTGGTCAGCATTAGGGTTAGGATTTCAGTGAAGATGGATAACTGCTCATTTATCAAACTCTCAAAAGGTAACTTCAATGAAGAATATTACATCTGCATCTCTAATGAAAATATTGTGTAGTTATTGCATAACAGCACTCTGTACTAACAGTGAGACCAATTTGACACCACTACAGTCATTCTCTAGCATTAGAGGATTGCGCACAGCTTAGGGAAAAAAAGAACCTTGGCAAACAACCTCCTTCTGTCAATGGACTGCACAGGACAAAAGACTGGAATACTAGAATACACAGGACAATAAGTATAGAAAGGTAGAAAAAACATATGGATAGGGAAATTCTTCACTATATTCAAGAAAGAAGTTAAATTTTATATGACAAAGATAGCCTTATAACATGCCACAATCAAGGAGAGCGTAACATTTTTGGTGTTAACATTAATCATTAACTAAAATGGACTTGGACTCAAATTATCTAAAAATGTTCAGCATTTCCCAAATGCCACCAGAAATGCAACTTTTTTGCCACTTTTCCAATTGGGTATATTTAAAAAAAAAAAAAAAAAAAAAAAAAAAAAAAAAAAAAAAAAAAAAAAAAAAAATTAGGTGTACTATCTACCTTCAAGTCTGCTCTAGATGAAGGCCAAACAGATTGGTATAAACAGCTAACTACCTCAGCCACTTTGACATGGGAAATAAGAAAATTTATCAAGCAGAAATCTTACCAGAAAATGTATTTTGAAATACTCCCAAAATCTGAACTGGTGTCAGACAACCTATCTATTCTATTTTTTTTGATTGCAACTAAGAAATTAAATAAAAACTGGTTTTCTCCAAAAGAACATATTTTTCTTTTGAAAAAAACAAATTTTCAAGTCATTGGCTATAGCACTTTGCTCAGTTTTCAAGAGGAAAATTATTACTTACCACTGCTTATTAATATGAATAGGTTGGAACATCAACATTCCTATTTAGATTAATGCTAGAAATAGTTTATATCCTCGAAAGAAATGCTTTAAAAGAGGAGAAATAAATACAGGTTTTATTAGGTTTATTGTAAACACTGCCCACATTATTTTTGCATAAAAGAAAGATCCCACAGCAAGAAATACTAGGAAAGAGTGGACTCAAAAATATTGGCATATTTTAACAATGCAATATAAAAGTAATGAAATCCCATTATCTCAATGCAGAGAAAGTACAGAAAAAAGTAGTAAGAAATCAACTTGATTAATTCACAAACACTTCTCTGACTTGAAATTCAGAAAAGAAAAGCCAAAACCACAAGGATGTTTATAGACAATTGCTTATGCACAAAATAATAACATCAGTATTCAGAATGAGATAAAACTGCCAAAGGAAAAAAAAAAAAAATCACTCTCTCAGTATACTGGTAAGGAGGAGACCAAATGAAGACTTGGTTCATTACTCAAAAGGGAAGAAAAGTTTTGAGTAGATGAGACCACCAAAGCCAAATTGTTTAATGACTTCTTTTACTTCAGTATTCACTAAATTTGCATTTTGAAGATAATTAATACAAGTGACAGAGCACTAATGCACAGCTGACTCTGATTTTTTATAAGAAACTGCCCCAAAACCCCAATTCATATAAAATTAAACTAGTCTCAAAGCAAATTGCAGCTACACTTGATAAATTTTTAAAAGAGATTTGATTTAAGAAAACTGAAAGAATGCACATGATTCTAATAATAACAAAAGAGAAAAATGTCACAGAATTGCTTAACACAAGTCAGAATATCAGGCTGTTTCTGGGATGTATGAACAGGAACATCATCTTTTAAAAAACATGAACCATGCCTTAGCTCTCCCATTCATCAACTTCAGGTTTTTGTCCCATTTTAGACACTGAACTACAAGAAATAAGTTGACTTTTTCCTTTTAGATATCTGAAAATCCTAGTCTACAAGAACAGTAAAAAAAAAAAAGTATCATATCATGTTGTTATGTCTGCAGACAACAAAATACCAAGGAAAACATAGGATGATAAATGTACTTCAGAAGTCCACATAACCCTCTTATTGCCTTGATCAATGCTGTCTGTCTTCCTCTGCATAAGACACTCCATTCAGTAATTTTTTCCTGAATATATATAAAGAAGCAAAAATGAAACAAATATGAGAAAAAAAAGACACTGCTCTTTTTGTTCAGTGTGGATGTGTTTGTCTAATTTTTTCATAGAAAGCTCCATCAAGACGGGCATCTGTATCCTTGAACTCCCTATACTTGAAAGGGAAATAGATTGAATAAACTCTTAACTATCCATTAAGTTTTATGATTCTTAAATGTACTGAAAGGAAGAAGAGCTGTCTGCCATGTGAAAAAGTGATTTTATTATTTCTCCTGAGCAATATAATCATATGCTATTTTACTCAAAATCAAAGTAACAAAAACAAGGAGTACAGCAAGAGCACTAATAAAGTATATATGGATTTGTTGAAAAATCCACCTGCAGCTCATGTGACACACAGAACATGAAATGTCATGTAATCCTTGTTGTAGTATCAATGAGAAGATGCACTAGATCATGTGCTAACATTACATCTGTTACAATGTGTAACATTACATCTGTGAACCAGCTTTTTAAAGTAAACCTATTTCCGACATTCATTAACAAATTCCACAGTGGTAACAAATAGAGGTAAAAGATACAACTCTAAATTTACTTTTATCTCTAAAATAATCAAATAATTCTTAGTTAAAACTCATTTTCTGGGAAGCTGAACAAATATAAAACAAGGGCATTAGAACAGACTTTGACTGCAGCATCCCAGTGAAAACTTTCCTTAAGCCTTACAATAAATGCAGTCTGTATTTTCAATTGTAGAACAGAGAGTGATATTCTAAGTCTTCATAAATGCTACAACTTGAGTTATATTAAAAAAAAAAAAAAAAAAAACACAAAAAAAACCCACCAACAAAACAACAAACTGATTTCCTTTGGAAATGGTTGCTATATTCACATTAGAAGTCTGAATGAATTTTAAAAAAACAAGGAGACTAATTAAAACTATGAGAATTTCTATCACAAAAAGCTTAAAATGTATTTATATGCAAAAATGAAGTACAAAATATACTACTGTGCCAGTCATGCCTATCAGAAGCAATAACACCTCTCCCTTTCATCCCTGCAGTTTTCTTCCTGGTTCCTGAATTTCCTTCAAAGTACTATATTTAAGCACTTGTTTCATTAATTAAACACCCAGGCATTTAAATCTATAGACCAAACAGACCATGTATTCACTTCCATTCCCATCTACAATACTTTAATGTATAGTTTCTCAAACAGTTGTTTTTTACATGTCTATGACTGAGCCATAGTTTAGGATTAGCCATCCTAAATTAAAATTACCAGTCTAAATTGAAAATGACAGATTAGTTTCTTAACTCCAGAATTTCCAACAAGATCATTTGGAATAATTATTATCCCTTTCTGGTAGGTTTTCCCTCAGCTTTCCCCCCTCAGTTAAGACTCTTAACTGCGAAGTCTCCGCAGATCAAGTGTCTGAGCACTAGATCACCAAGAAACGTCCCTTCCCTCTTTTTTGACTATCCATACATTCAGATCCTTTTCTAGCAATACACAAATACACAGTATATTATTTCCTAGCAGTGTTTGGTACCACAACCTACAGTACTTTTCTAAGGCTATTCCTTTTCATTTGCAATATATCTTCACACAGACATACTTTATGTTAACGCACTGAAACTGATGCGGAAGCAGATAATGAATTGTACAGTCAAATACTTGAAGCATTAACTCAGAGTTATCTCAAATTAGAGACAATTTGGCATGGCAAGGGCAGATTTTGAGATATAGATATATTTATAACGTAAAAACGTGCTTTAAGAGTGTGCACATGCACACAGAGGCAGGTGAGAAAAGTCCACTGGCCTAGTGAAATGTCTTAGTGTAAAACTGTGATAGGTGATCACTCTGTTAGCATGTTCAGTCTTGCAAAGTTTCAGAAGACAGATTCTTAAATAACAGTGTAAGAATGGAGAGTCACTGTTTATATTCTCCTGTTCTTTTGGGAAAACAGAAAAAATGTGGTGGAAGAGAAAACTGGAAGACTTTAGGAAGATAAAGAGTGATGGAGATTGTTTCATATCTCAGTAAGATTTAGCTAGCCATCGGTATCTGATTAAATTTTTTCAAGAGCTTTAGAAAAAGGACACAGCCAACTTAAAAATCACATTTGCCCAACTGCAATTCAAAGAAATAAAATAAAGGAATAATTCTCCTCTATAAGGGAACATTCTGCATTATTTACCTCGCTTAACTTTCCCATTTCCTCTTCTGCATTGGACTTTTGCAAAGCCATAATGGACAGAAAACCATGAAAATTACAATAATGAAGCTACCAAAAGTAGAAATGGCATACATAATTAAGTATAAATGCATGCAATTAAAATTTCAAGCTAAAATGTATCTCCTGAAAACTCCAAATACAAAATATTAAGCTATAAATATATAATCTACTGCAGTATAATCTGGCCTTACCCTTCAAATTAGGAAAAGGGGGCGGGGAGAAAGAAAATAAAGAAACACTGACAATAAAAATATTTTATAAGAAAGAAAATTTAACCTACAGATTCACGGACAACATTGCAGAGGCAAACATTGAAAGCTTTCTTTTCTCTCTTCCCCACCAATGCATCAGTTAAGATTTGGATATCTTGAAGTGTTTCTATTTATCTTTACTTATTACTAGGTAACAGGATTATATAGAAAATAGCTGTAAAGTTTGTTTGACAAACTTTTTTTGTAAAGTTTTGTTTGTAAAGTTCACTGCAGAGGTGCAGTAATGGCCATTTTGTGAAAAGATCACAGCAGCAGGAGAAAGGTTGGCTGTTTACTATCCCCTGACAAATGCAGGGCAGATGAATTTGAAGTTTCCAGAGATGGGGCAATTTGCTTTTTGCTTGAGGAAGTAATCATGCTCAACTTGAGCCAAGTTTCTTAATGCAGAATAGAAGGGGATAAAATAGATGAACTTTTTTTTAAGAGGACACTGAAGGAAGGATACAAATGCGTTCTGAAGTTTTTTGGGTCATCCAGTTCACCCACCAGTTTTGATTTTTTGCCACATACATAATTATTTTATTCTTTTTATATTCTTCTACAATGGGAAGATAAATAGGGAGCCTTTTGGTTTTTTTGGTACATGTCCTTCAAAGATCTGTTTGAATTGCAGTCCCATCATTATATTCTAGCAGAAAAACATGCAAGTTCCTAAGGGCTTTTGACACACAAGCTTCAGAGGCAAGAAGCACCTTGGGAAATCTCAGAGGTGATTTGGTCTCAATTCTGTATCAAGTCAAAGAACAGTCTGATGAGACACTAAGTAAATGTTAATGAAATGCTCTCTGAAATGTTAATGTCTAGTCCAGGTGACCAGAAGGAGAGTTTCTGAATTAGTACACTTCAGAAAAAACAGTAACTATATATTAGCTTCATAACAAGTTTCCCAAGTAAAGAAATTATACTTACGGAAACAAGCTACTCATTCTATCTATCTGTAACTAAGCTGAAATATAGTTTGCAGGATACGTAAATTTTACCTTATTATGTTTTCATATCTATTTAATACAAATAACGGTTTTGGAAAATATTATTATTATTATGAGGTTAATGTCAAACAGTAGTACTTAAAAAAGAAAGGGCTCACAGTATCTAAGGAAAGATAAGAAATTTCCAGATTTTTTACCCTTAATATTAGAGACTAGAATACTGACATTACATTCCAGTGAATTGTTTCAAATTTTGTTAAGAGGGCACAGGAGACTAAAGCAGCACATAGAAAACAAAAATAGCAGTGTACTCTTAGAGAGAAATACAAGTTTAATAACTGAAATGATTTTTTCAGATACTTTTTTAGGGGGAGGCAAGAGGTAAAGGTTAGAAACCAATAGTATAATGAGCATACCAAGAGTGTAGAGCAGCCACTTTTAACTCTGAGTCTCAGTTAGCCTCCTCAGAGCAGTGCCAGCTCTGTAATGAGCAAGCAGTCCACTCAACTGGGGAGCCTAGTGTATTAAACAAATCACGGGATACGGAAACGCACTGCTTGTGGAAACAAGCGTAGAGATCAGCACTAATGATGAAGTGAGGCAGACAAATAGTGAGACAAGGATACAGAGGCACCACTAGTTGAGATACATCATTAAGCACAATCACCTTTGACAGAAGCAGTTTTGATATTTCGGTACTCTGCTTGTGTCAAAACCCATGAACTTCAGCATGTTGGAATGGTGTCTTAAAGGTTGCAGCTAATTAACCCAGATCACCTTCTGCAATTTTCAGGCCTGTTGTGGAACAGATCTTTCAGGGTATTTTGCAGCTTAAATTGACTGGATTTACAGTGTTACTCTTGAATATAAATATGGCATAAAAGTAGAGAAATCAAATGCATGATTTTCTATGTCATAGTTGTGTAGGGGCTTTAGTCAGTATTTCTACATTAATGCATTTGCTCAGTAATCTGCAGGACCGTATAACACCTTTGTTCTGATGCCTTGCGGTCAATGTGTCTAGGTAAAATTTAAGATGAAAAACATACTGTATGAAGTGCAGTGAATTTAGATCCAAGTTCTTCAGCAAATTTCTTCTCACAGAGTTTTTGGGTATCTCTTCCTAGAGTAACATTCAAGAGTCAAAACAGTGAACTCACTACAACTTTTTACAGTTGTAGAAGCTGAAGGGCTTCAAGATTATTCCCATATTTCAGCCTTTACCTACATCTTATAATTCCTAGTTGTTTAAATTTGCTTCGTCTCTTCAGGTTCCATGCAGAATTCAATATTCCTTTTGTGTTGTCTTTAAATCTTACCTTTAAGTGTTTTATCAAAACATTCATGTAGCTGAAGTAGCTTTCCAGGTCTCATCCACCTGATACTCTCTTTAAACTGGAATCTTTTTAGCAACTGTATGAAATATGATCTCTCTTTACATCCATCAGTTGTCTTTGCTTTCTTCATCCTATCTATAATAGTACTCTGCAATTAATATCCATCAGCATAAACAAAATTAACTTTTTTCCCTTTGACTTTGGGGATGTTAACAAAACTGGGGAAAAAAAAAGGGAAAGCTATTCATATTCAAAAAATCTAGCTATATTTGACATCTGGAGTGTAAAAATCTTAGCTTCTTTTTCTGTAATATAAACACAACCGATGAACATCTCTTTTTGAGACAGCATTTTATCTAAAAAGATAAAACAGGAATTGACTGGAAAAAAATACAAATTAGTATGGAGAAAGTCACAGTTAAAATATAGAACTCAAGAGATTCTAGTTCCTCAATTATTTTCAATTATGATGCTAATATACTTTCACTTGCTGATTAATAGATGAAATTTTAAAACGTCCCAATGTAAATGGGACCAACTACCCATCCTACTAGAATGGTATTTTCAAAACTACCCTTGTTACTAATCCCCATTTATTCTTGTGTTTATGCTGTTAACATTTCTTCTCCAACATTTACCCTCCCAAACATATACAACATATTGTATATATTATAACTGTATAAATATATTTGCATTGCATGTAATACAGTTCTGTGTGTATTTTACACACACGCACACACACACACACACATCTATGTACACATACACTTCCTTCTCGTCTTCCTTTTATTAGACTAAACAAGCCACATTGTTTCAATCACTTAATTTTAAATAGTCTATTCATCTGTATTAACCTAGCAGCCCTGTTCTACATTAACCCTAGCTGAATTAATTATTTTTTGACCACCGGTGGAGGGCATCAGTATCTCACTTTTTAATTGCAAAAATACTTTCCTTGATCCAGACAGAGAACTACTGACTTTATGTACAGATGCACAGCAGTGGAATCAAAAATAAGCCTGATCTTTACACTTACTTAACTGTCCAAGTCCCTCCTAGCTCATGAATCTTCTGTTCATATAAAGTATATGATTCTTTCTCATCTCTCAAGTTCTCGTATACATAAGTATCATTACAGAGTTTTGTTTGGGAATAAAGTTTGTATCTAATTGGTACAATTAATGCTTAAAATAAGGAAGAGGAAGAATGTATCCATGACTTCATATTTCTCAAGATAATTCTCTGCTATGTGTTTTCTAATTCTATAATCCTTACCCTTGCAGGAAATGGCAAAGAAGACAATCTGTGTTTGTTAATTAACTCAGCTGGAACCAAACTTGAAACTGTTCAGAAATAAAAAAATCTCAGAGAAATAAGTAAGGTTTTTTGGACATTACATTACATATTAATTTGGGGTTATCTCAGAATTAAATCCCCAAAGCTTTATTCAATAGTCCTATTAGGTCTTTAGTAGCCATCATTATTTTATTTCTCTAAAACACAAACCCCAGCCTATTAGAGAGGATCAAAGTGTCATAGTGATACTCTACAATCACACTAGGCATAACTGGGACAGATACTATATCAGGGGAGAAGTTTCATCAAAAGACCTAACTGAATGAGATCATGTAAGCTGTTCTTCAATGCAAAGAAAAGAGAAAAAAGAAGTCTCTTTACCCATGCAAATCCTTTTAGGTCATAAAACATCTATTAAATTTAATGCCACAATATAAAATAAGCTCATTTCCAGACTAACCTCAAACTGCATGCTATAAATAAATTGCCTCTAAATCTGAAAATTCTGATTTATAAAATGTTTTGACAAACATACACCTTTAAATCATATAACCTGGCCTCTGAGGGGTCATGTCACTTCTTTTTCATGTCAATTCTCTGCACTGCTGCATTGCCACGATCTGTGGTAACCACTGGAGCTCAAGTCAGACAGAGCTATCAAATCAATTATAGCAACGTGCCACTGTCTTACACTGACAACAAATGATTGATAACAAAACCTGCCTACTTTCAGTTCTCATCCGACAGCAACAAAACAGTCCCTGCCTGCTTTTACTGGCATTTGTCATAAATCAATAGCAATTTCATCACTCAGAAAGGTGCTGTCAACTCTACTCAGTCCATCTGGTTTCACTTTACTGTTATAATTTTTAATGTATAAACTATTCAGGAAGGTTAATGTATAAAACTGGTTTAGTTAAGAATCCCCTATACACTGACACGAGAGCAACACTTAGAAAATACAAAGTGTCAATCATTTTTAACAATGGGAGGAGGAACCAAGAGAATCATGCTCTGTAATCTTAACAATTTATTGACACCTAGCTTTGCTGGGAACTGTCTCTTTATTACGTAATACTGTCATCTGATCCAAAAAGAAATTGCTCTTTTGACCCATTATTATGGCCTTACAGTAATTACACCTGAAAGTTGAAAAGTGAATCATTTAAATAAAACTCAGACTTTCCAAGCATGAGATAATAGATAAACTCTATATTCTTCCTACCATGCTCAGCTAGGATGTTAATACTAAAAAAGAGAAAAATCTTTAAGGTTCTACAAAGATGAAAAAGAATAATTATAATATTTTTAAAATAATATAATATTTTAAAACATCATCAGTAGTTACAAATTTAAATTTGTATTATATTACAGAATTCACTGGTATACTAAGTGGCACAATGAATTGTGTGGCAACAGAGATGCTACATATCTTAACACATGGATCTGCTTCAATCTAGATTTCCAAGGCTTATCTGAAAAGAACTGAATCACTAAATGAAGCTCTAGACCATGGTATGTATCAGGTTACAGTGCATGCTTAAGAAGTAAAGGTCTGTCCCACTCAGTTTTCCAGCAAACCACTGTTCAGATGTTTCTGCAGGGGAATGCTGTTTTAATGGTTTATTTAATGGTGTTTTGTGATGAAAAACATGTTAAATTTCCACTTCAGATAACAATGGTACTTCGGCAGTGGTACTTTATAGCAGCGTTATTATTTGAATTGGTAATACTTGCATTGACTAAAATAAATCCTTATTTAAATCACTTTGAACATTTATTTCTGATCCATAGTACTAATATGATGTACTTAAATCAGAGAAAATAGTTCCATTAGCACCTAAGTCTTACAGAACAGAACATTAAAATATGTACTTTTCTTGGGAAGAATATTAATTGGTCAACCTATAATTCCACTTTTCCTTCTGTAAAAAAACCACTCCCACTAACACAAGACATTCCCAGGATTCCCTAAGCTAAAGTGAGTGTAAAGGATTCATTAAAGAACATGAAAACCCCCTCAGATTGATTCCTTGCAGTTTTTGAGACATCCAGTTCTACTAAAAACGCAAACTAACAACACCAACACAAACCAAAGCCACACAAATCAGCTGGCTGAAACTCCCCTTCTGATGGTCCTCTGAGTGCTCTGCCACTTTTTTTGTTTGTTTGTTTTTGTTGTTTGTTTTTGTTTTAACTTAATATCTTTTGGAATCTTCCATTTGTATTTATTGCAAGGTTATGAGATTATAACCACTTTCCACAGAAATTGTCTTTCTGGGTTTTCCTTCCATGGATACTTAGGGCAAATTATATCTATCAACAGCCTTCTTGGTACTTTGTATTTAACAAGATGGCCAAGGATCAAAGTACCAGCTGGTTTTAAAGGAAGAAATGGCACTCAAATCTAGAAAGCAGGTGAATTAAACAAAAGGCTTCTCTCTCACATTATGGAAAGTTAAAAAATTTCACATGCTATCCAATGAACACTTATACCTACAATCTTACCATTGCCAACCAATTACTTCAGTCTTTAACATGCAGCATGTCCACAAGAGAAGGAGGTTTTTGTTGTTTGTTTTGTTGTTGTTGCTGTTGTTGGGGGGGTTGTTTGTTTGTTTGTTTTTTAATGTATTACTATCATAGATGTACCAAACCCTAGGAATGAAGTTAGAGAAATGGATGGATTGCTAAGGTGATGGAAGATGCTAACAGAGCAATGTAAAGCCCAAGAAAGAATGAAATCATGTTCTCATAAAATGTACAGAGCAGGAAGGCAGGCTCATCATTTGGGATGAAACCCTAACCCTAAATGCTATTTTATATCCTTGTGTTAGTGTAGGAAAATATGGTAGGGATGTGACAAACATATACTGTGATCTTCAATGCTTAACTTAGCCATAACTAAAGGAAAAAAAAAAAAAAAAAGGGGGGGGGGTGAAATAGATAAAATATCCAGGAAATGACTGGTTAGTACTTGCACATCAGACCTTAATACATATTGATGATCATTTGACAGAAAAATACAAGAGACATTTCCCTGAAAGTGTAGGAGAATTTATCTTGCTTCTGCCTAAATTGATTCATCATCCTTTTAAAACAATTTCTGCCGTGAAGGCCCCCAGAAAAGGGCAGTGAGGGAGTTGATCTGGAAAAATATGAAGTGAAATTAGAACAGCAAGTTTTTTCAGAAGTCACTGTGGTAATTTTAATCCTGTTGCAAAATGTGAACCTCTAAAAGAAAAGAAAGAAAAATGGGGGGAAAAAAGCATGAAGAAATAGTATTGGTCCTATGATCTTGAGAACGATGCCAAACACCATAGCTTTTATTCCCAAGGTACTCAGGGAAGGTGCCTTCGGATTCTGTTTCTCCAAAGGCAGATTAAAAAATTGCCACTTATTCTGGCATGTTTTCACAGGTTACTACAAAAAGAAGAGTTGTATAAAAGACGTGAAAAGAAAGGCTGCAGGCATGTTTTCTTTTGATTCTACTAGTACATCATCCACAGAGAAAATCCTGTACCTCACACAAAAGGCACATAGATCAATCTGTATCTTCTTAGATTTTATACCCTGACCTAAGGGTTATCTAAACTGTAGTAACTGAGGCCATAAACCTTGCAACTTCACCAAAAAAGTAAGCTGATGTCTGGATGTCTTGGTTAACTCTCTCAAACCCATTTCTCACTGAGACTTAAGTTAAACTGAATCCATTGGGACTGTTCCACTACTCATAGATATTCAGAGCATGATGCAATTGGGAAAAAGCAGCTAAGTTTGGTGAGTAGGTGACTTGTTTATTTCCAGAAAATTCACAAACATTCTCACACAAAGGAACAAAACTGAATCTGTGTTCTCATCTCCAGGCTAAATGATGAAGTAATCTGGGCGTTGAGGAAAGGCAGTAACATCCATCTCCTTCTTTCTCAATTGCTTTTCTTTCTTTCTCTCAGAAAAGCAAATATTTCAAGCCAAATGGAAATAAATTTCAGTTTTCAATACAATGCAGAAAAATGTACATTTGGGGTAAAAATTATTTTTTCTCTTTGTCTTAGCAACAGAAAAAAAAAAAAAAAAAAAAAAAAAAGTAGGTATCACAGCTCTGCCCCAGACACTTCTCTCAGGCAATACATTCTCAGAGTCCCCATCAAATAACCCATTCCATTACTCCCCCCTTCCCCAAAATACATCTACTGTGTCAGAAGTGTTTCTTGATGGCAGTCAGCCTGCTGTTCAGTGACAGACTCACTTACGGAAGAGTTACCACATTTATTTTCAGCCAAGGACTTCTACTAAATCTTTCTGGGTACCACATTACAGCTTTAACAACAATACTCCCCCTACCTCCCCACCACATTAAAAAAACCCAAAAAATCCCAACTAACCAAGCCCCCAAACATCCCGCCTCCCGCCTCTCAGATTCCCAAACATGAGCCCAACAAAACCCTCATTTAACAGTCAGTTTCAAATGTTTTCCTGGAGTTGAAGGAAATAATCAAGTGATAGGATTGGATGTTATAAATAGGTATGTGTGCACAGACAGGGAAAAAAAGGCAGAAAAACATTCTGACTTTTAAGCTAGTTGATATGGCACAATGGTAATACAAATCTTGTCACCAAAAAATACTGTAACCAGTTTTAACGGTGAGTAATTTTAACCTTCCAGAAACAAACACACATTATGTCCTTCTTTGATTACATTTTTAAGGTTGAGTGTAATTGGCTATTTTAAGGATTCTTTTCTGGTATATAAAGACACATGGCTTAAAATCCCTGTTTAGAGGTAAGTACAACTCACATTTGAAACTACATATGGTGCTCACTTTTGTAGGAAAAATAAAGCGTGCTACTACTATTGAAGTGCATTGTTACGCAATGACCTCTTGATAACGAATAAGAGGGACAATATCAGTTTTATGTTGTTTTCCTGGGAGGCAATTAGAGTGCCTGTGCTATTAGTAGTCACCTGTATTCCTAAATAAATTAAAAAAAAAAAAAAATATTGCATCATGTCAAGTTTCCCTGGAGCAGAACCAGTGTTTGTTTTCCATACCTATCTTCTAAGCCCTACTTTACCATCTGCCAGAAAGAAACACCCATGACCGTAAAGTTTTGCTGAATGTGCAACTTTGTAAACCCAGCAGCAGCTCCGTTTGGTCCTCCCTGCAGCCGGGAACAAAGGCATTTTGCCAGAATAAGGTTTGGGGAGTCTCTAACACTCATCTGACATCTGCAGTCCAGGGCAGTGGGAGCTGTGCTCATCCCTCGGTCGCTGCCGCCATCGCCATGGCAACCCGGGTTGCCCGGACGATGAGGCGGCTGATGCTCCCAACACGGCAGCCTTGGGCTCATGCACCCGTTCAGCCGCCCTTCACGTCCCTCCCCCTTCATTTTTCACTTTGATTCATAAGAACCTGGCTTTCTTCATCCTTCTGTTCCCTTTCCTCCCAGTCCGTGGTAGATCCAGGTCAATTTTAATAACTAGGAACTGCTGAAATACCTTTATTTGCTCCTTCCCTTACACAGACATAAAAATACCTGGAATACAGCCAGACAAGCAAACACAAGAAGTCAGTCCAAATATGCTAATTTTTTTCACAGGCGGCTTACATTTCTTTCACAACAACTGATGAGGAGAAGAAAAGATTTATTCCTAAATAACGGAGCTGCTACAGCAATGGAGTAAAAGCAGCTATAGGGGTGGGCAATAGTCTGCATGGTGAACCAAGATAAGAGGAAACAGTAATTTAATTATCCCAAAGCACACAGAGTTGTTAATTTGAGCTGAATCTGAATTGAGCTGAAACTGAAAATACTGTATCAGAAAATAAAACATGTAAATAAAGTGTTTCAGAAGCACTCTTCAAAACTTTTATCCCAAACAAAACATCGAACTTCAAGCTGCTTTTTCCTGTTGGGCCACACATTTAAGTCAGGAAGCTGTTGTGAGTTGTTAAACCTTTGAAAACATCATAGACTTGCTACTTTTCTTTTTGGTAATGCTTAGGAGTTTATCAAGTGCAAACTTCACCCAGAATAATGGCTATAAACAGTCCTTCAGGTGACTCACGCTAACACAGCTGGACCACTGATCTGGCTAGTTATCAAATACCCATCCCAAGAAATTAGTACACTTCAAGACTCCAAGAATCAGTTTGACTATGATGTCAGCTGCCACATTTTTTGATAGCATCCTGTATGTAGGGAAAAAGTAAAAACATAGATATTTCACTGATTTCTTTCTGCAAAGTAAGTGCTTTATTTTCTCTCTTTTTTAACACAGGGAGAATTACTATTATCAGAGTAGGTTTTAAAAAGTGACTCAAGATAAAGCACAATCTCATTTCTAGCACCACTATTTGTGTGAAATAATTTATTTTCATATTCAAAAGTATCAAAGGAATGAGCACAAATGAAATAATTTCTAAAAATTAAGTTTTTCTTTCAACTAATAGAGCTCTGCCCCAACTTCTAGTTGCAATTATTTCCCATTGTATTAGAAATTAGAAATTAGGTAAACTCCAACTGTGATGAAGAAATATGAATTTTTTTTATCAAAAGTATCTGTGGTGGCACTTGGGTAATTTTTATATTATCTTGTTGTTGCTTTGGATGATAATCTTATTAACTTGCTTTAAGAATTAATTTAGTTCAACAAATAATATTGGTTAGATTGCAGTATTTCTTGTTTCCTTAAACTGCTGAAAATGTAATTTGCCAACAACAAAGAATTAATTAAACTTAATTGGAAACCTATTTTGAAAAAAAAAAAAAATCCCAGAAAAATCACTGCTTCTGTTTGATTGATGCATCATGATCCAGAGAGTTTCAAGGTTGACTCAATTTTTTGTTAATAATTAATGGGATTTTATTTACAAAAATGTAAAATGGAAAATGAGTACAGATACTTCTCACGAATACATATTACAACAGAGCATCTCTTGTGCATTGATCAGTAATGAGTTATTATATGCACTCCAATCATAAATCCCAGTGGAAAGTTTAGCTGATAGAAGTTCTATTCTTAGGCTGACTTAATAATCCTGGACTGATTTACTGAGTAAACTGAAAGATATTTCAGCTTTCTTGGGTGAATTTGCTCACTTCCACATACCCACTTCTAAGCAAGTTTAAGAACTAAACATCAAATCCACCACTGCTCATATACCTCAAAGTTAAGTAACTCCTCAAAGACAACAGGTAAAACATCTGTTAAAGTAGGTTACTTTCATCAGACAGAGGAAGGATTTAAATATGTACTGAAAATGGCATAAGCTCAAAGCTCAAATTTAATGTCTGTGATACACAAATATGAACAAGTTAAAAGACATTAAAATACTAATTATGATACTTTTGGTATTATGCAGTGTGAAAACTGCAAAGCTCTTTCTGTCCTAGAAATATGCAGCAGAATTTAATACTGCAGAGAAGCACTATGCTTCATCAGAAGAAAACACTTCAAGGGCAATATATTTTTCTCATCAGTATACCTCATGTAAGTGTACAAAGTATATCATTAGCTCCAAAATCTGAAAATCTTGTTTAGAACAGCAATGTTGCAGCATGGTTTTCCAAATACAAAAGACCTTGAAGCAGACTTCTCCACTAGCTTGCTCACCATATTCCAAGAAAACTAACAGATTATAAAATTTTATTGCACTCAACTTAGTTTTTGAAGGTGGACAATATGATGTAAAGAGAATGCTACACTAACAACAACAACAACAACAAAGGCTGAAATCTGCCATTGAAGCCAAGAGCTTAAGGCACTGGAGTGCACTCTTTACTAGTATACACACTGGCAGCTTAAGAAAAGCTTTCCCATTTCTCATATTTTCCTGTTGTTCTCCCTAACTTGTTTCATTTAGCTTTGAAAAACCCAGGACTTGGTAGGTTAATTTTAGTCAAACTTTATTTCCATATGAAATACAGTTAGTATTTTTGTTAAAAAGTGTTCTTGACCAAGTAAATTTTCTTATCATTTGCAGAAATGCATTACTGTAATGCAAACTTTGAAATAACTTTTACTATGTCAATGCAGGCTAAGGATATAAAGATTTTTAAACTAAAAATAAGAAGCAATGCCCATTTGTTTGGTGACTTTTTTCAAATGGGTTAAATTTAAGCAAAGAGGTACTAAATATAAGAAAAAATACCCTGCAACTATTCAATGCACTGGCATTATAGAAATACAGATGAAGAAAATCTTGTTTGACTGTACGGTGCAGCCCCAGCTAGCGGACCTTAAAGTGCATCTTGTATCTGAACAAAATCAGATTCTGAGTGACACTCAGTTTTGGATGAGAGGTCTAAGCATATGATGTTTGCATCCCACTACCCTTTCCTCAGATCTTTAAAAGGATGTAAACTGTATGGCTATTTAATATAAAAATATTTTATTACTTTTGGACAGCACATTATTTTAAGTTACTGCTAACCTGGCCCTCATTTAGCTTTAAGTAGTTAGGGCATAATTTTTTTTTTTAATGCATCTCTTTGGACTTTCAGTTACTAGAAAAATAATAAAAGTATATTTTGTGTTACTACAGCTTTCCCACAAAACATCAGCTGGAGATCCTTTGCAGCCTTTCTGGTTGCTTAGTTCCTTCAACAAGCACAATTTCACCAAAGCTTTATTACTAATGTGATGTAAAAGGTTTCTATAATAAGCAATATTCTCATTTTCAGACCAGACTACATTTTATAGTTTATTGGCACAGGTCAAAAATGCCCATTTTATTAGGCTAAATCTGCAGTTACAGACTGAAATAGGAGTAAAATGTTTTATACACTAGAGTTAAGTGGTTCTGTTGAACTTGCTAATGTGCTATAGGCATGATAAATGAGTAAGAAAGATGGGTTAGAATAAGGATGCTACAAGATGTGGTTGGGGACAAGAAAAACTATCATTAGGTATCATTCATATGGTTTCTGATGTGAATAGAAATGAAGAAAAAAGATCTGTGAAGGAAGATCAGAACCCAAAGCAAGAAATTAGGATATAGCGAGCAGTATCTGCAATTAAAAAGTCATTAACTGTTTATTTTTTAACTTCTAATATTAAAGATAATCCCTTTTTATTTGACGGGCACTGGGATGTGGAAAAGGAAGAAATTAATTCCACTTTAGCATGCTTTGTTTTCTGTCCCATAGGAAGCAACTATTCCAAATAATATAATCCAATCTTAGATTGTAAAATTCCTGTATTTTTGACCCCATAGAAACAAATACAACATTTTATAATAGCAGATCTCACTGCATAACAAGTTTTCAATAAAATGATCTCAGAGCAACTGCTGTTAGGTGGATAAACAGAGACTGGGTAAGCTCAGCGGAGAGTAATTGGCTGTGTCCTGTTTTCAGTCAGCAGCTGGCAACAGAGAAAGAACAGACTTAAAGCACTGGGGTAAGCTCAGAGACTGATTAGTCAGGAAGCTATTGCTAAAGGCAGCAAGGGTAGGAGCTATCCCAGGAGCTCTCTCACAGCAGTTTTCTCTGCCCTGTGAGACACAACTGGAAATTCCTTAATGCACTCTGCCCTTCATTTATTTTTGCTACTGGACATTTGAGAGCATTTAAGAATGTTACTTTTTTGAGTAGTTGCCTGATGATGGATCACACAGAATTAAAATGATTTTATATTTCTTAGAGAAAGGGGAAGACTACCATCTACAGTACAATTATAAAACTAGGGATTACCTGATAGCAAAGTACTTTTTCTTTCTGTGCTGAATGGCCAAACCAGAGTTTGCCATATCATGCTCACATATCAATCCTGGTTTACTCTTTATGCTGAAATTAAGAACTCACTTTGCATTACAGGAAGGCTGCATAACTTAAAGCTACACAACTGATCTATTTACCTTTAATACAGCTAGTTAAATAAAGCATGAGTAGATAAAAAAATATTATTATTGCACTCTCAGTGTAACACAAATTAACACAAGCATACTCTATAGTAATACAAAAGAGGCGAGTATCAAAATACTGAATTTGGAAGCATAACAAAGCTAGCTATCCAAATTTAATGCAAATTTTGTATGTATGCATGTAAGACAATTACAGGTTTTTTGCCACTCAGAAGAACTTGTATCGTTCATAGCCTAGGACAGAATATGAACTTGAAGAGAAGCTATTCAAGCTATTGTTTCATTTGCAGTACTGAGTGTGCTGTGCTCTGTTTTATTAACTTTATTAGACACAGAGTCAGAGAACTAAAACATCAACGACCCTCATCAGGTCTCTCAGCCTCAAGCACTTTAAATTGGAGGCATGAACTCACTGACTATTAACAATTTATACTGGCTAACTCCTGTGTAAGATGGGTATGTGCCTTTCTCTGGCCACTATGAGGAGCCTAAACATCCTAAACTATGCATCTATTTATGAGGTATTTTATGTCTTCAAGAGATTAAATACATAGATTAATTTTGGAGGGGTCAGTTAAAAATGCTTAATACCTGATTTCCAAGAGTAATTAACATTATAAAGCACTTTCTCTGTTTAGTGCTTTGATTTTACCTTTCAGTGCAATTGTAGATGTCTGTAAAGACAGCCTGGAGATCTTAGTTTTTAAACATGCAAATTGTGATACATTTGACCCATCTGCCAGAAGGGTGGGAAAGAGGATCTTGTAAACTACACGCCTGGCAGCCTGGCCTCAGTGCTGGGGAAGGTTATAGAACAGATTATCTTGAATGCTATCACATGGCATGTGCAGGACAACCAGGGCATCAGGCCCAGCCAACACGGGTTTAGGAAAGGCAGGTCCCGTTTGACCAACTGGATCTCCGTTCATGACCCAGGTGACTGATGAAAGGCTGTGGATGTAGTCTACACAGACTTCAGTAAAACCTTCAACACTGTCTCCTACACCATTCTCCTGGAGAAGCTGACAGGCCATGGCTCAGAGAGAGTGCACTCTGCTAGGTGAAACACTGCCTGGATGGCCAAGCTCAGAGAGTGGTGAAGAAAGGAACTAAACCCAGTTGGCAGCCAGTTGCTAGTGGTGTTCCCCAGGGCTCAGCACTGGAACCAGTGCTGTTTAACACCCTTACTGGTGATCTGGATGAGGGTATCAAGTGCACCCTGAGTTTGCAGACAACACAGCTGAGCAGGAGTGTTGATCTGCTGGAGGTCAGCTGGAAGTTTCTGCAGAAGGATCTGGACAGGCTGGATCAATGGACTGAGGCTGTGAGGTTCAACAAGGCCAACTGGTGGGTCCTGAACTTGGGTAACAGCAAACCCTTGCAGCACTACAGGCTGGAGGCAGAGTGGCTAGAAAGCTGCCCAGAGGAAAAGGACCTGGGGGTGCTGGTTGACAGCAACTGAACATGATCTAGCATGTGCCCAGATGGCCAAGAAGGCCAATGGCATCCTAGCCTGTGTCAGCAATGGTGAGGCCAGCAGTGATTGTCCCACTGTACTCAGCGTTGGTGAGGCACTCAAAGTGGCACTCAAGACCTCTTATTGTTTGTGGACCCCTCACTACAAGAAAGACATTGAGGTGTTGGAGTGTGTCCAGAGAAGGGCAATGGACCTGGGGTTGTTTATCCTAGGAAAAAGGAGGCTCAGGGTAGACCTTATCACTCCCTACGACTCTTGAAAGAAAGTTGCAGCAAGGTAGAGGTTGGCCTCTTTTCCCAGGCAATCAGCAATAGGACAAGACGACATAGACTCAAGTTGTACAAGGAAGCACAAGGGTAGCTTCAGGTTGGACACCAGGAAGAATTCTCCACTGAATGGGTGGCATGGCTTTGACATGGGCTACCCAGGGAGGTGGTAGGGCCACCATATTTGGTAGTGGTCAAGAAATGACTGGATATGGTACTTAGCACTGTTGTTTATTGACATGGTGGTGTTCTATCAAAGGTTGAACTCAATGATGTTGGAGGTCTTTTTCAACCTTAATTATGCTATAAAAACCAAAGCAACCCAAAACCAAAGTAATTTCCCACATGCCACCATAAAAACAAACAAACAAACAAGCAAAAACCAAAACAAAACTGCAGCAAGGTTTAGGATCAGAAGAAAGGATGGGGCACTCTATTAGCTCGTAGCATTTATTTTGACATAGCCATCTTTTAATGTTATCTCACTTTTTAAAGACTGACCAAATTGTTATAATGTCCTCCACAAGCTCCTCCCTCAGCCTAATTGCCTAATTTGGCATTATGCTCATATGAGTTAATCAGCAGATTTGGAAGCATTAGATTGACTCAGACGACTCTTGAGCTACTGATGGCAGAGTGAAAGATTAGATACCATAAAGTTCGCTTTCTCTTGGAAAAGATGGATCAAAGGAGATATTTACATTTTAGAGCATAGGAAGAAAAAAATATATATTCAGTCTCCCTTCTCTGGTAAAGTCAACAATAAAATGCACCCACTGAAAGAAGAATATGTCCTCAGATAAACGTTCCTGTGCTTATGCATGGAAAAGAAAGTAATTTTGGCAAGGAATTGAGAGTATTTGGGGATTAATCTCTGCTTTTGAAACTAAGGCAACATTAAAAAAAAAAATTATGACTACAGTAAAAAAAAACCCAAAATCAGAAAATTCCAATCTTATATAAAGCTTTAAAAGCAGCAGAAGCCTTTATGTATTAATAGGTTTTATATTCTGATCCCTTCTCCCAAGCCTAGAGAAAAAAATGGGAAGATCACCACCTTTAAGACTTATTTCTCTGGCTAAGATGTATTTGTAGTAACTCAAACATCTGCCTTTCAGCTAAGGTACACAACTCTGATAGGAATTTCTTCTGTTGTTAATAAATCTAGTTACCAAGCTAAAAGACCAGTAAAACTTAGGTGCCAAAGTTAAGCTGGGTAATGAAAGCTCTCACTCAGCTGTGCTTAACCCTGGTTCATCAAGATTTATTGTTCCCTCGAGGAGAGGATTTAAACCACGTTTTCTGTATTCCTGCAAAGTTCCCTTCTGTCCATTAGCCCTTCTGCTCACAGAAGTGCCACTATAAATAACAAATGTTAGTGAATCTACTGATTCAAATACTCATAATGGATGGGGATGGATGGTAATGATTCCTGCCACATTATTGGACATGCTTCTGAAATTGCATAGGCTTGATTAGGTGTAGTACAGATAACCAAACATCTTCTGAAATCCCCAAACTGGGCTGTGATATCCAAATTCGTTCCTGACCTAAAAGCTATCCTGCCTCAGATACACAAAGTAGAGTGTCTAGAGCTAACTCAAGTATTTTTATGTGCACTGTATTATAATGCACCATGTACACTCATCTCTTTTCAAATACAAGGAAACGGGCTTAAAGCCTAAGAAAACAGATAAAAAGAAAAACCTCTGGAATAATTATTTGCCTGTGCTGAAAATCTGCTGAGATTTCATTCCATTTCCCTGTTTATGACACTAAGTAGTTCTGATGTTATCTTTTCAATTTCTTATTTTATCATTTTGCTATGCTACAAGGAGGGAGAAAATCAAGAACTGCAAGTTTGAATAATGTAGAATAAATTTGCTCTTAGTTTTCCAGATCCCAGCCTTTAGATTTTTTAAAACCTATGGCAAATACAGTCAAGCTTATAGAGTCAGGTAACAGTTTTTCTTTTATCTGGTATATGGAGTTAGATAATACTGTCAGGAGACAAAAAAAAGCATGATAAAAACTCTTTGCCCCATGGAAATAAAAAACTTCACCATTACAAACTTCTTTTGAAGACATCATGACAAACTATTGTTACAGAAAGACTATACTACTTACTAGACAGTTATAGTGTCTCAAAGAAAGAAGGATACACTAGTTATCCTCCAGGATGTAAAATCTTCAAGGAAATTGCATGGACTTCACACAGTTCTGTTTGGTTAAAACAATCTCGCTTTAAAAAGTTGTTGGCTTTTTTTTTAAAGCAAAAGATTACCATGCCCAAGGATAAGAGTCAAACTACTTCACAGTGTATGCTGAAAGGGAATAGATTGAAAATCCAAATAATCTTTGCTGAAATTACTTAAACTGCAGCTTCCCATCTTGGATTTGTAACCTACCTCAACCACCATAAGAAAACCGGATTTGCAGACCAACCTGCTCACACTATTCCAGGTCATTCCGTGGAAGCCTGACTATATTTCCTCCTGCCATTCAGGAAAGAGCTGCATTTGACCCCTGCATTTTCTTCCTTCATCACTCACTATCTCCAGGTTTGAGACACCAAAAGGCTTTCTGAGGCTTCAGATTATCTTGCTGGGTGATTGACGCAGATATTGCCCTAGGCATGTATGATGGAAATACACAAGACTCATCTATTTTTTGAATGAAACAAAGAAGATACTAGATTTATCAAGCAACTTCCAGGCGCAAGCACTAATTCTGATACAACTGCACTGCCAATTTCCCTTTAGAGTATTCAGAAACTTGAAAGTAAATCTTCCAAGTGCTCCCAGCCCAACAAAAGAAAGAAGTTGAAGACATCCTTGTTTTCTCTGCGTGTTTGCACCATTGCAGAGGATTGGCTATAATGAAAATGTCAGGCAGAAACATAACTCCAGTATTTCTTCTACACAATATTTTTGTTCTGTTACAGCAACCACTTAAGGAAAAAAATGAAACTAAATTCTCCCAAAGGAAGAAAAAAATCCCATAACATTAATGGAACACATTCACTTACTGGGCATAAAAGGATAACTTAAGGAAAGTGCTTGAAGAATTTAATGAATAATGTTTTGTGCTTTCTCGAAATCTTTTGAATTCTGACTGATTAAACAATGTTGCATTAACCAGACATCACTGGAGTCATGGAACAGACTCAGGTCAGGAATCATACTCTGTTAGTATCTCAGATTTTTTCCCCCAGTGAATTCTTTAACTAGAGAAAACTCCTTTTTGATGTCTAACTGACAAAAATTTCCTACCTAATATATCACTTATGGTTTATTTGTGGTTTGTTTATGAAAGACAACCCCTTTAAGAAAAAATATATGTGCGTGTATTTATCTAGCTATTTTTAAAACCCCACAATATAAAGAGCTTTATGGCTGTTGTTCAATGAATCTACTATTCAGATCAAATTCTAAAAGTCTATGAAGAATGAGGCAGGAGTTTAGATACCACTTGTTCTTAACATTCAGAAAACAGAAGTGAAACAGACTGGCAAATTTATACCTAAAATCTTGTTTAACAAATATGGAAGAGGCTTGAAAAGTGCTCTGAGAAGTGACAGAATCTCCTTGCTATACATATAAACTTGGTAATTGTCTTTGAATGGGAAGTTCTGTGTGACTAAAAAATGAAAAAACAAATATGGGTACATTGTTGGTAATTTACAGCTCCCTTTGCAGACTGAAGATTTTCCACTGATAAATTTTCAGCTGACTGCTCTGAATATATAACTTGCCTGCTGTAGCTTTTGGAAATCTGGTTACCTACCTAAGCAATTATGAAGCTGACATTTACTGTATGTGCAATTATGGAATATACAGTGTCACTGCTTTCAAATGTCACCTCTTTGCTACCGTTTTTATCTTGCAGAAAGTGTCCTTGCCTCCCTTGAGAGCTATGATCTTATTCAACTAAAACCAATGAACACTGGCAAAATATTTACAAAAGCAATTAGCTCTTCTGTCTAATTTGACATCTTCAAAGGGTTGCATTTTAGGAATGAAGTTGTCAAGCCTCTGGAGAAAAAGCTTCATTATAAGGTCCACCTTGACTCAGGGTAGTACTTAAATTTTTTACTCTGAAAAGGCTTGTGTTCTCCTTTTTGTCTACATTATGTTCAGCTAAAATGTGATCTGATAAGACACAGGTGAAGGATATGCATGCAACCTCACTCATGAGAGTTGATAAGGGAATTCTCCCATGACTTTATTAAAACAGATAGAGATATTTTTTTGTAGGATTACAATTCCTTCTCACCTTTCTAAATACAAGTTGCTAGTGTATGTTTAGCTTATAGTAAGGGCAAGATAGCATTTTTTTCTGTCTAGATCAGTATTTAATAAGTAAGTAATAATATGCAATTACTGCTAATTTGAAGTACACTCTTCCTCTCTTGACAGAGTCTCCAATAATTTTTCAGCACTGGGCATTTTAAAATTAATAAATTATTAAAGAAATGAGTGGCTTATACCTCTCTATGGCAGTCTTTATTTTAAGGAACATTTTGTTAGAAAAGGCCCCCCCCAAAATCTTTCTCATTTTTCATTCTAAACTCTTGCTGGCTGCCATCCCTTCTGAGTTGTAAACTTTCTTCATTCTAACATTAAATTATGAGTGTGTGAGACTCTGCATCAAAATGAATCTTTTTCCTAGATATTTTGAAATGAAAATTCTTCGGGGATATTTTTGTGATGGTATGTGTTTGCAACTGTGGCAATGCAGAAATAGTTCTAAAGAAAGACGTAAAAATGTGCAAATTCCTTTTCCTTGTCTGGATAATATTTTTTCTTTCCACATATGCAAAATTGACTTTTATGGTCAGTTTCTTTGAACTCTGCTGTATGCTTTACGAAAAAAAAAACCCACAAAACCCCCCAAAAAACTATTACAAAGAGTGTAGATGGTTCCAGAGGAATTATTTCTGTTTGAATAAGCAGCAATTTTACTTGACCTATGAAGTCAATATTGAAGTGAAGATTTGGTCTTAAAATGGCACAACTGAGAACCAGTTTTTAATAGAAATCCTACTAAATGTTTTCCTTTCATAACATTGCCTACAGTTATTCCATGTCTTTTACTGAGAAAACTTGTCTATTGAGTAAAACACAAAGCTTAACAAAAATTTTCTCCACCAGAGGTACTGATGTTTTGTGATCACATGGCTAAACATGCACAGTGACTTGAAAGGAGTATCTACCCTGAAGGACTGCTAATGGTCAAGAGGGTGCCTTTACTGCTAACGTGTTCTGGGGAAAAAGTTTTCTTCATGGGTAGCTTCTTCACTGTTAGGTACTTCCTAATATTCACTACATACAGTTGAGGAAAAGACAGCAACATACACAGACTTAAGGAAAAATTAGGTTGAAATGCCAATCATAGCTTGCTGTCACGTACAATGATGAAATAAAAATGACCTCTATGTGGTCATACTCTTTCAAGAACTAAGATGAGCTTGAGCTGTCAGCTTTGCTTGTCAAAAATAAGGTAGCAGAGAAATTAATATGAGTATCAGATGACAGTTCTATTATAAATATTAGATGAAAAGAGCGCAACAAACATGAAAAAGGGTTTCTTTATGCTTATTGGGACAGAATTACATTATGACATATGGGGTTTTTTTAACAGAAGTCTTTAAAATGCTTCAGACTACATGTGACATGAAAATTATTCTACTGTGTATGGATTTATTGAATAAACAGCTATAACAATTACAGCCATCACTTACCATGGAAGTTTGATCTCAACATAGAAACAAGAACTTTTTGTCACCTTTAGAAATGTAGTCCACAATGCAATTACTGATTGTGACAGAAGGATTTCTTTCAACCTCTGCAGTCTCAAAAAGCAATCTGTATTTTTTTGCTTGCATGTTATTATAGCTTTTCTTTACTCACAGCATTTTTAATATGATCTGCTTGTAAAGATAAACTCTTTCTGCTGCATTTGAGGTATGTGTTTATATACAATCAATCAAAGATGCATCTCAAATTTGTATTCATGCAATTCAGGTAGCATTAGCTTGGCTAATGCTACTGCAAATAAATGCGTAGCCATAGCAGCAGAGAACTTGATGCAGGCTGCAAAACCTGACCAAAAACTTAGTGAATAATGCAGCTTTCTTTGCTGCAGTGGGCTCTGCCCTGCCTTGGATATGCTGTTCCATGTATCTAGATTTCAGTAGCTTGAAATAAGCTGCAAATATGCCTTGACTCTTGTAAATAATTGATAAACTCAGATCAGCCATAGCTATTAGGTGCTTGAAATGATTGTCTAATGTGCAAAATCCTGATCACTGAAAATTAAGTGCTTTCTTCTGCTTCCTAAATAAAAGAGCTCCTCTGTTAGATGCTATTGAATCCTAAGTACAACACTAAAACTATACCAATACTTTGCTTGTGTCAAACAGTGCTCTGAATTGGAATTACACCAAAAGCATATACGACCATATTTACTGCAGAACATGGACCTTTGCAGTTAAAGCAAACTGCAACATTAACAGGTAGTTTTGCACATAGATGTAATTCAGTTAGTAATTTAAAAATAAAAAATACTATGACTGGGAACAAAATATACCAATCATGTCTATATCCACTAAAATCTAGTGCATATTACTTGAATTCCTAAAGCATTAAAACACTTCTAAGATTTAGCAATTCTAAGGGTATATTATTTCTGTTAGTTATGCAGCAGGAATTTTTCTCCACAAGAAATATTGTGACTTGATGGGCCTTGTCACAAGCATTAAAAATACAACTGCTAATTCTGATCACAAAAATAGAGCAGATTTAAACTTGACAAAACCTACATATCACAGAATCACAAGGTTGGAAAAGGCCTTCAAGATCATCGAGTCCAACCCGTGCCCTAACACCTCAACTAAACCATGGCACCGAGTGCCACATCCAATCCTTTTTTAAACATATGCTTTTTTAAACACATATCATGTCAGAAAGAAGCAATCTGTTCAATAACAGAAGAATGTAGTAGGACTGAAAATAAAATAACACACATTCAGCTACCATGGAATGTGGTGTGAGAACAAGTACTCCTTTTTAATTAGAAGTACCAGCTGAAAGCAACAAGAGCTTCCAGGGGAGCTCAACAGATCATGGAGAGAAAAATGGCTCACACAATAGCTAGCATTTTACTAAATTTATTATTGCCTTTTTTTTTTTTTTTTTTTTTTGCCTTAAGCAGTCTACTTAGTTAAAGGAAACAATTTCAGTTCTCAATTCTAGACCTGAGCAGCACTAGCTTACTCCTCTGTATTACTTTGTTTTACGGGGTTTGGCTAAGCCTGAAAAGCAAATGCTAGCTTGGTATCTTGTGCAGCATTGTACTGAGGGTGACATTGGCAAGGGTTAGAAATATTTCCTTCCTGCTTGCATTTAGATGACAGCTGTTGGGAAGGATGAAGCCAGAAAGCCCTATAAATATGATTGCTTAGATTCTGAGAATGTGAAACGTGTAACTGAGATAGAATTGAAAGTAAGTTTTGATGTTTGAGATGTCCTAGCTGCTGGATGCCTAGGAAAACAACCCCCAATGTATGATTTATCCCACACTTGTAACACCCCCCTGGAGTATCAAGTATCTGTAACCCCATTGGCACAACCCTGTTACAGCCCACCTCGAGACCCCTTATCAGGGGGCTGCGAGAGCGGGCCTCTCTCTTCTCTTCTTCTGCCTCTTCTCTGTTTCTTCTGTTTCTTCTGTCCCTTCTCTCCTCTTATCTCTTTGTTTACCTCTTGCATCTTGCTCTTGGAATTTCCTTATCTCTCACTACCCCCACCTTCCAAGGCCATGCTTCAGCTGCGCCTGGCGGCTCTGAGCAAGGCCTCCCATCTTATACAATAAACCCCTTCTTCTAAAACCCAACTTCAGAGATCTCTCGTCTACATTCATCTACACCGTCCTGGAGTCCTCAGCAGCAAGAGGCATATTTCTACAAATTGGCGCCCAATGTGGAAGATGCAGGACCCAGCCTTTCAAGCTGTGAGAGACTTCATCATGGACAGTAACTAAATTACTAGTGGTAGTCTACTCGGTGTCGTGAGCACAGCAAATCGCTGCTGAGCAGTGTAAGGCTGGAGCTCTTTAAAGTTGCCGAGGGCAAAACCTTGAGCACGAGGACCGTTACTCAGTAGCGGACACCCTGAGCTCTGAGAAGGTTTTGCCGGGCATCCCTCGAGCACAGACGGCTGCTGCTGAGCGGCGGCCACTGGGGCTCACGGAGGGAGTTTTGCCATGGTACGTTGCCACGTGCGTTGAGCGCGTGTGGGCACTGCTTTGCGCTGCCCGCACTGAAGCGCCGAGGGGAGGTTGGAGTCCCGAGCACGGAAGAGCTGTTCCTGAGCAGCGCCTGGAGCCGTGACTTTGAAGGGGACCCCGTGCAGTGTCCTGAGAGCCGACTGGAGTGTCTGGCCAACCCCCACGTCAGATCTGGAGTGAGGACCTGCTTCTGCGACATCGAGGTGAGCTACACTAGTGTTAACAATATGGGTCTATCCCGTTCTACCCTTGATAGAGATCTCTATAAGAAACTTAAGCATCTTTTACGCTGCAACAACAGTACTTTACAAAAGCAAGAGCTGAAAGACCTTTTAGAATGGACTCTAGTTAACTTTCCCAATGCTGACCGTTCAGCCGTCTTTACCAGAGACTTTTGGGACTCAGTTGGAAATAGACTCTTTAATGATATTTCACGAAAGAATTTCGCTGTTGCTGAGCTCGTTCCAACTTGTAGGGCCCTCGTAGAGCTCTTTGCTACAAAAAATGCCGCTGCAGCCGCGGCACCTGGTCACGCCGCTCCCGGAGATCCCCTCCGCGCGGCCGCGGGTCTGCAGCAGAAACCGCCCCCCTCTCTCCCCCCGCGCCACGTGGTTTCGGTTTCCGCGGCCCCGCCGAGCGCCGCGGACCCATCCCCCACCCTCATGGCCGCGGCACCCGTTCTCTCGGCCCCACCGCCTCCACCGGACCCTGCGGCCCCTCCCACCGCGCCCTCAGTCCCGTTCACGGATGGAATTCCTCTTATCGGGGCCCCCTCCCCCCGCTCCAGTGTGCCGGGCCCCGTCCCCGTCTCTGCCCCTTCGAGCCCGCCCACTGACAGCGTTCCGGCGGCGCTTCTCGCTGCCGGCCCGGTGGCAGCCCCGCACCCCCCTCACCCCGTGGCTCGGGCTGTACTCCCCCTCCCCCCCGCGGGTCCCGCCGCTCCGCCGGCCACGGCTTTTGCAGCTGTAGCCGCGGCCGTTGCCGGCGTCCTTCACACACAGGCAGCGACCCTCCTGCAAGCGGCACAAGCCCCCCTCGCTGTAGCCGACGCGGCGCTGGTGGTGCCACCGCTCTCCCCCATGCCCGCCGCTGCCTCGCCGCCGCCGCCTTTCTACGACCCGGTGGTGCCGGCTGCAGCGGTGCCGGCGCCCGCGGTGCCACCAGCGCCGGTACCGGCTGTCCCTGCAGTTCCCCTGGCGCACACTAACGCGGAGATGCCCGCCACCCCCCCCGCGTGTTCGGCCGCGTGCAGAGTGCCCCAGCCCCGCGCCGCGGCGGATGCTACAGCCCGTTCCAGTCCCTGCTCCGCGGCGTGCCCTGGCCCTGCCCGCAAGCTACGAGCAGCTCACTCCCGCGGCACGGACGGCGGCTGACCATGCACGCCCTGTCCCCGCTCCGCGGCGTGCCCTGGCCCAGCCTGCGAGCTACCAGCGCCTGAGTGCCACAGCACAGACGGCGGATGGCCGTGCGCGCCCTGTCCCTGCTCCGCGGCGAGCCCCAGCCAGCCCTCCCGTTCCTGCTGGGGCCACGCCGAGGGCCGCGGCCACCACCAGGCTGGCAGCGCCGTCCCAGCACGACTCGTCCCCGCCGCACAGTGACACTCCTGAGATCCCTGCCACGGCCCCGGGGTCTCCTGTGCCTGCAGACGTCCTAGTGTTCCCTCCTGAGGCCAGAGCCGTGGTCCCTGCTGCAGTTCCTGCACCTTCTCAGCCTCCCCCGCCATCCCCACAGCAGCCTCCAGCCGCCCTTCACCTGCCAGAGAGTCTGCATGCAGCCCAACAACAACAGCATTCTACAGCATCTTGTATGACTGGACCACAGCTTCGCACACAAACCATGCAACGAGAAGGGGGAGGATGGAATGTGGCAGCCACTTTAACAAATACAGGACAGACAGAGAACTGCTTTGCCCTTGCAGATGCCAGCCCTCTCAAATCTGAGGATCCACCAACACCAATCCCGATTTTGGAAGGTCCCCAGAAATGTTCTGATGACCTTCAACTGACAGACTGGCATGAAGTCACACGAGAAATTTGCAAAGAAGAAAATCTAAATCCTCTAGCCATGCCTGTGATATTCAGCCAGCAAGCCGGAGGTCCCAGAACATGGACACCTATCCCATCTCAAGACATGAAAGAATTGCGAAAAGTGATAAAGGACAGTGGCATCTGCTCTCCATATTTTAAAGAACTGCTGAAAAATACCCTAGAAAGAACACACCAAACCATAAAACGCATTTTAAGTCAAGTGAAAAGGGGGAAAGCCCAAGCTACACCTCAAAAGAGATTGAAGAAAGCTCAGTATGTTTATAATTTTCTGAACAGCTCTGCAAAAGAGCCTCACCCTCACATTTACAGACATTTCTTGAACACTAAAAAGGTAAAACTGAAAGTACTGCCCCCAGTTTCAATTAAAAATTTAAAATCAAGACAGTTAGAAAGACCATATAATCCTGTAACATGGGGGAAGAGGTTTGCATTTGCCTCCACAGAAAGAGGACTCAAGTGGGTTCCAGTGAAGAACGTGAAGCAGTACCACGCATCGAAGCCCGCTGAGACCCCCACATCAGCCAGTACTTCTGCAAACCAAGAAGCAAGCACCCAGACCTGAGCTGCACAGAATCATCAAGAGAAGATGATCCGCCAAAAGCAGCCCAAGAAAAGACTGAAGTTTTATTATTTGCATGTTACTTTTGTTCTTTTGTTTTAGTTTTTGTAGTGAAGCTTTACCTAAGTTAACCAAAGATGAATGTCTGAGTTGTTTTAGCCAAGTCTGTAGGCTCTGATACCATCTGTCTATCTGACAGAAGCCCTGAAAAACCTGTTTAGTTTGAGTACCTTTTCCAAAAGATTTTGAAGGTTTGTGCTGCATGAATTTATCCGATCACTCTGTTTCCATTCATAAACAATTGCAAGAATTGAGAGATTTAGCTAGCCAAATTACAATAGATGACCCATCTTGGCTAGACAATTTGTTTGATGGTTTGAGCTTTGCACCTTGGCTAAAGGAACTTTGTAAGATAGGTTTGATTGTTTTAATAGTAGTAATTGTAGTTTTAGTAGCGGTTCCCTGCATACTTCAGTGTGTGCAAAAAGTAATGAGTAAGACAGTATCTAGCGTTTTAGTTGTTAATAAGAACAGGGGAGATGTTGGGAAGGATGAAGCCAGAAAGCCCTATAAATATGATTGCTTAGATTCTGAGAATGTGAAACCTGTAACTGAGATAGAATTGAAAGTAAGTTTTGATGTTTGAGATGTCCTAGCTGCTGGATGCCTAGGAAAACAACCCCCAATGTATGATTTATCCCACACTTGTAACACCCCCCTGAAGTATCAAGTATCTGTAACCCCATTGGCACAACCCTGTTACAGCCCACCTCGAGACCCCTTATCAGGGGGCTGCGAGAGTGGGCCTCTCTCTTCTCTTCTTCTGCCTCTTCTCTGTTTCTTCTGTTTCTTCTGTCCCTTCTCTCCTCTTATCTCTTTGTTTACCTCTTGCATCTTGCTCTTGGAATTTCCTTATCTCTCACTACCCCCACCTTCCAAGGCCATGCTTCAGCTGCGCCTGGCGGCTCTGAGCAAGGCCTCCCATCTTATACAATAAACCCCTTCTTCTAAAACCCAACTTCAGAGATCTCTCGTCTACATTCATCTACACCGTCCTGGAGTCCTCAGCAGCAAGAGGCATATTTCTACAACAGCTACAGAGAAAGTGTGCATTCAGTCTGTATTTCTCTCCCTTGTCATGCTCTGTGAAACACAGAACCAGTTTCCTGTCCTGTGGTTGTGTGGGATACAGTTAATTTCCTTCCTAGTAGTTGGTACAGTGCTTTGTTTTGAATTGAGTCTAGGAAGGATGTTGATAACACACCGATGTTCTGGTTGTTGCTCAGCAGTGCTTACCCTAAGTCAAGGAACTTTCAGGTTCCCATGCTCTGGGATGCTCACATGCTCTGCATGTGCCCTATTCAGTGGGCAGGGGCATAATAAACTGGGGAGGAGCATAGCTGGGACAGCTGAACTGAACTAGCCAAAGGAATACTCCATACCACATGGCATCAGGGTCAGCATACATACTGAAGAATTTGATCAGGAGATGTTGATTGCTAGGAAGAGACTGGCTCAGCATTGGACCACAGTGATGAGAAATTTTATTGTATATCACTTGTTTCTCTTGTGTTTCATTCCTCTCCCTCCCTCTACTTTTTACTCCTCCTTCTTCTCCTCCTCCTTTTTATCATTATTATGATTATTATTATCCTATTTCAATAGTTCTTTTCTCAACCGTTTTCCATTCCACCAGGGAAGACAGCGTGTGGCTGTGAGGTACTTAATTGCCAGCTTGGGGTTATAACACTATTTATGCTTGGATCTGGCTTCCACTTTTTTAAGAGAAACATCTTTAATCATAAAGACTAATCTAGATTTTTATTAATTTAGTTGATTGTGTTTTGAAACAGAATAGATTAGTTAGGACTTGATGACACCTGCCCAACAGAGATTACTACATTCTAAAGGATTCAAGACAGACATTTCAAGTCATGGCTTGTAATTCTTTTTGACTGTATGATGAATCCTAGACATGAATCTGCAGTGTGCATTAATAGAATATATCTACTATAAGTGAATCTGTCAATCTCAGCAGAATAAACAGTAACCAAACCAGTTATCAGTTAACCCAAACAGCCAAAACCAGTACAGAAGCAAACATGGAAAGTGTTTGATTTGCTACTTAAGGACTTTCAGCCTTACAGTAAGACAATGTTTTTTCCCATGATATAAAATTTGGCATCCATTTGAAGTGTTAGGTTGGGAAAAAAAAAATGCAAATTAGGAACAACCAAGCCAATACTTCTGTCTAATAACATTTCTCAGTTTTTGTGAAGTGGGCTAAAGTCACAGACTTCTTGCTTGTATGGTAATAGACCATTGTATAGAGAATTAATTACTTATTATATACATATAGATACAAAGAACAAGCTATTGAGCATGTATGTATATATCAGATATAAAGTGCAAGAAAAAATGATACAGAGAACAATATTGACATTATACCTAGTTGGACTCAGAAAAAGAAAATTAAAGAAACTTTATCATTATAATTCTTGACAGACCACATTAACTTCATTAAGGTTATTATCATTATTATCCAAAATTGACTTTGGCACTCAGGGTCTAACATCCATTCTAGACAGAATGTAACCTAAATGACCAAATACTTCTAAAAAGGAAAAAAAGGCTTTGAACTCACTATAATCTACACCAGGTTTGGTGCTCTATTTAGCTCAAGATAGGAAGACGCAACACACAGACATTGTGACAAGAGTCAACAAATCAAAAACATCCTAATCAATCCCTTAAAGGCAAAGCTCAGATCTGTACTAGTCTGCTTCTAAGCTAACAAGACAAATGAAAGAAATATTGAATTAATTTTAAAAAGTCTTAGAATTAGACTGTCTCAAAATGCTCTATGGAAATCTGACTACAATAAAACCAACAAAAAAATCCAAATTTTTACTTTACTCTTCTCTATAAATCATATATCTGAACTTCAGACTTTAGCACCAAATTATATCCATCTGATCTACAAATCCGTCCATGGTTTAGACTAAAATTTTTCAGCATTAACCTTTTGGCGAGTGTGAGTGCTTTTGTTGTTTTATTTTTTAATCTGAAACATGGCCATAATGTTTGACCAAAGGCAGGTAAGTTTGAAAACTGGAAGCTACAGTCTGTCCACAGACAGCTACCTAGATGGAATGTGCTGGTAAGAGGCAGTATTCAATATGACTGCTCTCACAAGCAGAAACACTTACAGGATAAATTCAGATGTGCTCTATAGTCATTACTCAAATATCAATATGTTATGTGTTAGACAAGTAGCTGTCAAATATATTTGATTTCTCTTTGATCCAATTTCTGCAATTATCTACAAACTGTCCTTTCAGCTCTATTTTCTTCAATTTTGTGTTTATATGCCAAATTCAACAAGTTTGGGTTGGTTTTTTTTTTGCTACACTCAGAGAAATAAACACTTAAACATGAGGTATAATTAACATAATCAATTTTATAACATCTGCTTTATAAAACCCACAGTGCATTCAAATATAAAAAAAAAATAATGCAATCTGCTTTAAAAGCTAAGAAAGAAGATTTTTTTTCCCCATTATTAAAATTTCTCTTTAACAGAAGGACTGCAGGTATAAACCTCTTCCTGACATCATTAGTCATGAGCAACTGGGTCACTCTGGACTCCACAAGCTTAATGTAAAACACAGGCAATATAGCAACAGTCTGCAGACTGACTATCTAACAAAGCTAACAGGCGCCCACACTGGCACTGTAACTTTTCTTGCAAGAACAAATCCTGCTCGTTACAGTGAGACAGTTCAGCAGTTTACAAAAAAACATTTACTATAACTTTGTTGAGACAACACTCCTTTTGAATTATACTGATAAACAATAGCTTAAACTGTTCCAGCGATAGCACCAAGAAAACCAAGAAAAAGAAACAGAATGAATGCCACTTCATTTTCAGATTTGCTATAATAGGCACTTAGTAACACTTAAAACATTACTGCTTTCTATTACTTCTATAAACCCTCAAAAACTTGCATAATGCATCTTAAGGATTATAAAAGTGATACAATTTAAAAACATAATCAAAATTTAAATAAATAAAAATCCCACAAAAGATAGATAATCTTTGCAGAGTAATCAGTAAGTATAGTTTCAGGATGTAATATCTAGATGATTCTTAAAAAGCAAGTTCCAATATGGTTTAGTATTCCACTAATGTAAAAAACTGAAAAAATAATCACAGCAGTCTTGAAAGCACAGATCAACTATATCAGCTAACCTAAGAAGTGCATGCAATTCATGAATATGGTTCATTACCATGGTTACAAGCTTTCAGCACAGGCCGCTGTGTGGCTGGACTGAGATTTTGTGGTATGTCTGCAAAAGCAAAGAAACAATGGAAATAAAACACCTGTTTGAAGGCTACTAGAGTATTACAACATTACAAAGCAGAAGTTTAAGAATTAGAAGTCAGGTATTTCTTGGAATAAATGACAGTTATATACCAGAGAAATAATTTGACTCAGACTCACTTATAGAGCTAGATAACTTTCACTTCCCCTATACAACTATAAACCCTAAAAATTAAAGTACATTTTTCTGTATTGATAAGTCTTGTCATAATGATTTGGCCATAATAAGTTCAGTACATTAATTTCCAGTCTTACTGGCATAAGCAACAATCTGAACATCCCTGAAAACTGCCATTGCACAAAGAAATTAAACCTGACAGCATCTAAATTCTAGAGCACTGGACCCATAATGCTTTTCACTTTCTCTAGAAAATAAAACCTAAAATAGAATATTCACCTTTGGACCTTGGCGTCCTTTTCCTTCGGTCTCGAAAAGCCGCACCTGACTGCAAGGCCTCCAACAAGCTATCCATCACTCCAGTCTCTTCACCTTCTGTAAAGGAAAAAGAAGGAATCCTCTTGGTTACTATAGCAATATCAAAGCATAAAGAATAACACAAACAAAACCCAGTAATAATGGGTACCAATAGTATTATTAAAACTATAATTTCAAACTTTGACCTGTGCTTTAATAATTACAAATTGATCTCTTGCAATTAACCACAACAGATTTGGTCTTCTAGAGATTGAACTAGAGCAAATTCTATTCCACTCACTTCACATTCCTCTATCTCTATACAGAGAGTCAAGCATAGTTTTAAGTGAAATGTCATTTCACTCATATTTTCATTTCAGTACCCTTCTACAACTGCAAATAATCAGCCTCATGTCAGCTTTCAAGAGCTGTCCCTTATATGACTTGTTACATTTGACAAAAGATCATTTGGTTATTGTGATAAAAAGTTGAAATTGTTTCTCAGCACGGAGCAGAGTGAACAGTATTGGACTGGATAGGATAGTGATATCCACAGGTAGTTTTAATCAAAAGCCATTTTCTGTTCACATTTAATAACCTCTGGCCAATATTAAATAATTAACGTAGTTCAGGAAAATTCTACTCGTGGAATTACATGCTTATAATGCCTAATAAAATACACAGGTGTATGGTAACCAAACACAAGTATTAAACCCTCTCCTTTTACTTCCTTAAATAAACACATCAGAAAGTGTTATACTTTTAAACCTTGTTACCCCATTGTATGTATGCATGGGAGGAAAAAGAACAGAACTCCAGGGATTAACTATACAACAAAAAATCTCCACGGAGGAATAAAGAATCCCATTATAGAAATCTCATTGTACCCCACTAGGCAGAACTCCCTAGGTCAACACGCATCTTGGATAGAGTCAGCAGTTATGGCTAACAGTGAATATGCAAATCAGGATCTAAACTACCCGGTGCATATAACAAGATTCTGAATACAGGGAGACAATCACTGCCCTGGTCCTGCTGGCCATGTTATTGCTGACACAAACCAGGATGCCAGTGGCTTTCTTGGCCACCTGAGCAAACACTGGCTCACTTTCAGCTGCTGTCAATCAACATCTCCAGGTCTTTTTCCATGGGGCGGCTTTACAGCCACTCTGCCCCCAGCCTGTAGCGCTGCAGGGGATTATTGCGACCTGCATCCAGGACCATCAGTTGGCCTTGTTGAACCTCATACAACGGGCCTCAGCCCACTGATCCAGCTTGTTCATATCCCTCTGCAGAATCTTTCTGTTCTCCAGCAATTCAACACTTGTCACCCAGCTTGGTGTCATTTGCAAACCGACTGAGGGGGCACTCAATTCCCTCATCCAGATTGTTGACAAAGATGCTAAACAGGACAGGGCCCAACACTGAGCCCAGTGGAGGGCTACTCATGGCCAGCCATCAGCTGGACGTATCTCCACTCACCACCACTCTTTGGGCTCAGCCATCCAGCCAGCTTTTTATCCAGGAAACAGTAACCCTTAGTCCTTCTCTTTTCTCTATACTCTGTACTACCAGACTACTTTTCAATCTTAGACAAAAGTGCTATACAGAACACCAAAAAGGTGAAAATTAGAAAATAAATCACAATTTTGCCTAACAGTTATATTTAGGGCAGGTATAGGATAAACATGAAGACTGAAATACAGAATGTTTTTTCATTTTACTTTGTGTTTGCTATAACATATTTTAATACACTGAAGTTTCCTCTCTTACAACTAATGGACTATCATACATTAATAAGGCTTGGAATATACCTTATTAAGAAATCACCCAGACTTTGTCTTCAGATTCCTATTTGTTTGTTCAGGTTTGGTTTTTGTTTGGGGTGTTTTTGTAGATTTTTTTTTTTTTTTTCTTGTTGGTTTTGTAGGGGTTTTTTGTTAGTTGTTTAACTTTCTCCATCATGCAATTCTCTAAAGTACTAATGTCTGGAATGAATACAGTCAGTAAATAGTTTCAAACCAACATGATGCTTGAATAAATTTTAGCCAAGCTTTTAGTTACGTTAATGAACATGAATGCTAGAGGAAAGCTTATAAGCATTTTAAGTAATAGCAATTCAAAAAAGACTGAAAGTATCACAGTCACCAAAATGATATCATTAATGTCTATGGAAAAGAGTTCATAAGTTTTGTTTTAGGAGGACTAACAGAAGAAAAAATTCAATGCTATTTCAGCACATCATCTGTTTCCTCTTAAGCCTGTCCAAGACTACTACAGATTTCACAGTAATTTCAAAAACTTAACAATTTTATTGGTTACTATAAAAAGGCTCATCAAATAAATGTTAAAAAAAGATTTTAAATAATGCAACAGAAACGTTGTAAACCCACAATTTCTTGTAGTAAAGCTGGAACAGTTACGTACACTATCTATTTTTCACACTTATCTGAAATATTCTGGTAGTCACAAAGTGGATTACAGATTATGCTTCCATTCACATGCAAAACAGTATTAGAAGAATAAGTTGTAGTAGATTGAAACCTGAGTTTAAAAACTCCTCTGATAGTTGTCCTGTATACATGGATGTATTGAAACAAATTAACCACTGTAAATAAAAGCATTCATACTTAACAATCTTTGTACCCCAAACATGTAGAAGCCACAGTTTTCAAACTTTACAACTTCAGTAGGCTCCAACTTATGGTTTCTGATACCTACATCAGCAGTTGACTGTGACAACTTCTGTCAAGTTACGCAGGTAACTCTCAGTACCCGCACTACTAATAATGATGTCCAAGTGTCTATGAAGGGAAGACTAAGAAATGAGAGTCTATCATGTAGTATTGGAGAAATCTTTTAAATTACCTTGGGAGGGCTGTGCACAACATTGCTACCATGACAGTACAAGAGTCACAAATGCTGTTTGATATTAACATTTCCTAAGGGACTTTTACATCGGCTTTCACAAGCTGCTGCTGACGACTGGTACCAGTCCCAACCAGCTTCCTAATTAGTCATGTGTATCAATCAAGTGTACGTATGGTCTTTGATAGCATAGAACTAGGAATTGTAGTTGGCTTGCAGATAGCTACATAGCCCACAATAATTCCTTTGAGAAAGATACCCTTTCATTATTTAAATGATCTCTTTTCCCACAATTGCAGAATAGAAGATTTAAGCACTTTTTACTATCATACCTAATTAAGACTCATACAACTGTCTTTTAAATACCATCTAAAGGAGAAGCAAACTTCCCAAAGTAGCTGGTGAGTCTTGCCCTTGACATTTCAGTGCCAAGTCAGATATATACTACCTAATTTCATAATTACATCTTTAAAATGTTAAAAATATTAAAGACCCTTCTCTTCTAGTGCACTGAGTATCATTAGCTTTGCATGTACACCTATAATATCTTATAATGATAGCAACAGATACTGCAGTTAGTAGTGACATCTGCATTTCATATACTTATAAAGAGCAAATCATATACACCATAATTCCAGGAGCAGTAGTCCACTGACCTGATAGAATTACAAATATTATTAGCAATATGCATTTATAAAAAGAGTTGTAACAAGATTATTTTGGATGAAAAATGTTTTATTTTTACATTTCCCCTGAACCTATCCAACATAAAATAAACCACAGAACACTAGGACTCCAAAAGTTCACTTCACCAGGAGAAAACATAATAATATAACTGTTTCCTTTTTCACAGAATCAAAGCTTTATTCAGCTACTCTTCTGACAAAAGATAATACTAAGAAGTTTCAGGAAAGGAAACCAGAGATTCTTTAGCATGATTTCTGTTGATTTTGCTCACTCAATCTGTACACTTAGAGATTTAGCTAAATTTTGGCTATCATCTTCCACCTGCCTTTATTTATAGCATAGCAACATGCAGCTTTTCTTTATAGTGTGGGGAATGAAAAAGACCAGCTCCTAAAGCCAAACACTAACTTTCATGTGAAACTAAAATCACACAACTTGGACAAATGCATACATTAAAAAGAGACATTACAGATTCCATAGCTGTTACAGAAGGAAAAGTGTGCAAACCTCAAGGGCTGCTCCTGAAGTTATTTGGATATCTGAGTTTAATTATCTTTGTTTCATCTTCGACGTAACTCCCTGGCAGCACTCAAGCCTTTATATAATTTAACAACAAACTTGGAGTGCTGAAGCTATCAGATTTATTTTCCTGATCTTAAGAATTAAATCCTCTCAATTCAGCAAGTACCAGAATTGATACTTTTTTACTGTTATTTGCTCTAATACAAAGTGCCTTCTTTTTTCTTCCTCTTCAGCTCAAGACATAATTCAAGTTAGATATACTGCACCCAGTTTTTAACTGACTAAAATGTAAGCCCTTCACAGCCTTCTTCCAGGTTTAGCTCCATGACGTCTTGTGCATTTACATACAAAAATTTCAGAGGCAAAAGGACAGTGACAGCTGTTTCCAGACTATTTGCACAAGGAAGGAAAAAAGACAGTTATATCTTTTAACTTTAATAATGTTGTACCATTACTTCAAAGACATCATGAAAAGTCCTTTATATTTGTTTGTATAAGGACTGATTTTGATTAGTGCAGGCTACAAAGCACAGCTCAGCTGACTAAAGGCCTCCATCTGAATAAAATCTGAACATTCTCTGAACAAAATCACAAGAGGAAAGCCTTAATCGTGCAAAGTTTTGAATGACTTAGGCTCCAGGAAGCAGAACAGCAGATCACAGAGAGGAAGATAATTTAAGCCATCAGTGCAGCAGTGAGCTCCCATGTTTCGGATGTGGGTTCCATCTTTTCAGTCTCAGAGTGCGAGGCAGCCAGATTCTGTGAAGTATTCATAGTGCTGATGTGAACAATCTCTAGATCTTTCAGTCATATGATCACAGTATGATCACAGCAGAAGACTTTTTGAAGGCTTTTACATTGTAAATATAAAAATATAAAGCAACCTTAAATGATTTAATGTTAACATGTTTAGCAATGGCTACCTTAACTTTGAGTCTTCATTACAATGAAATTCAGATACAATTTTACAAAGAAATAGTGGGAGGATGATAAGAGCAACTTTGTCCAGAAAATGCACAGAACATATAGACTGCCACTTGAACTTGTTTTAAGGCCTTGAATTTTTTTCTGGTAAAAGCCATAGCAGCAACCAGATAATCTTCATTGACAAGTGAGTTAAGGAATACATGACTATCAGTCTGACTTTCAATAACAGTGCACAAACTAGAGTCATGACCAAGAACACAAGGATCCCTTTGACACTGATAAAATTTTGGAAGAACCTTGTTACAATATAGTAAGAAAAAGAAAATTTCCAGTGTACAGTTACAAGCAGAAATAGCTGCCAAGTGTGCCTTGGATGGGCTGGCTGAAAGGACAGTTTCTTTTAGACTTAAAAGTATTAAATCCAACTTCAGAAAAATATCACTATTTGCAGTGACTTCAGGCAAAAGACACATAACAGCCCTTCCAAAAGTAAAACACATGCACAATACTTCACATTTCAAATCGACACTCTAGTCTAGTATCAGAAGAGTTAGATTTCTTACTTATGCCCAACACAAAGCAGAAAGCCTTTGATAGTGCTTCAGAGCCCTTGGCAAGTATACTCTAGAAAAGTATGATTTCTCCTAATGATTGATGCACTCATTCCATAAAACTAGCTGAGAAGAGTAGGTTTCATATCATCTTCCTTGCTCTTGATAAACTGGTCCATTGTCGAGCTGTCCCAAAGTGCTTTTATGACTTAGAAATAGATACATTTTGACTCTAAGCATATGAAAAGAGGGCCCCAAGCTCCAGAAAGCTTAAAACAAGTTAAATTCAAAATAAACTCCACCTTCATAAACTCTGAAAGACAGCTGTTCCTTTTAAGTCAGCTGTTGAAATTAAGGTTGGTACCTACACAAATTTAAGATAGCTCATATGACAAAACCAAAAGGTAAGCTATGGTAAGAGGCAGTTCTTCATCACAGAGATACAAAAACACTTCAGTGGTGTAAGGTACCAATTCCTGCATCTCACCTGGATCACAATTTCCCATTTAAGTAATGGGACTGAGAGTGAAATCATCTTAATATTGAGCTTTTTAATAAAAATGTTAATAAAACATTTTTGATGTGATTTGTGAGTCTCTTAAGTCCCTTCTTTCTATGACAAGAGAAAAAAGCCACTGTAAACTCACATGGAGTTTTCCAGAGATTGTCCAGTTTTATTTATATTGGTGGCAGATCCAGTAAAATGATTGTCAGAGCAAGTGTTTCTGAAAGACATCCAGGTAAACTGGACTTCTAAAAGAATGAACAGAACACCAAGCCTTTGAAGTTGTGTACCCCAGGACTTGATACTGGGGATAATATTTATTACATCTTCCTTCACGACCTGAATGATGGAATAGAGCACACTCTGATCAAGTTTGCACATGGTGCAAAACTCAAAGTAATGGCAGATCCATTCAGAAGAACCTTGAAAAGTTGGGGAAACTAATGAAATCCAACCAATGACCAGTATATGATGAGGTGAATCCTCATCCAGGAGCACAGCTGGGGGGCTAACTGGCTGGAAAGCACCTTTAAAAATAATAATTGGGGATTCTGGTGGACAACATATTGATCATGAGTCAGTATTGTGGCTCTGTGGCAAAGTTGACCAAAGAAAAGCACTGCCAGCAGGTCACAAGAGGGCATCCTTCCTCTCTTCTCAGCACTGGTGAGACATCTGCAGTGCTGAGTCCGGCTCCGGCACCCCTCTATAAGGGAGACACAAACACATCCAAGCATAGTCCAGGGCCACAAAGATGCTAAAGGGATTATATGAGAATACACTGAGCGAACTAGGACTGTTCAGCCTGAAAGGAGAAGGCTCAGGGGATCTTATCAATCAGTATATGTAAACACCTATGGGGAACTGGGTGGGGTATAAAGGTGACCCATCTTAGAGATTCCCAGAGAGAACAGTAGGCAATGAGCACAAACTTATTACAAAGAGGTTACTTTTTCACTAAGTCCACTGATTTTTGCATACACACCTACTCTCTCACCAACTCAACAATACAGGATATTCTAGTAAATGCATTTTATATTGCATTACCCAATAATATTTTTAAAAGCCAGTTAAAAGACTCAATCTTTTTATAGCTCTTTTCCTGTTCACTTGGGATAATGTGACTTTTTAGTGGGGGGGGGGGGGGGGGGGGGGGGGGGGGAAAAGAAAGAAGAAGAAAAAAAAAGCCTGCTAAATTGAGAGCAATGCTAAGTTTCTTTTAGTTTTATTTAACCACTTATAACAGATCAGCCTTATGCAGTCAGGTTATCTAAGTCTATAATTTGAAAGGACAGCTAATAGCAAGAACTATTGATTACATATGAAAATGTCAGTCAACATGTTTTGCTGTTAAGGAGTTTCCCATTTTCATTACACATCACAGCTCCAATGACACTGACAAGAATATAACTAATGTGCTTTCCAGACTAGCCAAAAACTAGTATTTTCATTAGCTTTGTTTCACAGAGGGAAAAAATACAAACACCTATTATTGAGATGAATCAATTACAATTTCATTCAGAAAGCATGCAGAACAACTATAGGAGCATTATTAATTGAACATAACTTCTTAAAAGAATATATGGAGCTGAACATAATACATCTGTGTGGGTGTGTGCAAACATCTTGTCTCTTGGTTACTGCATGCCTCTGAAGGAGCTTATTGAGCACAGTACTGTTTCCATTTAAATTTATAAACAGCCAATAAATTAGAAAATATACACAATGATTACTCATACTGAAAGTTGTGCTGCAGAGATGAGGGGCTCAAGAAAATTTACAAGTTGAATATTTTTTCACCATTGGAGTGATAAAGTTCTGACTGGATTCCATGACTGAGCTTACTAAGGAAAACTTCTGGACAGTATTGGGTGGGAAAGACCCTTTGGTCTTGGGTTGGGTAGGTATAAATGCCTAAGGATAACCAGGAAAATCAGAGCAATAGTCCACCTACCCCTGTGTGCACTAGTAGCTGATAGCAAACATCTACACAAAGGACAGGACAAATATATAACTACATTTCTAGAATGGTCTCTTGGTCTCCAGCTGTTCACGATTCAAAGACTTTGTATTTGAATTTAGTAACCTTCAATAGAGAGAAGCTGCCAGAGAAATCAAGTAACTTTTGACAGCAAGCTTCAGAGCAAGAATATTTTGGTATGCAGCAACAAGACTGTACTTCTGTACAACCACTGAGGTATTGCTGAGTGAAGATAAGCGTCCTAGCAAACAGCATAGAAATAGAAGAAGCAGCAGACTCAGTTTGAAGGAAGAGTCAGAGACATGACCTTCCTGTCAGCTAGCTTGGAGGAGGTTCTTGGCTCTTTTACAACCTTGGATTGAGGAAAGCAAAAATAAAGCATATCCACCAATGTTTTAGTAAGGATATTTATTCCTCCCTTCCTCTGCAGCTTGAGAGAAGAAACTTTTGATGATACAGAAAAAAACCCGAGAGAATTAAAGCATTACATAGCAGGAGTGAGTTTAGAGGACTCTGATGTCTATATCCTTACAGAGGAGATGTGAGGTAGTATTTGGAGTAGGAAACGCCTACTCAAATCAAAACCTACTATCTGTACAAACATTAGAGCTCTTAATCCCAAAGATGTCTCCAGAGATTGTAATTGTTTTTCATGGTAATGCCATTTTAAGTTTGCAGCATTGTTTTCATATTTCTTGAGAAATTTTACTGCTGTAACATAAATAGCAAGCCTTATGAAAATATTCATCTACAGACATTACTGACCCTTAATTTTTTCAACAGTTTTATTCGTCATTTTTTTTTTCTCTTCCAAATACAGTTGCTATTTATTTTTCCTTGGGCTTTGTGTAAACCTCAGTTTCACAAATGCTTTTCAACTGCTATCTCCAAAGATTCCACTTCTAAGTAAAATTTTCAGAAGGAAAATAATTGTTTCTCCTAAACAACTTGCTCTTTCGGAGCGACTACATAGCACAAACTAACAGCAGTTGCTGCATTCCGAGCCCATGGGCTGCAAATAGGTGCAAGAACCTCCATGTTCCAAAAGACTTAGCAACTTTAACATTTTGTTAGACCATGACCTGTGACTATTAGTTGTTGATTAAACTAATATACATTCAGATCAGTTCTACTTTTTTGCACTGAAAACATCAAATTCAGTGAACAGATAAGGTTTTGCTGTGTCTCATTTTTTGCTGTGACTTCTGCAGATGGTTTACATCAGATGTATCACACTGTGTGTTTTAGATTTTTTTGATTAAACATACCTGTATTTTATCATTCTCTGGAGCCTTTTTCAAGCATGAATGTGCCAATTATTCTTGAGGGAACATCTGGATGTACTTGGTAATTTACCCAGATTTATACTTTACTGTCAAAACAATACGATTGTAGCTGAAAAATAACCCCCTTACTTGGGGAAGTATCAAGTGATATCTCCTTTCTGGAAGATTTGTAGCCAATGTCTGTCAAATGTCCTATTCTTTTTTTACAGACATTATGCAAAAATTAGATCTACTCTCCAAAATGGTCATGAGCTTACTACCAACTGTCCAGTAAATATCAACATGAGTAAATACTGAGTAAGCAACTCTAAAAGGTCTCAGAGTTCTTTCCACCACTGTCATTTAACATAAGAGGAAGAGGTTACACTCATTCCTCACAGTTATGGAAAAGAGTTACTTCCCACTGTCCTCCTAATAAAAGTGATACTTAAGAATTAATTCAAATAACAGAAAGTGACCTCAGGAATCCTCTTGGTGAAGACAGTCCAATTTGAGGATAAGTGGAGGCAATCAGGGAACAAGAGGAAAAAGTTATCAGCACCAGAGAGGAACCAATTTGAGTGAAGCACTTGAAATTCCAAAAGGGGAAACAACCTGAAGAAAATAACTTCCAAAAAGCTAGTAATATACATACTATTGTCCAAATATCTGTAATTTTTTTCAGGACATTAGTCCAACAGACGTCTTAAAACAACAACTTACCAACATATGTTAGAAACTAATGATGTCATTTCAGTGACTTTTGGAGCCCTTCACTCCCTTCAGAGGAGAGGAATACTCTTGAGAAGTATTGAATCTCTTACTCCAATGTGAACAAATTAATAAAATGGAGGCCTTACAAACTTCAGCTAAGCAGGTAGAGTATTTGAGGGTACCTAATGATAAAAATATCTTTGAGGATTTCTTAATTTATTCCAAAGGTAAGCATTTCATCTGTTGGAATCTGAACTTTATTTACCTAATTACATTTTGTCTTAGTTTTGAAAAAGAGCTGTCTGCCAGGGAAAGCTAGGGCCTCCCTTGGAATGGGGAATGTAAACCCCCTTCCCTCCAAAATATTATAATTTTGCAATTAGGGGCTCTCAGGTAAAGATATGGGAAATAGGTGTTTACTAGGAATATTTAAAAAAAAGGAAAATGCAAATGTAGTAGTACAAAAAACCCAAGCAAGTATGTAAACAAAGATCCTGGAAAATACCCTGACAGAGTCAGGGATACGACCTGGCACCCTATTGCTCAGGGTGTTGGAAGCAGTCCAAATAAATCCTCCTGGAGTAACAGATGTGGTTCTGTGGAGTAGACATGGTCCTCTGGAAAGTTCAGTGGTGGCAAGACAGGTCCAGTCTCCCTCTGGGAATCCAGTGGAAAAACCAGATCCCTTGTGTCCTTCATTCCCAGTTTTTATCCAGCTAGAAACAGTTGGCTCCTCCCCCACTGTGTGGAGCATCTCACAATGGGATGATGGAATGTGTCATGTCATTGGTGGGCCCTAATGGCCCATTATCAGAACATGTCCCCCTGGAGGATGGAGGGGTGGTGAAAGAGATAAGAAACACTGCCCCACCTGGTTTTAATGGCTGGGCCATTATCAGAAGGCATCCGCCCCCCTCCCCCCTGGTGTAAGAAAGATAAAAACATCTCCCAAAAACCAGCTTTCAACAGATGAAATAGAATACACATTTTTAGGTTACATAACCCAAGACACATTTACTACTTTCATTTTTTAAACTATCAGTACTGGGATCTATGATGTCCTTTTGTTTTGCAGAACACTACAGAACTAATGAAAATATTCATATTGTTCAACTTAGCAGACAATACTAAAGCAGTTAATATTGAAGAACCAAAGCCTAAAAGGCTGTTAGGAAGCTTATGAGACAGGAACATGTTTTGGTTTTTTCCCAAAATGAAATAAACAATATAAAACCTCTACAAAAATAAATGCTGCAAAATTGACTGCAAATAAGGTCATAACTGTTTAAATGAACTAAAACTTATTTAAAACCAGATCATTATGATAAAAATGAAACTCAATAACACAACTGAAAACAAACTAATATGCTATATTGGAAATCAGATGTTCCATTTTGGTATTATTTCAGTGCTTTTATGCAAGAAAAGGGCAATCTTTGTAAATAACCACTGATAAAAGTGGCTTGTTACTTAAATAGTATTCAAAGTACGACACAATGAAGATGCCACAATGATGGAGTTCTCAATTATATTACAATAAATTTAGCTGCTATTATCTCAGCTACAGAATTCTTTACATTCTGATAAGATCAAAATAATTGATTGGTGTGCTTCTACTAAGTATCTGAACAGCATGAGAAAGTACGTGTCTGAATGTCAACAGCATGCAGACAAGTGGCATTTACATAAAGATCCCCTTTCACTGGCTATTTACTCTTGGAAGGATAGGGTGTGATAGTTTGATCTGGCTTCACAAAAGCAAGTAAAGCACCCCATGACGAATATAATTTTGTAGTCCAGAGAATATTTAGAGGACAGATTTTATTAACATAAATTTCCAAATGTAAAGTATAGTCAAAATGTTTACTGAATTCCACTTACTTTTCAAGTTAGGATGGAGCTGAGAGGAAACTATGAAGCAGATACTTTTACTACGTAAACTGAAGACTCACAGCCTTCTTTATCATTTAACTATTTGAGCTGCGACCACTAGAACATATAGGTGTTGCTAAGATGTAGAGACTTTAGTAAACTACAGTTTAGAGGGGTGTAAATCTGACATTGTTACGGGTCCAAATCTCAAAAACAAATTGCAAGAGGGCAAATGAAACAATTCCGTATAATAAAGAAATCTATGGTCTTAGTAGCAGAGGTTAAAATTTATATTGTAAAGCCTACCTAAAATATTCAGGTTTTTCTAAAACGTGCTGTACTGCATATTCACAAAACACTGCACACTTCAAAAACGATAAATTATTGATATATTTTTCTACCTGAGATACATATATAAAAATTAATTTAACACTTTAAGAAGACTTATCACAAAGTACACATATTTATCTAATTTTAGAAAATGACCATATCAACACTGAATTTGGTGCAACAGTATGGCAAAAGAAGCCTGATATAGAGTATGGATGACATCTATGATCTAGATGACTCAGTTGTCACCTGTGTACCAAAGGCACAACATACGTTAAGACAGATTATTATAGTTTGTGAGAAGGTTGATATATTACAGAACAACCTTGGAACTCATACTTGCCATGAATGTCAGTTACTACTAATGAAATTATTGTTTTTATCCTGAAGAAATTAGTTTAAACTAAAACTCAGTATTGTTGCAGCCTTAACGGCAGTGTACAGCTTCCTAGTTCATGCCAAAGAAAATTTTCAGAAATACTTTAATCCAGATTGATTTTGATTGGCAGAGGACAACGTTGGGGGTTTATTGTCCAGTCCAACCTCTTAGCATTCTATTATTCTGTGATTCTATATTAAGTTTTTGTCAATGCAAAAGAAAAAAAGGCAGCAAATATCCCCCAAGTAACTAAAAACTTTTGCAGTATTATGTAGGTAATTTTTATGCAAAAGTAGTTTCCTCCACCTTGTGCAGCCAAAGGTAGATGATAGGCAAGAAAACCCTGCTCTTCAAATAGCTTCCAAAAGCAGATGAAAGATGAAGAAACCCAAAGAAAAGGACTTCAAGAACAAAGAAGAATCTGGGGCAGGTTAAATGCCTGTGTTGCAAATGAGACCAGTGGTTAACAATACAAGCTTTGGATGATGATACAAATCCTCTTTCAACACTGGATAGCACCTCAGGTCTTGAAAAGTATGTAGTATAGACTGAAGGAGAAGCTCCAGAATCATAAAGTAGTCACTAATGGCTAATTAACAGTCACCCAAAAAAAGCACAACCTCAAGCACTGTGAAAAAGATTGCTTTTACCTTAAGAAAAAGAGCAGCAGCTAAGCAAGAAAAAATCAAATGCATAGATGTGGCCTGGGGAATTAACACACCCTGAAGCATTTTAAGTTCTCTAACATAGAGATCGTCAAGAGAATTTCAACTATCCAGGAATTAAACCATTTTAGAAAATAATAAGATCCAAAACTGTGCATGGGGAAGGAAAGAGAGATAGCAGAGTAGAAAAAAACCCTCTATTCCTGTTCTAGCTTCCCTTGAAGAAAACCTCTCAAATTTCAGTATGTCATCTTGTCAACTAGGAACATCATTGGTAGCCATCATCACCAACAGTATCAACTCCAAGGGATTTTATACTGACATTAAATTTAGGACACAGATGTTAAGACAGACTATGCAGAGGTAGTGACTGACAGGTACTAAGAACTAATTATAGTGATAATGACAAATAACACAGAAGGGTAAGATAATAGCACAACCAGTGCTACTAATGACTGTCAGCCCAGTAAAGTGGGATTGGATTACTTTTTGATTGTTTTTGGTTTTGTTTAGATTTTTTTTATTACTGTTGCTGATTCTTAGAGTTTTTAAAAGAAGTTTAAGAGAAACAGTTAAGAAACCATGAAGTAGCACATAGTACAGAGATCCTCACTCATTCCTAATATTCAAATAATTTTCAGTGAAAAAGCCATGTTACTCCAAAAAAAAAAAAGGAGTTGAGAAACAATGATCTATTCACCGAGAAAAAAAAAATAAATTGAAGAACCATTTAGCATAAATACTCTCATCTTTTCTCTTATACTAAAAATGAACCTCTTTGAAATCCCAAAAATAACTTCTGGGTTGGTGACATCAATGAGTTTTATTTGAGCACTGTTTGAAATGACATTCCTACAAGTCTAACATCTGAGCTAGTCACCATATAAAGAAATAATAGGCAGCAAAAATCAGTTACTCCACAGTCACACTTCAGGTAAGAATGTTTTGGTATTTTGACAGAGAGAGGACCTGGTTATGAATTTTTTATCAGATTAGTCATGATTGATTTATAGATTCTTAATGAGAAGATAGCCTTTTGATGAACAAGTTATAGCTAGGAAAAAAAAAAAGGGGAGAAAAGGGGAAAAAAATGGTTTTTTTATTGGCTATGTAACTCAAAAAAATCAGAGCTACATTATGTCTCCAATTAAACACTATAAATACAACTATGGTAAGACAGTCAACAATAACAATAATTATCATTAAAAAAACAAAACAAACACCCTCATTTTTCATATATTTGTTATTCTCCTCCCTGACAAAAAAATCTACCACAAGTGCTTTCCTTCCCACCCCCAAAATTCATGTTTCCTAGTAGAATTAAAAATATGTTGCAACCAGGCACAAGAAGACTTACAACTCATCAGTGGCCAATTTAGTCAATATCAGGCTCAAGACATTTACAGCTTGAGGTGATCCTAACACCATCTTTTACTATCTGCTGTTTAGATCAGTCATTCCAAACTGAATCATTGGTGACTGACAGGACAAGAAACATCTTTCTGTACACTTGCATGATATCAAAACCCTAGACTATTTAAAGACAAGTAGAAGACAAGTACTTAGTTCCCTGCTGCATCAGCTGAAGTGGAAAGGTTCACTATCAGAGGCCTACATTCACATGTGTATATAACACATAAGTCTCACATTGGCACCTGTATTCTGGAAAGACTGAACATGACATTGTGAAGAACAGGACTTGATAGCAGCTTTAACTTTGACTAAAAGACTATAAATTTTCAATCCAAAATGCTATCAGTCATACATGTCTGAGAGAAATCTTGTTTGAAACATTTCCAACTGTGCATAAATACAGACACCACTTTTACCCCTTCCTAGTCTTCTGCAGCCTCCTCGATCTTCTGTGAGCCTTGAAAAGATTGTCACTGGCGGTTTTCTGATTGGGTCTTGAATTGTACTTATAAAGAATTAGAATTTTTGTGTTCAGAGGGCAGCTGCCTGATTTGCCCCAAGAAAGCTTTAGACTCACGCCTCAAAACATGGATAGCCTTATAAAAACAAATCAAAGACTTTTGGTCTGAAGCACCTCCAAAATTAAACACACCTACTCTGGCTATTAGTGAAAACAGGAAGACAGATAATAATTTATAATAATTTATGCCAAAGGTGCCAACCAGAGTTTAGGTAGGGAACTGTTTAACAAGACCTGCTCAGGGAAGGAAAAAAAAAAAAAAAAAAAAAGTAGCTCATGACAATTTACACAGTCATGTATCATTGTGAAGGACTACAGATGCTCAGTCTAGGATAAAATACAGGTATATAGAGGAGCATCAGACAACTCTTTTAGTAACAGAAAAGTCACAGCATCTGCCATCTCTTTTGGTAACTTTTAAAATGCATGGCTGAGGGGGTTTTTGAGGTGTTTCAATATGGATCTGTTAAAATAACAATTGACAAACTCAAAGAAAAATAATAAAGTAATTCAGGAAGGGCTTAGTCTTATAAAAGAATAAAAATGAGTATATAACCTTAGTTAAAGAAAATGGCTTTATGATTTGGAAAATGTCTTTTCTCAAGTAACAAAGGGTTCTGAGCGTCACTGAACTTAAACTTGGTCACACAAGGTTCAATATGTTCCAATGGAAAAATAAAAAGAAGCAATCTGAGTTATTTTATAACTCAAAACACCAGGCGATTAGGAAAGCTCATTTAAAAACCCACAAAATTTAAACACCTCTTTGCTGAAAACTTTAATCAGTGAAAAAGCATCAATCTATTTTTTTTTGTTTTTTCTCTTTTTTTTTTCACATTCAGATAATGAAAAAAATAGAAGCTTTATTGCCAGTAAAATGTGTTTTCTACATCACTTACCTGTTTTCATTTCTAACAAGCGTTTTTTCTTTTGTTGTCTCTCTAGTTTTTCTTTCTCTGCCTTCTCCTTAGCTATTTTAGCACGTCTCTGTTTTTCTTCTGCTTCCCTTCTTCTCATATTTTCTTTTACTGCTTGCTATGAAAAAAAGTAATAGAGAGTTCCATTAAAATGGAAGTCTTAGCGAAAACAAAACAGAACCTTAAAAACAAAGAAAAAAGCTTTTGAAGAGTATCCCCTAACTAACCTTAATTTATCAAATCAAGTAAGTATTTTACATTCCATATTTAGTACATTTTATTCAGAAGAGCAAACAAATTCAGAATAAATACATTAAAAGCATACCAATTATCCCCAAATGAGGATTATAAATTCAGCAAGAAATACATCTTAAGAATACACATGTTAATGTAGGAAGAATTCAAAATGTCTAAAGCACCTTGTTCTAGAAAAATATATGTTACCATTTGTAATTCTAAAACAATTTCAACACTTTCTTCTTTCCAATGCTGCCTAGGTAACAGTGCTGCATTTTTCTTATTCTTATCAACATATGCATTAATTCACTGGGTTTATAAATTCTGGTTAATATCTGTAGAATTCTGTTTATTTTGAATTATAAATATGTACTCCAAAACTTCCACTGAAGCTAAAAGAGAAAAATGAATTTCAGAGTTTTGAAATAAAATTTTTGCATATTCAGACATTAACCAAAAGAACTCTATTACATTCAATACATTTTTAACAAAAGTATTCTGGGATTACCTTTTCATTATTCTAGTGTTAGCTATGTACACTGGTAAACTCTCAGTGCTCTGAGAATTTACATTTGAATTAAATGTAAAGTGCACCTATTCATTGCAAAGTTGTTATTTTCAGAACAGTTACATTGAATCTTGTCTTTCATAATACATCAAAGTGTCCCCTCTTACAAAATGGCTTAAATCGTCACAAAGTCTGCGGCAAAAGATGCAAGTTTGCAGGGATAATTAATGTCTAATTTGTTTTTAGTGGGAAAATATCCAGACCGCCCTCAGGAAAAAAAAAAAAAAGGACTGAGAAGTATTACATAGCACAGATGAATGTGGATTACAGCAATACTTATACAGGCACCGTTTGTAGCATCACTGTCATAGAGACTGACCAAAAGAAGAGGAATAAAAAAATACTGCATAAAGCTTGTGAAGAAATACCTGTCTTGGATAACTGAAGAAGAATAAGCTTTCCATCATGAAAAAACAACAATGAAATGGATTTTTTATACAAAGCAAAACTGTACATTCACAGTGACTCCTCCAAAGTCATCTCTGTCAAATTTCTTGATACAGGGGAGAAGGGTAGATGCTTCTTACAAAATTTTAAAACTTTTGATTGAATTAATTTTGACAAATGATTTGCTGATTTTCAGACTGGGCATTCTGTAGACTAAACTACTGGATAAAATTCAAATGCGACCTGGTACTTGACAAGTACAATATCAGCAGAAATTACACACTTTCTGAGTAGAGTGACCAAGGAAATTTCTACTTTTATTTATTTCTTCCCCCAAAATTATATCACTTGGACTCAGCCTCAGACTGCAGTCATTCAAATGTAGATGTCTATTCTTTCTAACCACACTGAACAAGTGGGCCTGACTTAATAGCTTATACCTTCATATGCAGTGCAAATTGGATGCGTTGGAGTATCACACCTTGTCTTTCTCTAACAGGAAAGTGATTTTCCACAAATTCTATATCAAAGCTTAAAATTTCAGGTTGATGATGTCTTGGGTACTATTTAACACACTTCTCCACGATACTAGGTACTTCTGTAGTTAGGTCTCCTTTGAGACATCAGGTAGACAGCTCTCCAAATTCCACTAAATGAATTAAGTATGCATCTCCCTTGACTAAAGCACAAGATTAGACACTCAGACTCTCATACAGATATGCCCTAAGGCCAAATTCTATCCTACATGTACCATGTGTTTTCAGCACAAAATGTAAGTGGAATGCCAAGACCTAGATTTTCCAAACTGAAGGCATTCTTGGGTTATTTCTTGTGATTTTCCAGGGTAGTTTCAAATTTTTATTTAAGTATTCACTTCATATAATGGAAAAATAGAGTCTAGGGAACACTCTTACTTGGTTGCCCCTATTGTGGTTCTTGAGGTTATGCCTCTGCTGCAGAGAAACCTAGTGCCAGTAGGAACAAGGGGTTTCTATACCTTCACCTACTCTTGGACAGAAGAGCTGTTACCTCAAGGTGTGTTTGCTCCCATTCCTATAACTGGAGAAAAATTCTAACCATTAGACAATTTCTTCATCATGAAAGCTATCCTTCCAAGGAAAGGAACGAGTTTGTTAGCAGTACCCCTGATGCTGTGAAAGTACAGAGGGAGGTTAACAGGGGTATCTGATACCTAAGATGTTCCACTAAGTGTACCAGAAATTTAGCTGTGGAAGCTAAAGCTCTGAAGGCAAGATGCTTCACCCCTTTTCTTGGATCTGGCCAAGGAACTGTACTCCAGATTTGGTGTACACAGAGTGTGAATAATAGTTGCCACAGCTGCCAAATAACACTGAAATACAAAGTGCAGTGTAACTGTGTGTTTCTCAGTAGTGGAGCTGAAGCCTAGATCCCAATAAGGCTCTTCAGTGGAAAGGCCGCTTGGGCAAACTCAGGCAAAGCAGTCAAGCTCACACATCCAACACACACCATGAGGCTAGCTCAGCAAGGAGAGGCAAGAAGGGTCCTGGTGTGAGATCAGTTCCAGCAATGTTTTATTCCAGGAGCTGAAGGGAAAACCTGAACAAAGACAAGACCATGTGCTGCATCCCAGTTTGAGTCTGGGGTACAGCGACCAATGACCTGGGTGCACAGGGGGAGCACAAAGGGCAGGCAGGGTCAGTGACCTACAGAGAAGACAGGGCCAGTCACCAGGGCCCCACAACCAACGGAGACCCAGGGGAAAGGAGAAACTAGAGGGCTTGGGGCATTGGGGAGGGGAGAAACCAGGGCAAACCACCATGTGCAAAGCACCATTGGGAAGTCCTCTCAGGCTGGGCAGGTGACTCTATGATCTGTCCTGCCAAGGCCAGACCCTGGGCAATACCCCAAGGGGCTCAAGGGACTCCGCAGTGCAGATCGAAGTTAGCTATGAAACTGAAAAACTGAAACTAGGGCTCCAGATCTAAACACAGATATTTTAAAAACTTTTTAATACATTTTCATTAACTGAGAATAAAAAGAAAGTAGTTATAAGTAGGAAAATACTTCATGTAAATCATCAACTTTTCATGACAACAAGTTGACTGAATTTCACTCTCCCATACCTGCTGGTGACTAATGTTTTGTTTGGTCTTCTTAATAATCCAATGATTTTTCAGAACTAAATTTACAAGACTTCTGAACTAAATTTTCTAAGATGCTAATCACCTTCAGTTTCTATCCGTAATAAAGACCAATACTAAACAATTCTGAAAATCATCTCATTTGTCTCATGCTAGGCATCTCTAAAATCTTTTCTAAAAAGTCTCAAAACTTAGCAGCTACTCAAAATTTTGCTTATTGTCACTAAATGATAGGGGGTTTCATGCCTTATCTATACATCTTTTTCCATACAGCCTTCAGACTGTGCTCTGCAAGACAGAATTATTAATTTTCCTCAAGGTTTCTTCTCTCATGGTCATCAATAATACTTAACTGTTTTGAAGCATTAATTAATCTATCTTTATGACACTACTGTGAAGTAGAGGCTAGCATCAGTGCTAATTTTACAGACACAGAGAAGAAATATAGGAAAATTAATGTAAAGCACAACCACTGCCTTAGAGCCTCCAACTCAACATGAACACAAGCATTTAGAATTCTACAACATTTACTTGGGAGGTATAGTTTAAACACTAGAAAGTAAAGTAATAACACTGTTTTGTAATATTTATTAATTCTGAAATCAGACTACTGAGTTTTGTATTAGGCACTGATCAAGTTAGAAAAGCACAATCAATGCTCCTGTTCCCAAAAATCTGGCATATGTAACTTGCCGAGCAAAATTATTGCAGCTGAATAATATCTAGGGTTTTAGTTAAACTCTGAAGCAGTAAAGGCTTAGTAATCATTACATGTTCCAAATGGTTGCTAAGTATGGGTTCCAGTTTAAGCCCTTTCCTCAAAACTGATGGACATATGAATTTCAAACTGTACCTGTGGAAGAAGTCATTTTCTCCACCTATATCTTCAGACCTGTCTGAAATCATTAAGAACCCAACCAGCCAAGTAAAACCAAACAAGACTGGGAAACATGCAAGCAATCTAAATACATGTGCTGTAATGATAAGCTGTAATGATCAGGCTGCAATGAGGAGTAGGTGGCAAAATGACTAAGTGAATCTTTCTACAGATCTATAGGCATTAGTTGGAGCACTCCTCCAAATTTTGTCACAAAACTCATGCTCATACAATATTCCTGCAGGATTGTAGTCAGTAAGTTAAGCTATGTAATCACAAGAAGCCAGATGTGACGCTAATCAGCTTATTATCCAAATTCATACATATAGATAAGGTTACAAAATAAAACTTCTAAGAAACATTAGACATAAAATAAACATACCATGAACATCATCCTGAAATTGTTTAAGTCTGTTAAAAACTCCTCCACTGAAACTTTCTTCAGGTCAATGGCATAATACCCCATCACGTTCTGATAGAGTTTTTCCATGTTCTCATGCATCCGTGCAAGTTTCTGAAAATCTTCTTTGGCATGAACTAGGAAGCTGTACACTGCTGTTAAGGCTGCAAGAATACTCAGTGAATCCAATCAAACACACTGCTTTAACTTAGCATTGATTTGTATGTCATATACCTTTTTTTATTTCCTCAAATAAGGACCAAAATAATTCCTCCCATGCTGTATCTGCTTCCTAGTATTTACTGTGAATAAATTTACTATGAATAAATTCAGGGACTTTCATCAAAATATCTCAACCACTTCAAATTTAAAGATTATCAATTACTACATAATTTCTTATGAAATGAAATGAAATGCAACTAATCTAACTTCAAGCACCCATGTAGTTTATTTTGTATCACTGTCTTCCTATTGAAGTTAAGTATTTAAGTATTTAAATTACAATTTCCATGGAATTTAGGTACAGATACCAATAATTAACCTGAATACTTTATCAATAAATACTATAGTTCCTACTAAAATTAGAGTAAATAATAGAAATATTGATGAAAAATATTAAAAGAAAAAATCATGAAAGATAAAAAAAATTCATTGTAACAGCAGTGCAACAGCATGAAGGCTACATCAGGTATTTATGCTTTTTCTAAGGTTATTCGCAATGGCAATACAATTTAATTAAATTAGAGGTGAACAATAAAACTACTTATATAAAAGGCAAACAATTTATAAATAGCATCAAAACATTTGCATATAAAATAAAACCTCCTGTGTTTATTCTGGACTTCCAATAATGTAGTTTGCCAAAGAAGCTCAAAGACAAAACATTCTACATAGCCATTTCTTTATATTGGGCAACTTCAGGAACTGTGCACATTAAAGGAAAGGTTAAACAAATATTTATGTTCCATTATTTTCCTGCTGTAATAAATGCTACAAAAGACAAGAAACACCTATTTTATTTTTACTCTCTATTGCCCACTTCAGCTACTGCAAAAGAGAATTTACTGTGTTTGTACACTTTCTACTACAGATTAAATGCACTGTGGTCACTTTATGAAACAGAATTTTTAATCAAGTGCATGAAAATCTAGACTAACAGAATAGCACAGGACCTGGCATTTTTTTAATGAATCGCATACGACTGGGTTCAGTTCATCGTCTTAGCCTGCACAGATCCCTCTGCAGAGCCTTTTGAGCTCCAGCAGACCAACACTCCCAACAACCTGATGTCATTAGCCAACTTACTTGAGGGTGAACTCAATCCCATTGTTCAGCTCATCAATAAAGATGTTGAACAGGACTGGCCCCAAAACTGGGTCCTGGGGAACTCCACTAGTGACCAGTACATATTAACAATTTACAGTTTCTTGTACAAGATTCTTGTTTTTAAATATTCAGGTTTCTTGTAAGGTACTCCTTTTCTTAGTTTTGTTTAGAAGCTGAATTTCATTTCAGTTGCCCTGATAAGTGTCCTTCTGGTTTGTTAAGGTTGCTTTAAAAATAACAAGTAAGAAGTTCATGGGGGGTCTTTTGTGATTTAGAATCCAGGCCAGAAATTCACGCAATAATGATCCCAGATATGTGCAGGAGGGGAGAAACAATGCACTTTCACAATATTCTACTTAGTCACTAATGACTACTGGCTGATTCTGTAAGTGCACAACAGCCTCCCCTATGACAGTCTTGTGAAAGAGGACTAACTAAAGTTAAGATTTCAACAATTTAAAAAGATACATCTTCCATCACCCCTCAACCACCTATTTTCAGACTTTATCAACATGGTTCTTTTGCTAGTACAAGCTTCTTTTTATGCTTTTAGTAACTTCACAAGATGCAATTTGTGAAGCAGCTTCAGACTGCCTGTGCTGACTGGCTGGCAACAGCTCAAAGAGAACTGATGCTGCCAGCCCTCTCTTCTTGTACATCAATTTGAATCTCCTTTACTCAGCTCCCAGGATGAGCATAACACCCAGGAAACTGATCGTTAGACTTGAGATTTTTTAAAAACCTATTGGTAGGAAAGCAAGGAAAGTTGATGAGAGGTTTGTCTATAAATGCTGCCCAAGGACTATATAAAAAAGGATTATGAGAAACAAGACATGACAAAACACAAGCTAAGTCCATCAAAAGAAATGTCACCAGTTCACAAAAACAAACAAACCAGAACAAACAAAAAAAATAGTGGAACTAGAAAAATTAATTCCTACATCTGGTTTAACTTTGATCCTAAAATTTAGGATACTTATAATTTGCGATTCTTTGACTATTAACAGATCTTATGAAAAAATACAGGTCTTTTGCAATCATGAGGGTACTTATTACCACAGAGTGAAGGGTAAAGGAAAAGTAGACAAATTAGTTTTGCTGTCTCTCTATATAAATGCCAGATATTAAACATTCTAGTATTTTTCGTTTTCTAGGAAGAAAAAAAATAAATAAAAGGGTTGAAATTATGAGTAAAATGTAGACTTCATCCTGTAAATTCCAGAAAATATCCTTAAAAAAACCACAAACCTTGGGGAGTGGGGGAGGTGAGAGAAAATTTCTGTGATATCCTTCAAGACACAGCTAAAATTACAGCTATGTTAATAGAGACCATATAAGCTGGTTAATTTTATGCTGTTGAAAACTGACTCCCCTTGAATATCTGATGCATAATTTTAAACACAAAAGACAGTATTCTGGCAAGATGTTTTGCTATCTAGTATTTCAATGCCAGACATGATGGATCCTGAGATTTTTATTTTCCATCTGGTGCATTATGGGATACCCCTAAGCTCTTGGCATTCTACTGAGACTGTGCTTCAATTTAGGTATTTTTAATAACTCTTCTTCCTTTTCTCCTTAAATATGGCTTTTGTTAGCCAACTCTAACTAAACTGGAAACAACAGGGAATACTACTGAGTACAGCAATCCCAACTGTAATTATTACGAACAAGTTGATACATACGTATTATCAACTACACAATTCATTGGTTTTGGATGAATGAAGACAGAAGTACAGCTGAGATACAACACAGATGTGAAGAAAACAAAATCAAGAAGTTTGGTATTTGTTAACTTTTTCTGAAGTGGCTTTACTTCATGGACTGTCTTTTTGGAATCACTGGACTACATATTGTTCTGCTAATTAATGTAACAGGACAGCACTGTATGGCTGAAACAGGATCTGTGGCAAAATTTCTAACTGCTGTATGTTTGGTCTTGCATATTCTGGCAGCTCTTTTCACAGTGAATTCCTTGTCTGAAGTTTATATTGATTTTAATACATTGTGGTATATAAATACGAATATAGTGCAACATATCAAGCCAAGTAAAAGCAGCTGTTACCCTAGAAAAGATAATGAATAACATTAATCTCTACCAAACCCTTCCTTAAAAGACCCCAATATTCCCCACTTGTATTTTAGCAGAATCTTCAAAAGGGAACTGAGACCACCAATACACTAGATGACAACAGTCTCCACAAAACATGGCAAACCTTTTGAAGACTGATGCAAAAAGATTTTGAGGTCACTTCAAATCATTTCAACAAATGATTTTTTACTAAGCGCTAGCAGTGTGGATGCTGTAGGACTCTGTTAAGGATTTCCCACATTTTAGGAAAATAATTGCAATTGTCTGAAAAATACGTGTCAGAGAGACTTCTTTTTATATACATATACCAAGGTCCAACAAAAAAAATGTGCATCTGAATATAAGAGTTAAAAAAACACATAGAAATGTTTAGATTTTTAAATTAGTACCTTCTGAAGAGTACTTGTCAAATAATATGTTTTCTTTGATTCTCTCCTTTTTATCTCTGTGCTATAAAACTAAAACAAATTGGCAGGTATTTGTATCACACAAAGCTGCTGCATCCACTGTGTATATATCATATATTACATGTAAAATCAGTGCTAGCTATAATACATGCCTTAAAGTCCAGACCAGATATTAAAAGAATTGTAGACTTAAATTAAATCTACATTGGTTGCCAAAGCCCTATCTCATTACCTGTTCACACTGTTAGCATCTTGATCAAAGAGCAACACACAACCTTTTTTTAGCTGAAGAGCTCAGGTCCAGCAATTTGTGAAGTCCTTAGGATGCAAGGACATCTTACAGATTCAGTTTATGTTGCACAGGGGGAACTTCAAACTATGAGGTCAATTAAGTAACAAACAGTTTGGAGGCAGCAAGTAGTCCCTTCTCAAGAAGTTGAAATGGGTTTCTTCTACCTCATTTGGTAGTGAAGGCTCTGACTCATTTAAGTGCTGCTTCTTCCTCCCCTTTCTGCAGTGTCAACAAATCAAATTAAATGGCAAAGGAACAGCTAATTGATCAAAAGAAAGTACTTTTTTCCTAGCTGAAAGGCAGCAATCAACTGATTGTCTCTCAAGTATTAGTTCCATACGTTTATGTAAAAGAACACCGTCAACATTACTTTTATCAGTAAGTTCAAACTTTCTCAGCTGTTGCTTGGAAAATCAGAAGATGGGAGTTGTACTGATAAAGAGCATGTTGACTAAATCTCTTAATTAAACTTTTCATATGCAATTTAAATACTCTCCATAAACCCACTAAATTTTTATTTTAAACCTACAAGTGTATTTTGTTCACTGTGCTTTTTATGGAACATTTCACTCGATGGATTTAATACGTTAGATCAATATCAATTCAATATTCTTTGACTTCCCTAATTAAAGGAAACAGAAGAACTGCGATAATAACTATTTCTTTTCAGCTAGCATACACACGATGGCTCACAAATTAACACAATCTAATATATAGGAGAAATATTCATAATTACAGACTTTGTCAATAAAAGAGTGAACCAACTGTGCATGTCTCTGACTTCTTAAAGAAACAAGAATGCTAATCAGTTCATTAGGGGGCTTTGGGTTGTGATATTTAGTGACAGGATGTAATGGCCTGCCTGTCCATGGAGCTTAATTGTACTCAGGATGAAAAATTATTTCCTACAAAGCACTATCCCTCCTTTTTAAAACTTCCTGCTGGTTTCTTTTTATGAGCTGCATGCTTTTCAAGACATATCACCATTCAGATTTCCTTGTCATAGGAATAAAAGTAAAGACAGGTCCAGGTTTCATCATGCTGTGCAGGATTATCTAACCTTTACATCAAACCTTTTCTGCTTCGTAATTTATTGAAGTTCCTGTTTTTCTAAAAGTGAGCTGCTTTAATTAGTGTGTTCAAAGACATGACTAGAAACCATATGCAACTATGCTGTTTAGAAATTGCTGTCTGTCTGCTGGGTCAGGTAGTAGGTGAGGGTAAACTACTTCTGTTCATAATATTTACTATTCAAAATATTGTACTTGAATAGTCTAATGCAATGAAATATGTAGTATGGCTGGTGTAAGGACTTAAAGAACACAGCTGCCTGTCTCAAACACTATTTAGGCCACAGAAGGACGTTGCCATGAGATAAGCACAGAAGGGAGAGACAGGTTGTTTCTAACTCCAGGCCCGGTAGAAGTGAGATCTGGGAAGCACATCCTGGTTAACACATCCAGACAAAAATTCCCACTGTGGAAATCTGTGTAAAGAAGCAACTGCAAATAACATATCACAGCTCCAACAAAGACCACCCCAATTTATGGGATAAATGGGCAACTGTTACCACCAAAGATGCCACTCCCCAAATATGCCTCTTAGGGACTATAAATTAAGCCACTGTGAGGGGAACTCAAGATAAAGATGGTACTATTGTCAGGTGTAACATCAGACCTAGGGGAAGGTAACAAAGATGGGAGAGAAGAATGATCACCAATAATGGACACAAAGAATGCAGAATTTCTGGTCCACAACGAAAGCCAACGCAGCAATTGTGCTGAAATCAGCTCCGGTGGGGTAGAAGGTAATTCTGGCAGGGGAAGATCACAAACCACTGAGCGAAGAAACACAACGACACAAAATGAAGAGAAAGACTGAGCACAGGTCTAACAGTAAGAGAACGGTGTAGCCAATGAGTATCAATTCATTTGCTAAAATGTATAAATAGTAAAAAGTTTTGAACCACCTCAGAACACACCAGCACCTAGAAGACCAAGGTGAAGAAAGACTAATACTAATAGCACACAACTGGATCCACATGTGGGGACTATCTCCCTTCCTTTCCCCCTACCCACTGTTAAATAAAATGGATATTATTGGCTTCAGCATATGGTCTCAGGTCAGTAATCAAGCCTTAACAGTAGGTTTTACCCATACTGATTTATTCTAAGTAAGACCATTTCTTTATTTTGCCTGTTTCTGACAGCAGTCAATACCCAACAATTAGGAAAAACAAGGAGGAAAGGAAACTTGGCAAATATAGCATGATAATTCAAGTGATGTAGCATTCAGTTTCTAGCAGTCTGTATGCTAGTAATTCTTCTGAGCTAAAGCTGCCACTGTTTCGATAAACTGTGTTTAATAGTTCCTGATGTACAATCTTCAGCCACCTATCTAAGCCTTACATGAAATTCATTCACATTTTCAGTTTAATTGTCTGTTGTCCATGAAAACATTTCTGTTAGTATGTTTTAACCTGCTGGACAGTACTTCACATGAGATGAACCCATGGTTATTTAAAGACACAAAGAATATATGCCGCTCTTTCCTTCCATATGGGACGCGAAATTACAAGTATTTTATTATATTTTCTTAAATTTTTGATTTTCCACATTAGAGTATTATGCCATGAAAACATTCCTTCTGCAAAACCTATTGCCAGTTGCTGCTCATTGCCACATCAGCAGATATATACTACACTTTTTTTAGATGGGATAATGGAAGAAATGATGATGTAAGAGTATTGCTGATTTTTATAGTATCGTGTTTATGTTTTCTGCTTGTTCTCAACTGGATTTGTTCCCAGCTGTTCTAATACAGTGTTTCTCCTTCAGATCTATTAGTCTATAATCACTGAAGTTCACTTCCTGCTTTGTCAGCAACTGCCAGCATCTCCCTTTGACGTGAGGATTTTTTTCAGATATTAATCCAGAAAAAAAAGTAATTAAACCACTTTTTAACCTAATAAGTCTTTGCTAAAAAACCTTGTTAAAACATGGATGGAAATCAATCTGATTTCTTACCTTTATCTGCATGCTGCAATAGACCTGCAAAGTGTATAAAAACAGATGACTCTCGTCTGTCACATTTTATCTCCAATTAATACATGTATTCATTTTGTATTTAGTCTTCATCAGTTTTCTTGGTAGAGAAGTCTGACTTGCAGATCTTCCTTGTAGCTCTTCTAAAAAACTTGTGGGCTTCTTTTCAGCTTTGACCTGGTCTAGTGAAAGGTGTTCCTGCTTATAGCAGAGGGGTTGAAACCAGATGAACCTTGAGGTTCCTTCCAACCCAAATTATTCTACAATTCCTCAATTGTATGATTCCTTTGTGCCTTCAGCTAGCATAGTTCATGCAAGAACTATGTCCAGTAAGTTTATATTTGAGTTAATTTTGAATTTTTTCAAGTGTTTTGTGACCACTGTTTACTCCTCGGGATTTATTGCTATTTATTTTATATTAAGAAAAAGAATTCTACTGATTCCTCCATTTAACATTATCCTTCAATTTAAAATATTACACAGTAGGGTCAACTGAAGTTCTCCATAGAGAAAACTGATGCAAAGAACAAAATTCACTTTATGGTTATGACTTATGTTCTTGACAGACATTGATAATCCATGTCTTCTCTGGCAGGGTTAGAGCTTTTGAGATGCCTGAAAAAGATGAAGTGCAGATCCCTCTTTTGCATTTCCTAAGATGATCATTATTCTTTTTAAATGATCAGTAAACTGCTCTGATGGTCTTCATATATGGGGATGGAATTTCAATCCCTGAAAAAGTTTATGCTACTTCTTGACAAGGTCTACCTACTTACTCTGTCTTAAATACAATTTTTATCACAGTATTCCACTCACTTCTGCCAGAAAGTTTCATAAATGCCCAAAATGGCAGTAACACAAAGGGAAATGAGGCATCCTACATAATCATTTTTTGGATTTCAGATGTTTGATTTTAGCATATTATGTATATAAATTACATCTTTATTTACCCACTTTTCTCTTGATGGAAGGTTAACATAACCCACACTGGCCAAAGGAGGCCTGAAGCTAAGTTGCAAACACTTGGGTTGTAGAGCATCTAATGAAGACACAACTGGCCCTCACACAGCAAGAGCCAGTAGATCCTCTTGGCCTCGGGGTCACTTGCTGTGGCTCATGTAACAGGATGAGATCAATCAAGAGGACTGTGTCCTGAATCCCCCAGCCTCTGTACATAGCCAAGCAGTCTTCCAGATAGGTAACAAACTAACCATGCCTGCAGAGCAAATTTCAACCTGTCTGCTCATATTTCTGCTTCCAGATTAGTCTCGGTGACAAGGATATATGGCCAACATCTGCTAGAGAGGTCTAATTGAAGGGAATTTTTTTTTTTTCCAATTTAATTAATTATCTTCATGTCACAAGGTGTTCTTAGGAAAGACAGGCAGTGAAGTTGGATGCATGATTTGGAATAAATAGCGAGAAAAAGAATTTGGGCCAAAATAACACAAGAAAACAGTTTTCGTGGGCTATGAATCTCATTTCTGAAACAGTGGAAATTTTCTGGTTCTGTGGTTGCATGCACAAAAATATTCACAATGGTAATGCATACACTAGAAAACAGAGACACAAGATGACAGACATGTTTTCCTAAGACACTGACATAAAGCTACCATGTAACACTAGCGTGCTTGACATTCCTATTTTAACTTCTTTTCACTAAGAAACACATATACATTGTAAAAGCCAACAACAGGCTTTTTTCCCTCATTCATTCCACTTCAGAGGAATCCTTTAATTGGAATGCTCATGTATGTAGTTTTTGAGAGGAAAATCCAGTTGTATCTTTCAAAAATACACACTACAAACTAGATAGAAGTTATGTAAAGGAAATTTAAAATTTAAAGCAATGCAGTTAAATTACTTAGGGATTTTTCATTTGTTTTGTTTTTTAAGAGTGCTCTAAAGGATATTGACATTTTTGCTACAAACTTATCGTGCTTATCTTCAGGAACTGGAAAAGTCTGCAAATCCTTCTCAAGCTGTTGAAGTTGCCTTTCCATATGTTTGAGGCTCTTCTCCAGGTTTTCTGCTGAGACTAAAATACAGAACATTCATTCTGTTAACACACAAAACAAAAACCACTGTTTTCAAAATGCAAGAGTTAAAACCTTGATGAAGTCAGCATACTACATTGTTAATTCTGAAATAAAAGCACACTGAACAAATTCCAATGAAAGATGAGGAGGTCACTGTACGATGTTCAGCTTTCTGCACTTATGCATTTTCTTTATTCTCACTAGATGTATGCTGTTTGAATGTTGTATTTTCTTTTGGTTTTATGCCCAAGGTTTGGCATTGCAATTAACACCCTGTTTCAAGTAACCTGAGATATACATATGCCAGTCTGTATCTTCTGATTTTCCAAAGGACTGGTTTTCAAGACATTCTAAGAACCACAAAGCTTTTCTCTATCTCATTCTGTTAAAACAGAAAATACAAACATTTTTAAGAAAGATCATGAAGAAAATAAGACTCACAAACACAGAAAATAGGGCTATTAAACATGAATAAGCATGAAACCCAAACCTCAGTTCTCTAGTTTAAAAGCAATATATATGGTAAAAAACACAACAGAATTTCTTGGACCAAAAGTGCTTGCCAAGAATTTGAGAGTGTACAATAGAGCAACACAGGGACTTAGGAAAAAGAAAGGAGTGGAGTTGAAACATCAGGGATTTATGGAAGGATGAAGAAAAAGGGTAAGTTCTCTTTGCCAGGAAAAGAGAGATAAAACTTTCATCCATTTGAAGCAATGCATGTAAAGTTGAATGCTTGATCTGTAAATAGTTGATTGAAATATCAAGATGACCAGAGTAATCTGAGGATAGTTAGCATGTATTCTTAGATCTATATTACTGCCATCAGTTAAAACTCGTTTTCGATTATTTATGAAGTCAACTTAACATTTATTTAAGTTTGATAGGAGAAATATATAAAGATGTAAGAACATACTGTGAATTCTAATCTAATGACTTCTTTTTTTTTTTCCTTTTTAATTATTTATTTCATTCATAATACTGTAAATACCTGTAAAGGTATAGTTACCTTCATCTTAAAAAATTCCTTGGAGAAAATATGTGTCCCTGTGATGTTACTAGCATCAGCAGTGGATCCATAATTTCATCCACCAAATAGTTATGCAAGAGAAAACATAAAATACACAGAATAAACACATACTTCTCTGATAAAAACCTGAGAGTCCCTAAATGACTAGAGTAAAATGCTGCATAGTAACTACAATCCCATTCATAGCAGAAAGGTTAAGACAATTATAAAAAGATCCATGGCAATGTGATAAATTGCTTTATAATCACCATTTTTAAAAGCATCTAGTTATTCACAAAACAGTTTCTCAACAGTATGTTAGACTTGCACATCTTGACTCAGTCACTGGTAAGCTGAAATCATTACCAGTTAGGTCAGTTGGCTACAATGGTTAAAACCCTTTGTTTGGGGGAGCATAGATAAAATTAGAAGCTGAGAACATTGACCAAGACATGTTTCAGTCTTCACTGGCCCCCCCCAAAAAAGTGATTTTAACAGAAAATCATGCTTCTGCTGTCATGAGAAGCATCTGAGGGTTAGGCATACATCATTTTAAGTCACTGATTTACTTAGAAAAATGCTAAGAAACAAATAATACAACAACTTGTGCCTAATCTAACTACTGATTGTACTCTTCACAGGACTGTTTATCTTGCATAAAGAGTTCATAGTATAAATTAATGTGACATATAGCACACAATGTCAAAATTATGAGAGCTGGCAAGGAACACCGATTTTAAAACAATACAAAAGCCCAACTCACCAAAAAATCTTCTACACCAATTGCAGGTAGCAGCTGAGTAACAGCTACACTCTTTTACCCAGATGAGAAACCCAGCAAAATAACTCAGTGCCTAGAGCTGATTTTCAGGTTCTATATAAGAGATTTTCAAGCTCTTGCTTCCAGCAAAGCCAGTTTTCCCCTCTAATACTTCAAGTTTTTTGACATTGAACATTTACATATTTGATCAAGAATCTTTATATTTCTATATCGTCTGGAAGAAGTTTCTTCCCTCTTAGGCTGTTCTTGAACTTAAGATTTCAGCATGCCTTTGATTTCAGCAGTGTATAACGATTAGATATATTTTCCTTTAAGACTATATTTCTGATGATAGCCTCAAATAAAGCCTAGTTTACAATATGCTGCTATTAAGTTTGATAGTATTGTCTTCACAGCTTTCAATTTAGTGAAATCAGGTTAAAAACAAAAATCAAAGCTCTAAATATAACCAGCTCTTCCAAAAAAAGATCATATAAAATATTTGCCAACCTTGTCTTGTGTGCCTCTGAAACACATGGTATAAAATCTGAAGGGACATAGAAGAACAGTAGAAAATGAAAAAAAAAAAAAAAAAAAACAACTTCCTTAACTTTAACCCCTAATCCTGGAAGGTTTCAGAAAAAAAAACCCAAGCCAAACTGAAGTACACAACTCATACGCTAGTTAAAAAACAAAGCCAAACCCTGGGGTTTTGAATGCTACTAAGTAAGGCCACAAAGCCAAGTTGTTTGTGAATACAATGCATGTGTGCCTAAACAATCTCCTGCTTACACCTGCTCTTACCCCCTAAGCTCTCACAGCCCTCCTCCAAAAGGGCTCCTGCTATTTTTATAATAATTAGATTTCCAACCATTGCTTTTCGTGGTTAAAACAACTTCATTCTTAGGACTTCCTCTCCTGAATCTGGTTTTCTAATATCACAATTATTCCGGAAGCCTCTTAACCTGCTTGTTTTCAAATATTTCTGCACAGTGTTTTAGGTGATGACTCACCAGCCCTTTAATTTCTGCTTTACAGTTTCTCCAGTTATGCTGGGAATACCTTATCTAATTACCCTACAATAAAATATCCTTTTTTTTCTTGACCAAAGCCCTTATTATAGTATCAAGATGCATGATCTTGTACTTCATGCTATGGATTTTCATTTCTTTTATTCTGCTTCCTCAGGATCACTCGGTGATGACAACCTGATACCCTTCTCATCTGGCAAACTATCTAACCCTGCGTCAGATCCACTCATTGGCACAATACCACAATTTATTTTTTTTTTTTCCCTGTACTATGTTCCTTTTAAGACAGTATTATGTTTCTTCTACTTTTCATTCTAATGAATGTTCTCCCATAGTACGTAATATCAAGTGCTTCACTGAAGTCAACATGGATTCTATGGGATTGAGAAAAAGAAAAAAATAATTACCAAAGCTACCAATAAATTAATTTTTATTTTGCACTACTCTCATTAACCTCCCTCGGTGTTGGATTATTCTTTCCCCTATAAACCTTCATATTGATAAAATCAGATAAAGAGACATGAAATTGCTCAAATAATCATTCTTTCAGTTTCTTAAATATTCTATAGTAGCACAACATTACTACAGCCACAGCAAAACTTGGTAAGAAATATACTTTTATCTCACTTTTATCTCAGTTATCTCAGGACGCAGAATGTGAAATTGGTAGTTACAGTGTAAGAACACAGTACTCTGATCTTTCTTCTTCCAAGAAATTACTGTGGAGAATTTTCACTCCCCTTTCTCCCATCCCCAGATCATTATTCTTGATTAAAAATAAAACAATATTTAATCTAGCTTTGAAACTATACCTGTTTTATTTTAAATATTAGAAATAATTCTCCAAAGTGAAGCAATACTTGCATGTGCTCTCATTTTTATTGCTGCAAACCTTTTGCTACTTTTTGCATCAGTCGATATTTCAGACATCTTACATGCCCAATCTCTGTGACAATTTGCTTGGAAGTTGCCATCTCCTATTCATGATACTCTTCCTCTTGCCTATAGGTATTTTGCTTCCCTTGTGTTATTATGGCCCCTTTATGCTGAGAGAGTGACAGTACAAACTGACCTCTAGCCTGATACAAAAAATTAAACCATATTACTAAAAGAAATTCTGAAAATATGTTATTGGTTTTGCCATGTGAAAATCACACTGGACTGATTAAGTTTACTGAATTAATTCTCTAAAATTGTCATCATATTATATATAAATGCCACATTTGAAAGCAAAGTTAAATGACAAATCATAGCCAAAAAAGCCCAATAACCACCAACCAGTAACCACCCTATTTTCAGGTGGATTTAGAGAAACAAAGAAATATTGCAGAGGAAAAGTAATGAGAGTTTCTGTAAACACCAGCAAAGGTCTAAAATATCCATTAACAGTAGCATAAGATCTACTTGGGTATACTCAGTGTCACACAGCACTGAAAATACAATATTTATGTGGGTTTTTTTCTTGCAAAATAATGATTTCCCTTGTCTCTACAGCCATTTTCCAGCTTTCTTGGCTTTTTTCTCCCCTTTCTTCTTTGTGTGTGTGCCTAAGGTGCATACAACAGCATTCTTTTTGAGATCTTTTTTTCCCCAAAGCTCTCACAATGCCACTGGCTCTTTAGCACTCAGACTTTCCCTTCTGTAGCCAGAGCAGACTTCAGATGCACATATGGAAAAAAAGCAGCTAAGTAGGATTTTTGTCTCCTATTTTGATTTCAAATATGAGCACACTAATGTAGTGTAATTGGTAAATGATGTGGAAGCATTTTTGCACCCATTTCACCAGTAATAATATTACTATCATCAGTAGTAGTAGACCTCAGATCTTACAGCAACTATGCCTTTTACTACCTCCACAAGAACCCTGGCCTGGTGGACTTGTTCTAAACTTCAAGAGCCTCCTGGGAGAAATGCAGACTAACACCACGTCTCTTTATAATGTGCAGTTTAAGCTCAGAAATTGTTAATATGGGAAACAGCTGAAAACAGAAACATCTGAATGACAATTCACTGATTGTCAGCTATTCATCACTGAGTTGCTACTGAAAGAAAGAAGCAGCTGCTAAGGCAAGCAGGAAAAAATGGCCAAGCAATAGGATACGGCACCCACCCCGAACACAGGGATCAAGGTCCCCCAGTGTTGCAGAGCACACAGTGATATGGTACAGTGGGGGACCAAGATCTGTCAAGAGATAAAGCCATCTTATGAAAGAAGCAATAAAATTCAGAGGAGGCAGCAGAAAGAAGACCCTTGCATCAGTTGCAGCTTCCCTTGCTGAAGAGCACTTGAGCCTCACCACCTGCTTCCTTGGGTACCACCAAGTGCTGAGCTGACCGCAGCGTGTTGTGTACTTGCAGATAATTTAGGGTATGATTGTTAATAACTAACTGTTTTGAATATGCAGTGAGAGTGGTTCATAATGATTCAGAATTAACTATTAGCATGGAATGGCAATGAATATCAGTCTAGTAGAGTTAAAAATAAAAGTTTTGAAGTAGCCACATTTATCGGTCTTTTACCCAGTATCACCATTCTAAGATCAAACTCCCTGAGATATACAGTAGGAAGACACAGAAGTCTACATGTACATCTTACTGCACTTTCAGCACCTTCCTACTCATTAAAATTAAACTTTCTCCCCTTCAGGGGTCTATACATCTTCACAGTGCATTCACCCTTTTTTTTTAATTGCTTTTCCCACCATTTTTAAGGTTCCTCTTGCAGCTGATTTCTGTGTAACCCATTTGATATTTTTTGTATTTCAGCAGATATCCACATTTTTTCCCTATGGAGTATATAAACCTGACAGCCTGTGAATTTGAGACCCAAATCAAAACCCAAGCAATGCATAGCATAAATATATTTAATAGTACTGAGAAATTTGTTGTTAACTTAGAAATTCTCTAATAAGAAAAACACTGTTCCTCATGACATATAGAATTCTTATGGCATATATATTACTATTTTTCTCTCATGCTGCCCAGATGTTTCTAAGTTTTATAAGTGAGGGTGTCCTATTTTTCATTAATATAGTTTAAACTTCACATTTCCAATTTGGCTCCTAGCTTTTTAATTTTGAAGTGAAATTAATTATCTTGTATATTAAAAAAAAACAAATGAAGTTTCATAAAAGAAAAAATTAATACGTTACTTGTTAAGCTGTGATGAATTTATGTCTTTTAGAGAAAGGAAAATCTTCAGCTTTATAGTGTTATTACAATATGAAAGACTTGATACACTGTTACTTGTAAGGTCTGTGTAAATTAAGAGTCAATCGAGTAAAACAGCAGTCTGCATAAATAAATCTTTATATTACCATAAAATAAGAAATTAGTAAATTGTACCAAATTATCAAAATATTTCTTGTCTGGAATACTAACAGAAAAGCAGGAAAGTCATTATGTTTAAAAGAAAAGACAGCTTTAATTATATAAATCTTCAGGAACTGTCATATCTGTAAGCTCATTAGCTGCAATGAAAGTTCTTCCTGCTGATCTAAGAGCACTTAGAAAACAGGATTTGTTATACTTCAAAGTAGAAAGGTATCTTTAATTCATGTATTGTAACAGTGAATTAAATCTACTTCTAGTATTGCAAAAGTAAAAACTAAAACTTCAGCATACACTGGAAAAAAAACAAAACCACAAATTAAATACCTTAAATACCCTGAAGCAAACTTCAATTGCACAGGTTTACTTACTTACACTTATTGTTTGCCCCTCAAAATTAGATTTGAAAAAATATTTTTCCTGCAACAATTAATTTACATACTGTGAATATTTAATAATTTATAAAATACTATAACATATGTTAGCTTCACCATTCACTTGGTACAGTCACTTGTCACTGCTCTTGAAGGCTTACAAGCTATTTTAACAGCATACTCTATGATCACTAGGCAATGTTTAATGAAATTAAAGAAGTATGTTTAATGAAATTAAAGAAGCATGAATGTTTCTTCTGAAAAGTATAAAATGAAAATGAGTTGCTGAACATTGTAATGTTCTAATGTTCACCTTTTCGAATAAGAAATAACATGAAAGAGAAGTTTTAAGAATGAGCAAGTATAAAACAATATAGATACAAGGCATGCTACAAATAGGCTGATACAAGGGCAGTCATGTCAAGGAAGGATTCTAAAAAAAAGGCATCCTTTAAATAACTTGTTTTCAAAAACCTGTAGAAGACTCAACAATTTTTGAAGATGATCAAGCCAAACAAGCGCACAGTATAGTTCCATTTTTATGTATAAATACATATGTTCAACTTTTCAAGTTTTCTGTTAATATTGTTAATGTTGTTCAAATGGCATTTACACATCTTTCTACCGTATTAATTTTGATTTATATTTTAAAGGATACCTGCAAATAACACTTTATACCAGAAAAAAGATGTGGAATTATTGCATCTGAAGACATGAATTTGCAGACAGCTAATAAAACAAGCTCAATAAAGACCAGCTTGCAACAAAGGTATAGGAGAATAGAGTATTCTCTTCTTCATTGATTTATTCTTGGAAAGTACTTTAAAAAATTACTTCAGAAAACAAAGTTCAGTAAAACCATGAAGGGAATTTCATTCCAACACCCGCACAAGGCCCTTCCCTTTGCCAGGACAAAAGCTAGAGAAGAGGATTTAAAAACAAGTACTGGAACAAAATACTACCTCTATGGTTCAGGGGAAAATTGAACAATATAGTAATATGACACAAAAGCAGAAAAGAGTGATGCTGTCTCTCCACCCAACAGCTCTGAGGAATAAAACACCATATGTGTGAATAGAACCTTTCTGTTGGATGACAGGAAAAAACAAGGCTGACTTCCTCCCTTCTGCGCTACCAGCAGCCTGTAACCCCTAGACGTACCATTTGGATCCAGTGGTTTTTCAGATTTACTGGAAGTATAAATTGACTCTCAGAAATGCAAATCAGGATGGATTATTTCTACTAAACCCTCAATTACAATATCTTAGAATGGAGGAAATCCTCTAAGCCCTCAGTACCAAAGCTCTGTTCTACCACAGGAAGTATTTATTTCTGGAATATGCATATTTGACTATATAAAAGAGTTTTGATGACTTCCCCTCTATCACTGTTTCTATTAGGAATAATGATGGCTTGTAATATCTGCTATGATTTCCCAGCTCTCTTGGGCAACTTGCTAGGTTTCATCAGCATATCAGTAATACATGAGACCATTACAGTGGATATGACTGAAGAGACTCACAGACTTTCTTTTTAACTGACCTTCTGCTAAGCTCAAGCAAAAATAACCACTTCATTAAAAATTTACTGTACAAAAGTCGGTGCATATTAAATCAACTTGCTTCATAAAAATGTACTTTTGCAGAAGTACTAAAAGGTTTTAAAAAACTCCATGAGTTACAGTTTTTGTAATCTGCTGGGTGTTCCAAAATTCCAGTGCAGCAGGAGTCTTTCAAACACAGAATGGAGTTTTGCAGGTGGGGAAACAAGTATAAACAAACATACTGATATGCTAATCTGTTAAAGATATCCTAAGCCTCTTTTCCATACAGTAAAACTGAAATGCAAAATGCATCTCATGATACACTGTACTAAATTCAATATATAATAAACTTGAAAACATGATCATTGATTTCCATCCTACCTCATACTGAGTGAGATCAAAGACTCAAATAGTCATTACCAGGTGCCTAGAACAGAACAGAAAGCTTGGGCAAACTGATAATTTTACTGGCTACTCTTTGAATGGTCACTGATTTAGATCTCAGAAATTTTCCAGAAAAGTCAGCAGTGTCATATAAGACAATTGCCTACACTGAAAATACTGCCGTCTAATAAGAATTAAAAAAAAACCTCAACCACAATACAAACAATAACATATTAGTGATGGGAAAAAAAAAAAAAAAGTCAGTGACCAGTTAACACTGAAAATAATGCCAAACATGGCAAATTATTGTACAGCAGAAACTGTTTTTATGTATAAATAGTTAGGTGAAGGGCTTGAAGCATTGAACTTTTCTGGGGTTATAATACACCAAGTAAAACTGGAAATTTTAAGAACCAGAAAGTGAACTCTATGTAAGTGACCACTATCTCAAGTTCTCTATCAAAGGCATGTTTTGCAAAGCTGTAATTTGTGGCAGGGAGACTGACTGAGGCATGAGGGTGACACACTACAAAGCATTATGGATAAACTGTGATATTTTCCAAACTGACATAAATAAAAAAAAATTTTAACTGAGCCCATCCAATCATTTTTTCCCGCCAGCACAGGACAGTGCTAAAGTAGCATCAATTTCTACCTCTATGCTTAAAAATGTTTAAATTATTTAAACTGATAAAATGTGGAGAAGGCACTTTTAATGATGAAATTAATTAAAAAAAACTCCACTGGTGCTTATACAGAGATTTCCCACATTCTATATTGCCTGATGAAACTAAAAATTTCTCCAGACTTCCAATGTTACTGTTGCATGAAAAAGATACATGTAGGGAGGACAAAGATGATCCATGTTTTGAAAAAAAATGAGTAAAATAAAATGACGCCATGACAGCCTTTCTACATGTCTGAATTAGAAAACGGTGAGTGATACACTTACTGCATAAAATATCAAAGATTGGAATTAAGATCTGGTAACAGAAAAGGACTTTTAAAAGAAATCCAGTGTGCAAAATGGTTCTAGAAGATATGTTAGATGAAATATAATGGGAAGTTCTGTAGTAAATGTTAGAAGACCAAACAGTAAGTATCTCCAAGACCCTTCATAGCAGCTGAAATTACTGATCTGTGATATTGACTATTAATATCTATTTTTAAAATATTGTTAGTTAAAAATGAGCATCATCTTATACACAAGACACTGTAATGTGTCAAAATCAAAACTTCTTGTTAGTTACACAAACCTTTACTAGCTTTATCCAAATGTTGAAAATCCTCAACAAAATTCAGGACATCCTGATAGCTTTCTTCACACACTTCTACAAGAAAATGGAGCAACGTTGTTTTCTGGTCTGCCGACTTTGTGTCCTTCAGCTGGGTGGGGAAAAAAAAAAAGAAATGTAAAAAGACTGAGAAAATTTTTATTTCTGGCCATTTTAATAATTGATATATATTAGTAATTACTCATCCAAGAAAGGAAGGAACAAACTGTTATAGTACTTTTTTTTTAAGACAGGACTAGGCTGTTTCATTTTTCCCCTTGCTAAAAATCCGTAGAAAGGTCACACTAAGTATTTTTTCATTCTACGCAATATTTGTGTTCAGTATTCAAAAACAGTACACATATTTCTTTTAAAAATGTAGTTGTTTTAACAATACAGGAATATTTACAAAACTGTGATTAAGCACATGAAAGTATAAAAGAAAAATCAAAGTTAAATCACCAAAAGTTAATTATACATAATGCACGTATCCACTGCATTACACGATTTCCTTCTTTATGTACGAAATTAATTCTAGTCTAAAAATATTTATGTAGTGGAAGCTACACAACCTCAATGTGCACAAGGTCCTGTTATCAATTCTCAATACAGTAAATAGGAGTACGTAGGTCTCATTGTTTAAAAATGCTGAGTTCAAGAATTCTTAAGCATAAACCTTTCTTTCTGGAATCTTTATAATTATGGAATTATTTTCAAGCCTCATCACTTTAAAACTTGCAGCAACTTGTGTAAAAACACTAACAGTCAACAAAGACTTATGTTGTAGTTTTTCAGCTGAGACATTATTCTAAATCAAAGACATTTTTATAAATAGAAAATGACATCACATATGAAAGCGTTTCTTCACTACTTAAGAACTATTTCTACGTAAAATTATTTAGCTAGAAAAGTATAGAAGCATGTAGGAACAGAGTAAAGACAAGTATAAAAAGGGCTGCCACAATTGCACAGAGACTTTTCCATCAGAACATCAAGGCACAAAGTCCTTAATACAGTATTGATATTTCATAATTAAGTCTTGTTTATTTTCAAATATCAAAATGCTACTATGCTGAAATATACTCTCCCAGAGCATGCATCTTTTCCTTCAGAAAGGTAGGTTAATAACAACGTGAAACACAGTTTTCCAAATAAACAGGAAATGGAGCACCTATATATCAAACCCTAAAAATATATTCTAGAATTTTTACTGTATGCAATGTTATAAAATATGTTACTTCTATTGTACTGGGAAATCTCAGTGAAAGATGTCTCAATAGAACCACAAAAATTTTCTACAATGTGGCACTGATACATGTAATACACTGTGATACATAACAAAAGTTAGCTATAAATATGAACCTGTGTTATAAACATGCATTTAATTTTAATACATCAGAATGTATTGAATGATTGAGTATTAACATATCAATATTGTATTTCTCTTCTGAGATTACTCATGGCTGCTCTCTGATGTAGAAGAACTAATACAGTCATTCATTCCATATTTCCATTACATATATACATCAATTCTCTCTCCTACATCTAGTACTCCACGGGTATCTTCAAAATCTTCATATTCTAGATTTTAAATTATTTCTCCAAGATAAATTCTGACTTTTGATACTGCTCTGAGAAGTGTTTATATCAATTACCTTCACATTATTTTCATAAATATATTTTTTGTCTTGTGCATTAAAAATACAGAGAATATAACCAGACCTAGGACAGATTCCTGTAAAATCATACTTAAGTAAATGCTCCTAATTGTAGTAATAACCTTTAGTATCTTTCTTCCAAATATGTTTCTTAACAAGTTGTATTTTTAACTCAATCACTTCATCTACAATGTATTAACTCTAGGTGGATGACTCATGCTTAATGCTTACTTTAGACTAGGGAAAAATATAACTTATTATTTTCAAATATTTATGTCATAGGTATCACATTCAATACTCAGTGAAAGAATTCTGAAATACGGCAGAATAAGGGTGATTAGTTTCATGAAAATAGAAGTTAACATATTGTGTTTTCTCTCAAAGCACAAGATAAAGAAACAGAAAGACAAAGAGTACATACAAATTTCAAATAATTCCTTCCTTGTAAGAACTATAAGTGCACTCTGAAGATTGTTCAGTATGTTCCCAGAGAGCACAGGAAAAAAATAACAACACTAAATATGGGAAAGTTAATTAGCGTTAGAATGGATTATAAATTAACATCCAGGAAAGTATAGACACCTTCTTGTATATACTTTAGAAAAAAGCTGAAAGAGTGAAAATTTAAGAAAAAATAGAAGCATGAAACTGAGCACCATAAAAAGGGAGTAAATCCATGTCCAAAAGAAAACCCTTTATTAAAACACACTAAAATGTGATAGATGACTTAGAAGGGCTCAGACATGTTAAAATTACAAAACTACTATGATCACACTGATCGGGTCCTTACATAACCTTATTTAGTTTGGGTTTTTTATTATTCCCTCAAAACAGAATCACTTAAAAGTGATTAGATGTAAACCAGTTTTAAGACGACTATTCATGGATTAGCAATACTGTTCAAACTATCAACTACTGCTAGTAGTAAGGAAAAAAATAGTAAACAAATAATTAACTGCAGGAACAACATCAAAATCAGAGTATTTATGTAGCATAATAAAAACAAAAAAATAGTGAATGTAACACTCAACATGGACATTTCAAAACTCACTTTACATAGCGAGCTGAGATTATATCCAAAGGTCTGTGCATTCCGAGAACCTGCATTCATGTAGTTTCCCATTAACAATACTAGTTCCAGCAGCTTGCTAAAGCTTTTACTCTTCTTTATCTCTTCACAGGCAGCACTGACAGCCATGATGTCAGGTTTGATGTTGTTCACCTGCTCCTCAAACTGAAGCTTAAAAAGAATAGCGCTGAGCCGTGGCCGTAGTCTCTTCACGTTGCTCATCTGATTGAAAAGAAAAATAGAAGATTTCCTTTAAAATTCATGGTACACTTTGGCACTGTACAAATGCATACGCTCTGAAATGATTTATTGGTGTGACAGGCTTGAAGAAGCAATATATCTGCTATAACTGATAGCAAATGAATGAATGAATGAGAGACACTTGGGTAAGCAACTGAAATCCCATCTTGTGGTTAATAGGAACTGCCCCCATCCTTTCCAAATAACTAGTATGTGTAAGCAATAAAAGATAAAGTGTCATCATATATCACATCTGTCAACTCATATACCAAATCCTATAAAACTAATCCAAGTTTATGACCCAGTAGTTGCAAAGGAATGAAAGTAGTCCACAAATTTTGTGTAACTCTGGATGTACCAAAACAAGACAAATCTCATTTTCTGGTGCAAATATTTGAAAGCTAACATCAATAAGAGCATATTATATACTTGCAGGAAAATAACAGTATTGAAAAAATCTCAGCTATGAAACATTTAATATAGTATACACTAATATATACCAATATTTATACCACCTACACTCCTATTTAGTAACATAATACAGTTCATTAGGTGCAGCTGAATGCTCCCAGGAAAACAGCTTCTGTAGATCATATACAAAAGTCTTGGCTTTTTCTATGATCATGTATTTTCAACAAAAATTTTGATCTTCTTATATCCTAGGTCACTGAATTCTCACTCCAGACATACTTTGCACAGTTTACTACATCCACACTATAAACACTAAAAAATTATCCAATGAGCTGCTTAACTTATTTTTCCCTGTCCCTGTTTTCCCATCAATTTCATGAATTCTGTAAGATTGCCTTCCTCATACTTGTCTTCTTTCTTCTTAAGGCAAGGTTCAAGACAGTAATTTCTTTACAATTCCCAGAATCATAAACTAAGCTTTTACCTTTTTTTTCTTAATAAGGAACACATTGTTTCCAGGTATCAGTACTTCTTGATGCAACAAAGAAGCAAAAACATTGGCACTTCTACAAAGCAGTAGGCTTCATATAATGGCCTTAAACTTTTGCCTTTAAATGATCCCCCTCCAAACCACAGTGATATCTAAGGTTTTACAGAGTATTTCTCAACACAGATCTAGTCTATCAATGTGAAAATTCTTCTGACAGTGCAACATTCATAAGTCATATGGCACTGATTAGCCCAAGAGACTCAGTGTAAAGGATAATGGTGACACTCCATCCATTTTCAGTGTAAAGTGAAACTGAAGGCTGTCTTATCCAAAGGGTTTGATATAGAAGCAGAAGAGGATGGAATTTACAATCTATTTTATTGGTTTTACTGTGACAGCAGAAGAAAATAAAATCGGGTAGAGTTAACATTTCATGTCACTAGACCATTTCAGAAATGCCTGCATAGCTATCCAGCCACATGATGATGTCTCATTGAAGTAAACACACTATTTGCATTTTAGTTCAGGTAAAAAATCTTGATTGTAAAATAAGAAATCATTTCCATTAGCTGGTTTTCATCATAGGGCAGAGCACATAATCAGGATGTCTTTCAGATGAAACTAAGTTGAAAATCAACTGTTGCACTTTAGTCCACTGACTGTATAAGTAAAACAATTAAAATGTACACTATGAACATTATTAGCTCAGTACCAACTGTAGGCAGATATTCTGTTCTCATACTACATGAAATAGCATCCAACATGTGGTAAAATTCTCACTTAGGAATGGATAAATAAGGATAATGGCACTTGAATTTGAACAGGGGATTTCACAGCAAAATAGAAAGAGAAATACCTAAATTCCACATGAAATTAACACAGTACTTAACAACTTTATACCCAATTTATTCGAAGAATAACTACATCAAAGAATATTAAGGCAGTGGACAGAGGCAAATGTCACAAATTCATTCTCCCAGCTCTGTCAGGAAGAATCACTATACCTTTACCTCAATTATCTTACTAAATTTGTATATGTACTACTACTTCTCAGCATCTTGAGAACAATGTTTTTAATTTAAAGTTTTGTCCTAAAGTTAACCAGAAAAAAATTGAGACTAGACCAGGAAAAAACACTCACAACATTCCATTGAAATTATCCAGATTTTTAGTATTTAATACCCTATTCAATGTGCAATAGAGATGATCATTAATGCGAAACCATAGAAACTAAAAAAACCGCAGTGTAAGTTGCATTGATTTTAAACAGTATTGAACTCAAGATACTACAGAATCACCAGATGTATAATCTATTTACTCTTGGCTTTTCAGACAGGCAGATCCTTGAAACTGAAATAATCACGCACTTTAGACCACAAAGATGTGTTGCACAAACATGAGCATGTACATCTGCATAAAAGATGCAAAGTTTTCATCAGAACCACTTGAACTACAAGGCATTCAAATGTCTGACATGTATGTAATTCATATGGTTGAATGTGGAAATGTGTAATCTAAAAAATTAGAAACAGGAACACATGCCAGAAGCACAGCAGAAATGTCACTGGGATTGTTATTATTGCTCTTACTTATTAGCATTGTTGCTGCTGTTGTTGTTAAAAATGCTCTGAAATCCATGCACAATGCATGTTGTTGGTATTATTTCTTCTATTTGCTAAGTCAATAACTGAAAAGGGAATACACAGAGTTCCCTTAGTAATATATGGCACTTTTTGTGACATGTAGTTCACAGGTATATGCAAACTGTAAAATCCATACAACCTACCACAAGAGAAGCTAAGAATCTAAGTGTTGCAATGCTGACCATCTTATATTAATTTATCTTATTATCTTATTTCTAATAATCAGCATATAAGGACGTAAGTTTACCTCAGTCTTGATAGTGGAATTCCAAAAACAAACAATCCATATAACTAAAACAAGAAGTCGAAGTAGAAGCCTATACATATCAGAGAACTCGGTGTAAAGGTAATGAATTGTTCTCCTTTTTAAGTTAATAGTCCACGAGAAGAGCCTCATACAAGCAAGTCCAAATGGGAACTGACTTATGAGTTGAGCTATGCAGTAGCAGCTCTCACAGATCTCACATCCAACAGCAAGACAGGTTCTTCTCTCAAATACTGCATAAATCACAAAGCAACTACAAGAATGTGCAGTCTGATATATGTGTACTCTCACTATGTGTACTCTCACTATCTTTTTCTGTTGATGTCAAGTAAAGGAAAGCATCTCAGAAGTTCCACTGACACTACATTTTGATCACCAAAGGGGTTTCATTCCTGTCACAAGCTCATAGAGAAAAACACTGCAAGTGCTTCAGTTTCATACCTTCTTTAAAAGGAGCAACAGTGCTGGGGCTGTCAGACCACCTGAAAATGTCCTTGTCAAAAAAATAAAATAACAGTTACAGCCAAGCTGACTAAAGAGAGCAAACTGGAACACCATTCCCTGTGGATAATGTATGCTTTGCACCATTGCAGCATCAGTGAACTCCTAAGAGTGTAGAGGTAAAAAGTGGGAATTCCTGACACTTATCTTTAGACCCAGGCACTTGAAAAGCGGGGAAAAAAAATCAGATAGGGAAGGACTGATACCTTAACAGATATTTTATCATGCTTGAAGAAAATAAAAGAATACCTGGCTCAATTTGAAAAGGACAGCGAACATGCCTAAACCTTAGTGAAAAACAGCAGCTTTCTGGAAAGATCGAACATTATTTCACAGTATGGGAAGTCAATCCACAATAAAAATCAGTATTTTTCTTGAAATGTTTTTATGGATACGTGGAAATAGCACTTATTTCTTCACCTTTGATGCACTCTTTTTCCTCAAGGAAATGATATTAAAGTCAAGAACTGCCAATACAAAATTAAAATTATGTAAGAGAAATCAAGCATATATAATCAAGTATATATAATCAAGTATATTTATATATATATACACACACACACATTCCTACTTGTATATGTTCATACACACATATATATATATGTATACATGCAAACAGTTGAACTAATGACTTTTCAGCCTTATTAGCAATGATAGAGAGCATGTCCTGTTACTCTGCTTCTCCAGCCTGAATTATAAACAGCTTGAATTTGAGCTACTGACTAAGTTTCTTGCAAATCCAGTATTTTCCTAAAGGACATTCAGGTCAGGATAGAAGGCAGTGTATTGTAAGTCACATGGGAACAACACCTATCAATTACCTCCTAGCTGCACACAGGCAGCCTTCTCTTGTCTGGTGGATGATGACCGTGCACTGATTCACAGTGCAGAAAATCCCTGGTACTGTTTTGGATTGCATTATGTTCAACAAAGATGGCCCAGCAAGATCAGCGAGCAGATCTCAGAATTGCCAATGGGGGCTACAACACAGCTGTCAAAATAAGCTGAGCTTACAGTCTTCATGCTGAAATTCACAGGAAGGTAAGTCCTGTGGAAAGAAAGTAGTCTCTTTTTTTTGTCTTATCCAAAAAATACAATTAGATGTACTGACACCTTGATCAGTATGGAATGCAGAGAGTTTTGGGTTTTTTCTCCAAGCTGAAACCAGACAATGATATTTTCTTAAAAAGGAACCTTTCAAGAAGGGGAGAGTCTGAATTTCCCAAATTCTTCTATTTTTAGCAGGCCTAACAGATGTCTGAAAGGCTATTTTCATTAAAAAACACATATGGAGCAGATGCTACTAGACTGAAAAGCTTTCCTCATGAGAAACCAAGTCAAGAGTTTAATATAGGTAAAAATCCTCTGTAAAACCTCTAATCCATACAGGTATCAAAAATAAATTAATTAACACCAGAAGTCAAGGGCAGATGTCATTGAGGAACTTAAAATCAAATATTATAGTATCAATCCAAATAGGAAAAAGTTTCTAAAAGTATATGTATTCCAGATTGAAAAATCTGATAAGCTTAACTACAATAAATGCCTCATTTTCTTCCTGGCTACTGCTAGGAATCCACCTCCTAATGAAAAATCTGCTATAAAGAATATCCCAAAACAGAGGTCATGAAGGCACATGGTCAAGGTCTGGATGAGAACATCTAAAAATCATGACAGCAAGTTTAGTACTTCCTATCAGGTTGAACCATCATAACAGTTCCCACATAAAAATGGAACTTGATGTTACATAGCTAGCAACTGATTCTGATGTCTTTGATGTGACAGACATGACCCATTTCAAAAAAGTTCAGGCCTACAGCAATTTGTATCTGGTATCATCTTCTCTACTGACCCAACAAGGTGTGTCCCAGTTAATTTCCTAAGAAGAAGATGTGTCAATGATCATAACTGTACTGGTAAGGAAGAAACATTCCACTGTAGAGCTTCTGTAGCCTGTCAATAGCAAATTTAGTAATGACGGGGGAATTTTTATCCACATGGTTATGTGGTGTATTTGGAACCACAGTTAATCTGTGGCAAAAACAGTCTGACATGTCACATAAGTGAATGCTGCAGTAGACAGTTTGCATGTCTTGGAGAAAGTTCCTCAGTTCTACAGAATGATCACAGGCAAAGCAAATGCTACAGCACTTGGAGTTCCATTGAGGTCTAAAGTTGGAAGCTCGAACAGGTGAAATATCTGCATATTAATTTCAAGCTCTGGGGATTTAAGAAGTACTGATCAGCCTCCAGGTTCTTTCAGCACAGCTGCCCTGCACTAGCCAGTCATTTGGATATCTAACTCAATTTACGTAGCTAAATTCCAAGAAATCCTGGAAGTTGTTGAATCAAAATGGCAGGATCATGGTCCTTACTCAACACAGAGGTGTTTTCTTTATGATGTGTAAAGCATGACATGAGCATTTGAGGGTTGCTTACATTACTAGTGAAAAAAAACATCAAATCAGATCCAGAACAGGCTCTTGACAGAATGACAAAAATGAATGGCTGGAAGTAAAAGATGGGGACCCTTCAGAAAAGTAACATTCCTGCTCTGAAGCTGTGGCCATATCTGCCAAGAAGAAAACTGAGATAGCCTATGTGTGTGCTAGAACAAACAAGAAGCATCCACTTAGCCACCTGAATTAGTATCAGGCAACAGTAAGACAAAAAAATTTAAACTCTTCTTCAGATTACCTACACAATTTTTTTTACTGGAACTAAACAGAGGTAAGAGAAAGACCTGCTTACTGAAGAATTTACAGGGGCACTCATCTATAATATGGCATCACAGTCTTTCACTCATGGAAAGGAAGTAATATGAGCCAACCCAATGGCAATTGAAAATACTCAGATCAGTGCGGATCATTCATGGTGGCCATTTTCAGAAGGTATTTCTGGAGCTTTGCTCTCTACCTTAGACCTAGGTTCAAGTTTTGAAATACATCAACATTACAGGAGTTAAGGATGTCCTCCTTCTCAAAAATACAGGTAACTTGACTGCAATCTGTCAAAGATTTTTTAACTCTCACAGATGGCATATGAGAGAAAGATAATTTTTGGCAACACTCCTGGAAAGGGTGGAAATACTGATAGAGAACACTGACAAGGCAGAGCATCAGACACACATGACATCTAGAAGACACAGAAGATAAGGTCTGCAGATAGAAATTAACACACTCAAAATATCTCACAGCCCAGACGCACCTCAGCACTTCGGAATTTTAAACAGACTGAAATGTCACTAGGTACAGCTGCATCCAAGTATTATGAAAAGCAGAGTAGAAGTCTGCAGAAACAGTGATAGTATGATTTTTTCCAGACAACAGTCAAAAAACCATTAATACATTTTGAGTTATCCTCAATGAGAACATACAGGTGAAACTATCAGCTGAATATGGAATTGATCAAATTAAGTGTCTGCTGAATTATTCAAGACAAACTAGCCTTCATTGGGCTTCACTCTAATCTTCAATTTACTCTAGTGAAATCTTTTCCTCTGGTACGAACTCATTAAAAACACATCCATCAGTGAACAAGTTGTGAAGCCACATGAGAACTACTTGCCAAATTCTATTTGGGCTAGCTGTCAGTGAATTTCATAAAGTCTGAACATCAATTATTTCTGAAACAATATTTTGTAATTCCCTCAATTTTATCTTTGAACAAATATAAGTGATCAAGGAAAAATATGTTTCATTTTTTTCTACTAGCAGCCAATATGGGAACATCTTTCCGAACATCTCAGATTACAAGAAAAGAAAGACAGTGGGAGCTATCACGTGTCTCTTGAGACTCTATTCTCTTATATAAAAACGCTAGTACACTAGCCTGCACCTGAGGTCAAATGTCTACTAATAGCATCCTGAGCATTTTTACATTAGAAGTGTTTATAAAAAGCATCAAAACTTTGATTTCTTAAATGGAATTGCATTTATGGAGTTCAAACTATACAAGAAATTTAATACAGACCAGGACCATTTTATACCACTGAGGATTGGAGGCACTGATGAGGCTACATAAAATCATAGAATCTTTTGTGTTGGATGGAATCTTAAAGATCATCTAGTTCCAACTCCGCTGCCATGGGTAGGACACCTTTCACTAAACCAGGTTGCTCTGAGCCTCGTTCAACATAGCTTTGAAAATTTCCAGGGATGAGGCATCCACATTCTCTGGGTAACTGTTCCAGTTGTCTCATGCTGAAATTCACTACTGGATTCAGCTCTATGCGTTCAGCATTATCAATCCAGACCTACTTTTTGGAATGATTCCTCGTGCAACAAATAGTTAAAATATGTTGGCATGAGTAGGCCTGAAGCCTTAGCATTGCTGTGTGGGCAAGAGAGGGAGGAGAGGCAGATGTGTGGTGCTGCAAAGTTGGGGAACTACAGTTACAGGACAGTGGGGTGGGGGGGCAGTGCAGCAAAGATCTGGAATCATCTGATATGGGACCAAACACTGCCATGTACCTCTGTGCCTCCAAAAATGCCTTGACGTGTCAGACCTAAAGGTGCATGGATGCCTGATAAAGAGCATCAAAACTGTGATTTCTTAAGTGGAATTGCATTTATGGAAATCAAATCATATAATAAGTTTAATATAGTCTAGGACAACGAATTACAGGCCCTGTAAATAAACAAGTGTACATTAAATCATAGAATGGAATTCTATGAGAATTCAGAACATTCAAGTTCTGAACAGCTGGAATATGCTTGTATCCAACTTCGTTATGAATAATATATTGATCAGTGGTATGGGAATAGTTCAGTAAAAATCCATTAAACAGACTACTGCACTCAAAGTATCAGTCATGATCAACACATCTAATTAGTAGTTATTATATCAACTTCACTGAAAACAAATGAGATTAATATTACTAAATTATCTACTCCTTAAATGTTTCCTTGATATGATGACAGACACTACACCAAAAATTAGGAAAAAATATTCTCTAAAACAATACTATTTTCTTAGTAGGAAATAACTACCTGCAAAACAAATCGACATTGCTAAAAGTCCTAAAGAAACATAATATTTATACTGTCCATTGAAGAAAGAACCAGGTAAGAAGTGTAAAAAACACTAAACACAACCTTCTCTCAACAGTTACCAAGATGAACATCTAGGTGAAACCCCATTCATCTCCAGTGGGTTTCATAATGCACAAAGATAATCTTCATCATTATCAACTTTTATAGAAGATTCTGCATGGTGCCAGTAAAGACAAGGTTGCGGGTTTGATCCCTACATGGGCTATTCCCTTAAGAGTTGGACTTGATGATCCTTGTGGATTCTTTCCAACTGAGAACATTCTGTGATTCTGTGGTAATCAATGAAACCACCAAGAAAATAATATGAAGGTTAAGGAAGTTTTAAAAAGTTTTGGAAGAAGTTTATTGCAGTAAGTAAAACCAAGTACAAAATAAGAACTATGGTAAAACAAAATGCAATTGAATATTTATTTTTTGTCAAGCACAAGTACCCTTCATCATAACTTTGAGCAAGGAATTATGACATTCAACATTTCAGTAAGATTAACATAATTAATGCAATTTAATGACATAGATAATGAATGGTGAAAGCCCTTCCCTGTCCTCCCCCCCCCCCAAAAAAAAAAACCACCAAAAACCAACAAACCACAACCCTAAAACAAAAACAAAGTTCCACAGTAATAGGTGATAATATCTGTGCTCTGAGACATCAGCTTGGAGTAAGTGAAAGAAAGAACCTAGCGGAAAATAAAGTAGTTTATCTAAAGAAAACCCAAAGCCTGGAAGAGAAGATAAGGGCCATAAAGGATTTATTTTATACTTACTGAAGAATGAACAGAAAATATAAAAATGAAAAATAACTTAAGAGAAGGCAGAAACCACAAAAGCACCTCATAGGGTCAATACAAAGGAAACAAATCCTCACAGTCACAAGACAAAACCCCAACCAAAATCCCAAAACCACAAGCCACACTCCTGAAGGGAACCTGAACTGTTTAGTCATGCCCTCAAGGTCTTTAGGCCAAGAACAAAAGTTAATTAACTTTGCTTGAAACATACAATACTGTAACAGTCACAGCAAGCCAATATTTCACTAAGTGTCTTGCTGTTTCTTTCAGAGTATCAAATCTTGACTTTCAATCCAAAGCCTGAAAGATAATGGGTTTCCATGATTTAAAAAAAAAAAAATCACACAAGTAGTAATTAGCCATTTACTCACTATTTAGCTTCTTCCTTAGGAATCAAATAATTTAATTGTTCTTTTAATCAGAATTTCAGAGCAAATTAACATGGAATATCCTAATTCTCTGAAAAAACATAACTACAAAACAGTACTCATCTAAAAGACTTCAAGTCTTGCATTTTGTATTCAAGTTTTACTCTCCTCATTTAAAACAGACAGCAAAAATGAGGCATAAACTGACATTTTAAAGGAAAAATAAACAAAACCAGCAATAATGTGAAGATTCACATTACCATCAACAGTGGCTTCCTAAGGAATGAGTAGAATTTCTCAGCCCGCTCCCTGGTCAACAATAAAAGAAAAGATACAAGAGAGCCAGATAGAGCATGAAGAACTTTGATGAAAAGTAAATGGATAGGATTCCATATTCAAAGAGTAAAAAAAGTGAGTGACTTATTCAAATTTTTCCCCATTGGAACAGAAACAAAAAATGTTTCATGTAATAAACATTGTAGCTTGTTCTGTGAAATCCCCTCTACTACACACATAGAAGGTGTGACATGACAGAAACTGTTCTTAGTTATGATGGGTTTTGGTCTTTGTGGACTTTGTTTTATGATGTTTTGCATGAAAAACCAGGAAAAGCATGGTCTTGTGCTTTTCAGTGGGAAACTGGTTGTTCCTTCAGAAAAGAAGCTCCACAAATTTTTGAGCTGTAAGAACTCTTATCATTATGTCAATTTATTTCATTTTTCTGAGTTATCACATTGCCTCAACTTTTTGAGACAAATTTATCAGAAGAAGTTGGGCCAGACGCAGCATAACTCTACCTACACTGTTACTGTCTAGCTCTTCTCATCAACTGACAGTTCCATCTAACTGAATAAGTTTTATTCCCACATGGGAAATTCCCTCAGATAAGATAATCTTAGCAATAACCACCTTAGGTTGAAACTCCAGGAATGGACAAGAAAAATCAAAGACTTGTATAGATATATGCACCAAGAAACTACATAGCATTACTCTGAGTTTGTCTGGATGAAGTAATTACCAATTATGAATTAGGAGTTATACAGAAATTAGATGTAAACCGTATTTCCACAAGAAGCATCAACTGCCAGCATTGAACTAGCATTTTCTTTTTTTCACTTCCAGTCTTCCTTTGTGAATTCAACCTCGAAGTCATTACAAACTTATCTTTCCAGGGGGAAGGGGAAAAGTGATTAGGTGTGCTCTTGACAGAACATGGTAGAAAACACAGGCAGCAGGAGGGAGAATAAGTTAACATGATTGCTATGACACTATTTTCTTCTCATTTATGTGAAGAATAGAAAGAAAAATACAAATGTAGAAAACTTCAGTGAAAAGGTTAAGATTTAATAATGCAAACAAAAGTAAGGCCAAATTATTTTAGTTATAGACATTCAAAAATAGCTCTGTATCTCCCAGTGAAATTTTGCACAGAAAATAATGAAAGTCTTTACAGATTTGGTTTGGTTTCTTTAGCAAAAGTAAATTACTTTTTTTAAACAAAGAGAATTCAAAATCATTCCAGCAGCAATATTTCAGTAATCAGGTCTTCTACATCCAAGGATATATCCAAAAAAAGTCCAATTGAAAGGCACTTGTACTCTTCTCCTGGTCTGGATCTCTTAACTTTAGGAAACACCGTCTTTTTTTTTTTTTTTTCTATAATATTATATTAAAACTCTCTTTCAAGAAAGGGGGAAAAAACAAACAAACAAACAAAAAACCAAACAAAACCCAACAACATGGGTAAAAAGGTGATAATAAACCAGAACTCACCACAATTCCAAACTGCTCTGGCTCAGACAAATTGTTATACTCATTCTTGAACTTGGACAACGCATTCAATTGTTCTTGTTCAGGGAGGTGTTTTATTAAATTCTATAAAGAAAAATAAAAATCTCAGACTCAATGTTGCTTCTATTATTGTAAACAAATGGGTTCACTTATGCATTATTACCACACACTCCAAAGACAAGACTCCTCCCTGAAGACAGCAGGCTGTACATAGCAATACACAAATTAAGGTAACTGAGAGTGTAAAAGATAAGTGATGCAATACTGCCAGCACGTGACACTGATTCTACACACATCTGTGGTATTTTTTAAACTGTATTTAAATGAAGAATATGTTTGATGGGCACTATGCAAACAGAACCCTTTGAAGCAAACAGAACAAGAACTTCAAGTATAACATAACCATCCAAAGGACAGCAAGAATTACTAATGCTAGATGAAATGTATTTTGAAAAAGAATAATAAATTTTCTAGCATTTCAAAATTTTAAACCCATTACACTTTACTTACTTCCTTAATTACACTACTACTTAGCCTGAAAACTTGCTAGAAGTAGTAAATTAGAGGTGAGACTCAGCTTCAGCTGAATTCAGAAGTCCACAAGGGGAGGTTGGACACATATAAGTGAATGTCATGTTAACATATGTAAGGGAATCAAACATTTCACCTTCATTGTTAATCTGAAGAAACCTCTGACTCCCTGGAGTTTCCTGAACACTTAGACACATATTATCTACATAAAGACACTCACATTTGGGCACCTGAACCCCACTCTAATTAGCTTCTGCTAAGCTGGCTAAAAATGGCTTTTTGGATGTTCTGGAAATAGAAAGCGTCTCAAACGTTTAATTACGGTATATAATATATATTGAGTCAGTAGCTCAGTCCTGTCCCTTCCCAAGATGACTGCTGCAACTACTAGGCAATAGTCGGAGTCCATACAGCCTGCTGTCTTTCTCAGATTATGACTCTTGTGTTTCTGTTTACACATTGATAAAGCTTCTGTCACAGTGAGAAAAACATGAGAGATATTTCCTTTCTTAAAACACTCCCTGGCCTACTGGTAAGATCACTCTCCTGCACTGAGCTGAAGATTCAATCTTTTAACACTGAAGCCAGTCTAGGAAACACAACCATCCCACTACCAATTACCATATTTCAAGAAAGAAACAAGAGCAATTCCAGCACTTCCCCATTACTTGATGGAAAAGGCAGACATTTTGGTTGCCAACATTTGTTTTATTACCTTTCAAGTAAATAGCTTTCATGATATCAGTGAGCAAAATAGAATTAGTTTCAGTTAGTGAACAGAATCTCCATCTGAAAATCTTAAAAAACCCCTAATTTTACCCACCAAAGATCCTAATTCCTTCTTTTGCAGGAAATTCTGCCAGTTAAGATACAAAAAAACACCTCTCTGGAGCCAGACAGATAAAAGACATACCTGTGCTTTGCTTAACATACTTCTTTAGTTTAAGAAGAATGGATTTTACTCTTTTAAGTAGTAGCTGAAAAATATCCCTAAATTAGTAGACTGGTTTAACAGAATGTTCATGCCCAAATAAGGATTTTGGTAAGAAAAGACAAAACTATTAAAAATGCATGAACAATGATGCTTAAAACAATAACACAAACTTAAATTTTAGGAGCTTGATTTGGATATGGATATTTGGTCAAACTGATTTTTAGTGGAACAGCAGTCATATATATCCTTACCACTGTTACATTTGGAAAATATTTTTGTAAAAAAGTCTACAGTTATTAATCACGGATAAAGATGTCTGGCACTAAATCAGTAAAGCTGAGCAAAAATGAAAGGGTACAAAATGTAAAAAGATACATTTTAAACTAGAAATTCATAAAACACTTACTTCTGGTTTTGATATCCAACATTCCCATAAACAGCTCTAAATATAATACAATTCCTTGATCTTTACTGAAATTAAAATGTTATTGTTTGATGCAGAAATAATTTTCATATAAAGAAAAAATGCCCACAAAACTTTCAAAAAACAAAAACAGTCAAGTGTTAGATTAATATTTTCACTATTGAGCATCAGAATATTAAAAAAAACCAACCAAAACTGAAGGAGCAACTGATATCAAAGCAGTTCTTATGGTGTTCAAATAGAGCTTTTGAACAGCTGCAGATTAAACACATTTTAAATATCAAATAAGGAATGAGCAGGAGAAAGAAATTTGACTAAGTCACTGGAAACATTTTAATAATTAGTCAATGAGTTTTTGGATTCTAAAATGACTTTTGGAGGTTTTACATTTTTAAGAACTAGATATAACTGAAGTGTGGTGTGGGGAGTGGGATGGAGACAGCTGAAGAGAAAATAAATTTTGTTTCTTAAGCCTAACAGGAGCTGGATTAAGAACAGATTTCTGGCAATGATATTAGAACCCACTCAGCACAACAGTTACAGCTAAACAGAAAAAAATGCTGAAATGCTGAAAGAAGAAATTCCTCAAAAGGAGAAGTACCATACTGTCTAAGGTAACTCATATGAATGAAGAAAATTAGCCATATGGTTGCAAATCTATGTATGCTTTCTCTCTTCTCAGAATGACAAAATACACGGAACACGTTTTCCTAGCATGGTCATAATGCATACTTGAAAAGAATTTTGAAGGTAGAAATAGAGACATACAGAGGGATCCTTAAAGTAATTTAGTAACCTAAGTACATATGAAGGTGGATACCAACTTTTTGAAGCAATGAGGCACATTGTTCTACCACTTTCAAAGAAAGATGGGTGTCTGAAATCCTTTTCAAGTTTAAACTCAGTCCCTTTTTCAAAGTTCTTATAGGGTTGTTTTACCCAGAAAATTGTTAAATATTATTACATCCAAACTTACAAACTAAATTTGAAGCCTAAGTTCCACTGAATTTTCCACCTGATTTAGGTCTTCAAGTGATTAATCACTTGGCAAAAAAATGCAGTCTATATTCTTGAGTGATTTACATGAATGTGTTCACACAGGATACTGCGCACATATGATCACTTGTATTCCATTCTACTGACTTTTACACAATCACAGCAGCTGCTAACACCACTGTACTCTTGTAGGATATAATGTCTCACTTTTGGCTCTTCATCTTCTCTTACCCTTTTCTTAAATAAAATTGTTCACTCCCCTCCAAAAGCAAACACAAAAGGGCTCAACCACTGTCAAAACAACTTTGGACTCAGTTTTGACGCCAGCTGCATAGAGAGGTTACTGGATACACTAACTTTCAACATACTTTACCGTTAATACCAATTAATAGAGCCACTGACAAAGATTATCAGAGTAGTGTCAAAAAGTTATACCCTATTATGTTGTTAGCCATGCCTACTGCAAAGCTCCAGTGAGGTTAGGGTCTGTTAGATGTTCTAAATATACTGAAAATTAGGCATTCTTTATCCCAAGGCATATATAATTATAATGAAAAAAATAGCCCACAGAATAAATTAAAAATAATTATACAAAAGCAAAAAACATTATCCATGAAAATAAATTTTCTCTTACATTACTGTAACTTCACACAGAAATATGCCACTAATCAACTACCCATTAATAGTTTGATAATTTTTTCCCTAGAGTCTAAATGCAAAAATAAGTTTTGCCTTCTTTAAATAACACACAGAGAAATTATCAAAATGACAGGTTTTCATATTTTTGATATATATAGCACTTATTTATACAGGTTGCTTCATTTAATGGTTGAGGATCTAATTTTTTTAAAAAGCTAAATTTTAACTGTTGAAAAACAGTGCTCAGAGCAAGCACAGACTGAGACAAAGTTTAAACTGAACATAACAGCAGAGCATATTCTATCTCTCAGATTTCATGCTACCATAGAGAATTTCTACTACTATACTGAACAAAACAAAACAAAGCAAAATAAAATAAAATAAAATAAAATAAAATAAAATAAAATAAAATAAAATAAAATAAAATAAAGATACATATCACTGTGCTCTTGAGCTTGAAGAAAACCTTGAAAAGGTGATCTAAGTGCAAATTAGACTAAAAAAACAACTTAGAAGTGTAAACTATGTTCATCTTAATAACCTTAAAGTAATAGTTTCAGTGCCAATATTAAGGGCATCATTGAACAAATGAATGAGAATTATACAATGACAATATATACTGTCACTGGAGATGATGGTTCATGCTTGTTCCTTTAAATACTTAAGAGAAACATCTCATTCTTCAATGAAGAAGGGAAAGTGAAGTCCAAATAGCTGAAGAGAGATTAAACATCTTTGAAATCCAAGTCACAAGAAGTGAGGGCAAAACTGCATGCAGGAAGAACATGGGCATGCTGAACATTGCAGTCTCCTCAATAAGATGTTACTTTGACATTCTGATTAGGTGGAAATTAATTTTGCAGGAAAACCATACAAATATAGATTTGTCTTGTTTTGACATCTGAATCTAAGTTCCCATGTGTTGCAGTACAAGCCGCATCTGAATTTCAGTGAGCCTTAGTGTAACAACTAATTTTATGACCCTGATACATGTACTTGTTTTAACTAATCAACACTGCTGTAAAAAGAGTATGTTTCTAAAAAGCCAATCTACCTTCAGCTTTCTTTCATGTTTCAGTAGGGACTGGTACCTATGTCTGTAACACACTTTTAAGTATGCCAAATAGATTAGCTATCTAAAACCTACACATTACTAGCAGATAGACAGTAATTATCAATTAGTGATATATATGTTTTGACATTTAAGAGCCATAATAGAAATAATTTGAAGTTCATCACAGTATGCCAGAGTCCTGTCCAAAGCACAGATAATTTTTCTAAAGACAGATCTTTTCAAATGTATTGATGCCCATCAAGATGACACAAGAATATGGCACATGACAGGCAATGACAAATTGAGAGAAGTCACTGTTGAATTCTAGGAAAGCAAGCCTCATGGGCCCTTAATGTGCACAGATGCTTAACTAAATGGTACACAGAAGGTGCAATTAAGTCCTTCATGGAGCTGGGCAACAGAAGACCAAGGTCACAAGTTATCACAACAGATTCCAGTTAGATAAACAAAGAAACATTTTCTACTACAAGTGTTCAACTCTGGAAAAGGTGTCCAGAAAGCCTGTGGCGTCTCCAGCCTTGGAGATACTAAAAAATCTATGGAAAAGGCCCTGATCAAACTGCTCTAGTTGACCTGGCTTTGAGCAGAGCCTTGGCTGAAATGACTTCAAGACACACTTTCCAATTTATTCTTCCCATGGTTCTAAAATTACTTGTGTTTATTTCATTAAATTAAATTAAATTAAATTAAATCATTTAGCTTTTCAACCCTTAAATATCACTGTATACAGAAGAACTTCCAGGTTCTTTTGGCACCTGTATTGGATTATGTAACCTGAAAATGTGTATTCTATTTCATCTGTTGAAAGCTGGTGTTTGGGAGATGTGTTATCCTCCTTGCTCCAGGTGGGCGGGAGGGGCGGATGCCTTCTGATAATGGCCCAACCATTAAAACCAGGTGGGGGAGTGTTTCTTATCTCTTTCACCACCCCTCCATCCTCCAGGGGGTCATCTTCTGATAATGGGCCATTAGGGCCCACCAATGACATGACACATTCCATCATCCCATTGTGAGAAGCTCCACACAGTGGGGGAGGAGCCAACTGTTCCTAGCTGGATAAAAACTGGGACTGAAGGACACAAGGGATCTGGTTTTTCCTCTGGATTCTGGAGGAAGATGAGACCCATCTCATCACCACTGGACTTTCTACAGGATCATCTCTGCTCCACAGAGCCACATCTGTTACTCCAGGAGGACTTATTTGGATGGCTTCCAACACTCTGAGCAACAGGGTGCCAGGTTGTATCCCTGACTCTTGCCAGGGTATTTTCCAGGATCTTTGTTTGCTTCCTTGCTTGTTTTTTTATACTACTACATTTGTATTTTCCTTTTTTTTTTTTTTTTTTTAATGTTCCTCGTAAAGAACTATTACTCCTATTTCCCATATCTTTGCCTGAGAGCGCCTAATTGCGAAATTATAATAATTTGGAGGAAAGGGGGTTACATTCTCCATTCCAAGGGAGGCTCTAGTTTTCCCTGGCAGACAATTGTCTTTCAAAACCAAGACAGTTCCACATAGAGTAATACTGACTTTGTGCTTTAAAAAAATAATATTAAAAGGGAAGACACTACCTAAATAAAATCCATGAAAGAGAAGTGGTGAATGCTGTAAATGCCCTAGGGCAAGATATTGGATATTACAGCTCTGACAAACAAAAAAATAACCAATGCTCTGACAAACAAAAAAATAATCAATCCAAACAAAACAGAGCTTTGTGCAGATAAGACAGAGGTAAAAACAAAGCAAAGAAAAACTTGGTAAGTAGGGAAGAAACAAAGCACCATATGTACCCAAGAAAAAGCCTCTATTTAGGTGTGGACCATGTGGAAAATTGAGAATATAAATTCAGCTGTGTCATAGTTAATACCATCCAAACCCCAAGCAGCCACTCACCCATTCTCCCCGCAGTGGGATCAGGAAGTGATTGGAAGGGTAAAAGCCAGAAAACTCACAGGATGAAATAAAACCATGCACACAAGCAAAGCACAGAACTCATTCACTGGTTCCCATGGGCTGGGAGGTATTTTCTGCCATCTTCAGGAAAGCTGGGCCCCATCACATGTAATGGTGACTTGAAAAGACAAACACCACCACTCTATCTCCCTTCCTCCTTCTTCCCCCCTCTTTAAATTCTTAGTATGATGCCATGTGGTCCAGAATATCCTCTATGTCATTTGGGGTCACCTGTCCTGGCTGTGTCTCCTCCCAGCCTCCCATACACACCCAGCGCCCTTGCCAGCCTGGCAGTACTAACAGCCGAAGAGGCCTTGGCTCTGTGCAAGCCCTGCTGAGCAATAACAAAAACATCTCTGTATTAACAACCCTGTGTTCAGCACAAATGCAAGCAGAGCCCCATACCATCCACTGTGAAGGAAGCTAACTCAATCCCAGCCAAAAACAACACAAACTGCTTTGATAAAACTATTAGCACTACAAATTAAAAAAAAAAAAAAAAAAAAAAAAAAAAAAAAAAAAAAAAAACACACAACTACCATTCACAGGAAAAGACTATTTATGCAGTTAATTATTAGCCAAAAGTTTACATCAAGGGGTCTTTTTAGTCACAGGTTTCTATTTACTGAGAAGCTTCTCTTGAAATGCTAGGATTTTAAGTGCCGTTTTTGTTACCTGAATCATGGACTCTGAGAGCTGTGTTTCATCTACTTCCAATATCATCATTTTGATCTCTTCATAAGGCACTCGGAAAGATCCAAGGAAAATCGCTAAAACAAAGATTCCATAAATAATGAAGAAAGCAAGACAACAATATCTTGCTTTTACTTAAAAAACAGCAGTGAAACAGGCCATAGCATCTCCAGATTAACAAACACTATGCCAAGTAATATAAGTAAGAGAGAACAATTTTTAATGTATTTTTAATTACTGTTCTCTTTCAATTCCAGCCTTCTCCATATCCGTTTGTTACATAGAACATCCAGCATCACAGAAGACTTCAATAAGCAGTCAGAGACAAGTCTACGCTGCAGAAGAATCACTGCTATTTACAGTATTTTGTGCTGAGGTAACAACTGTAATTTTTTCAATAGTCTTGTCAGAGCCTTCTCTTAAAGAAGCACCATGACAAACCAAACCCAAAGAAACAGAAAACGAAATATTCTTACAAGCACTCTTTATTTAGTCATCATAACACAATTATTTCTTATTTAATCTCTGCTGGCATTTACGAACCTATTCTTCCTAAAACTTATCTCCATCAAAACTTTATTTTCTTTGTTTGCATATTATTCCATAATACCAAGTATTGGCTAGTTTCTATAAAGTTCATGTGATGGGCAGACATGCTGCAGACATTTTCATCCTTTTGTTGACAAGGGATGAGGACACGCAGGGGAAGGGGCATCCAGTATTCCTTGACAAATTAATTGAAAATACAGATGCATTAGATACATAGCTGTAAGACTGCACTTCAATATTTCTTGAACAAGGAGTAATCTGTAACTGCTTTTGGGGTCTTTTTAAGTGTTTCAGTTGTGCAAACTCACATATTTGGGCTTAAAAACAATATGCACATATTTAAACACATTTTAAACAAGAAGTGGTTACCAGGCAATCACACAAGAGAGAAAGGCACTCTTATGGAATATTTATACATTACTCTGAAAAAAAAACAAAAAACCAAATCTACTTACACAAATTCTGTGCAATCTTAGGATCCAAAACTTTTAATTCTTTGATTCGTTTCTTAATGGATTTCTTTTCTTCAAAATCCTCCTCCTCTCTTTTTACTGCCAAAATAAACACAAATAAAATCATGGTTAATTCTTAATATTTAGAGGAAACATTCATGAATTCAGAAAGCATATTTGCCATCAAGCATAGCCAATTCACAGAGAAAAGATCATAAAACACAAAGACAAAAAATTGAGAGGCTTTGCATTTATTGCTTGTATTTCAAAACTTTTGCTCTTGAGTCAAATTTGCCAGCTTGTTAGCCTTCTAGTTTTTTGGTGGGTTTGTTTGTTTGTTTGTTTGGTTTTGTTTGTTTTGGGGTTTTTTTAATATATAAGACCTGAATAAACATGCTAATGTTAATTGTACAAATTCAGTCATATTTAAAATATCGTGCAGCATGCTCCAGTTACCCTGGCCAGACTAAGATTATTAATTGGGTTTTAACAATAACAAATCTTTAAAAACATGGCAATATGTCTCAACACTAAGACATCCATCTGTTTTTGTGGGTTTTTTTGTCTAACTATATGCACCAAAATTATCAAAGATCACCAGCTTATTAAAAAATTAACATTACCTTAGTATATAGATGAGTTGATATATACCTATATAGCCATATAGGTATATACATAGATCTATTTTCCTTCCCCCCTCAAAAATATGTATTTTTAAATATATGATGTAATCACATTATTACAAAATACCATAAAGACAAAGTGATTGCATAAATATATATTAACATTGCTGGAGATTTTGGCTCATTCTTCCTTTTAATAATTCATACATATAGGATCTCTCAAATACATTGTGTAAGCTGAATTTATTACTCATTAGTCACACATTGTCATAAGAATTTCGCTTAAAATAACAACATAGGCTTGATAAAGTATTAGTAGGAATTATTATGCAAACAAACTAAAAAGCGAAAACCACACAAATCTTTCCTTAAATATGATCTGGTATTGTATTATTTTACAATAATACATAATAGAATACTCTTTTTTAAACTTTTCTTTCTTCCTTCCCCCTAGCACAAATTTTCACTGTCAAATGTTATTTACCAAATATATTGGCACTGCTTATCTAATTCTGTATACTATTTCACAAATTAAATTAGTTTTCAAGTTTTTACAGTATGATTGTTCCAAATTAAGTTATACATGCTTCAAATATTTGAGAGTAGAAAATATGCTACAGTAATATAATGTGCTACTGACTTCCAAAGGAGATAGGTATAGATGAGAAGTCCTATCAAGGAGACATAGGATTAAAATTTCTTGATCAGTAATGATGCTTGACAAAACTAGACATAAGCATGAATTATCAAGAGGATTTCCCTAAGCTGAAATTAATTCTGAAAATGCTAAGATAGATATTTAAGAGCTATATCATTCTTAAAAAATGTTTTTCAAAGCACGATAAATTTTGCCAAGGATTGGGACACAGACTAAATGACCTCTTGTGTCTTTGAGCTTTGTTGTCTAGGATACAACCAAAGAGATAACAAATTCAAGACCTTGCACAAGGGTTGAAGGAACCAGATTCAAGTCCCTTCCCTGTAAGTGGAGACACAAACTTGAATGATCTCCTAAATCACTTTTGATACTCTACACCTGCTAGGCAGCACAATGCTCCTGAGAACATGTCACAGTGCAGAAAAGAATCTGTATTCTGCAAAAATGAAATCACTAAACTACGACATAAAGCAGTCCTTAGAAGAAGGACTGATAACCAGGGTCCTAGATATGGGTTACAGAGCCACAATCCTCCTCTTTTGTCTGTTCCCAGTCTACCCACAAAATCCTCTTGGCCTTGAATTTCTTTTAGCACAGATTTAACAGAATGGTTAGCACATTCCTGTAACAGGAAAAACTACACACCCTGCTTACTACACATGTGAAAGCAAAAGTCGGTTTTCACCACCAGTGTGTGAACGCTATAGCTCAGGTTCCAAAGGAACAGAATGACATTAAAGCTACTGTATAAAAAGAAGGTTTCCACTAAAGGTTCACTTTTTCTGATTATGCTTGAAGAAGAGCCCTTACTGAACCCAGAAGGGTATGTCAAGGAGCTGCAGATACCAGAATCACATGATTGTTTTCTCCTGTAGTTACACACTTTAACAGACCTCTCAAATTTCTTAACTTCTTCAACTACACACTGAAAACAGTGACTCTAAAAACATTAATTTTGAGTTGCTTCAAAGACTTATCAACTCTAGAACTGCAGATTCTCCTAGAAGACCTGTAGCATGGGTTCCAAGCAATTTTCATGCCTTAATGAAAATACAGTAAAATGTTTTACAGCTACCTTGGAACTTTACAAGAAACAAAATAATTTCCTTTGTAGTCACAATAAAAACAAATTATCTAAATTTAGTAATTGGCTTAAATGTGCCCTGACAGCCTCAAACTGGACACTAATAGGGACAGAAATGAAAGAAAGAAAGATTGCTTGTTCCAGCAGTAGAAAGCAAAATCCGTTCATTAGGAGTCTTATAACTGAGATAATACGGATACATAAATGTGCAAAAAGAATTTATGGTTAAACATGTACTACTTAATTCCCTACTTCAAAGTCAAGAGACAATGATCCAAATGAACTGGCTAATAGCCTCAGAAATTTTCACCCATGAGGAGGTTATGCAGAATGTTACAGCACTACTTAAGGCATCACAAAGCTAAGGAAAAACCTAAGCATAGAACATATCTACTCTAGGAAACTCATGCAGGAATTGTATGCAGAGCTCTACAACCATGCAACAAACTAAATTACTGCAAACTTACATGATACTTCTTCAGCAGAATTCAGGTCACATCCTTATGTAGTTGTCAGCAATAAGAAGCAGAGGACATGTATTACTTTTCTTGCTGGTTTGAAATGTCGCACTTCCCACTGAAAACTCTGATACTTCTACTGCCTCTAGAAAATTTTACCTCCTTTGCTTATGTCCTGGTTTTGGACAAGACTGGGTCATGCAGAGCCATGGCCCTAGCATGTGAGCAATGTTTTGTCAGTAGTATCTCATCTGATGCTCCTGCTCTGCCCTCTCAGGCTGAGAAACAAAGTGTTAGAGCACTTTGAAACACACATAATACACCTCCCACCCTTCGCAGTTCCTCCTATCTTCACATCCCACATCCTTATTAACAAGACTCTAAAATTAACAGATGTGGTTGCCAACATACAACAAAAATACCTACCTCAAAGGAGTTTTAGATACTGGACAGATTGTTTTTACTGTCTACTTCAAACTCAGATCCACATACACATTCAAATGTAGTCAACTACCTCCATCTGTGGCAATGACCTGACTGAAATTAGGGTCCTGAAAAGAGTGGTGACAGGACTGTTCTACAAATACTACAATTGGAAGCCTGCAGAACAGCACTTCATAAAATTGTGGACTGGATCCTATGGAGCTGCTCTGTAAAACTCTGAAATAATTACATTCTTGGTAAGTGCCACTGAAATAATCTACATTCATGAATTGCAATACACATTTCTACTTTTGCCACTGGTCTTGATAAAATCTGCTACTCACAATCTTTGTACGAAAAATCATGTCTGTGTATCTGTATGCTAAAGAAAAAAAATCTTCTAAAATACATCATCCTAGTGAAAAAAAAAAAATTGAAATACAAGCTTCAAAAGGAATATATCTGAACATTTATTTTTAAAAGTCTGAATTCCTATTTCAGATGAAGCTTGAAAATGACATTACACCAAACACTCAGAGGAGTTATTTTGTCGCTAAGTAAAGTTATTTAGTCACTAAGTAACAGAGCAGAAGATTACATGTGACCTTACACTTTTCCTAGTCTCTTAGCTAAGACGACTGTTGTTTTGCATTCTCTCTTCACTGGAAACTGAAAGAAAAAGCCTGGGGTCATGGACTCAAAGGGTGTACCCATACTGAGTGTCATTATGAAAGTAGATGCCTACTTCATCTGTATAGATCTCTAATTCTTAAAAGTAAATGATATCTTGTGCCCCATATAGCAGGGTATTTAACTGGAAAACCTGAAGTCTTCATATCCTAAAAGTTATCTGGAATCAAAGGAACAGATGTTTAATAGAAAATGAGGTTGTAGCTAAATAACAAATCCTGCAGAACTTCTTAGTTATTTGAAGCTAAAAGGTGGAGTGCCTTGGTATCAACCATTACTGAGGTTGGAAGTGACCTCTGGAGGTCATTTGGTCCAGTCCTCTTTCTTACACAAGGCTATCTACAGCGAGGTGCCCAGGACTATATTCAGGCAGCTTTTTGAATATGCCCAAGGGTGGAGAGAGAATCCAAAACCTCCACAAGTGCCAGTGCTCAGTCTCCCTCAAAGTAAAAAAAAAAACAAAAAAGTGGCTAGTGATGTTCAGGAGGAACCATGTGTTTCAGTTTGTGCCCACTGCCTCTTGTCCTGTCACTGGGCACTACTGAGAAGTGTCTGGCTCAATCCTCCTTGCACTCTCCCTTCAGGTATTTATGTAAACTGCAAGACCCTCCTGAGCCTCCCTTTCTCTATGTTAAACATTCACGGCTCTCTCAGCCTTTCCATACAGAAAGGGAGGCTTCAGGCCCTTCACTGTCTTACTGACCCTTAGTCAGACTTCTCTCAGTACATCCATGGCTCTCCTTCACTGGGAAGCCTCAAGTGGGACACAGTAGTCTAGGTGTGGTGACGCCAGCATTCAACTCAAAGGCCAGACAAGGAATACATGTCCTTTGGCTCACAAGACAGAAATTTTTGCAGGCTTGGATTGTTTTAACAGCTGCATGACTGCTGTCCTATAACATGACATACAACAGAACAAACATTTAGTCTCAAAAGAAAATAAAAATAAAAAGGCCACCACCAAGCCTATTACCTAGACCATGACACTACACAGGTGCCATCAGCTCCACTTGCATATTTCATATTGAGTTGTTTGCCAGCACAGTAATCTGTGCCCATCTATTTGAAATACAAAAGAAATTGTGAACTAGATCTAAGGGTTTTTTACAATAGCATTGAAAACACCTTCCTTTTTTAATGAAAACCAGGATAAAATAAGGTTACCAGGCATAGCCCACAGAAGTAGGAAGGATACCTGAACACTGAAATACCAGGAAGCTTTCCAAACTAAGCAACCTAAGGTGTTATCAACATAACTGTTAGCATCACGGACTGCTAATCACTTAAAGATCTGTTTTAAATGATAGTTCATTCTAAACCAAGAACATTATATGTTCACATATTTTTAACAGTAGCTGACAAAATTCTGAAGGGAAAACAAACAAACAAACAACAACAAAAAAACCCCACACACCAACCCTGTAGTCATATTTGTTAAGAAGTAAGAAGTAACTGAAATGCTCACAGAAATATGGCATAAAAAATCAGAATAAGAATTCTCTTAGTTACAATCTGAACACCTGCTGGGCTTTCCACTAGGACTGAAAGTTTTAACCAAGACTGATTCAACTCTTGGAAAGATCTGAAACTTCATTAATTCTTGTCTGAGGGGAAAGATAAAAGGGGTGGCTGAAAGGAGCTTTCTGCTACAGTGGAGTTCACTGGACAGGGAAAAGCAAAACATACTGCTGTTCCCAGCAGAACAGAGTCTAGTGCCAGTAGACACATAATTTTATAGTTTCCAGATCTCCCCATTCTAAGATATATTCCTACCATCAAGATTTAGATGTTTGGGCTTTACAAAGCTGTTCCATCACTTGTCAAAAGCATCAAAGGCTGAATAACAGATCTGAGTGCACTTGTACCCAAAGGGAGCACAGTTGATTCAAGAAATGCCATAACATTATTGATTGTAAAATGGAATGGCAACTGTTCCCCTCCACTATTTGGTGTTCAACAGTTACCTTTCATACGTTGTGGAATTTCAGAGCAAAATCTTTTCATTTAATAATCCTTGATAGATTGTCCTTCCACACATTTGTGTAATTGCCTTATAAACCTAAAACATTTTAAACTTTAAGTCCTTCAGCAAGGAATTCCAATTCTTAATTATGTATTGTACAAAGAAAGATTTCATTTTTATAATCTTGATTGGTTTTGCTGTACCTCTACCATACTTTTTATTAGAAAGAAGAAAGGAAACCACAAAAAGTATGCAGGATGTGGGCACAGCTTGAACTTTTACAATGACACTTTTACTTATTGTTTTCCTTTCCTAACAGTTCTCAAAACCCTATTTTGCCATTATTTCAGTCATTTATTAAATTGTTAACTAATTCTGCCATTTAACATTGATTATCTACAATACGTCCACCACTTGCATCAACTTTGGCAATTGCAGATATTCAAGCCTTTTTTAAATCTGTCATCACACTTGTCACCTTGCTTCCTTTCCTCTGATGCTGGCATAAGTTCAAGTAATAGTTTACACAGCACAGTTCATAGCTCAGCTGTTTCATCCTTCAGTTCCCTTAGAAGTCCAGGGTGACTACCAGCTGGTCTTAGCAATCTGTTACTGTCTACTTTATTGACCTATTCTAAAACTCACTCTACTGACCATGGAAGTTAGTTTCTTGATTTAATGTGGTGTTACCCCAAAGTCCAGCTTGGAGGTAAGTTCATTATTGGTCAAACAGAAACAATTCAGATCTTCAGCATATGGAAGCAGAAAAAAAGGTGTGTTACTCTTTTTTTTTTTTTTTTTTTTTCTTTTTTTTCCTTTGGAAGGCAGATAAGATGCCCTAAATCATACTTTTGAATAGCATTTTTATTACACCTTTATCCATGCTTAAAATTCACTAGTATGAAAATTTTAACACCTTAGCTCTAAATCACAAAGCAGTTACAATCAGAAACCTACTGAAGTCCTCAAAATTAAAATACAAGCATATATTCCTAAGTGAAACCTGCATGAAAAAGAGACACTCAAAGACATGGCTTCTGCTGCTTATAGATTTTATGTGGCATCTGTTAATTTTGTTTAATATGCTGCAGTCTCTCCATTTCCTTAACTATGGTTTGGGGTTTTTAAGTGAGTCTACTAGTTAGGTGTTTGGTTTTGGTTTTTTTTTTTTATCTTTTAATGAAGAATTTGTTACTTTGTTTGATATCAAAACTCTTTAAACTTTACTAATTAGCTCCTAGAAGCTGGACTTTGCTTATTTCTACACCAAAGTCCAATATACAAGCTAATTTTAGTTCTTCTTATTGTGCAAGTTTTGAAAATGTTGGTAGTAATTATTTATTCACAAGAATAAGTAGAAATATATTTTTCAATTTTATATCTTAATTTACTACACTGACAAAATTGCTTCACCATAATCATAACTTTCAATTTAATACAGATGTTTCCAGCCCTTGAGTTTTAAAGACTAGAAGTCTTTGAACATCTAGTAATTCAAGTTTTTTCACCTTTGGAGAAGGACTTGGTGGTGCTGGCGGATGAATGACTGGACACAACCTGGCAATGTGCGCTTGTGGCCCAGAAATCCATCTGCATCCTGGGCTGCATGTAAAGCAGTGCGGTCAAGAGATCAAAGGAGGTGATTCTGCCCCTCTACTCCACTCTGGTGAATCCCCACCTGGAGGGCTCTGGGGTCCCTAGTAGGAGCTCTGGGGTCCCCAGCACAGGAAAGACATGAACTTCCTGGAGCAGGTCCAGAGGAAGGCCACAAAAACAATCAGAGAGCTGCAGTGCTCCTATGAAGACAGGCTGAGAGAGCTGGGTTTGTTTATCTTGGAGAAGAGAAGCCTCCAGGGAGACCTTGCAGCTTTTGAATATTTAAAGGGGGCGTATGGAAAGTAGTGTCTGTTGTGACAGGACAAGGGCTTAAGCCTAAAAAGAGTTGATTTAGACTAGATATATAGGTGAAATTTTTTACAATGAGGATGAGGAAACACTGGAACAGGTTGCCTGGAGAAGTGGTGGATGCCTCATCCCCAGGAACATTTCAAGTCAGGGAAGATGTTGCTCAGAGAAATTTGATGTCATTCAAGATGTCCCTGCCCATTGCAGATGAGTTTGACTAGATGGCCTTTAAAAGTCCTTTCCAATCCCAAGTATTTTACGATTCCAAAAGTCATAGTATGAAGACACAGCTGAGCACTTCTGGAAACATATGGGAGTCCATTCTTTCCCCTACACACTCTGCTTTCCTCTTGTTTGCATATTCCTCGAATTTATGAAAAATGCAACATAATATTCAATGTACTTTAATAACTTCAACTGTCAAAAATTACTGAAAAATTAACAGGGGGAAGAAAAAGAGTTTGCTATCAAAGTAGCAAGTTTAATCAAAGCTCGTGGAGTAATCAAATGAGCACCAAAGTGCGGCAGACTACGTAACCAGAAGCAGGGCAGAAGACATCGTTCAGGCCTCTTCCCTTCAGCATCAATGAACTGACGTATGTCCTGTTGTTCAAAGAGCACCATCCTGTGATCCCAGCTGAGCAGAAGCTTGCAATGCATCTGAAAGAAGCTGTTCACCATTTTCCTATTTTTATCTGTATAGTGAATTCCAGAAGCTAGTTTTCAGTTGTGCCACTTCCCTGTACAGCCATATAAACAGTATCAAACAAGAAAGAGAATTGGTCTACCCTCATCTAGCAGCACCAGATTTGCCTGCCACTAAAATATGGCACAGAATAAATTCATTAAATTTGCTCTCAGGTAAATTATAAACAAAAATTACACATTTTCAATTAACCATTTGTTTTTAAGGGTCATTTCTCTCAGAACAACAGTACACTGTAACTGATAGGAGAGATGTTTTTCAGAATTGATTTAATCTTTGTTATTGTAAGATTTGAAGTTAACAAGCAGCATCTGAATATACACATATGTTGAAGATACATTTCTGACAGAGAAATTATTCAATCAAGATCTCATCTCCTTCCTTTAAACTATGGAGTTCATTTCACTTGTGTGAAATGGTGTTGTATAGTCTTACCAGCACCCAGCTCTCAAAATCAGTTTTACTAAATATTTTTATAGATGAACAATTCACAAGAAAGACTTTTTTTTTATTAGTTATTATGTAGAAGTAATTTCATTGCAGAACACATATTGCACTATACTTTATTCATCTGCAACTACTTTTCCTGAACAGTTTTATAAAGGGTACACTATGTATTCTCATGTTATTTTTAATTCTTTTATTAACCTCTGATATTAACTTAAAACAATTCAAGGTATTTCCAGGAGTAAAGCACTGCATTATGCTTTCAACCTAGTTCTTTGAGTGACTATGCAAAAAAACCCCAAGACATGGAAGTAAAATAGATGGAGTTGCGCAGGGGCAGGAATGAATGATCTGACATAAGAGGGACAAAAAACTTACTAAGCTACGACTGTCACCTCATAGCACTGTCAGTGCCTCACAAACCGCAAAGGCAGGGGCAGTACCAGCCTGACAAAGGACCGATCATTAACTTGTGACAAGAAACAGCAGTACATGGGCCTCCAAACTGAAAGGGCAAATGGACAAGAATAGCAAACCGGGATTATCAGGGAGGAGCTGGTGTATCCTGACTGAAACTGAATGAAGAGCTGTGGTCAGCAGTGGACTGCCAAATTACAAAGGCAGCAGGAAACCAGGGCTATCAGAGATAATAAAGAGCACTCCCACACTTCTCCCTAAAGTACCTCAAAGCACCTGAAGCAGGTCTGGAGATCAGGATGGAACACTTCTACCAATCTAAGACATGAAATACTGGTATATAGCCAGCCAGTGTGACTAGATCTCCAGGATGATGGCATTAGCTGAATAGCAATGGCCTTTCAGGTCAGTTGCCTGGGTTCAGAGTGAGACTGCTTACCCCTTGTTACAATCCCCGGGAGCTAGAAAATCTGGGAGGCAAGCCAAAAAAAAGGACAAATCACTGTGGATTTCACACTGCAACGTGCAACCCACCTTTTCCTCACACACCCTGATAAACCTGCTGTTTACAAACATTTACCTTATGTGGTGTATGGGAGCAGGAGAGAGAAAATAAAGGAATGTAAATCTATCAATTACTTGTAAATTTTTGCAACAATAACAGCAACTACTGTGTCGTCTAATAAATGTAAAATAGGAACTCATGGTCCAGAGTTCACTCCTAAAACAAAGCACAGCAGGGACATTTTTCATAATTTTGTTACATCTAGCTTCAAAATACTGAGGTATTTTTCTTAAAGAGGCATTTCCAAGGTAAGTGTGCCTGAATCTCTCTGAACTACTTGGCTGGAACCAATCTGAAGTTTCAATTTATTCATGACTAGTTTTTACTTTTTTCTTGTGGTTGAAACAGTTCTTTTCCATTTCTAATGCTCTTCTTAAAGAATAAAATATCTTAGCGCTACAACATGATCTTTGTGGTTTTTTAATTACATATTTCAAATCCATTTAATCTCTTCGCCTGATGATACCAGCAGCTTCTATGCATCTGTGATTTAATCTGCCTTGAGTCTGGGACAGTAGAACTAAAAGTCACATTACAAAGCATGACTTGTAAACATATTAATGTCAATGCTTCCCTACTGGAAACATTTCTGTGAAATCCAGGATTTGTTCTGCTCTTCTTCCCTTACCTCTATTTACTTTTTTTTGTAAACAACCTATATATATATATATATATATATATATATATATATATATATATATATAACCCAATATGTACAAAAACTGAAGTAAAAATCACAGATTCTAGTGCTAACTTAAGGTTTGTGTTCACACTTAAATTTCAGGCATGAGCACTTCCACTAAGTTCTGATTCCCTGACCGCAAGGGAAGTCAATGGAACAATGCCATGCTCCTACACAGTATCTAATGCATCTGAAAGGACTGGAGAAGGTTGATCTTGTTTCACACTGATTCTTTCTCAGGTGGTTAATCACCAGGTTTCTTTGCTTTCTTCTGATATAGCTACACTTGCACTAACACTCTCTATTCTCAAACACCACCAATACCCTGCTGTATTGGATTATGTAACCTAAAAATGTGTATTGTATTTCATCTGTTGAAAGCTGTTCTTTGGGAGATGTTTTATCCTTTTTACTCCAGGGGGGAGGTGGGCAGATGCCTTCTGATAATGGCCCAGCCATTAAATCCAGGTGGGGCAGTGTTTCTTATCTCTTTCACCACCCCTCCCTCCTCCAGGGGGTCATCTTCTGATAATGGGCCATTAGGGCCCACCAATGACATGACACATTCCATCATCCCATTGTGACATGCTCCACACAGTGGGGGAGGAGCCAACTGTTCCTAGCTAGATAAAAACTGGGACTGAAGGACACAAGGGATCTGGTTTTTCCATGGATTCTCAAAGGAAGACTGGACCCATCTCACCACCACTGGACTTTCCAGAGGACTATGTCTACTCCACAGAACCACATCTGGTACTCCAGGAGGATTTATTTGGACTGCTTCCAACACTCTGATCACCCGGGTGTCTGGTCGTATCCCTGACTCTGTCATGGTTTTTCCAGGATTTTTGTTTGCTAGCTTGTTTTTTTGTACTACTACATTTGTATTTTCTTTTTTTTTTTTTTAATAGTTCTAGTAAAGAGCTATTACTCCTATTTCCCATATCTTTGCCTGAAAGCCCCTAATTGAAAAATTATAATAATTTGGAGGGAAGGGGGTTTACATTCTCCATTCCAAGGGAGGCTCTATCTTTCCTTGGCAGACAACTATCTTTCAAAACCAAGACACCTGCCACCTTTAAGTCATCAGTCAGCTAGTATAGGTTTCCATAATCCACCATTAGCAGAGAAATGCCAGCAAGGCCACGCAAAGCCAGTTACAAAGTTTTTAGTGACTGCTACCTGCTTCGGTCCCGCTCTCTGTACTGCCCCCCCACCCGCAACATTCAGGTACACAGTGGCACCTCAACAGCATACTGGTAAACAACAGGTATGCAAATATAGTAGCATTTAGCAATGTAAACAAGGGATTGAACATGCTAAAATTTCTTTGTTATGTGAGAAGAGTTCTGTTTAAATACAAGCAGGTGAAGTTATAGTTAAAGGTTTTGTATAAAAGAAGTCCTGTGGTTTTGATTTTGTAGATCCTACATGTAGTATAAATATCCTGAGATTACTTGAAATGCACTTCAATAGAGCAAGCTCTTTCATAGTTAATGAGATTTAAAAGTAATATAAAATTTGCCAATCATACTTAATACAAATACTTAAGTATTTGGCTTTGTAACCAAATTTGTCTTTCTTCTACTCATCTAGCATCTGTAACATCCTGCCCTTCTTGAATTTGAAAATGCTTCCAAACTCTGCCATCACAAAGTTCAGACTTCTCTTAACACAAGCAACAAATTATTGAGACTATCTAATAAATATTCCCAAAACTGATCCTTCAGAAACTCTACTAATAGCCTCATAGTCCAATGCACCCTTTTCCAATACTCCCCACACCCTCTTAAACTTAACCTATTTTACAAGTCTGCAGCTAATCCCACTTCTCATTAATATTGGTACAACAGCAGTCCTACTGTGATCCAGAGGTTAAACTGATCATATTTTGTTTTGCTTAGAAAAACTGTCATCTTCTCCAAAAAACTAGAATTTTATCTACTGTCTAGCATAATTTATTTTTCATATGCTGAATCTGGCACACACTTCACTCTCCTTTTCTTTAATTTACCACTGTGTCTTTGATTATAATTTTGTGGAAAAACTGTTCACCGTTTCGGCATATCATTGGTAATGGACTAATGAATCTATGAAACAAAGTCCCCTGACATTTTTGAAAATAACCTCTAGAAAAGGTGCTGTCTTCTTTTCCCAGCAAAAATAAATATAAACCAGTATTCCCCTGCTATAACTACTAAATGATGCAAGATTCCCTTGCAATCATCACTAAATATCACACACAGTTTCTAATAAAAGCAGTGAAATGGATTTACATAACTGAATAAAGAAAAAAACAATAATGTTCCACAGTATAAGTTAAATTCAAAGTCCTTATGTGCACAAGCACTTCAAAAATTATGCTGAAACAAAATATGAATTTAGCCAACATTTTTTATTGCTAAAGCAAGAGCTGTCAATCAGTACATTTGTTTGCATGGTCTCATTAGAGTATATTGCCTCAATCTCAACAGTCATAGTGAAGAATGTTGAGAGCATAACTGTATCTACTTAACAAGCATTCATGCACCCTCATTAATTTTTTTCATCTCACTTTGAAGCATGACATAGCTCATACCAGAACAATAACTTGCTGATAATTGTTTGAGACAACAACTGGACAGGAACAGTGCAGAGGTGAACTTTCCTATAGATTATAGTGTGCCTCAGTGAATTACAATTAGCTTTAAAAGTCATCTGTCCTGTTCAGCAGCTTTCAAGATATTTCATCAGTAACTAAAGAAATCCTAACATATTTTAGGCTTTAATGACCCAGTTGCATTGTGTTTTCTAAGATAGAAATTTCTCTAGAACACGTGACAAATATTGAAATATGTGACCTCACAGCTCCATAGTATTTATCAAATTGTCACATGATATAAACGATAGCTTAGCTTGTATTTCATTAATTTAAATTCTAATAAAATAATAAGAATAATTAAAAACTAATCTAGCAAACAAAATAATTATAATACTCTCAAATCACAAAGCACCTTTACAAAACTCTGATGATAACTTTACTGTACGCCTCTGCAAGATCAGTGTTATATTTAGGAATATAACAAAACTATTCAGATCAAATACAAATCACAAAGAAAAAAGCTGTATATAGAGAAGTATAATTGTATTCCATAACAAGCTAAAGGAAAATAGACAATATATATACCTAACCTACGGTTATTATGATGTATTGATTAAAAAAACCAAACAAAATGAAAAACCCACACCACAGAATCTAACAAGATTACCCATAAAATAATGTCAAAAAAGTCTTTCAAATGTCTGTTTTAATACACTGCTATGTGCTGATAATGTTCCCTGTCTCTCCTAGAATCACTTCAATGCTGCATTTCTCTTGCTTTTGCTGCGCCAAAACTCAACCTTTTTTGAAGTCAGAGGATAACTTCCTCTACATTTATCTGTAGTTTCCCAGGAAATTGTTGAAATAGAAGTGGTCCATTTCAGCAACAGAAAAATCTCCATATTTAGAGAAATGTTATTTCTTCAAAATTATTCATAGTTAGAAGGCTGCCTTCATAATAAAAATGGGTTTTGTTTGTATTGTTATTATTAAATTATAGTTATCTGCAGAAATTACTGACTCTTTTTACTAGGATAAAAAGTTTGGTGATGAAAGAAAAGCTATAAAAATGAAAGCAGATTTTCAACAGAAAGTCTGACTTTAGATGCAGAAAAAAACCTGCATTGAAGATCCATTAGAAACCTACATCCTGACCAAATTCTTCAACTTGAAACAAGTAAATACATGGGCCTCCAGCAACAGATAGTGATGTCAATTTATGTAGAAGGATATTGTGCAAGGAAAAAACAATTTCAATTTAAAAAAAAAACAGACTTAAATTAAAATTTTCCACTGCCTTAGGAAACGACCACACATAATGACAGCGTGGAGACAGACCACTGCAACTATTCCAAACAGAATGCTGGACAAGCATCCTTACAAACAAACAAATGAAAGAAAGAAAGAAAGCTCGTACATTGTCGGGGGCTCCTTTTCAGGAGTTTAAATTCCCTGGCATTCAGGTGGTTTTAGAGTTCTGGCCCTCTGCAAAGCTCTGTGCCAAATGCAGTAAAAGACGGAGTCTTCAAGGTTACATGCTTCGTTTATTAGTTCTTATCTTACAATTTTCTCAGTGTCCAAAAGATGTTTGCCACGGCTCGGACATCTGGTGACTCCTCCTGTCTCTGGGCTGTCCTTATCTTTTATACTAATTGCTACGTATTTTTTATTTACTATTTATTACCAATGTCTATCACTATTACTAAAAAGGTCATCTTTTTACTCTGACCCAATCCTCAATAACTACTTTGTGCCAACGTCACTGCAGAAATGGAGTGAGGGAACAAGAAGGAAGAAGAAGGAGACAACGCCCTAAATTCTCCATCTTGCCCGATTCACTTCAACGCCAAAAATCCCAAACCCACTGTTTTTTCACCCTGTGATATACTAAACTACTATTTTTACACTCTTGTGGCCTGCAATGCTTCCTGCAGTGCAAGAAGCCTTTCCCATGGACTGAAATCAAATCCAGTGTCTCTCTGAGCCCTGGGCTCTGGGCTGGGGTCCCAGACCCCCCTGCCCAGGTCCCTGACCCTCCAGGGCAACCAAAGGAATGCCCTGGCCTCCAACATCACATGACTTACTTTTCTGCATCAAACAAGTCTTCAGGAAGCACGGAAGACTTCAGGTACAGTTTAAAACCAGCTGTTAATCAATTAATTGTTTTCTGTATCACCTACCTCCCAAAGGCAGCACTGAGAACAAATGCAGTTACAGCTTCTAGTGTAAGGGCACAAGTACACCATAGTCTTTGAGCCATTTCTTAAGGTATACATTAAGTCATCATAATCTTCCCCAAAGCTGGGGATGTTCCCATACAAACATGGAGCAAGAACTTTACTTTCAACCTCATATATTCAAAATTGAAAAAGTTACATCTGTACATATGGATAACATGCCTCAGTGAATTCCAATCACTGACAAGCAGTCTCTCTCTCTCTAACAGCTGTGTATCTCTCTACTGTGCTCTACTCATACACCATCCATTACCTGGAACAGCCTCCTGGAGTTTACAGAATAAATATCACTCTTTTAAAAGCAATATGATGCTTAGAGATATCAGCAAGAGAGTAGCTGGTAAAATCATAAATGCACTTGAAGCAACCAAAAAACACGCTATTATCATAAAGTTCTCTCCATATAGCAATCAATACTTATTCATCCTAAATCCCACCCATTTTCCTTGTAACAATGCCTGGTGCATCTCAAAATGAAGCCTTTTCGGGCTTCTACAGTACAGAATTTGACACACAACAGACGGGCTGTAAACATGATGTTTTGTTCTGGTTTAACTAGACCAATGTAAGTCAAGAATGAAGAGAAAGCAGTTGGACTTGTTGGTTGTGTTTCTCCTATGGCGTTTTTTTGGGGGTGGAGTCTGGGGGAAGCTGGATGGAGAGCTGGCGGGCAGGTGCTGGGAGTTTTGTTTTCCCAAACACTTAAGCATTGTTTATAGATATTAGACTATTAGAAATATAGACTATTGTTCTCACACTTCCAACACTTACTCTGGAAAGACTAAGTTCAAAAAGCTCTTAGACTTCCCATACTTACTCTGGAAAATGGAACTAAGAACAAGTCAAAGCTAACAGTGCTTTATGGCAGCACTTTATGGAAGAAGAGATGGTAGATGCAATTCTATCTACCCATTTGAGTTATTTTCTCCCCTAGGACTCCATTGGACCTCGAGTGCATCCAAAGACATATACCCACCACAATTTTAGATGGATAAACTTCTGGAAGAAAATTTCATCCAAAAATCTACACCAGAAAACAAAACAAAACAAAACAAAACAAAACAAAACAAAACAAAACAAAACAAAACAAAACAAAACAAAACAAACAACACTGCTAAAAATAAATAAATATTTATATATCATCTGTGCATTCTGGATGGATAAAGCTTTCTGCAAAGAAAAAGACAAAAAATTCAGCTCATGTTAAAACAAACACAAGCACCATGGCACCACAGCAGCTTAATGAAGCACAAGAATGGGAAAATGCCATATAGGCATAGGGAGAATTTTTTGGTTTCTGTCTTCAGAAATCAAGACTTCTAAAGATTATGCAGTCACCATTGAAGGTTCTTTGTCAGCTATGCTCCTGCCCTTCTCTCCTTCTTTTCCACTATCAGAGGTACAAACACTGAACACATCCAGGGAAGGAAGTAGTCTGAACTCTGTCCATAGTCAAATACAATGATCTGCCATCTATATGCAGGATGGAGATGATCATAGTTCAGTTCATAAACCTCTGAAGAAAAGGCTCTCTTTTTCATTTCGTTTTTTATAATACACTTTACATACACTTTACAAAACTCGGCTTAGTGATTTTAAATTCAGGCTAAGAATAGAAAAAGAAATACTGTGTCATAACAACATAGTCATAATGTCATGTTTTATAATTGAGGTGGTGGGTTTAAGAAGAACTGACTTGATTTATATTCAAAATCAGGACAGTAATTCCAACTTTTGTCTTTTTTATCCACTCTAAAAAATTAAGCCTTTGTTCCTCTAAAAGAAAATAGGAAGCTGTTGTCTCTTTGAAATCACTCAGCAGTTGAACTCAAAATGCCTTTTACCCAGTCAACCTGAAGAAAAATGTGGCTGTATTTACATTGTTTTATAAGAAGAAGTGAGGTTATACAGCAGTTTCCCACTTCCAAGCAGAGCCTTCAATTTTTCATGACTACTTTAAAACTGTCCACACTAATACCATAGATAACCAGGACTGTATTAGACAATGGAGAAATGCAAAATTATTCTTCCAAAGCTTTACAGTCCCTTTTAGCTGTCCTTCTTTCCATACTGCTTCAAATATTTGAAATAGTAAACCAAATAAATCAAAAAGATTGCCTAATGTTTCAAAAGTTAGGTCCCAAATACTAAGTCTGTACCATTGCAATGTTCAAAATTGACTCTATTCAGTAACATCTAAAACCAGATATGTTTCTCTATGCTATCCACTTTCAAAAATATGACACTAAGGTTAGAAATAGATGAGCTTACTCTAGCTCTATAATGTTATTTTTATTATTGTTGATCAGCTGCACCAACATAATTGATACATTATTAAGTGATTGGGATGTGCATTCGCCAGCAACAATTTCCCTTACTATCATCCAGGTTTTCAGTAGCAGACACTGAGCTCTGTACAACAATTTACTTCTAAAGCTATCTCACCACAAAAATGACCCAGAGGTGTCTTCTTGCATTTACTTTCAGAGAAAAATGCAATCACATAAGCTACAATTAAAAAAAAAAACCAAAACACAGAGCTGTTCAACTTTTAAAATATTCTTTTTTCTGCCCGCTTAACTTCAAATCCACACATAGATCTAGACTGACTATATGTGGCAGAGACATAATTTTAATTCTGTCAACAAATAAGTAAAGCTATTGTTGTTTACATTTACACTAAAATAGTGTACATATCTAGAAGCATAATTATTTATAAGCTATGTCCTGCATTTTATCTGAAGGTTGTTAGAAAAAAAAATCTTTTTTATGTATTAGAGAAATTTACAAAATATTACTTTATGATTTTACCTTGAAACCTATCATGAAAAAAGCCTTTTCTAAGAAAAACTGATACTTTGGCACAAGATGACATTTCTTCAACAGAAACTATAAAGGTAGCATTGTTGTAAATCTCGATGGATATATTTAAATCCACAAGTTAACTATAATAGAAAACACATTTTTAAAATCTGCTACTGTTTTAGATGGTGGGAAAAAAAATCTGTATTTAAAGCTGCATAGCCATTATTTTCAACACATCCTAAAAATCATATTTTTAACCAAATATTAAAAAAATCACAGTTCTAAAGTGCAACAAAAAAAGAAAGAAAAAATAAAGATGCTTTGATTCCTAATCTCTGAAACCATAGCATACATATCTATTTATTAAAAACACAGAGGTTGAAAGATTTAGAGAGAAGCAAATCAGCAACTTATCCAATATGATGTTAAGATCTGTTTTTAATATAAATATATGATGAGTAAAGCTTGCAATCTTATTTACATGTAGAATGGTCAAAGCAATATAAGACATAATACAGGCTGAAAAAAGATTCAAGAATATAGTTGCTATGGTGAAGACGAGGCAGCAGAAAGTCAAAAAGACATGCATAAATAGTTTTTAAAAGTATTTGGATACATAATGAAAGGATGTAGCACAAGAATGTCACATAAGACATTACACTGATTTCACATAATATATGCAAAATTAAAGAAAAACGTATAAAGATAGAAACATACACTGTCAACCTACTGAGAAATCTAAAACAATGCAGAACCAGACATTTAACAGATCATTACTACTTCTAGTAGAAAATAACAGTGCAAACTATAATTCTTGACCATTATTAAGTTTTTGTTAGAAGAGTAATCTTGTTGATTACAAAATGACTGCTTACATACATTTTTTAAAAATCATATTATATTGATATGACATATTCATTACTCAATAATGAGTGTCTGATTTAGTTTAAACCATTTGAGATCTAAGGTAACAGAACTGTTTATTTAATTTAAAGTAACTCAGCCATTTAACCATCAGGGAGATTTAAACATGCTAAAACTCAAAAATTTATCATCTTATTCTTAAGCAACTGATCATCTTTAAACACTGGTTTCACATCAAATAGCAACAGTAATACCAACAGCTATAATTCTGACCTACCTATTCTTACAAGTGCATGTAAAGTCCTCAAAGTAAAGACCGAAGTTTAAAATTAACTAGAATTAAGGAAACTAAGATGAAAAATTGAAGTTACAGTTAGCAGAATGTTTGGTTTGCTCTACTAAGGGAATGTCCACATCTCACATCTCTCTCTCCCTACAAGAATTATACTTTCTACCTCAACTAATCTACACTTCTTAGCCCCGTGGAAATAGACAGCGTATAAACTGAAGCATGCAGGCAGTTTGCAGGGTAAATGCACAAAGTGCATAGCTACTGTACTATGAGCATCTTAGAGATTTAGTCTCAAAAGTCCAAGAAGCAGGAGAATATATTTTTTCTCTGAAACACAGACTATCATTGCATGCATGTACACTTTTCTGAGAAAAGTCTCTGTGAAGGAACTCAACTTAGCATTTGAAACTTTATACATACGTAGCAATCGCGTTACAGGTGAGCGAGCTCTCAGTTGCACATGGTAACATTCCACTTGATAAAAATATGTCAAAATAGTTTCTGAGAAAAATCTGAACAAACCAGATTATTTATGTAAGGAAAGGAGCATTAATGTATCATTTAAACTTATAGAAACCAGCAAGTAACAAAGTAATCAATTTTTTAAAGTATTAGACAAATTGTACTGAACGCCAAATCTCCAGAGGACAAGGGAGTACTTGCACGATAAACAAATTACAGAGCTCTATAAAGCCAGCATCAATCAAGGTCACACAAAATCTCCATGTGGCTCGACTTGCCATATTTAATAAATAAATCCAGGTATTATCAAGCATAAACTTGTTAGTAGATTAACACAACATAGTCTACATTCTGTAGAAAAAAAGTTAATTAAGAATAAAGAACTTCTGTGCATAAGTCTGTACTGCAACTCCTCAGTAAGATAGATAATTAATAGCCTTACATACTTTGCAGTAGGAATTTATTAACTATCACAAATACTAGGCTTTCAGTCATACAATGAATATCAAAAGTAGCCTTCTGACAATAGCCTGAGGACTTCAGACCAAACACTAACAATTAGATTATGAGATGTTCTTTAAATTCAAGGGGTCACTCATACTGAAAAGTATGCTGAACCTCAGCAGAAAAAGATAAGGGAATTCAGTCACCCAGACCTTATTTCCCACCTTGACCTCTTTCCAGTATGTTAACATTGCTAAAAATAATTTTTAAAATGTTTTTAAAATTAAATACCAGCTCATACCATTAATGCTGGCTTCAATTCATAACAGAAACTACTCTTAAGTATTTCTATAATAAATTTTGCTAAAAACTCTGATAAACAATCTCAACCTACTTCCTAAGTACGCCTTTAAAAAATGTTAGAAAAATAACTAGTGAAAGATATCAAGTGTTCTAAAGCACAATGAAAGGCAGGTAATTTGTGGGGGGGGGTTGTGTTATTTTCTTTTTCTTGGAGGCAGGTGTTTAACAGCCAAGAAACCATAGTAATTTCTGAGTCTTCTATAGGCCAAGAGATCTGACTGACCTCATAGATTCAAACTGGATACAACTGGATTCTATCAAAATATTCTAGATTAGAAGTTTCTACATAACACACTATAGTTTACATCAAACTGTAAGATCACTTTAGACACATTTAAGGGTTGCCCAGTACATTAAAGCAGCTAAAGCAGGACATTAGGAAGAGTAAATGAGGTTTTAGAAGTTTCAGTACATTGTTGCGTCAAGCAAAAGATTACACTGTTACAGGGTATTCCCTATAAACTCATGAATCAACAATGCTAAGAATCTGTGAGCTCATCATACTAAACACTAAACTACCATAGTCTCAAGCCATAATGAGATTACAAATAAAGGTAAACGGAGCATACCTTTATTTAGATTATATGCTTTAATATACCCTGTAATAAGCAAATTATTCAACTCTGTTCAGAAGAGCATCCATTTAACTATGATTTTGGGCAGGTCTGACACAGAAAAAAATCTAATAAAAAGTAAGAAAAACATATAAAATGAGGCAATGATAATTTAGTTAATTTTATGACTTTATACACTGTTGATTAAAGTTCTGATTCTCTTGAAACAAGTCTTGAAAGGCAAGAACACTAACAAAGCCAAACAATTTATCAGAAACTGTAAGAGGTAAAATTGCTCTATTCATAACATACTCCTGAAGTATCTATGGCACAAGGAGATTGCATTACATACGTCTAGACACCAGATTATTTAGCTACCAGATTATTTTCTTTCCTTAGGGATACAAAGACATGACATAGCTTCTTATTGTAAGACTTATTAAATACCATTAACCAATACTTTTCAATAGCAATTTATAAGAAAATCAAGCCATTGGAAGTACCATGATTGATTCTTATCAATACACTTATCAACGTAGATCTGAACATAAAACAGAGAGAGGGTTTCAGGTTGATCTGGTTAATTACAGTAAATAATAACACCTGTTTTTTCCAGATTATAAAAATAATAAAATTAAACAGGGGAAAGTAACATATAGTGTTCTCAATGCTGCTTCTGATAGTGATGCACCTATCCAACTTTTTGAAAGATGCAAGCAGTTTGCATCTTTTTTTCTCTGAATAAACAAATTTGAAATATCAGTTATATACTAAAACCAGTAAAACTTGCTTGGTTATTTCAAGTCTGCTGTACTGCAGTGCTGGAACAAAGATACTGAAACTAAAGCATGTATTTCATTCTTAAAGGAAGTTTGACCTAGCAGTGCTGTCATTCATCCACAGGCTGATTTTGTGCAGAGTCCTTACTTCCTCCTATCGCTTTTCTGAAATCTACATTAAGAAAATTTATAATCTGTACTAGTTAATGTGATTTTCCCAGCTACTGTGTATCTTCACTTGTATTCAGCAATACAAAACTACCGGGTAAAAATACTTCCAAGAAACTTCATTTTTTTCATGTTTGCATTTATACAGTACTTTCCCTTTGCATCAATTTCCTCATATTTTAAAGTGTACTTTTTGTGAATTCACTGAACAGTCAGAGCCACACAAACTCTACAAAAAGGCACATGTTATTTATTTGTAGTCAGTGGTAAGAGATGTGCAGTAACATAAAATGTAAAGAGTTACGTAGTTCTCAACTCTGAAACTAGATAACGAGGATTCATTTCAAATCAGAAATATAACCCAGTTGTTTAGTTATAACATATAGATTATTTAGACAGACCAAAAAAATCCAACTTCAGTAGGAAAGCAAAGAAGATGCACACCAAACGTGCAAATCACCTTTTCCTCAGAAGTGGAGATTATAACTGAAGAACATATAGTAATTTTCCAAGAATACAAAAGTATTCTAATCTCAGAACAGTTTTTCACAATTTGCACATTAAAATCTTTTAATCACTACTATAAAAAATACAAAGAACTAAGTAAATTTAGTAATTTAGGTGCATCCACATGATTTAGAATCCACAAAAGAACCTTTTCCATTAATTCACAGCCAAAGTCCTTAGAAATATTTAAATATATGCTACCATTTTCTTTAAATTAAAATATTCTGTTAAAAGCTCTTTCTAATATGAAAGAGAAATATGAAAACTACGACACAAACAGGAATCAATGAAGCAATTGGATTCAGGGTTACAAGACAACAAGTGCTATTTCACTGAAAATAAATCTTGCAGGAAGTAACACTGACTTCACTTATCCAAAAAGTGCGAAAGAGTTTTGTAGTCAAAACTATGGCTGTGCATCTTCCAATTACAGAATCACATTTCTTCTGCATTATTACAGATGTACAATTGACATTACTTCCAACATTTGTATTTCTTAGGGTTTTCTCTCCTCTTTCACCAAACCTGTAATAGCTGTTCAGTAATACAGATCATTTACTGTACTATGAGACACTCTTGTGGTACATTAAGGAATGAAGTGATGAGCCAGTCATAAACAGAAACATTCAAACTCCAAAAGCATCCATTGTAAGCAAGCTTTAAGAATATTCACCATTTTAGAATATTTTATTAAAAAGCAAGCAGGATAGACCTGCAGCATTCACTCTCACGGAAATGCTGTTCTATCTGACACACTATTTGACAGAAGCTAAACAACAGAAATGTTGAAACTGTAAGTGAATTCTTGTCTTTGTTGGCTGGAGAACACATTAATAACCACATCACACTATAAAAGTGAATGTAATTTCTTTTTACCTTATTTTTAAAAGAGTATGTATTTCTGCAACAAAAATAGATATTTGATAATCTAATGTATCTACCTAAGTTGAAATATCAGACAAATATACTGTAAATATAGTTTTAGACTAATTCTAATTAGCATGTATTTAAACCTCCGTCCAGAAAGCTTCTCATTCCTCCAGAAATTCAGGCAAAGAAAATTTGTAAAATTAAAGCTACTTGAATTCCTGCTCCTCAAAGTCTGTAATAGAGTTCTATGAGACTGAAGATGATAAAGCCCCTATTACAGAGATTCTGCATAATTAGTCTAGTATGCGGATTCGGTTATTGTACACACCTTTTATGAGGAAAAATATAATTTATCATATGAGAACAATAATAATAGTATTTCTTTACTATCTCATCACACATCTTACATTAGCCACAATTTTTTAAATGCTGGAAAAAGACAAAAAGGGAAAAAATAAATCTATTTTGCACCAGTTGGAGTCTTTTCCGTATCATTTAGTTGGCATCTCCTAATGCTGTAGAATAGGATTTTATCCCTCTCTTTCTGTTACATTCATGTATGCATAATAGTTAACTACCCAGTCACTAGACTTTGAAGACTTTTGAGGAATTAGTCTAATCTTAGATGCATAAAAATTACTTAGTAGTTCTACTAGTAACAACACACTCATTCTATTTGACCTAAATATCATTGTATGTAAATGTGGTTCCTGCAGCAGAATTATAATTTGATTAAATATAAATTACTTCCCTCCCCCTCAAAATGCGGAATACAAATTATTACCCTAAGTAAACAGAAAACTTTAGCTGGTGATCAAAGAATAAGCCTTAGCTTCAGAGTCTGGAGTGCCATAAGTACCAAGAGCTATATGGACAGTCCAGAACAAACATCAAGAGTGGTACAAATTAACAATTTCTGTTGTTATTTTCAAGAATGTTAAGCATAACATAATTTACATTTCATCCTAAAGGCAAACATGAGTTCTAGCAAAATGAACCACGTTATTTTCTTGACAAATCAGAGGCACAGTAGCTCCTTCACACACGGAATGCTTTGTCCTTAATTTCTCCTATTCTTTTCACACTGACTTATTTTTGCCACTGTAGTTTCAGGAGGGCTTTATATGCCCAAATATGCTTCCTACTTTGAGTTTTAGTCTATACTCCCAGGTTCTCAGCAACAGAAACCTGGAGATCAGAATGTGTATTTCCAGTGCATATGAGTATCCTGTTCTCAAAAACCTATTTCTGTTGAAGTGGTTGAGATTCTTTCTGTTTATTATAAAGCATGTATCTGCACAACTCAGCTTCTGTCAGTATTTGTCCCTACTTGATCACTACCTCTTCCTTATTCTGCTGAATAAGGAAGAATCTCAGGTACATTCTGAGTCAACTTCTAGCAGCAAATAGATTCTATCTTCCCCTTTTTAAGATTTGAACAAGTCCATTTATCACCACTGCTTCTCTTCCATAGAGCATTAAAACAGCAGTTCACAGAACAGCAGTTCACACTACTAGATTAGTACTGAAAATCAACTTTCTCTTTTGGCTTTTTGCCCTTAAGGTGATCTAACCTGGTTTGGGTTTAGCTACATCTGTCCGTGTTTGTTTCTTTTCACAGCCACACTGCAGATCTGCTGAAATACGGATGCCAAGATTTTTGCTGCATTGTGCAACCATGCCTTGAATCCCAGTTTCTCTTCATGCATTCCAGCTACAGCTACTTTCCATTCTGTCAGCTTTGGTAGCAGCTTTTATTCCAACAACCTTGCTGAACACGGCTTTGATTTTTTTCATCCTCCCACTGTTTCAAATAGATGACCCAGTATTTCTCAAGACCTTACACTGAAATGCCATCAACAAAACCCAACATTCTGTTTCATATATCAAGTACATTGTAGTCAAACTTCAAGTGCCACATTACACCGCACAGTCTAGGAATGGCGGAGATAAGCAGTCACCCTAAGAAGGCTTTTTCCAGCCTCTTATCCTTGCCAGCTATACATATGCATTTACAATTTTAGAAAAAGGCATTTCTATATCAAAGGACAAGTCAGATTGCACAGCAGGAAACATTCAGTCCTTACAACTGTTAAGCTGAGTAATGCAGCACATGAAATTTCTAAGTTCCATTACTCAACTGATGTTAGAGGCAAGGTTGCAGAAGAACTATCTTGTGAGTTAAAAAGAAGAGTTCCACTAACTTGTAAAAATAGGGAGAATGGAGCAGCAAAGCCATAAAACAGAAATATGAAGTTGTTGAAAGCGACAGAATATGCTATCCATGCCCTCATTCTCCTAAATTTAAATGATACTGAATGCAAAAAAACTCATCCAGAAGAAGAATGTATCTAAAAACACAACTATTTCACTATAAATATTCAACTGTTGTGCCAGCCAACAACTACAACCGTGCAAACGCATCCTGCCCCGTTACAAAACTTTTCAGAATGTGGAACTAGATTATATCCTATGTAAATGAATATTTTGTTAAAGCTCTGATTTAAACTCCCAAAAATTCCTATGAATTCAGATCAAATAAATTCTCTCAATTCTTACGTAACCTTCAGAACCTGATTGCTCTTAATGGGGGGTACATCATCTACAGGACTTTACAAAAGTGCTTCATGGTGATGCTTATTTCATAAAAAAATTTTGAAAGAGCCCTGTTAAAATATCTATCAGCAAAATATCATGACAACATAGAGACTAGAAAAGCCTTTTTAGTTAGAATGAGGAAACGGTATGAGAAGTTTATCATGTTGAGATCATGCAGAGAACAGCAGCCCAAAATCAAAGCCTCTTTCACAAAAATTCATATGAAGTACTCAACTAACTGGTTTTTTTTTAATTAAGAACTCACTTTAATTAAGAAAATAAATTACGCATTAGATAAGGCCACATCATATTTACACAGTTAGCAGATAATGATGAGTATGCAATCTTAGGGGGTTTAAGGAAAGAAAATGTCTATAGCTACTTTTTTCATATGAATAACTTAAAATATTGTTTCAGTTGAACCTGATCAAGTGCAAACAGAACCAAAGACACTGCCAAGTATAATATTGCTTAAGTCTACATGGCATATCAGTGCCCAGGTACTGTCTAACAGCTGCCTAACTGGACATCACTGCTCCATTAACACATGATCTCCTTGATTTTTTTTTTTTTTTGTTTGTTTGTTTGTTTGTTTTTGTTTTTCTAAATGAATTGTCCTTGAAATGAATTTCTTCTGAAACAAGCCATTCACTGAAAAACTAAATGACAGATTTTCTAAAGGACAAAAACTAGTGCTCATGCAAATTTAAATGCTAATAATTTTCATCACCAGTGACTTTGAAGGTTTGCCAAATAAGGTTTGTTAAACATTTCTTGCATGTCAATTATTTTTCTCAGTTCACAATGAAAAAAGTCAGCAATAAAAGCAGCACTGTAATGAAGATTTTATTATACTCAAATATAGCTTTACCTTTAGTCAGTTATAAATGCTTGCAACATTAGATTGGAAATTCATCAAAAGCACTTAGTGCATAAATACGTAGCAAAACCAAATAAGAGGTAACCCCCCATGAAAATAGGTTTGTACCAGATGTAGAGTTTTATACCTCCTGTGTGATACAAACACTAGCAAATTAATTCATGCAGAATCCTCACCAGTATAGTAATAATTATATTGAAGATCTTAAAGTGAGTATTTTCATTAAATAAACAAAATTATTAGACTGAGCAGGGAGCACTGGGATGACTTTCCATAACTTGCATTTTAGGTTCCAAACTTGTTTTTCTGTTCTGTTGGTATTTATAGTTTAGGCTTTATGAAATTGAGTAGACTTTTTTTGACCCCTGTTACATGAAAATAATATCTACCTCCTCTAAGATCTTACTTGTTCACACTATGGAAACATTTTCCAGTAGAAATCAATAAAGGAATACTTTTTTTTGCTTCTAAAACATGAAGCCTTCAAAGGCTTTTTCTACCACAATGCTGGGAAATGGGAGTGGAGTGCTTTTGTTACCCTGAATATACTGTCATACTTTCATCAAACATGAAGTGACTGCAGACTGATACTGTATTTTGTGTGGAAATCAACTATTTAAAAAAAAAAAAAAAAAAAGAATCAGTTGTTTGAAAGAAAAAGGTAAAGGTGAACTAAAGGAACTACTCTGTCCAGGCACTTCACTGAGGAGAAAAGGCGAGCACTCAACTCAATCTGGTTTGAAGCTGACAGGAAATAACAGTCTGTGTGTAGAAGGTAAGAAACAGTCATTTAATAACAGCACATACTACAACTCTGTCAAAAAGAAAAAGAAAAGGTAAAATAAATTAAAATTAAGGTGTTTAGGTAGATGCTAACAAATGCTGTAACAAACTCTTCAATATCTTTTCACTATCTAACAAAGTAGTTCCTAATTAAAAATACAAATCAAAGTACTTTATCTAATAAAAGTTTTTCTAATCCTATTTACAACATCTGCTGACACTCTTTTCCAGTCCTACCAGAAGAACAATCTGATGTTACTCATGATTCTGACAGATTAGGGCACTGATGACACAGTCATTCAATAATTAATTCATTCACAGGAGAATTAATCCTAAGAAATTGTCAAAGAAGGAGAATAAAGAGGATAACAAGCCACAATTTTAGCTACCAAAAAATAAAACTACAGAAAAAAATTGCTATTGTCAGGCCATTTTAACCACTGCTATGCTAGTCTTTTTCAGGTTTTCTATTTTTTTGTCTGCCACACATTCATGGAGTTTTCTGAATATCAGAGTCAGGTTTTAGGAGTTATTCACATCCTACTTCTTTAAATACATTTAACTGTCTGAACAACTGAATGTTTCTCCTATCCATGACAGGACATCAGAAAAAATAAAATAAGTTGAATTAATTTTCCCTAAATAGTGTCTCTTTTGCTATGACAGTAATTGGTAAGTGATCTCCCTGCTTTTAATTCAACAGACAAGATTTTCTATTTTATCAGAGAGCAGTTGGGTGGGCATCTGGCAGCCATCCCAGCTCAATGCACCACAGAAGTATATTCACTCACTGATCCTTACACATCAATCACTACATAACAAATATTATTAGGTACAAATATTTAAAAAGGATAAGAGCAGATATCATTCTATTTTCTAAGAATATAAACAACTAACATAGTTACTACCAAACAACACTAAATATACAATCCACTCTCTCCATGTGAAGATGATACACTCAAGCTGGAAGATACCACTAACATTTCAAGGCTTTAGCTGCTGTTTCTTGCAAATGCTCATAACTTATTCCTGCCTTCTTCAGAAAGAAACTGTTTTTCCTTATTTCATTTTATATGCACAAATCTTTCTGAATAATTGTGCTTTCAGGATAGTTAGGATGATACTGAAAGGCAGCCAAACAAATGCATAACAGGCTTTCTTTACTTCTACTTATACAGTTACATTAAAAGGTAACTCAGGTTACTCAGTGCTGTATTATAGCAAAAGTTACTAAGCTGTATTGTTGGCAGTCTTATAGGTTTGTAATAATAAGATTCTACAAGAAGGACAGTGGAATTACCTCTGATAAATCCTCTGGAGAAGGAGGAAAATACAAGGTTAGTGGGCTCCACCTAATCTTTCAGATGGATAACAGCATGTTCTCTTGCTTAGGCAAGGCAGGCTGTGGCGTGTTAAACAGTACTAAACTGATTTATATTGCTAATTTGATTTTCTCGGTAGCATTTACTCTCTTTTCTGCTTTAAAATATTTGAGACTTAATTGGCATTATAGCACCTTAGGTCTTGATTTTTCTTACAGAGTATACAGGGGAGGAAAAAAAAATTAAAACTATATTGACCTTTTCAAGTCAAGTGCCAACAGAGATAGTACTCCCACAGAAGTGCTTTATTTCTGAATAATCAAGTCTGGCAGGAGCTCTGGTGTGATGGGATCAGACACTGCCATTTCCAATAAGATTAGGATGAAAATCTGTCCTAGTTGATAAAAAACAAAAAATAGAAAGAGAGAGATCATGCAATCTTTCTCTCTCTCGAGTGTACTAGATTAATTCCCTTTGATATCTAGAAAAGAAAGAACATTTCTAATTTTTTCATGCCATCTCCCATTAGCTGCAGTTATCTGCATATTGCTAAAAATAATGAAGAATTCACAAGTGATTTCTTGTATTTTTGATGTGCAATTTCAAATCCTCATTTGAACTTGATCACTTTAAACATAAGAGTCTTTGGATCGAGTCAAATCAACTTATTGGCAGCATATTTATAAATACGGCACATTAATTATAAAGCACATATGTAATGAAACCGCTAGCTTTGTTATATTTTGCCCACATGAGATGTCCAAATTGTCATTTTGGACTGAAATGCTTCAAGATTTCTTTTTTTGTTTAGAGATTGCCTTCTTGTGTACTATGCAACCTTCTTCTAAGTCTTGGAATCACCTTGGCAAACCACTTCAAGCACCCAAAGACTTACTGTAAACAATATGTAGCTGGTTCTCTCTTGTTATCCTGAACACATATCCCACATTGTGCCTAACCACTACAGTCTCATTAGATTAATTATACTTACTCAGAGACTTCAGCAACTGACTGCTATAATCTTCTCCACTCCAGTATTCTTCAAAGTAACTCCACAAACCCACTGTTTGCCTATTAAAATCTACCTTATTTCAGTACTCTAAGCCTTAAACATAGTAGTTTGAAGCTACTCCAAGCAACCTGGCATTCATATCAATGATTAAGAAACAAGAACTGCAGTAACAGAGGTTCCTAGAAAAGACATTATGCCAGCATTGCCACGTCTTATAATCCATTCTCCTCACTTAACAAAAGAGAAAGTTCATTCCTACAAATACAACCTTTCCTACTTCTTTTGGACCATTTATCCTTGAATTTTTCTAATGTTCTTTGAACCTACTGAAGTTTTGAAGTTGTCTCCAAGTGGTTCCACCAATTCCTTAGCTAGCTTCATTTACAAAAAATTAAATACACATTTCAAAAGCAGCTGCATGGTCCTTTGCAAGAAATTCAAGATTCAAAATGAGTATGTGAAGAATATCCTCTTTAGATTTATCTAGACATGAGTTTTCCCATTAACTTCACACTTTTATATTTTTAATGTTTTTTCTTGCAATACTATCTTGAACCTCCCTATCAAGACACATGCAGGTTTTTTTACCCCATAGCTTTAGCTGCTGGCAATTTTTTCTGTATTGCAAGACAAAGTTTACTCAAATCTTGGATATAGTTAAATCTCCCGCTTTATTATTACAAAATATTCAGCTTCTCTAATCTTTACATTTTCTCATCATATACATGTTATGATCCAAGAGCTAAGAATACAATATAATATTACTAGAAGGAATTTCCATTCACAAGGTTTTTCATGGAAGGCTTCTTTTTTCCTGCAAGATTTTCATGATTCTAGAGCTCATGCTATCTTTTATGCAAAATGTCAGTTCCCAGCCTGTACATCTAATAATTCCAGCAAAGTTAGCAGCATGTTAGCTTTACAGAACTATGATTATTCTTCCATCAGGCTTCCAGTGCATTACAAAGCAGTTGACACTCAATAATGAGCATCTGTGCTTGTTCATCTTATCTCAGGATTAAATAATATAAAAGCATATATAAGTTCCACATTGATATTTCACATATCAATTAACTTTAAGTCATATATACAGTTAATCAGTTTCCAAAAATTATAGTAAGAGATTCCTTTAAAACCATTGTTGCCAGAAAGGCTTTACACAGATTTTCTTCACTGGTCTGAGATCATGAGGATAACCCCGACTGGTTGTTCTTAAACTCTTGATATTTATTTCTTTTTCATGTCTCTTCTAACCACCCTTTACACCAATCCCTCTTTTTTGCCTTTAAAATGTATCAGATAACCAAAGATCAATCATGCAAACCATTCACATTCAGCACCTTATTTTCAGAACATGTCCATTACTTTTCTTTCCCCCCAGCCAGTGAGTAGTCATGGAGCTGTCAGAGGTACACAAAACCAACTCTACTCAGGTAACCAACTCACAACCAAAACCAGTGGCCAAAACAAAACCACAAGGGTAACCATGATGATAATCCAGTGACATTTCACAGGTTATGGGCTCACTGTGTCAGTCAGAGATATCGCCACGACATGGACAGGAACAATGGCCTTAAAGCACGCACTCACGCACGGACACACACGGAGGCCTCTCACTCAGGCTTTTAGGACAAAAGAGTTGGTTTGCCATTATGCCCTTGACTAAATTCTAAATCAATTTTAAAAAATCATATTTCATCTTCAGTAAGGTTCTATCAGAATACCACCAACAACTGATGCTTTGATACCTCATAATGTTCATCTCAAGGTTTTATAGTTATAAAACATGTTGCTTTCACAAAATTATTCAACTTTTGAAAAGTGACAAAACCAGCTTTATAACACACAAAAGAAAATACCCTACATCATCCATAGTCTATGAGGACTTTCCAGTATCACCATCAGCAAGCAGTACAGTGAAAACATTTCCTCTAGTAAAGTACCAAGACTGCTGCCAGCAGCAAGTCAAAGAAATGGTTATTTCCCCCTACTCCCCTTCTCACGAGATAATTCCCTACTCTCAGGGAGAAGTATATAGAGAACTTTGTATGGGTTTCTCTACCTCAAAAAAAATAAAGGTGCTTTGGAATGAGTACAACAGAAAATCATTAATATGATTAGAGGGGGCTGAGACATACAGATGCAGACAGGAAAGCTTGAGAAGGATAATAAAGGACAAGGGAAAACTTACTGTTGTCTCAAATGATCTGACAGAAGGCTGGAAATAAGAGGGAACCAGAATTCCTGGAAGTGCACAACAAGCAAGAGGAAATAGGCACACTTTTCAACGAAAGATATCCCAAAAGATGTCATGAAAAAAAAAAAAAATCACCACAATGACAAACATGGGAACAGGCTGTCCATCCCTTCACCCCCATCTTGAAAAATACCTCAAACTCAGCTGGAGAAGGTTCTGAGCAACATGAACTAATCTGGTCCCTTAAGAAAAAGTTGTTGGACTTTCAGATGACCTTCAGGGGTTTCTTCCATGGTTCATGTCTCTGAAGTATCTCTGGATATACTCAACAAAGGCTTCCTACAGTCTGATTGAAGCTAGGCCCTCTTTACTTCTTTATTCTTGTAACAGTATTTCTTTCATACCTCCATAACATCTTCAGTTTTTCAATTGCTTCAACACCCTTTCAGAATCAACATATTTTATAACTCCTATGCAAACATCTGCTGAATCTTCAAAACTATTCTTTACTGTTCTGTATTCTTTTTTCTAGTGAAAATTCCTCAGTGAATTATTTACTTAGACATAAGACTTCCTTTTCTAGATCAACGCTTATATGTTTTTGGCATATTAGCTGGCAAAATGCACCAACTGAATATTTGAGTACCACAATTTGATTTTATTTAATGATAATAAAATTCACTTAAAGCATCATTGAACATACTGATCCCCTCTTCCACTACCAGATACCACTTCTTATGCAAAGATTTAATGAAAAGATGCATAAGTAGACCCTTCAGCAGAGTGGAAACCAGCTCCTTCTTTGCATGCCATCAGTTGGCTACAAAATAATTTTCAATTTCTCATCTTTCTGCTTTTAGACACAAAGTTTTAGAAATAGTCAAGGACTGTTCCCAATTTGAGTGTAGTGAATAGCTTGTTGATTCTACTTAAGAGAGCCTGGTGCTAAATCTCCTCAAGATTGTGAAGAAAACTGTATGTCTCTGATTTCTTTGGTAAGTTTTGTTATAATCAGTAAATTAAGTATAAGCTACAAAGAAGTATCCCCTCTCTCCATGGTCATGAGAACAAAAGCAGTTGCTTTGCTGTCCCTTGTACTGGAATTCATGCTGTCAACAAGAGACCTGAGATCTGGTCCTGCCTACTAACATACATACGCATTCATTTAAAGTTCTGTAAACCACTCAACTTGAACAATGAAATTTAGTTCCATGTTGCCCTTTAAGCCCCTACTTGCTGTTCTAACTAAAATCTTTAGCATCTCCACTTCCTTTGAAAAATTAAGATGATGGCACACTTATATCACCCATGAGGGGTGAGAGAGATTTCAAAACATAAAAATAAAAAAAAAATTAAAAAATAGCAGTAAGCCTCACCTGTAAAAAGAAAAAAATTTGTCCATGGAGACCAGTCTTTAAATTGCTACACACACATACACACGTTTGGTATAAAAATGTACTTCACTGACTTTCCAGCTATAGATCCAGTAACTCTCTTCTGTTGGGTTTTGTCAAAACAATGTATTCAGTCCATTCAGTTAAATATTGAGGGATGTTAATCTTGTTAACTCTAATGTTCTTGCTGTCTGTGGAGACTCACAATCCTCTTCTGAGCCATTAACATGTTTGGCCTGAACATCATCTTGTCTCCCAAATTTTACTGTTTAATTACACAGAGGAAAGTATTTCCTCCAGTGGCTTTTAAAAACTTCCAACCTATTAATTCAGGGAACATTCTTGGGAATTATCCTAACATTATAAAGGCACCATAATTAGCTTCTAGGCTTATTCTAATAGATTCAAGCAAACATGCCTACGGTGAGGTTTTCTTGGCTTTTATCTTCGTACAGCGTTCTTAAGTATCAGCAGCAATAAGCTATAATACTTAAATCAGTAGAAACACTGCTAGGGCACAAAAATCATGCTTTGACAGCAGTGGAATAAAGTTCCTGGTTATGGTAAAAAAAAAGGGATAATATATACCAAAGCATACCCAAAAAAGGGAGAAAATTGAGAATGCCATGCCATTCTATTAATAAAAATATAAAAATAGAATTTTTAAAACAAAGTAAAAATACAATAACTCTGGTTCAATTTGCAAAGAAATGAAACATTACAGCCCTTTGGCTGCTCTAAACTTCTACAGCTCTGATACTAAAAACGAGGGAGAAAAAAACTGTGTCAGGAAGTAACATTTTATACATCAAAAGAATAACCTAAACTACTACTAAAATTACTTACTTCCAAGGAAAGAAGAAAAGTTTTAAAGCCAGGAATACTTTCAAATATTTTGTTCCTTCACAGCGCTTTAAAAGCTAAAGGAGCTAAGCAATTATCAAAGGAGATCTATGTTCCTACAGGTTTATCAGGAAGTAAAAAAATAAATCACTGACAGACTATAGTCCATCATGGATCCAACACACATCCATTATCATATCAATACTGAGGGTAAACACATCACCTTCTGGGCTCCAGATTGGATTTCAGTAATTTATGAAGGTAGTCTGATTTTTTTTTTTTTTTTTTAAATGTGATAAATAAAATCTGTAGTATCCAGAAGAATTTCTTGGATTTTTTTCCTATGAGGTATTCCTACAGGTCACACAATTTTTGTCATGCTTAAATAAAATAGCTCAATATTAATACTTTAAGCAGTCTAGGATTTTCAGACATTTCCCTTCATACATCCCACTTAGAAACAAGAACATTAATGTTATATTCTGAGGGTTTTTTCATGCATTTATTTAAGTCCCAAGAACGTTAAAGGTATCTCCAAAATCTGAAAATTAAATCCATCAGCTACTTACCCCTCTTTTGACAGCAAAACGTATGTTCCAATTTGCAAAGCATGTCAGCATTCTCATACTTGTCTTCTTCTGCCTTAACCCAAAAACAGGATTCTGTCATCTCCTGAGGCCTGATCTACAAGCAAGAGACAAAACAAAATTTTATTAATTATTTTGATACTATGCAAAAACTGTAAAGCCTAAAGCACTTTAAATATTTAAGACCTCTGTAAAATGTGAGATTTTAGTACACAACTCATCTTTAGAGTTGTTAATATATTACTCATTAAAAATAATAACCCTTAAAATAAGTGGGTTTGGAATAAAACTGATTCTAACAATGCAGACAACACACTCTGTTATCCAAGATCTAAAAGGAACAAATTAGCTTTGGTCTACATTTAAAACTTGGGCAAACGTCAAATAATCTCTGAACACAGTTGGTTTAACTAGATACTAAGTACCTTACTTTTCAGAATGTAGCTTTGATTACCTCATTAATTGTGAAAATCTCTTTACTGACTTATTTTGGTCTAAAGAATTATAGTTTCTAAACTCAGTAGATTGGTATACTTATCTTGTCACAGTAGAGAAGGAAAAAAAAAACAAAACCAAATCCAAGCAAACCTCAAATTGAGTCTATATTTCGTCAGACATTAAATTTATGTAAGTACATTTATACGACAGATAAACAGAGAGATCTGCATTCCTTCTTTCCTGTCCAGGCTAGATAGATTCAAGACACTGGTTTGGAAACTGTATAGCTATCAGTATAGCGCAGTGACTGATCCAACATAAAGAGTCTGCTGAAAAACAAGGCATAATAGGACCCAGGATCCTAATCCTAAGTTTGTTTTATTCTAGACCAGAACTGACTTTTCTAGGCATCTCATAATGTCAACAGATACTTGCCCAGATGATTCATGGGTTAATAAAACAGAATTTTCAGAAAACAACGAAAAGCTTAAAGACAGAAAGTATTCATATCTTACATAATTTTAACTAATGTATAAACTACTTATCTAGTCTTACTTCTGACAATCTATTTTCCCCAAGTTCAATGTCAGATTTTACATCAAGTATTTGTCATTAATCAATAGTACCTTAGACCAGTTGAGTCTTTTCATGGTAACCTCAGGTTTGAATTCTTTTTTAGGCTTCATTCCAAATGGCAAAGCACATGAAGGCGGGGACCACTGTATCCCAGGCAGGCCTGGTAGAGGCGGTGGTGGAGGAGCACCACCAAAACCCAGAGGAGCTCCCAAGCTGTTCAGAAGTGGTGGAGGAGGAGGGGGAGGCGGTGGTGGTGGAATTGCTCCATTAGAAGGCAGCGGTGGAGGAGGAGGGGGTGGAAACTGATGTGTTCCTGCGCCTTCCAGTGGAACAACAGATGCATCTCCTCGAGTTGATGGCAGAAAACCAGGCGGTACAGAGCCATACTGATAAGGACAATATTCTTACTCAGTTTCACAGTTTTATCAACAAAATGCTATAACAATCATAGTTTATAGATTAAATCCAGAAAGCCAGTTGAAAGTCAATGCCATTTGCCTTATATAGAACAGTCAAATAAGAATGATAACGAGCCAAACGTGCTTTTGATTTCATGATGGAAGTGTCACTATTTGAAGTAGACATTCAGACCTCAGGGGTGCACACCAAAAATGACAAACTGAATGGAAAGTGCTTCCCATTTCACTGACCATGAGTTAAGAAGGGTATGATAGATATCCTGAGATCTTATCTAGACTACCATGGTTTAGCTCAAATTAAAAAAAAACCCAACAACCTAGTCTCTGTTGTTTTCAGCCTACAGATGAGAGAGAAACATTCCAAGTACATAACAGAAAAATCTGAAGAGACAAATAATTCTGTTGAAACACAGGTATCTTCCAATGTAGAGGAATTCTCAGTCTACAGAATTGAAAACATGAAGCAATAATGAAAAAATATCCTTGCAAAAAATAAAGCTTCCTTACACACCAGCTTCTTATTACATATAGAAATGGAATCTATAATGTATCCAAATAGGATTAGGACTTCAGCCCATCTAATAAAATTACTTCTACTATTTGAAAAACTTCCATCATAGGTCTGCAACCATAAATAAGACAGTATCTGACAAAAAACAACAAAATATTTATCTACTGGTGATAGCACTAATTCCCTTTTCAACTAACTATGAGCTGAAACTCATTATTTTAGAAAATAGAGGGAAATACAATACACAAAAAGTTTAAAACTTCTAAAAGGAAATAGCTGAATATCAATAAATACAAATAAATGCATGCACAACAGTATGACAATGTTTTGAATTTCTGAATATAAGTATTGTTTACATTGACAAATAGACACCGAACAGTTGGACTCCAGAAATGAAACAAATACATCAATACATACCAAATGCAAGAAGAGAGTAAAGGAATGAGACCACGGGAAAAAATAGTCATAAGAGGTAGAAATCAACATGCTAAGTAGCAACTGATACCATCTAGAAGCCAAAGTTTTGTCTTTAGACAGATTTAAAAGTACTAAGTTGTACTAATCAATTACCTGACATTTACAAAACTTTTCATGTATCCCATAAACAACAGTGGGATAATTCACAGTATAAAAATTAATGAGCAGAATCATGTTATGTTCTCTGTCTTCATGTAAAAAAATTATATCTAACGCAGTGAATACCAGAAAAAACTAAAATAGGGAGGAGACCAATTTCACTTAAAAAAAGTATTTAAGTATGTTTTCAAGATACAGAAAAATATTTTCTTAATGAATGATGTGCCACTCTTACTATATTTGTTTATTTAGAATGCAACCATTTCTGTAATTGCTTTTGCTAAATGTTTGACTTTGACATTAACAATTTATTCTGACCAGAAACATGAATTAGAATGACATTTCGAAATAGACCAAAGCAGAGTTAAATTAATTTTCCTCACTCAGAAAATTAAAGAAGCTAATAAATATATTTTAAAAAACCCCTCTCATAAGCATTAAAATAAACCCCTAAAAGCATGTCTTTCTGATGCTTTCTTCTTTAGCCATTTTTAGACTGTGCTTCTTATTCCCAGAAATAAAGACACAACAAAAATCACCTGGTCACAGAGTCTCCTTACATAGATTTAAGAGTTGAAGTAGTTACAATTTAGCTCAAGTATTACTCTCAAAAAATCTGCACTATTCTTCTCCATCCCATTTTAAAATATCTACTTATGCTTGAAAATTGAAAAATTATCAGGAAGTGTTCTTATCCAGCCACAGGTTATTTCTTTCACTGTTGGATATCCATGGTAAGGCCTCAGTATAGCAAACTGCACAATAAGCAATTTCCTGCGGTGGGATAAAGATCACAATGATGAATGCTAATCTGAAAGCATAAGACTTATTACCCTATATGGTTAATTACTTTGGAAATCTATGACTCTGAAAGTGAAACCCAAATGAAACCTAAGAAACTAGTTTAATTAACTGAGCTCAGGCATAAAAGGATCATCTGGGAACTCACAGCTAATTAATGTCACATTACAATTATTTGTATAAAACAGAAAAAAGGAAACTAACATTCAATAATAATCGATAACAAAGATTCTTTGAAAAAACCCTCAACTGTACTATCAGAATCCAAAGAAGATGCAAAAGGAAGTCCCTTTTAAGTCCCAATTATTTCATACATTCATTTATACTGTCTTTTACCTGTGATTTAAAAGCTTGTAATTCTGTTTCAAGTTCATTGATTCTCTCCTCTTTTTTTTGAAGCAGGGCCTGGGTCTCCTGATGAACTACAAAATCTTTTTCAAACTAAGAAAAGAAAAAAAAAAAAAGAAAATTGTTGCTACCAGTCAGTTCTGCATAGTTTCTTTAAATTCCAACATTTCCTTTTGTGCTTCTTAAAATTCATTTAACAATACCAAGGACACATGCCTGCTATTCCAACTTCCATGTGTCCGCTGAGTGGAAGAATCATCTGTATCACCATTACAGGTCTTTACTACACGAAATGGCATAAAGACTTAATGTATATTAAGTTAGTCTTACAGAGTAATGGATGTACAGTAATACAGTCTGTAGATATGAGGGAGTCTGGTTTTATTCTCCCACTGTTTACTTTGTTAGGGAAACTGATAATGCGGAAATAAAGTATTCAGTTGGGGTTTTTTGTAACGAAAACTTAAATAATAGAAAGATTCTCAATTAAGGTTAACTACTTTACACCACTTGGCTTCCTAGTCTACAAGGAGCATCCAAATTCCCACTTTAACACAGAACTAATACTAAGTTGAAGTTAAAACCTATACCACACTTCAGTTACGCCATTCATTAGTCTATGGAATCCATGTCCACCTTATGACCACACGATGTAAAAACTACTTACTTTTCTGGAAAGTTCAGAAGCCCTCTCTTCACATTCTTCTAGTCTTGCTTTATCTACACAAACATCTTGAAAAAAAATCAACAAGTACACTTACACATACGCAGGGAACACAAGATTCTTAATCCCCTGTTCAGCTTCATATATGGAGGTATGATGCTGTAATCATTTCCAAACATAGTACTCACCTAGTAAGTGGCTGAAATTTATATCTAATCTCTTACGATACGTGAAATCTGGGTCTGTCCCACTTCGATGTAACACTATCTGTGACACACACTCTTCAATTAATTTGAAATACTGTGGACTAAAGACAGAAATGAGCTATTTTACAGCATATTTATTTATGAAGCTATACTTAAAATCTTGTCTATGAACAAAGTAAGGTCAAACGTTTTGGGCTGATTTGTTTCCATAGAAAGATAAAAGTTTCAAAGGAAAATTATGGTTGGTAGCTTATTACACAAAAAGTTTACAAAAAGCCTGAAAAAACAGTGGCCCTAAAGATACAATTCCTGTATTATAAAATCTACATCTCCCTTCCTATGGAAATATAGGAAGGAAAAACCGCCTCCTGCTTCCTCTCAGTAAAGAGAAGGCCCTTCCTTCAGCTTGATTCCACTAGTTTTGTGACTTTTGTAAGTACAAGTGCATTGCAGCCCTGCTTCAGTTACAAGGAATGAAAAACCTTGCTCGAAAATGCCAGGGGGTATGACAGCTGGTCACTTGCCCAGAACATGCAAGCTGTGAATTCAAACCTTTTCAGGTGGAAGAGGTCTAGCATAGATGTACCCATAGCAGGTAAGCACCCTTAACCTTTAAACATACATCTGTGCTAGACCTTGCCTGAAATGCAAGGTTATGCAGAATGCTGTGCAGAAAACAGATGGCCCCTGTTCAGTTCGTACCCCGTGCCTCCAGTATTTCCTCAGATAACACAACAGTTTTGGAAGGGAAGTATTTGTCAGCTTGAAACACTTAAAATTTTATTAACTGTTTCCCTGTAATTTATCTGATGAATTTTCCAGGAGATACAGATATGTCAAAACTAACCTATATTGTATATTGAAAATACTAAATTCCAATTCAAAAGTTACTCTACATTAGGCATATGTTCAGATTTCTGTATAAAGTGAGCTTCTTTGCATACTTGGTTTTGTTCTTTGACTCAAATACACCACAAAATTATAATGGTACTACCATGTTTTATAACTGATTAAGACATCTCTCCTGATCAGTCATACTTGCAATCAATAAGGATCAGCTCTTAACAAAAACAGTTTTCTATATTTATAAAATAAAATTATACACTAAGCAGCAGAGACAAAAACATATAGATGGCATTATTGATTCTTTTGATTCTTTTAAATGTGAGCTCACAAATTACAATCCACACCAAAAGACTAAAACCTATTATTAAATTTATGGAAGAAATATTCTATTAATGACTGAATAATAAAACAAAATTTCCATAACTAACATTTAACACAGCATTAAACGTACCGGATAAAATAATCATTTCTTATCAGTAAAAGATGTTGGAGAATAGAAAGAAAATATCCTTCGGCACTAGTGTCCTTAACTGTATTCCACAGCATGTTGTAAACATCATTTACTTCAGTGAAAGTGTTAAGGAGAATAATAACAAAGAATCAAAAAATTTCAGTCAAATGTTTATCGATAACTTCTTTAAACGGAAATTATAGCAGAAAAAAATCCATTATATGCTTTATTTTGTTCATGTTTGTCCGGCTGATATCATGGAATCATTTATGTTGGAATAGACCTCTAAGATGATCAAGTCCAACTATTAGCCAAGCACTGCCAAGTCCACCATTCAGCCATGCCACTACATGCCTCATCTACAAATCTTTTAAGTATCCCCAGGGATGGGGACTCCACCGCTTCCCTGGGCAGCCTATTTAAGTGCTTGACAATGTTTCTCTATGAAATTTTTCCTATTATCCGATCCAAACCTCACACGGCACACCTTGAGGTCCTTTCCTCTCATTCAGTCACTTGTTACTTGGGAGAAGTGACTGACACCCACCTCACTATAACCTCTTTTCAGGTAGTCATTGAGAGCAACAAGGCCCCCCTCCCATACTTCTCCAGAATAACCCCAGCTCTCTCAGCTGCTCCTCACAGGACTTGTGCTCCAGACCCTCCTCTGGACATGCTCCAGCCCTTCCATGTGCTTCTTGTGGGTGAGGCGCCCAAAACTGAGCGCAGAATTCAAGGTGTGACCTCACCAGTGCCAGTACAGGGGAATGATCCGTGTCCTGCTCCTGCCGGCCACACTGTTTCTGACACAAGCAAAGATTATATCAGCTCTCAAAAGGATATTCTAGTTCAGATCTAATATCTTCTAAACGATGAGAGAATTCAATCATGTCTTCTTCTTTATGCTCATTGAACACTTTCAGCTGAATATCTAGTGCTTCATTCTTTATACACTGTAGTTGCTGCAAAGAAGAAACAGTATAACGGCTTGCAAAATTAGCATTTCCATATGTAAATAAATGTATCTTTTTAATAAATTCTGTAAGTCAATGTTAGTTAGAAGCTTAAAATTACAAGAACTCATGAGTTAAGTTAAATATTCAAAAGCTAAACATAACTTCAGGCTGGCTTAAAATTTTTGCACTACAGTCTGTCACATGTTCTTAAGCAAAGTCATAAAATGCTGAGGAATCAGAATAAAGCTCAAGGAGCACATTTTGCCTTTTCATTCTTAAGGCTGATTCTTGTGTCTGACTGCTCTTTCCCAATCTTAATAAAATGCCTTTGAGAATAATTTATTACGACTTGTTCTCCCATTCCCCCTCTCAGGCTCAAATAATTAAAAAATTTAAATAGTAATGCAAAGAGAGATTACAAGATGCTTACCGGCAATATCTCTTTCAATCCACTGCGCATAAATTCATTTCTGATGTGAAGCCTAAAATCCAAGTCATCAGGAGATGTAACGAGAGCATTGATGAGCTGCATGCAAGCTACCTGTAACAGAATAAATAATAAACTATCTTGTTTCTTAGATTTCAATATGCATCACAATCAAAAAGATACAACAAACTAATAATTAGACATTACATCATTTCTAATTATAAAACTACTGTAATAGTATAACTAAGCTACTTAAATTCCTGATCAGCCACATGAGCTATAAATATCAAACTCTAGTTCACAAATTTCCATAAAAATGAAATATTTTCTCGCTCCATTGAATTTTGTCATTTTATACAAATATCAAGCTCCTTTAGCCAATGAACTTTAGCAGATAAAGCGTAATAGTGAACATATAAAAATCATTGCAAATATAGATTTATTTATACATATCTTATATATACATATATATAAGAAGTTAGTGACATAATACAGTCTGTGTACAGTGAAAAATTTTTTTTTTATGCTGGTTAATTAAACTGATCCTGAAGAATAGAATAGATTTTTTTCCATTTCTTGAAATAGTCATTCTTTAAACATACTGAGCATTATAGAATACTTCATGGGAATCACTCCTTCAGCTCAAAAGAAAGAACTGGGCCAACAAGTAGTCCCTCTTTTGAAAAATCAAGAGACTCATCTTGAAAACTTGTAGCCAGGAGCAGCAGGAATTCACTGCCCAGATTCACAAGCCTTTAGAACAATGGCAACTTACTGTTTGTATCTAATACGGATGTTTACAGCCATTATTTCAATTTTTACCCTCTTTATTGTTTGCACATTTTGCTTCAGTTTACAAAAAATACGTAACTCAAGTAATTCCAGCATTTTAATGGCTTTTTAAAAGCACCATACCTCTAGAATTCTATTTGGACCTTACAGACTGTGTAAGCAATTAAAGCAATCTGGTTCAAATACTCTTCTGTAAAGCCTTTTATAGTCTAAAAAAATGATGCATTATGCCAAAGGCAAAAGGTGATACCAGAAAGACACTATCCCAGTCATCTTCAAAGTATGCATAATTCCTAATTCTGAATTTACAAGAACAACTAGATGTGTGAGAAACAATAGCACCCGTTAGGTTTCCAGAAGGAACATGCTAAGATTACATAATAACACAGACCACAACCATTATCCCACCTTTACCCTACTGTGATGTATGTAAGCATGAGAGTAGCTTTATATATTATTTCAGCTGAACTGTTATGGAGGTGAATGGCAATTAGCATAGTTTAGGCCTGTTTGACTGCAGCGTTAGCCTATGTAGATGAACTTACTAGCTCTGACACTCTAGAAGAGAGCAGCTTAGTTATGAGACCAGAGACGTAACCAAGCCAAAATGAAAAGGAACAAAAGAGCATTCACTCTTCAAACATTCAAAGCTTTAAAAAAACCTGAGGACAAAGTAACTTTACTTGCTATTACATCCCAGTTTATACTGAAATGTATCTTGACACTGAAGAAAACAAAGACGGCAGAAATCATATTGACGTTTAAAAGGCCATTTTCAGGAAGATCTGGACAACTACAAGATTGGCAAGCTTGACTTTTTCTACAGTAGAAATATATTTTGTATAGTTGAGAACAAAACTAATGAGTAATATAAAAAAATAAAATATAATAAATAGACAGTATAAATAAATGGCTTTGCAAAGTAAAGTCCTATTTCATGAATCAATGAAAGGTGTTTGAAAGGCCCAAGGAGCAGGCAAGAATGCTCCAACCTAAGTCTGGACTTCAAAAATTTAAACAAGATTGCAAAATATCAAAACAATTCAGAAAAAATGTATAAAACAGCATGCTAAGTAGACAAAATCAAAAATTCTACCAATACTAAAAATATTGAATTTGATGGTTTAAAAGTTTGTAATTTTAAAAGATTCTATGGTTCAAAAATTATGTTGTTGCATTAAATTTTTTGAAGTTATGTCTCCTAGTGTTTTCCCCCCTGCCTCACTGTAAGTCTGTCTTTGTATGTTTTGTTAGCAAAGGGTTTAACAGACTTGGCAAGGCAATGAAAGCCTGTTCCTGTCCTTTCTCCATATTCTTTACAGTAAGGGCAATTAGATCATCATCTGATGAGTAAAAATAAAGAGCAATATACCTTTGGTGTGTTTTCTTTCAGAAAGGTATGGGCATTGTATTAGTAGCATTCAATTTTAAAAGAACTCAGTTAAATAGGAATATAGCTAACAATACCACAACACTGACTGTTTTGCTTCAAATAAAGTATGTTTTCTGGAGAAAGATCTTCCACATTTGGGGCTTCTTTGGAGTTATAAACAAGAAACAACCCTTGGTTATTCTCTTCTTATAAAGCTGCTAAAGTGATAACAATTTGAGCCTCTAACTGTCACAGTGGATTTTTCATCTTTGTAGTGCCTGTCAGAACAATTCTTATGATACTTCTCCTCCCTGAAATGTGTTATTTCCCTCATTTTATACAATTTGCTTCTGTACATACGTCTACAGTATTTTAAAAACTATGGGGAAAATGGGACTCCATTACCTTATCAATTATTTTCTTCAAATTCAAATAAAACCTCTGTATTACTCTTGAAGCCTATTTCTGTTCAAGTACTTTTTCCAAAGAGTTACATCTAATACATGTGTTACTGCCAAAGCATCACTCTACACTAGGTAACAAATAAGGGCGCTAACTCCAGCAAAGGAAACTCCAACAACCAAATAGGTATGGAAGATAAATACAAAAATATAATTCTCTTACATCTAAACATTGACAATACAATAACAAAAATTTTGAAACCAGCTAAGGTGCCCAGTCCACTTTTCAAAAGTAGACCGAATAAAATTTTCCAGGAATTGTCTCAGCAGCACCCAAGAGAGAAGAGATGTTCTGAAGCACAAACAAGTACTTTTGAACACAGAAAAAGTTCCTCATATTGAACATGTGACTGCAGTCCTCTACAGTCTTGTTTAGAACACGTGGCCTTGTAGCCCACTTTATTTTTGCTAGTAATAGGCTACAGGTTTTGTATGAAGCTAGCACCACATGCTTCCAGACCTCTCAGGCTTCACTGAGATTTGGCTTGCCTGTCTGGAGCTCAATTTTGACTTATTAATTGCAACAGGATTTGTCTAAGTAAGAGAATCACTATCACCCCACTAGTTGTACATTTTTCTTAGCCTTGTACAAGTCTCAGGCATAAAGTTTACCATCACATACGTTTCTGTGACTAGTGGATAGAATATGACCATAAATTAAATGCAGCATTGAAAGGTATAGGCATGGGATGGGAGTGGAGAAGTGTTAGCACTAGGAAGAGCAATTTTATTAGACCACTAAGGCTTCACTTAGACTAAACATTAAATTCCTGGCTTTGAATACCAGGTGTATTTTTCAGGCCCACAAATTGCATAAGTTACAATGTCACAACAGAAGAATTTGGATGCAAAAAGTGGCTGAAATGCAAGCAACCAAACCAGTTAAATTTACTGCAATAAAACCTAACAGACTATATTGTCTTATTATCTGAGTATGGGCTTTATGCTTAAAGCTTTTTGTATTTGTTTAGGTATGGGTCCACTTTATGAGTATTTGTCTTTCCCTTCAGCAGCCAAGAAGAAAATTTTTACTTCCCCTAATTTTGATCTTATTTAGTTGAAACAAGTTATACCATCTCCAATTCATCTCTCTGGAGTACAAAATCTTTCATTCAATTGCGTTTTCTGGATTCAATTAGTGGTGCCATTCAAAGCCAGTAATTCAGTGCACTGACAGCTGCCACCAACACCTGCTCTCCTGTTAACATCAATGAAGCATTTCAATGATTGTAGACTTCACTAGCATACAGTCAGTACTAAAGCACACTACTACAAGATCACATTCACATTTCAACTCCATGTTGTTTGATTACATACAATTTGGAACCTTTATCATTGTTTTCAGCAGTTTAAAACACAGTATGATTTCCTGCAAAACACTATGTGAATGGACTGTTAAGCAAGGAAACAGCATTTATCAGTGATGATGATTTAAACTATCAGTGAAGAGTCAATCAGAGACTGAAAAAGTACTACTATGAAAATCCTGATCAAGAGCAAACTATAGTTTTATCTTTGAGACAGCAGGACAATTTCAATGAATGGATGTCTACAGATGCATCTTTTTCCAAAAAAAAAAAAAAAAAAAAAAACACCAACCAAACCAAAAAAAACCAAAAAAACAAACAAACAAAACAAAACAAAAACAAAACAAAAAGCCCAGACCTTTTAATTTGCCCGATCAACACAGTATATATGTCCATGTGCTATTCAAACAGAGCCAGGATACAACAGTGAAAAGCAAGAAATTAATCAGTAAAATGTACTGCTTTTCTAATACTTCCAGTCAAATTTGGTCAAGTGGGAATTCAACTGTAGTTCATAAGAAGAACATACTTTAGCCTTCCTGGCACAAACAAGACAAAGATCCATTGGATAATATTAGCAAAGTATTTATTTGTGTAGGAATACAAAGTAATAGTGAAAGTCTGAAACACAAGCCTACAAAAAGCAGAATGAGAAAAAGTTATAAAAGAGGAAGTAAAAACAAGTCTAAGCAAGACACATTGCTTACACCTCTAGTTCTGAGTAAAGTAGATCACAAAATTTTTTTGCAAGCTTAAAAACTTTTGAAAGGACTAATGATAAAGGCAACAGCAGGAACCTGATAGTAGATCTCAAACATTTAAATCATGCTCCAAGTGAAACTAATTCAATACCTAGCAGCATAAAATACTTAAATCACGTAAGATCACAATAATTTGAAATTATTTTGTTCAGTCTTGACATTTAAGTAAGGTAAGCTTTGTTCTGATTGACCCTATTACATAAGCAATTATGGAAAGGACCTCATTAGCACAGAGCAACCAAGAGTCATCAAGTTATTCAGCAAACCAAAATGTCACAGTCATTTCACATCCTCATATTATTAAATGATAAAGATTAAATAGTATTCCCTCACAATTGAAAATACTGGGAAGATAAGGCTAGTGATGAATAACTAGAATCTTTTATTTCACAAAAATTCTTCTCCTAGAATACACAAGAACATGACGTTTCCACAGGGATGAGTGGTGTTCATTATTCAAGAACTTAACCAGAAAAGGAAAAATTGCACCTTTCCTTCACCATTGTACCTCTTCTCAGTAGTAACTGGAAAATTAGAAGGAGCTGTTATCTGTAACTAGATCTGCGTGGAAGAATAACACTCTTCTGTTAGTTAAAACACCTGCTTGAGAAGCAGTGGTGAAAGTTGATGTATAGAGAGGATTAAGAACTCATTTGATTCTACTAGAAGAATGAGAAGTAGGCAACAAACAAGTTGTTGTTTTCATAACTTTCTTATATATCACAATGGGTTATGCCAGAAAAACTGTATTTCCTGCCTCCATGACTTGAACAAGAAAATGTTGAACTTTTCAGTTGTCATCATAAATATACAAGGTACCAGATTGCTCTGTATGCATTTCAAGCTTAAGATGTTAAACTACATTTACTTTAACAAAACCAGAAACTTCATATTACTCCTAGCTGTAGTTATATTCTCAGAATAAGACTATTAATCTTGTCTTGAACCAAGATCAATTAAGTATGTTTTCCATAATTTTGGATTTTATGAAAGACAAAGCATCTTTTGCTTTCAACAAATCCAAAAAATAGATAGACAGACCTTTCACTAAAAATACAAAAATCACCCCACCGAGGCCTTTTATGTATTCAGTCTTCTAGTAACAGAAATGTTAAGTCAATTCAGAATTGAAAAGGTCAGTTGTTAGTGTCAAATTGGACTGCCACAAAGCAAGTATACATACATCAAGCAGACAATCAAGGCAAGTATGCCAAGTAACTGACAACTGTAAACTTCTGTCTCATTAAAACATTGTCAAATTAACCACCAGGTCAATGTCATTGTTAGAAAAGTTTACAGCTGATTCACATGAACCTTGATTTTTCTGGTCTTAAAAACAAGAAATCTAGCAACCATTTATGAAGTCTGAAAAAGTAAATATCACAAAGCCTTTTAGCAGAAGGAACATACTCTAATGAAAGCTTAACTCAAAGAAAAAATCAAAAAAAAACCCAAACCAAACCAAAACAGAACTTTTCGTGAGTTTCCATGTCTACACACGATACAGCAAACTAAACAGCAAAGCATTACGTATTTGCAGGAACTTCAGGCTAACACTCTCAGCAAAGACAAACTAATATATTTATCTGAAGTATTTTAGCAGAAGTATTACAACAGCAACATTTAGAGTAAATTCTCATTTTTAACAATGCTTCTGTCTTCTATATCAGAGGATACCAAAAATACCAGATAGAGGTATAGCCCAACTGATAGAAGGCATAACTAGTAGGAACAAACTTTTTTAATATCTGAAGAGCAGTCCTAGAGAAATAAAAATTGCTATTGCATAGGTAACTCAGCTGAAGTTTTCTTCACTAATTTGGTTATCTCACCTGTGGTATCTTGCTCATGGAGCTGAGTACCCCTAGAAAGAGTGGGTACCCATAATGGGTAAAACGAGAGGTACAAAGGATTAACTTAATTTGCCTGATGGTTCAAATAGAGTAATGGACTGCTTTTAGGGGAGTTTCACGTGCATTTTCAACTATAAAGAGAAGGAAGTTACAGATAGTAACTTTTTTCTGTATTAAATCTACAGTAGGTTTTTTTTCTTCATTAGATCTACACAGATGCAAATATATACAAGCCCTGAAAAATTCAGTATCACATCTGAAAGTATAACACTCAAAACAACTTCCTCCTAATTTCAACTTGGTAGTTCTCAAATCTTTATATGCTTTACAGAGACTCTTGAATTCTCTTAATCTAGATACAACATCCCAGAACTGAAAAAGAATTTTCATGATCTATAGCATTTCTCCCTACTGAATCAAAATATTTTTAATTTATTTTTTTTATATATATCCCAGATAAAAATTGATATGTCAGAATTCCATAAAATTAATGGATAGCCCAGGGAAACTGTGGATGCCCCATCTCTGGAACCGTTCAAGATGAAGTTGGACTAAGTCCTGAGCAACGTGGTCTGGTAAAAAGATGCCCCCCCCATGGTAGCTGGCTTGGAAGCACATGGTTTTAAAGGTCTTTTCAACCCAAACCAGCCTATGATTAGAAGAGAGAAGGGGTAAGGAAGAAGGGACAATTTTTCAAAAGAGAATTCCACTGGTACTGGCAAAACTGAACTACAAACGATTCTCCACCTGCAAATATTCCTATATGGTTAGTTTTCTGTGAGACAGATGAAACAAACAGCAGCTTTTACTTTCAGACATGAAATATTTAATATAAAATCTGAGTAATGCAAACATTTCTTTCAAACTTTACATTAATCTTTTACTATTTTTGTAATAGTCACCAAGAATTACAATTATCAACAATTCTCAGTTCAACCTGAGAGTTCACATCTACACTCTCAGACCAATGATTTATAAAGATCATTCAAACACAGTGTAACACTTTGTGCCTTCCTGCAGTAAACTCTATATCCAACTGAAACAAATTGAAAATAAGGTGAAAGTTTTCTATCCTCAGACCCTCTCAGTACAATTTTAAGATATCATAAAGTGAGCACAAGCAACAGACCTCCCAATGATTTAAAACATTAATTATAAAATGCAGTTGCCTAAAAACTTACTTTTTTACTATTATCAATCTTCAGTTTCAATAAATATTGCCAGAAGTGATCATCTTTTTGCATCCAAGCATATGATTTATCCTTTATTTAAATATGTGCTGTCTTTTAACTTGCAAAGGTAAGATCTCAGTAAATAGAAATCAACAAATTGACCTGCAACAACCCTGTGTTTTCAGGCTAAATCTTCCCATGCCACATCTTAAAAGACAAAATTATAAACAATATTCCAAAATTTGACCCCAATTTGAAACAGTATCTCTACTCCTTTTTATTGTAATGACTTGTTCCATCCAGAAAAATATGTAATTTTATTTCTACTTGTTGCAGTGGTTTAAAAAAAAATTACTTACTTGCAGCTGAACTGAGTTATCCTGAAGACCTTCTACAATAGGAGAGAATCTATCAACATTCCTCTCCTCTGCTGCTGTTGTTACAGCTTCCAAAATTTTTTCAAGGCTGTGAGAAAAGAGAATTATTTCACTCAGGAGAGATATTTAAACTTGTTTATTTGCTACCTTAAAAGACATGTTGCCAAACAATCCACCTGCCTCAGCTTCTTGTAAACAAATTTAGGAGATTTAAGGTTCACTGGATTACAAGGGTTAAGAAAATTATGCTAATAAATATTAAACAAAAGATTTCCTGCATAAGTATTTCCATCTAACCAGTACATCCAGATGTGAAAAAGAAAACTCTCTGATATGACCTTGCTAAAAAAATCACAAAGATATTCTGAAAACTGACAATATAATAGATATTACTTTCAAACTTAAATTGAAAATTTTATCATTTCATTCAGATAAAACTATAATTTGGGATATTGTAAAATTAACTTGCTATTTCTCCTTTAAATATAGTACTTACATGTTTTCCTCTCCAACAATGCACATGGCAGATAAGAGCTTAACTATATCCGTCATCATGTTAGTTTGCTTGGGATCAATTGCTTTGGTCAGCAACAAAAGGCTCCTCTCTTCTCCCAAAATTCTTTCCAACCCATACTAAACAACAGAAGAACATTTGTAAGGGGGTGAATCCAAATTACTTTTGAGTATCTAGTAACGACACCAACGGTTCCCCTCAAGTAAGTATTTCAAATGACATTTAAGTCTGTGAAATAATCAAGAAGTTAAATGAGAGATAAGTCCCAAATAGGTCACTTATTCTGTAGGAAGTGCATATATCAGCATCAAAAGTTTACATTATTATCTTGGAATATTTCTGCAGAGAGAAAGTGAGCAGAATTCTGGCAAACAGAAAGAACTTCAAACCACAACAGACCAACCCACCACTTCACCAAATTGCACAGACTTATACTTTCCATGTACCTTATCTAATTGAACTGCAGTAATTTAGTTTCTAGATTAAATAAAATCCCATACCTTATTATTCATGAAGGCTCTCAAACACTGTATAACTTTATGCTGACTCCTCTTCACAAGTCTATCCTGACTGAATAAATCAAAAATTTAATGTAAATAAATGTTCTTTAAATATTACGAAAAGCTTACAATTTTATATTAAATCCTTACTTTTTTGTCTCAACCAATCGTTCCAAAACATCCAGCAGCAGTCCCAGACCTTCTCGGCCGAAGTTTTCAACCCAGCTAGACAGAAAAGAGACATATAAAAAAATTGACATTTAGAAGTCTAATCACAGTGAAAGAAAATTTTCATCATAAATAAAAGCAGGTATAACTGGACGGTTTAAAACCCCAAATATCTCCAAGAGAACACAACAAAAATTTAAAATTTCAGCTACCAAAGGCATCTTTTGATGAGGTTAAACCCTTGGCCAGTTTTTTCTACATGAATGGTCTTTCATGGTCCTGTTTAGTATTGCTCAAAACCCCTTGAGATCAGATACAAGTAACTGACAGCAATGCACACTGACAGCAGCACTTAAAATTATAGGAAAAGAAAACCAGATATTTTTATATTTTTTTCTTCTAAAAGTAAATATATTATGAAAATAGATTTTCTTTCTTGGATGGTTATTTTATTCTGAAACAGATTAGGCAAATAACTTTAACTATTTATGGCATATCTGGCCATATCTGTCCTAAGGATAATCCTACAAGATTCATTTCTTTGAACACTTTGTATTAGCAGAGTTATGAGCAGCCACTTCGCTGTACCTCCAACAGCTTGAGATTATTGACTAAAGTACTGATGCATTATTACTGCCTTTACCTTTGCTTCCACAGGAGAAGTACTTACATTACCCAAAGCAAACACTCAGCTTTTTGTCATCCTGACAAAATACTAAGTTATCAGTGCCTCTATTTTCAATGTATTTATTAAAAAGTCTTCTTAATGAAATTCAATCTGTTGCAACTATTATACAAAAGGAGAAGAAATAGTTGCAGATAACTAGTTACCTGTAATAATACGTACAACTAGATCATTTGAACCACTTTTGATGAACTGTGCTGGGAACCATGAGGTCAAAACACCAGCAGCAGCACACATTTAGAAATATATACGTTATCTGGCGAACAAACTAACACCAATGTGCCTAACTCCCATTATTGATCACCCTGCCAAAAATAAGTTAGAGGATCAAAGACTTAAAAATATTTAAAAAAATAAAAATGGAAACCAATTGACTACTTAGCACTAGAAAAGGGAACTGCTTCTGCACCACATTTAATTTACCTTCTCTTAGTATTACCTTGTATAGATCAGAAAACTCGCTTAAAAATAATAGACCTATAGAAGTTACAATCTTTCACTAATGCATACATATTCATTAACTGGAAAACCTTGAAACATGTACATCTACATATCCATTAATTTTAATCCATTAAGAAATTAGAATATGATTAATCTCTTCAATATGTGCTAATGATGTTACCTGACAGGATTACTAGTCAAGGACACACGGAGAGATTCTAAGCAAGTGACTAGTCTTTCATCCGTTGACCCAGATTTTAAATCCTGAATAAATTCTTGGGGAGAAATCTTCCTACTGTTCTTGAGACTTCCCTGAAACACAGATAATACACTTGTTTTTTATTTGGTGCATGCAGAACTTAAGTAGATTATTAATGGCTAATCTTCGTTTCTTTTCCTTGAAAAATATATAATGTAGACCTGTAAACCTGTAGCTGATGCCTATCTACTATTTGCCATATACTGACTAAATCTGATCATTTTATGAATAAATTTGTTATCAGCAGACAAAACCAACAGGCATCAAATGTACAAATTTATGCTCAGTGAAATAAAATTTTTGTATTGAACGGATTCTGTTTATGCATTGCAAACATCTTAATATTCAATATCAACAGAAGAAAAAAACAATTATGAGGTCCTTTGAAGAGATGACAGGGGACACGCCCAGAAGGGTGACTGTACTCACATAAGCATACAGAGCAAAGAAGCAGCAGACCAGAACATGCAGCATGTTTCTGCAGTAACTTCTGCTCTTGTAGAAGCAGACTTCTTTGTAGACATTGAAAAATAGTAAGTCTAGTCCACCTAACATCCGTTTCACATGATAGAAGTGTAGAAGTTCTGTGTGGTGGTGCAGAACTGTTTTATTAGATTTTTGTAAGAAGTTTATGTTATGGTTCGTTTCACTGTATCCCCAATTCTGTATCCCTTTTGTGTTGTCTGTATAATAAGGTGTTTTGTGTCAATCATCCCATACCTCACATGACATGTAACATCCCCTCTGCCCCAACCCCCCTCTCTGGGGAAGTTTGTCTATCACTCCCGGGGTCCCTCCCGGATTGTGAAATCTCCGGGAAAGGGCTTCAGGTGATAGGTAGCCTGGGGGAAATTCCTTTGGCTCTGGATTTTAGTGGTCTGAAGCTTGGGGGTGGGCACATCTTGTTACCCCCTGAATCCCCTGATTTGTTGTCGTCTTGTATCCTCCCTGGGACCCTCCCCCGCTTATAGGGGGTAGGAGGGAGGAGCAAAGTCTCTCAGCCACTGGGTTCTCAGCCTGGAAGCTCTCAGCCGCTGGGTTCTCAGCCGCTCACCTCGGAGCTTGGAGATCTCTGCTAATAAACATCCTTTAACCTGCTAAGCTGAGAGCCAGCCTTTTCTCTTCTGCTGCTGTTGACTGTCACCTTTGGGTCCCGCTGCCAAGCCGAGAAGCCAAAACGAACTGGAAACTTTGTGTCTGTGTTGACCCGAGCTAGCTGGGGGTCAGCTCCCACCCGGAGCGGGGACACAACCGGACACAGTTCTGTACAAAATATATCTATCTACAGAACATATCTAAATACAAAAAAAGCAGGCATAATGGTGCATAAAACTTAGTTTTGAATTAATTAATTCTAAGACTCCTTTTTTTGAAAATAGAAGCACGACTGTCATGTTGCGCCTTTGCACAACTTAGTAAATAGTTCTTGATTAACTAGTGGCTTAAGTCAGTAATTGAAAAGAATTAGACTTGTAGAGCAATATAACTTGAAATTATTCACTGTAAATGGTGAGGTAGTCTCATTGTATCATTATAGATAGCTTCATATAGATGATGTTTTCTGTCTTTGTTAGATCCTCAGGAAATACTGAGAAGTAATCTTTTCTTCCATGAAGTAGAGAATGATTAAATAGTTTCTAGCAAAGATATGAAGTTAAAAGCCGGGAAGCATGGTTGACAGACCAGGCTACTGAGCTGCCATCCAGAGGGACATCAACAGACAGGAAAAAATGGACAGATGAATTTCAGGAAATTCCACAACAGAGAACTGTAAATCTTGAACCAGAGGAGTAATCCCATGTACCAACGTAAGCTGGGGTGACCAGCTGGAATGTGGGCATGTAGGAAAATAGGGGCTGCGATGGATGACAAGTTGACCACAGGAAAGTGGATCACCAGCTGGCTGAGGGAAATGACCCTTCCCCTCAGCTCAGCAGTGGTGAGACATCTCAAGAATTCTGTCCGGTTCCTGACTCCCCAACATGGAGACATGGACATATTGGAATGAGTCCAGAAAGGGCTGTGGACACAATTCCAAGAGAATCTGTAGTACATAGAGAGGCAGGTAGAACTGAGATTGTTTAGCCCCAAGAGGAGAAGACTCAGAGGAACCCTATCAGTGAAAGGACAAGAAGAACAAATTGTAATATAGGAAATTGGTTAAACATAAGACAAACTTGCCCCCTCCTCTCTCTGTTTTCTTAAGCATGAGGCTTGTCAAGCACTGGAACAGGTAGCTCAGGCTGTGTAGTCTCCCCCTATCAGAGACATTAAAATTGGAATAGATAAGAAGTTGGATGCAACTATCTCCAGAGGCTTCTTCCAGTCTAATTCTATTCCATGACTGTGACAACAGAACATTGGGGGCTATAATAGTCTCCACTCCAACTATATTTCCTCAAACTTGATAACAGATGCTCCAGACACCAATAAAAAAAGAAAAAGACAACAACATACTTTCAGGAGCCATCCTGAAAATATAGCATCTCATGTTATATTTTGAAACACCACGTGACATGGAATGTCATTCCAAACATACTTCTGAATTGATGGATATCCCTACTTGCTTAAGTATGAGGGTAACTTCCGACAACTATACTCCACAAAAAAAAAAAGGGAGATGAGATATACAATGAGGATGGGAGCTGAGCTGACAGTCTGGAAGACAGATCTAGGAAACCCAGAGAACATTTTAAAAAATCAATAACAATAAATGTCCCCACAAACAAAAAGAAACTCAGTATTTTCAAATTTCTTTCATGGATCTTTCCAGCTGGACTCTGCATAGATGATATAACAGACTGACTAGAGACAAAATAACCAAACAAACTTCCAGCAGCCTTCATGGCAAAGCATTAAACTGTTACAAGAGAATTGGAAATTTCAAAAAGTCTGAGAAATTCTGCTGGCAGCTCCTGATGTGCATACACTACTTGATAAGCACTCCTTGTATGCCTAAGCATATGGATTAATATCTTGTGTGGAGAACCTGTCATTTCCAGTAATTTCTCCCAGAAGTTCCTGCTTTAAAATTGACAAAACCGATGTAACCAAAATACTTATAAGTTATCAGTAAAATTGCTTTCTTTTGATGCACAGGCATATAGGACAGTCATACGGACAGGACATACAGTTTAAATGGTTAGAATATATTTGGGAAGGAATTTAATATAATCAATAGCAATGTGTGCAATACAAAGGTCACATGGGACAGGAGCCCAACCAGACTGGAAGAATTTACTAGAATGATATTTTAGAAAGCCTCATGTGACTCGTCTGAAAACAGTGTCACACGCAGTGGAGACTCACATCCAGAAAGTAACCAGTCATCCCATTGCAGACTCAGTTCCCCACTGGAACATTACCCTGTGCAAAAGAGCCAGTAAACTGTGAATGTCTGTACGACAAACTACCACAGTGCTAAGTACCACTTATTCATAGTTAATGCTGAAGTTCTGCAACATAATAAGAATATGATACATCTGCCGGTGCTTAAATAAAATAAGAGCTGCATTTGGTACCAATTGTGAAGCAGATTATATTAGCTGTATTTCAGCATGAGAAAAGCTGCTTAAGTTCAAAATGTTCAAGTTAACTGAGAAACAGGAAATATCTTAAGGCACCAGTATCGCTAGAAAATTGCTCAGCTGAGGAACAACTGGTCTGTGAGCAGATGCAGCATGAAGTCAGCATTAATTAATCTAGTTAAAATATTACAAGGGCGTAATGTGAACAACAAAAGAAAAATCTTGAGAATAAAATTCACTTTAAAAACCTAGTTTATGTGTTTTGAACATACAAAACAGCAAAACCTATGGTTGAGTAACATGATAGCAATGCCATTTTTATTGCCCCTTGAGTATATATATATATATGTATGTATGTATGTATGTATATATAACCTCACAACATGGAAATTTATTTTCAAAACTTTTCTTTTCTACAGGTATTACTTTGCAAAGAAGTGTGCTTTATGATTATTGGAACGGAGTTGCGCACTTCTAAGAAATAGAAACCCTGACACTGAGGTCAACGATAAAGTTTTGCTTACAGTAGAGCCCACTTTGATCACCAGAGGCTGTTTCATTTTCATTGATTCATTAGAGGTGCAGTCTCTGTTCTTCATTTTAATAGTTCTTAAAAAGGTAACTGCTTTAAATGAAACATGCTCAGTACTCTCCATAACAGCTGAGAATGAGGATATCTTTCCTGAGGCAAAATATCCTAGTACCCATCTCCTTAAAGTTCAAGAAGTATGAAAAGAAGTACGAACTATCAAAAGAAGTTACTGCAGTATCACTTAGAGGAGGACGGGATTAGTTGAACACAATAGTCAGGAGCTGCATGGCATTTCAACTGTTCCAAAAGAGTATCACACTTTCATGAAGTCAAGGTACAGCAAAAGTTAAACAAGTACTCTTGGGGTGCAGTGCGCTATTCTGTCTAGATCCAGAAGGCACTCAGTCCAACTAACTCGAAGAATGAAAGAGCATGATACGAACAAAGAGTTTTCAATGGCAAGAGAAGGAATTTCCCTTCCCAATAGCTCCAGCACTAATCTGAAATTATCTGCAGCACTACTAGATCAAAGTACCGAATCTGTGCCTCACAGAAACAGCTTCTCCAGTACACGACAGGCGAATGTCACCTCCAGTAAAGATACAACAGCAGGACGAGAGTTCAGGAAAGACAAGTTTCCCTGCATAGATTGGTCTTTAGTCACTTCCCACCACAGAAAGGGGGAACACATGGGCTAGCAGAGGAGGAAGGGAAGAGAAAGGAGAAAATGCTGTTGGGGACTTGTTGGGGGTTAGGTTTGTTCTTTTTTTTCCCCTACAGAATTTTTCCCCATAAGTTGCTAAGAGACTAAGTACTAATGCTTAGAGGGCGCTTGACCAACACAAAAGGCGTGGCTGAGGGAGGGGAAAGATCACATGAGTTTTGGGGGAGGGAAAAGGACAGGGCTGGGGGAGCTGGGGGCTGGTTTTTTCTTGCTCTCGGCATTGGAGAGGACGGTCGGGCTGCTCCTTGCTGCGGGAGGAGTCCATAGTCAACAGAAAGTCCAGTCCTGGGAGATCTACCATCATCTGCTCGTGTGCCCAGGAATTCGGAGCCCCTCGCCTGCCCTGCTGGAGCTGGGCCAGCCCTGCCCAGCTGTCACAGCTCCTTCAGTACTGCTCACTTTGCTGGGACACCCCCCTGCCTGCTGGGGACCCTTGCTGTTCTGTCCACCAGCCCGGGAGTTTCCACTGTTCCAGCTTGGTGCTCTCGGGGTCCCAAGAGATCAGACTGCCCTGGGCTTTGTTTCACAAAGCCCCTTGAGTTTCCTGGTTCTGTTTATTATTAATGCTGTAGTAGTTTTTGTTTGTTTGCCTTGCTATACTTACTAGTAAAGAACTGTTATTCCTTTCCCCATAGCCCTGCCTGAAAAGCCTCTTTAATCTTCTAAATTATAATAACTTGGAGGGAAGGGATTGGAATTCCCCATTCCTAGAGAGGCCCTGCCCCTCCCTAGCAGATACCTGTCAGACCAAGACCAAGACAGGACTTTAGGAAAGTGCACAAGACAACAGTGTGTGGGAACAGATCACTGCCCTGGGGGAGGAAACAGACCTATCCTTTTCAAAAAAGTACCTTATACATCTGCTTTGGGCATATTGCCAGAAGCTCCATTGCCAAAACACAAGTGTGATGACATCCAAAGAAAAAAGGAAAATTGCAAATGGCACTCAGAAAGAAGGATCAGTAAGACCTACTCTGTTAAATAGGTCTCATTTCTTTGCAAGTTTTAAGTGCCAAGAAGCAAAGACATGAAAACCTTCCTCTTGACAAAGAGAGACTTAATATCACCACCATCAGTATGCTATGATTCCAGCAGTAGATGTGAATGCAGTAACTCTGCAGAGCCAGTCATGTCCTATTATCACATTACTTTTCTGATCAAACTGAGGAGGTCTTAAAATACATATGGAGGCTAGGGATGCTATTGAAATATAAACCCTCACATACTATTTTAGGTAGATCAATTTCAAGAACGTTCTAAGATTTACTAATCTGAAGTTTCTTGATTTCCCATGCAATATCTCTAAAAAAGGAAAACAAGCTAGACCTAATCTTCTGGTTTTAAGGACCTGTTAAGGTATAGAAAGACTAGCAATTTTGATAAACTCATCTTATATAAAGTAATATCCAGGCAGTTTGGTCCTGCACTAGGCATACCTACCTTCCTGAAAGTGTTAAAGCATTACACTAATAATATATGTCATTTGAACTAGATAGTAAGATTAAATTACTCAGTTAAATTACTATATTTAATATTTTAATGTCTCAGTATTTATTTATAATTATATACAGGAAATTTTTACTGATATCTCTTGTTACATGTAATAGTCAGAGTCGAAGATTCAAACATATGAATTCTAAAACAATCAGAAGGACTGAGGACAATATTAGCCATGCAGCATTTAGCACGAGAGTCAGTTCCCACTCTGCAAAAACTAAGCAGTTTTTCCTATGCAAACTGCATCCTTAATTTAGCCCTTACATATAACTCCTTGCACTGCTTTAGAACAACCAGTCATTCTTTACAGGTAAAAAATGGACAATAATTGGTCTTGGGCACAACACTCTCATTATCAGCTATTATGTAGCATCAAACATGAAATTTATTTTAAGTCAGGTATGAAAAAGGCTCATCAGATGAGGAATTCTTTTTAAACAATGCTAGAACAGAAAAGGTTCACATCAAACTTTTGCAGGAAGTTTTTGCAGAATATTTCCATCTCTATTCTTTGCCATACCTTTACCAAAAAGAAATGCTGGTTTCTGTATAGAAGACACACTTCAAGTACATGTGCCTATCTGCCACTGTATCTTGTAAAACAGTAAGAGAGACACAAACATTTTTAAAGGGTATTATGAGAAATAGGAGTTAGTCAAAGGAATGTAATATGTATGCATCACTTTTTCTGTCCAATAGGAAATAATGTAAGCTTTTAGTCATTTACTTACAGACTTGGAAGCAGTGCTAATATATTGCATCACCATTTCTTTTTTGGTATTAAAATCCTTTTCTCTCAATGGCATCTTCTTGTCTTCATTTAAATTCATATCTTCCTAGAATGGGATAGGGAAAAAAAAAAGAAAAAAACATTCTTAAACGCAATACAGCAGCAGAATGATTTAAATATAAGAGACTGAGTTAAATAAAATAAAGATACAAAAATATGAAGCCATAAAACTGAAAGCTGTTATACAAACAACTTTTCATAAGATGTTAATCAAAACTATAAAAGTCTTTATCCATATTCGCTCTGAACTCAGACTGAAAAAAACCAAAACCAACTATGTTAGAATTAACAAGTGCATCACAACCATTTTTAGTACACTCTCTTCTTAAAAAAGACCTACAGTTTCACACATACATGCATCAAACTACAGAAAAGCATTATTTAATACTTCCCAAAACATTTATAAATGTATTCAAACCAGTATTTTACATATTTTAATTTAATTTTTAATTTCTGATTTTAATTTATTCCATAATTCTCTTCCCTCTGTTTCCAAATGCTTCATCTTAGGCAGCAGAATGTGGTTTGCACTGAAACTAGTTCACAAATTAATAATCACCTTTGCAATTAGCAAGGCCCAAATTCTTAAACATTAAATCAAAACCTTCAGCTGTTATGAAAACCCCATCATAATTAATTCACCCTAACATAAATCCAGAGGTCAAAAAGAGCAGAGAGAGACCTACACTCAAAACCATGCAAGTGATACTTCTGAATGTCACTAGCATTTCTGACACAGGGATTTCTACTGTTCCAGCCTAGAAATGCTCTGATCATTGTAATCAGTTGCACATCTGTGAGAAATGGAATTTCTCATTATAAAGAATAACAGAGGAAAAAAAAATACAAGGAAAATAAAAAGTTTTCAGGAATAAATAACGAATTTGGCACACACATATAAAGCACATATAGCATTACTCTGTGCATAACCCAAGATTACTGCAGTTATTTTCAGCCAAGACTCATGAGCTGAATCTCCACCAGATCTGGCAGGAGCAATGCTACAAAATCAGAGAGGAACCAACTTGATATCAAAGTTATTTCACCTAGTCAGAGATCAAAGATAAACAGCATACACAGTCCTTAGAATTTATAGTACATCAAAGCTTAAGTTTCCTTGTCTTTCAATAGCTTTCATGCTGAAGAGAATGAATCACAGTTCCCAGAAACACACTTTTGTATAAATCCAAGCTTTGAGAAGTTACAGCAAAAAATGCTTGACCCATGTCCTGGTTTCAGCTGAGACAGGGTTAATTTTGAATTAACTTGAACTAAAAAAAAAAAAAAAAATTTACATTATCATGTAGCTGCTGCAAAGTCCATTGGTCTATTTAAAGTAGGTTTTTTTCAGACTTGCTCTTTCACGTTTTCTGAAAAGTAGCTTCTAAACTTAAATAAACACAAATTCTTAACACAAAACCACAATTTCTAAACACAAAAAAATCCCCAAGAATTAAGAAGTCTGTCAACACAAACTGCATTCCATAAGCCTAGATATAACAGCAGGTTAATTTACGGGAAATATTCTATTTGTGTATGCAGTAAAAATTAATTTGTTCTTGTTTTTAACAAATGAAACATCATTAAGACAATTTATACAGACTAGAGTGAAACAAGCAGCACAACAGATATTGCTAAGTTAATAAAATACTTCATCGCTATCCTTTATTTCTTAGATAATTGAAATATATTCTACAAGTAAGCAATACCTCTTTGGAAAATAAGAATACATTATTTCACATGGATATTTTCCTAATAGCACTAACACAAATTAAAGGAGCTAAATGACAGTTAATAATTATCTTTAACTGTCTGGTTTTATGAGCACTTTCATAATTTTTGCCATGACAGGCACACAAGATGCCACTGCATAAAATATTGGGAGAGGGAAGACACATGTATCCAAGAAAACCCCAAGTACAACCTAAGACATTTGGTAAACCCTAAGAATTTAAAACCTTCTCTATTCAGTACTAATGCACTGAGTATTTTTTCCTGCGCAAAAATGGCTACAACATTCAAATTTTTCACCAATCCAACCCCCCTCCCCAATCACTTAATTTGATCAGAACATCAAACTAGGGGCTACAACGTATAATTAGCTATGTAATCTATTGTGACTAAACTAGCTTTATTCCAGCCCATTCAAATGTGGATAATCTGAAAAATCCATTCTGTAGTACATGTTATAGATAAAACAACCCTGATAAAGTAGCTTAATACAAGTTTAAGTGTTTTGTTATTCAATGAAACTAGGAAAGCATGCAAATTATCCAGATGTCATCAGTACTTTAACATATTTGGCAAAATAGTTTTAAAATTGGGATTAATTATTTAAGGATACAAGGATGTAAGCATCTATATTTATCTAGACACGCAGTAATAGGTTTCTGAGGATTTATTGGAAGTTTCCATTTACTTATGGCACAGTGTAACATCGCAGACTTATCCTATACCAGAATGTCTGTAGGATGGTAGAGAAATACAATCTAAATGTAAGAGGGGTGTGGAAGGAGGCACACCTTCAAGTTTTATTCAAAAGAGCTCTCCCATTTCCTAACATTTGAACAACTATTAGTTAAAGTGAATTTTTTAAGAGACAAGAGCAAGACATCAAAGTATATCAAGAAAAATGAACCATTTGGCAACAAGTAAAAATACAAAAGTTGGTAATACAGTTAATTATTCTTTTTCTTCAGCAGCTTAACCATGAAAACCCTAAATGTTATCCTTCAGTTATAGTTCTCAAGAGTTCTACCAAAGCTTCTTCAAAATAAAGCTACCAACACTGAGTACTAAGAAGTACAAATTCCACAAAGGTACTTCTCTCGTAGCACATTTCATTTTCTCCACATGCCAGTCCCTGGTAGTCCCTTCATATTTCAAGAGGTACTTGTTACTTGCTGTGAGGCAGAGAAAGAAATAATAATTTAGGCATCATTCTCTCTGTTAATGTTTTCTTGTGCTCTTCAGATTTCAGTCATTCTTTTCTCATGGCCATTCTGTATTTAGTTTCCAATTGCCCAAAATGTCTTCATCACGACAAAAAGCTCAACCTATTCAGGTGCTACCAATGCCACATGATCTTTGTGACTGCTCTTTTGAAGTGCACTAACAATGGCAGCTAAGGAAAGAAGCAAATTTGCAGACAAATGCTGCTTTGGAAGCAAGTCTCTCTTTTAGTGCAAGTGTGACATGGCATATGAATTCAGAACTAAATGCAGCTGTGACATTTGAAGGCATAAAATCTCTTTGTAAAAGTTTCAGATCACCTTGAAAGAAATAAGGATCCCCTATTCCTTGTTCCTCCTCAAAATGTGTTGCATAATCGCACTTCTATTTTAAATGTACTTGGACCAAAAATTTGCAAAAATAATTCCAATACTTTATTTATTGAGAATCACCCCAACAAACACACAATTACAATTCACAACAACTATAATAATAATTTGGGTAAAGATTAGAGCACATGCACAGAAGAATATGTGTTCCACTTACCACTTAGCCATGTTGTCATTCTTTAAGTAAAAGAAAATGTAAGACACTTACCATCATTTTTTCAAACAGTGCTATGATTTCTCTTTCCGACAGTGGCTTCTGAGCAAAATCCTCTGGCTCCATGGGTGTGGATGACCAGTCTGTAGAATGTGACTGCTTCATATGTGGCAGAGGAGGTCTTTCTTTTTTACTTCTTGGAATTCTTATACTGGCAAATCTATCCAACTGAAAACACAAAAGGTATAATATATTACATACTGCTTCCATTCTGTGTAACCCTAATTAATGTTATTGGAAGTTAAACATCCTTATTTTTCTTTGGTAGCTTACCTGTTATTTAACTGTCTTATTCTAAAGGCTTTTCCTAAAGATACATATGATGGTCAGTTGCCTAGCACTGACCTAAACCAACCAGAACCCCATTACATTAGAAAGAAATCATGCAGAACATCAGAATTTTACAGGAAGTTTGGAGAAATAGATCTCTACAAAAACAATTTATGAAGAATTCTTTCCAAGTGTTACATGTAGAATATAAGAAAGCAGGTTTATTTACCAAAAGCATAGTTTTAAAGAGGTTTTAGTTATTCAGAAACAGCTATACTCCTAACATGGCTACAAAATATACAGACATGCAAAGAAACTATTTTTTATTAAAAGACAAGTAAGCACAACTAAGACACGGTTCTACTTATTTTCCTTCTATTTATTTTTGCATCATGTAATACAAAATTTTGTGCCTTTGTTCCAATTATTTAGAAATTCATTTTGGAGAAACCATTGACTCCTCTACTGAAGTTACATGAAATATGTTTATGATTTCATGAATGATCCTTATTACTAATCCCCAGCACACATCAATCACTCTACCTTTATTAACCCTTTCAAGAGCCAAAAACCTTCTTTAGAAAAGTGTTTTTGGTTGTGGCATTTTTAACTGGATATTAGATATTTATCAACTTTTTGATCAAGAGTTACTAAGTGAAACTTTACACATTTTCAAAGCTAGAGCTTGTGTGTTTTAAGGTACATGGGCATGAACCAACAGAAGCCAAAAGCACCTGACTCATAATGAGATGAGCTACATCATCATCTTTGTACCACCCTTTTGAACAGATATAAACAGCAACGTCACACTTGTCAACACAAAAGAAAGTTACGGAAACATTTGATGCATAAGAGATTTTGGACAGGATTTCAACCACATCAACAGACTTCTGTCTTGGAATGCTATGCAAAAATATTCTGAGTCTTCAATATATCTTTAAGATAAGTATCTTGAGACAAGTGCATCTGTTACCAAACTAAATGACAAGAAAAATTATTATAGCATCTGTGGAATTAAGATCAGAGAGAGCAAAGAAAATCAGTAGCAAAAATTGGGTACAAGTGTTCCACTCTAGTCAGAGTAAGAATTGACTATCAGACATCCATGAAGAGAGGTTTAGAGGAAAAATATAAAGACTTTAATTCTTCCTGTTCAAAATTGAAAAGAAACCGGTTTTGGAACATAGAAATAGATTGTAAGCTACTCACAGATGGTGGTAGAACATGCAAAAGCAGAAAATTATTATAGCTTAAATATAAAAGAGCTCAGCATGGATGATGAGGCCCTTCTGTGTCACATCAAACCGGCAGGCAATGACGAAGAGCATACTCTACAGAAATAATTAAATAGGCAAGACCCAGGAAGACAAAGAATGCAACAAAAGCAAAAGGAAGGGTAACATCACTGGAAATGAAGTAGTAGTCATCAGTGGAAAAAGCGTCTTACATCTTGACTAAAAAGCAATTCTCCTTCCTGCTCTTAAAATCAGAAGTCTATGGTAAGCATGGGGGGGGGGGGATGAAGCCAGACTTCAAAGTGAACTGACTAGACTGGAATTGTAAAAAAATCCTATTATATGAGACTTTTCAAGCAATGTCTTTCACAGAGCACTGATGAAAGGCAGTATGCCTGCTCCAAAGAATGAGTTAGCCAGTAGCTTCTCCATGCCCCCACATCTTCACTATACAGTGCATAACCTAAGACACAAGCCATGCAGATGGCTCACATGCAGACTTGAAACAGGTATAGAGGAAAGACACTTGGGGTGAAATAATGAATTTCAGCCCATGAATCAGTGAACAGAGAACAAATTAGGTTTAAGACAGTTGTGTCCTAAATTCCTTTTCCAGTATCTCCTGAAAAATCTCAGTCCCTACTTTACAGTCTGTGCTCCCCAGGTGTCTCCCCTTCCTTTTCCTGCTCCACACAGCAGCATTAACAGCAGTTCTGGCCAGGCAGAACCACCATGAAATACCCCATGCAGTCCCAGAAGTTCACTAGAAACAAGACAGCCCTTATTCAAGAAGAGCCTATTCCTCCTTGAAAAGAGATTTCACTTGTCTCCATTTTTAGTTTATGTTTTCGTTTTAAGCTTCTCTTGAATGTATAGTAGATGTTTTGCATCATTAACATTACGCTGTAATATTCATATTCCCCATATTCACCAAATCCTATACAACTCATCCTAGAGGAGGAAAGCACATATTGGAATATATTTCATCAGGCAGAACATGTAAGACAAATTGAGATAATAGGATTATAAGCACATTTAAACATATGTCAAACTAATTACTTTAAATAATTTAAAACAATGTAGTTTAAAAACAAGAATCCCATATATTAATAAAAGGTAATTTCACAACAAGACTTGCATAGCAGTACAGCGTGGATATTCTACATATACTTCCCTTTTGAATCATACATTGATAGTGCTTCAGAAAAGTTAATACCTCTCAGTATTCCATACAGGCAAATAATTTCATGGTCCACAGAAAGAACTATACAGAAAGAATAGAAATTTCATTGCTTGGGTGTAATGAAATCTACCACTGATGCTGCTGGCGATCCAAGTGCATAGAGGAGGAAATGGTAAAAAAAAAAAAGTTCAAAAATCTTCTGTGTTATGCCAAAACATTTTAAATCAGACTAACCAACAGACTATAGGTGAGCTTAGCTTTGATACAAAGTTTCCCTACAGTTTAAAGAAGGTTTCACCTTGTATATTTTTTATTTTTTGATATTTATTTTACCAATGGATACATATGGATGCATACAGAAACAGTGCTCTGGGAGAGTAGAAATAATATTTGTATGCGGCAAAATCAAGCAACCATTAAAGATAAATGGCAAAGTTTTATCAGCTTATTTCATAGGCTGACTATTACTCTTTGAGAGCCCATGAAACAAGAAAGTGATTCTATGCCCATGCCATTTCTGACTCTTCACACTTTCTAATCCGGTCCCTAGAAAGCAAATCTATTTGTGCTCTCATTTTGATCTTAGTGATGAGTTCTTACACCATTCTCTGTAAGAAAATAGCATATATTGAATTTACACACTTGATGACGCAGGAATCAATGGATTAGTTACTGCTAGACTAATTGTTGGCACTACAGCCTATCAAGACATCACTACTAACAGAGCTGCTATGCAGGCAGGAATGAAAAGTGTAACTTTACTGCCACCCTGCCTCCTTCATCTCCCCTGTAATTAACACATCAAATCACCTATTCCTATATTAGGAAAATTCCTCAAAAATTAAATCCAGCACATGCATGTATAAAAACATGCAGGAAGACAGATGGAGTGCTAAAGGCAATCATGCCCCCCATACATTGCAGTTGTGTAATTACCCAAGAGTGGGAAGAGCCTTGCCTTCACAGCTGTGGGTGTGATAAAAGAGTGAATTAGGCGGGAGAGAAGTCAGTTGGAGTCTGCTGGCAGTGTTGTGGAGAGGAAAGGACAGGAGGTTGTGTGAAGGACAAAAAGGGTAAGATGCCCTGTGAGGGATAGACTGGGTTAGGTGGTTGTGCTAGGGACAGGAAGGTGTGAGCTGGAAAGGCAGAAGGAAGGAGAGAAAGAGCCAGAGCTGTGTGGAGCTGCTTGTGGGACTGCAACATAGAAAAGGTATGAAAGGCTTTTAGATAATGAGGTACTGATATTTGGAGCCCTCTAAAGTTTTTAAAGAAGCACTCTTCAGTGCTGTGGCCATCTTGACAACTATGACAAAAACAGATTAATTATCACTGTAAATGATGGCCTAGGTAACACCACTGAAAATGGCCCTTGTGATGGCCCTGCTTCTTCATTCTCTCCACCTCTACTCTCTCCAACCTCCTTGTTCTCTTTGACTGCTTTTGCTAAAGGTTTTTTGAAGGGTGACTTTCATATACATTTCTTTTGCTTGTGTACATGGGCAAGTGTCACCAGCACATGTGGCTTCTCTGCTTCAGTGGCACTGTAGGTCATCAAGGTTGAACTAAACACAGTGTTTGTCACAGTGGCTGGAGCAGCTGCAGAGCCTCGTGTGTCACTGTCAGATTCAAAGACCTTCTTTCCCTCCTGAGGGCACTGGGCAGTGCTGGGCATGGCTCAGTAGGCCTGGGCCAGGTCCCAGTACAGTGCAGTGGTTTGGGTCCTCCTGTGTTGCCAGGATGGCAGCACACTTTTTCTGAGACCAAAACTTCCACTAGTTTTCCTGGATTATGCACTTGCTAGGTGCAAAATGCAAACACAGACCACTGCCCTAGACACTGGCCCATACAGTCCCACATACTCCTCCACTCCAAACCATCCAGCTTTTGGAAAAATGTCTGGGTGATGCTCTTAATTAAGAGTCTGACCTTAAATAAGATCTGAACCACATGTAACAACATGCTGGCTCCCAGAAAAAGGATCAGGTTGGTTTCAAGGATAGTCAAAGGTTATTCAAAATCTTTAAATTTCTCAAAGGTTACTGTGATTAGACTGGAGGAGAAGGAATGAATGGGGTAGGGAAGAAAGACGTACGAAGGTATTGTTATGGGTTCAGGAGGATGCCTGTGCACAAAAAACTTAGACACAGTCAGAGTAGCAAAGCAAGTCAATTTTATTAGTTATGCTAGCAATAAATACATACCAACCCCTGAATGCTGGAGAAGCTGCTGAGCAGAAGAAGGAGATAGAGCTCCTGAGTGGGAGGGGCAGGAGAATAGTGCACCTTTAGGACATCCTCTGGATGAAAACAGTGTGCATCATGTCATACTCTCTCCTCCACTCTGGAACCACACCTTATACCTCCCCCTCAGGAGTGGACGCTCTCAACATCATCTCACATGGGGCCAACACATGAGATGAGGTCACAACAGCCATGATCACACCTCGATACCAACAACAGCTTTATTGTTCCCCTTTCACAGGATGAATTCCACCGATACATAGTTTCATTTCTGAAGGTTAGTCTTACCAACTTACAATAAGTTCTCCTTCTACATTATCTTGTTGAAGTGCACAATTGCAGACCAAATATGTCAGGCCTCAGATGCATCTTTGGTCCCTGACACAGGTATCTTCCCCATATGTTGTCTTTCTGAGGACACAGCTTCTGATAATTCATTATGAAGACTGAGCATTACAGAATTATGGTTTAATCTAAAATATGTTACTAGAAGTACTGAACAGCCTTCTTTCTTCCACTCCCACTCTCATGAAGAGACACACACATTCACATATATATAAATATATATATATGTGGACCATCAAGACACTGATGGTGATCACTAAGCACAATCTTCTAGCAGAGTTCTGATATGAAATATATATAGGGACAAAATATTCCCTTCCTGAGTGAAGGTATAAAGTCAAGAGTATTGCTTATAGCTTTTGCTCTTTTTCTGGATTTTCCTCTTACTCTGCTTTATAGGTATGTTGGACAAAAAGTACTGCCACCCTTTATTTTCAAGTTCACATTTTTGACTGCATACTATTTATATATTCAGTAAACACATTTTCACATCTGAAAAAGCTGCTCAAGCACTACAGAATGGCTCAGTCTCCCAGACATTTTGCCAGTCATTTTAGTCACAGAAGCCAAAAGCTCAGTCATGAAAGTCTGCCGTAAAACCCTGATGCTGACAGATGACAAAGACTTAGGGGAACATTAACAACATAGGAAAGAACAAAAGGAGAATACAAAGTGGAACAAATCCTGTGTCTTCACTTGATGTAATTATTATTCCTACTGGATAGGGAACAGACACGATGAACTGGCTTGCAACAATTTATACCAGTATCTTCAGAACTTAAAGCAACCTACTTACCAACAGAAATATTTCTCAGAAGATCAAAGAAGTTACTTCCAATGACTGAGTCAAAGACCTCTTAACATATTTTTCCTCCTTGAAGCTTCAGAAGATTAAAAAAGTATATTCTTTCTTTGACAGTCAAATTGCTCTACAAGATTAACTTCTTAGTGTGTGAGAAATTCCACTGCTAGCAGTAGAGCTTTTAGGAAGAGCAAGACTTGCATAAACCAAGATACACAGAAGAATCCCTTTGATAAAATGACTTCTTATTCCTAATGTGCTCAATCTCAGGGATTATTTTACCAATCTAAAGTTTATAGAATTTAGACCTGTGTACATCCTAAATGTGTAGACAATATTTCACTCTGAATCTCATTTCTCTATATACTGAAAATTATATGGCCTTTCTAATCTTTAAAGTAGTTGCTATGAAATCAAATGCTCTAAGGAATTCTAGTATGCTTTTCTTTTGTGTCTACATAAGATACCTTTTAATAAAATTCTGTTAATATGCAGGTTTAGTTAACTTTTCTGGGTCTCTCTCTCTCTCTCTCTCTCTCTCTCTCTCTCTCTCTCTCTCTCTCTCTCTCTCTCTCTCTCTCTGTCTCTCTCTCTCTCTCTCTCTCTGCCAACACTGAGGCAGGCATGCCAGCAAACTGCATCTCAAGAAGGGGAAGATCCTCACCCCAACAGGCAGGAGCAGACCTAAGAGACAGGGAAAATGGAGGTTGGTCCCTGCTTGGGGTGCCAGGTGAATCCCCTCCCAACCTACCAGGGGAACTGTCCCAATACATCTGTTGTTTGTGAGTAGAGAACAACTAGTGGGCGATGTGGTGTGCATGGTGGCCATTTCAGGCACAGTGAGCACAAAATTGATAAGGTTCTCACTTCTGAACAAAGTAAGGATGGGCACCAGCAGAACTGCCACTTGAGGCTTCTGGGAGACAGACTGGAAGTCAGTTCTGAAGGGTAAAGAAGTCCAGGAAGGCTGGACATACTTTAAGAAGAAAAACTTTAAAGATATAGAAGCAGCCTATCCCATATGCCATAAGAAAATCCAGTTAAGAAAAAGACCAGCCTGGCTTTAAAAAAAAAGTGTATCACCTCTGGTCAGATAACTTGGGAAGACTACAAGCATGTTTTAAGGTTATGTAAGGAGACAAAGTAGAAGAGTCAGAGTCAAACTGGAATCTCGTCACTGTTGTTACAAACAACAGAAGTTTCAATTAATACATTGCCAGCAAAGTACAGCTATGGAGAATCTCCCTCCTTTCCTGCTTGGAGAGGGTAGTGTAATGTCCAAGGATGACAAAAAGGTTTGAGGTATTTAATGTCTTCTTTACTTCAGTCTTCAATACCAAAACCAGTTGTGCTCAGGAAACCCAACTCCCACAGATGAAAGTTAGGGATGGGAAGCCAAGTGAAGCCCCCATAATCCAGGAGGAAATGGCTAGTGAGCTGCTATGCAAATTAAACACCCACAGGTCTATGGACCTGGATGGGATGTACCAGAGAAAAACGAAGGAGTTGGTAAAAGATCTCACCAATCCACTTTCAAACGTTTACCAGCAGTCCTGATCTGGAAAAGCTCCAGTTGACTGGAAGTTAGTAAATAAAAGGCCCACCTAAAAGAAGGATTAGAAAGATGATCCAAGGAACTGCAGGACTGTCAAACTAACCTAGGTACCAGGGGAAGTCATGGAACAGATCATCCTGAGAGTCATCCCACCGAATGTACGGACAACCAGGACATCAGGCCCAGCCAGCATGGGTTTGGGAAAGATAGGTCCTGCTTGACCAACCTGATCTCCTTCTATGACCATCTGACCTACTCAGTGGATAAGGGAAAGGTTGCGGATGGTGCCTCCCTAGACTTCACTAAGGCATTTTGCACCATTTCCCACAGCATTCTCATGGAGAAACTGGCTGCTCTTGGCTTGAACAAGTGCATTCTTTGCTGGGTGAAAAAACTGTCTGGATGGCTGAATCCAGGGAGTAGTAGTGACTGGTGCTACATCAAGCTGGTAGCCAGCCACAAGTGGGGTTCCCCAAGAATCAGTACTGGGGCCAGTCCTGTTTAATATCTTCATCAGTGATCTGGACAAAGGGGTTGAGTGCTCCCTCAGTCAGTAGGCAGATGACACCACACTGGGTGACAAGTGTTGATCTGTTGGAAGGCAGGAAGGCTCTGCAGAGAAATCTGGACAGGCTGGATCAATTGACTGAGGATAGCAGCCTGATGTTCAATAAGGCCAAGTGCCAGATCCTGAACCTGGGTCACAAAACCCCTTGCAGAGCTACGGGCTGGGGTCAGAGTGACTGAAACATGGCCCAGCAGAAAAGGACCTGAGGGAGCTGGTTGACAGTGGCTGAACGTAAGCCAGTGTGTGCCCAGGTGGCCAAGAAAGCCAACGACATCCTGGCCTGTATCAGAAATGGTGTGGCCAGCAGGACCAGGGCAGCGACCATTCCCCTGGTGATGCTCTGGTGAGGCTTCACCTCAAATCCTGTGTTCAGTTTTGGGCCCATTGCTACAAGAAAGGCATTGGGGTGCTGGAGTGTGTCCAGAGAAGGGCAATACAGCTGGTGAAGGAAGGGTCTAGAAAGCAAATCCTATGAAGATCAGCTGAGAGAGCTGGGGATGTTTATGTTGGAGAAGAAGAGGCTCAGGGGGGGATCTCATTTCTCTCCACAAATCCCTGAAAGAAGGTTTTAGCAAGGTGGGAGGTGGCCACTTCCACTATCTCAAATGAAAGCATGAGATGAAATAGCCTTAAGTTGCACCCAGGGAGGTTCAGATTGGACATTAGCGGGGGGGAAGAAAAAAAAAAAGAAAAATCACTGGCAGAGTGATTAGGCATTGGAATGAGTTGCCCAGGAGCATGATGGAGTAACCATCTCTGAAAGTGTTCACGAGGCATCTGGATGTGGCACTTGATATGGTTTAGGAGTGTTTATGGTGGTGCTATGTTGACAGTAGAACTACATGACCTTCCGACATTGATGATTCTGTGATTCTTGGTATGTGGAGTACTTGAGAGAGATAATTTGGTATTGCAGCTACCTGCATTTCCCCCTCTGTGGAGAAAGAATGCAATTACCATCTACAGATAGTAAACAAAGAAGCTAAAAGCACATGTGTAAAATCAAGGTGTTTCTGAACTTAATGAGGATTTGTTACTATAAGTAGACAATTCATCAGCATCTCATAAATAATCCAATTAAAATACTGAGAAGCAGTCAGCATTTTAGATTCTCAACAAGATGCTAACATATCTGAATATAAAAACAAAAAAAAAAGTTCCTGGTCACCAACATACAACTGTATTTGTAAGAAATGGGTTGGGAAATATAAATATTTCATAAAGCATAGTACAGCAGTAAGTTAACATGTAAGTGATTACCCATGAGAAGAAATCATTTCTTTGAAAGCTACAAAATCAAGTAAGCTTAAAGCTTCAATTTCTTTACCTTCTCTTACTACAAATTTTGTCCTTGTCCCAGAATCACACACAGAAAGAGTAAACCAACAGAAAACTGAAAGCAAGGGATAAAAAGTGTCCATTTGAAAGCATACCCTCATTCCAAGATGATGCTGCAAGTAAACAGCATCCCCCTTTACACATTGTGGCGCTGTAATTTTTTTTTACTGTTAGCCTTTTGCTAAATAGCTGACATTTCCCTTTTTAAAAATATATATTCATATGAACAATTTGGTACTACTCTGCAAATGAGGTTTCATTACACTGTGAAGGGGTCTTTAGCATGCTCTGAGAAATTTAAGGACTTGGGGAAAAGTTTTGTTTACTACAGAGTTAACAGGCTTTTTGTCCTTATCCCAAAAATCCACAATAAGCCTGCTGACCTTTTGGGGCTACGATTACAAACTGGACGAGTTCAATTAGCTTTGTAAAGAACAAGTAAAATAAGGCAGCAGTCTAGCCTCTTTAACAGGAGGGAAAAAAAAAGCACCTCCAAAAACAAACAGCAAGATCCTGTGCATCCCAACTATAACCCTTACATGACACTATCAAAATTTGTGTTCTAGTTACCAAAAAATACTTTTGCTTTCAGAGAGCTGATAGCATTTCCTTAGCTCTCCAAGATAAATGCAAGTTTGATTGTATAAACTTGTATTATCAGCCAGTCAGACTCAAATTTCTTAAGAATAATTTCCATCCAATGAAACTCTGCTAAAGAAATAGAAACAGATGATTTAAGTCAAACTAGGACTGATAGGCATAAATCTCTCTGCACTTCAGCTCCCAGATACACACAGAACTTTGGAAAGAACTCTGTATAGCACTGAAGTCATAACAGCTGATCTTTAGATGATGACAAAATTTTACTTCCTAGGCAAATTCAAAGACTTTGTAAAATTATGTATTTTAAGAAGAAATATTATTACCCACAAAAGAATAGTACAGGCAGTGAAACAGGTAACTTCAAGAGCAAGAAAAAAGTCTGGTTTGTGGTTAGATATAGAACCTCATCTCTGATCAAATTTGAGAAACAGCGTTAAACATGACACTGAATATACTTAAGGTGGTTTGAACAAGCATTAATGAGCTTCGCAACCAAATGTTACTTTGTTAAACATGTTATTTTAAGCTAGCCATGCAGCCTAAGTAACTTTAATATTAAACATGCAATCACAGATCTTAACTATACTGCATGTAGATTGGCACAATTACCTGTGTCAGGCTCATTTAGCTGTGATTAGAGCATACTTCAAAGCCATCCATACATTTTAGCTACTCATACTGATTATGTTACAGATGATTACCAGTTCAGTGAGACTTTGCTAATTAACTAAATTATTCTCTAAATTAAGAGAGTTTCTTGTATTAGTAAGGTTATTTCTATTGCATTAGCAGAAAGGTTATTTGCTTAGCACAGCCAAAGCAAAACTTAAGTTGTCTTACCACATCATCTGTCAGTGTCTTGATATTTAAGTGCTGTAAATCAAACAAGAAAGCAGTCACATCAAAATTGTTCAGAAAAAAAAAAAAAAAAGCTCAGTTATAGTTACTTTTATTCAAAATCACATGCAAGTCAAACAGGTTGAATCCTGACAATTGAAATGAACCAAATTTCTTGGCAAGTGGTATCTTGCTGGCTCACAATGCACAGCAAGTTATACAGAATTAAAAAATCTTCCATTCAAACCTCCAACAAAATATCAGAAGAATATGAACCAAGTACAGCTTGAAACAAGTTGTGTTTTATTATATTTCATAACTCAATTATATTTTATAGCTAAATATACAGATGACCTGCTCAAAATTCAACTACTGGACATTTGTCTTCTCAAGATGGCTGTGGGGACACCAACAACAAATCATCCAGAGATTTCAGACTCAATAGAAGAACACAGAGCTCCTCAAAAGTTCAAAGCTGCAACATTCAAACTACTCATATTGTTGAATAGTCTCAGGTAATGCCTTTGTGGCAAGCAGAACATGAACTTGCAAGCAGAAACTGAACTAAGCATTTAACAAGAGTAGCATCAAAAAAAAAATCTATAGATCACTCAAACTAGCAATTTCTGAACCAACATTTGCTCTCCACTGTACATTTACAAACCCAGCAAGTGCTAGGATGAACAGCTCTTGCACAAAACCAAAGAGCAGCACCAGAACATTGGTGACCGATGAGTCAGTGTTGCAGGAATCCCATGTAATGTTTTTATGAAGAGGTTGAGAACCGACTTGGCAGGAAAATGTCAAGAATGTGAAGTCACATACTTAGTGAGATAGACTCTTACCCTTCTCTTAGACTCCCCCCTCTGCCTAGTGTGCACAGCTTGACAACAGCTACAGTAACTGTCAATGACTATATCCTAATTCACCAGATTTGGAAACTTCGCCAAAACAACAATTGACTACCACTCTCTACAACAACCTAAAAGGAGGTTATAGCAAGGTGAGGGTCAGTCTCTTCTTCCAGTTCAAAAGCAATAAGACAAGAGGAAATGGCCTCAAGCTGCACCAGTGGAGGTTAGCTTGTATATTAGGAAAAATTTATGTGCTGAAAGGGTAGGCAGGAATTGGAACAAACTGCCCAGGGAAGTGGTGGAATCAACATCCCTGGAAGTGTTCAAAAGGTGTACAGAGATATAACACTTGGGTTTGGCAGTGAAAGTGGTGATGTTAGGTTAATGATGATGATCTCAGAGGCTTCCAACTTTAATGGTTCTATGATTGTGATCATTACTTCTGACATCTACTTTGGCTCATCGCTCAGAATTAAAGAGCAATTTGTGTTAAGTCAAATACTATCACACAATAGCTCTAGTCTGAATTGTGTTAAGAAACTGAGGAAGAAGTGTCTGATGAACGGCTATGAAGTTAAAAGTGGTGCAAGGAAACACAGTATGCAATGACACACTAAGTTCTACTATAAAAAAAATTGTTAGAAAATGTGCTAGGTCACTACTGAACCTTTATAATTCCATTCCATATTCTAATAGGTGAGGATTTGTATTAAATGAAAACAACAACTAAATGAAAATATTGCGATCCTGCCAGGAGACTGAAGATCTGTATCCCAGTCTTCTCACTGGTGTTCCCCTACCACAGGGCTAGATCAGACTTTTGCCCTACACACTGCTATAGAACTGGGGTTTATAGCTTGTTTTTCACAGTCTGCTAAATATCTACAAAGATAGTAAAAGTGTTAACTGGTGTCATTTGCAAAAGCTCATGACTTTGCATTTAGCAAGGTTTGGTATAGTACTTCTATCCTTAAGTGAGCAGAACTGCAAGAGAAAACACTAACATATACGGTCTGACACTGCAACTAGGTAGAGAAGAACATGAAAATTTATTCCTTCTTCATACAGATGACTTAAATCGCTAAGCCTTAAGCAATGCACAAATACCATCATGGATCTCCTTTAACATGGCAGGAGATTCCATAATCTGCTTAGAATGAAAACCACCTGCATTCTATGCTTTGAGTGGAAATTCAAGATTCATGTCAAATTCATGTTCACTCCATTAAAAAATGCAGGAAAGCAACAATCAAGTTCATTTCCACTTAAGAACAGATGTTGGATGTTTTGTAATTTATTCATACAAGACACCTGCATCATCATGGAGGTAACCAGGCAATCTCAGATTCAGGTATTGTTCTTTGAAAAAGACAGAAGTTAGTGGGATAGTTCAAGCCAGTATTTTACTTTTTACTTACATTGTGAAATTCAGCAGTGCAATTTACTATGATAACAAATGAAAACTTTCCCATTTTGTATATCAGAACACCTCACTGACCCAAGTCATCTGACTAATTAGTGAAAAAAGACTACCACACAGCCAGTTAAGGACACCATAATGGTATGCTGGGGATTAAGTTTTCCTATAGAAATTTTCCCACCCATAAGTTTCTAAGATATTAAATACTGATGCTTAAAGGGTACTTGACCCACACAAAAGAAGTAGATCACTTAGTTTGGCGGGGAGGGAAAGGCTCCAGGAGTTGAAGGTGTTTTCTTCTGTTCTTGCTTCGGGAGAGAACGGTTGGGCGACTGCTGGCTGCGTGAGGAGTCCATTGTTAACAGAAGGTCCGGTCCTGAGAATTCTATCATCTGCTGGGCTGGAGCGCCCAGGAATTCGGAGCCCCTCGCCTGCCCTGCTGGAGCTGGGTCAGCCCCGTCCAGCCGTCGCAGCTTCTCCAGCACTGCTCACTTTGCTGGGACACCACCCTGCCTGCTGGGACAACCCACTGTTTCCAGCCATCTGCCCCGGAGTTTTCCACCGTTTTGGCTTGATGCTCTCAGGGCCCCAAGAGATCAGACTGCCCGGGACTTGTGAGACAAAGCCCCTCGGGGTTCTTGGTTCTGTTTTATTATTATTATAATTGCTGTTGTTGTTTGTTTGTCCTGTTATATTTACTAGTAAAGGACTGTTATTCCTTTCCCCATAGTTCTGACTGAAAAGCCTTTTTAATCTTCTAAATTATAATAACTTGGAGGGAAGGGATTGTAATTCCCCATTCCTAGTGAGGCCCTGACTCTCCCTAGCAGATATCTGTCTTTTCAAACCAAGACATGGTATAACAAACTCAATATACAGATATGAGTCCTCTCTCAAAGTCTTCGTCTTACTGGATACCTAGAGTACAGAAGTCTAAAAATACCAATATTTCTTTCATAAAAAGTTGTAGAGTCTGGTTTGAAAGCAAGTGTTAAAAGCAGGTTCTTAAGTAAGAATCTACTTAACCAGCACTAAATATCAACACTTGGTGACGTATTTAGATACTTTCTTTATAAAGGAGAAGAAATTCCATGCTAACTACAACCTAATGTTCAGCACCTTCAGTGCTCCCATATTAAAAGGCTGAATGACTTGCTCTAAGACATCTCTAAAAACTTATTTAGTGAAGTTTATATTATAATGCTTCTCAGAGGAGTTGGTTTAAACAGAACTGGGGTTCTCTTTTTCCCTCTCCCTCACCAAGTCCTTCTCTTCTGACATGGTTGTACAAAGTAAATTCTGTTGTCAGCTTTACTGGTCTTCTATAGCATTCAAGGATACAGAGATGTGGAACATTACATGTGGTCTTAATAACAAGAACCACAACAAAGAAACCACACTGGATATTTCACTGTCATTACATTTAGAGGAGGGCTGTGACTCAAGAACAAGAGCATATTTTCATTCTTGAGTGGCCAAACAAAACAAACACATTTCTAGTAAGGGGAAAAATAAATAAACAAACCAGGAGTCAGGTAAAGACCAGATAGAGGCTGGAGTGCTTTACTACCACAGGGACATATTTCTATTTTTAGGCTCAGATATACCAATTCACAAAAGACACATTCTGCTCAAGTGAGCAGGTTGCCCTAAACACAGGCCCACAAGTAGAGAAATATGACTTTTAAGTAATATTCCTATAATATTCAGTCACTGCTAAAAACATTAAGTATTTTACAGAATACTGCTTTGCAATGGATGAAAATATTTATATGCAATTCTGAGCCTTCCATGAACTACTCTACAATAACAAAATAATTGATTTGAAAGCATAGCAACTATGTACAAGTATTCCCCTAGTCTGCTTATCATGTAGAAAGTAGATACGCAAAACTGAAAAACAAGTAATATTTTAAGTATGCTGCACTGTGTTTTCTAGTCACAGATATACAAAAGCATGAAAAAATTAAAGAGTTAATTAGGACAGTTCAGAAGGAGAGATTTATCAGTAGCACCTACAGTTAGAAAAGCAGAAGTAATACCATTGCTTACTCTTCAGCATACAAACACTTTTATAAACTAATTTTTTTTTTTTATTGCACTCTTCAATGTAACTTAGTTTTTATTTTTAGTATAGGACATGGAGGAAGAGGTCATTTTATTTTGCAACTGAGTAGAAACAGTTCATTTAAAGCTAAGTCAAATTAAAAAGAAATACACAGGTGTATAATTTTTTTTTAAGAAAGCAAGCAATCTGGCAGAATTACCCCTTATGGGAGATAATGTCCCTCAGGCGTACTGTTAAATAACCAATGTCATAAGAAAGAGAATATACACACACATGCAGCATGCGGTACAGCGTTCGTGATGAGCTGGCAAAACTCCAAGGATAGCGAGAGTCTTAAACAGAAGCTGAAAGGCACAACAGGATACAAGGGCTGAGTTTCACAACACAAGCACAACAAGAAGATGACTGCTCCTGAGACAGAGTACTGTGTTTCTTGAAAAGGTCACACATGATGAAGATACGTGCAATGCAACTTTCACACCACCCAGCTAAAGGATGCCAAATACTACCTGGCTTCATATACATTCACAGTAAAGAATCTTACTGTCATACTGATGCCCGAAAGCTAGGCAAGACAACAGTGCTCCATAGTATAAGGCCTATAGAGCAGGTATTTTTTTATTCGACGCCAGGAGTGAGGGGGATAGCTCCACCGCAAACTCACTCTTCTGTTCTTCGCACAGAACAAGCTTTTATACTTTTTTTACTTAATGTATACATTATACTTTCCTAACCTTCATATTGTAACATATTTTCTAATTACATGAGATTACATAAGCCCTTGTAGCACATGAGTGGTTTCTGCACAAGTCTCCTGGTGGTTGTTTTGGATGAAGGCTCTGAAGTCTTCCTCAGGCTTGAACTTTTCACCTCTGTTTCTGCCGGTGCTCTATAAGCTTGTCAGCTCAAATAGCCAGTGGTTAGCTTTTTGCAGTTTGCTTGTTCTGCTAAATTTGCTGATTTCTAAGAAGTGCTTATTCACGTTCCCTGTTACAAAGTAACTACTTCTTTCTGCATAGCTACGGCCTTTTGCTTAGTTCAAGCATTATCTCCTTGCCTCTGTATCAAAAGGAAGGAAAGGAGAAGGGAGAAAACCAGGGAGGGTGATGGGGCAACATTATCTTGTTGCCCAGGTATCAACACATAAGATGATGATCTTATATTGCAGATCCAAAGAGCTGTACATAATTGAAGTTCATCTGCCAGATAGTATTTAATTGCCTATATAACTACCCCAGTCAAGTCCAGGTGGAGACAGTGAAGCAAAGCAATGGCAAATCCCACTTAATTGGATCAACAGTACTAGTCTGATCTTTTGTGTCATTACATCTTTTTCCCTATCTTTACATACACATATTTACGGACTAAATTCTCTCTAGGTGTGGTACAAGCAGTTCAGGCAAACAGGATCAGAATTCAGGAGAATGACATCTCACATGGGACTCTGATCCCATGTCCTCAGCATTCTTTCCACCAGCACTACAAGTCAGTGTGGCCTAGAACCAGTGAAGACTAGCCTAGTACAATATTGAGAATAGTCTGTATCATCTAAGAGTTTGGGCGCTTTATTAAAAGGGGCAGCATCTACATTCTCCAGAACTGGTCTTTTCACTGTAGCATAAGCACAAAGTAATATTGCTCATCAACTTTCTGAATGAAACAGATTGTTTAAATAGAGGCTTTTTGGGACTTGAACTCAGATCAGGCCTGGCAGGGATGGGTATTGTTAGTATGACAGAAAGATCAACTAAATATGATTTTTTTTTTTTTTTTTTTTTTTTTTTTAATCATAAGTGGAAGCAGAAGACAGACAAAGTATAGTGTCATACACCACTGCCAAGCTGAGAAGGGTTTTAGACATGCAACATAACAGGATGTCAGGCAACTAAACATCAATTTCAACATGCATGTCCTCTACCACCTTGAAGCACTTCAGTTTAACAAAAAACAAACAAACAAAACAACAACAACAACAACACTTCACAGTCCAGATCTTTCAGGATATTCATTTTTGCCTTTTTTACAGATGAAAACAAAGAAACAAACCCATTTATAACATCCCCTCCAAATCACCATGCACATGCATAGGTTCTTTGATAAATTACAAAGAGCTTCCAGGCTGCATGTGGCTATGAGAAAATAAAAAAAAAAAAAATGGAAAAAAGGATGGCTTAAGCATAATGAGTTTTAGAAGAAACGGGTAGCTTATGTCTGAACACTGAAAAAAAGACTAACAAAGACTAGGGATTGTTCATATAATCACATAATCCCCTCTGTACCTTTGTAAATTCAAAAGTGAACAAGAACACATTGTCATTAATATTATCACCAAAAAAAGAGACTCAACACTAGCTGTTTTTTCCCCAAAAAGATATTCACCAGCAGAAACACAAGTAGAAGACCAAATCAAAGACTAAAGGAAACCTGTAGACTCAGAAAAAAGTTAATTGGATGATTACAGTGAATGCTATCGTCTTTGTAACAATATTCCCTCAGTAATTTTGCTACCTCAGTCTAAAAATGCAATTTACACACTGCACAGCATTTCTTGCTTTTAATTTCCAACATACTACTTCAGCATTTAGATAATGGCTTTATCACACACTCTGTCTCTGCTGCTTGTAAAGCAGTCTGGAAAGTGATCAAGAGCAAAAACTACCTTAACACGACAGGTTCTACACAGTGATATTCTTTAGGCATTGATGAGTTAAACTCAAAATTGGTGCTTAAAGGTAAGATCATATAACAAAGTGCTAGAACACAGCACTAAAATTTAATATCATAACCCACAGTGTTAATTCATGCCAACAAAAATAACAGCATGAGGAATTTACAATTTTACAAAGCTGCGATAAAGTGTTTTAGGTAACATCTGTTCAGCAATCATTTCTTTAAAAGACTAATTTAGATTCAAGGTCTTACACTGCAGCATAACTGCAGCAATAATTCAGTCACTTTGTAATTAAAGATATTGACACAGATTGGTCTTACCTTTCTACTCTATGCCAGAGAAATTGAAGTGCTTTTCCTCTTAACTACATCTTTCTTTGATTTATAGACACTGTTAAATGCAACTGTTAATTTGTCTATTTTTAACAGATTGGTGTAAACATGAAACCCTTCTTGACTCATAAATTTCATAAAGAACTTAATCAAAAACATAACCTGAAAGCCACTGAAGTCAGGTCAATGGTATACTGAAATTAATAGAAACACCTCTAATTTGAGCTAGAAATTGAAGTTGATCTTTTGATGACTAGTGTCTACAAGATGTAGTATTATTAAAGCAAAGTTGGAAGTCACATAATGTAGCACTCACTGTAATTATTTCCAAACATTTCTAAGGTTGGGGGGGGGGCGGGGGGGGGGGGCAGGGAATCAAGGAGAGGAAGCGGCAAACAATTGCTTTTTACCCCACCCTGCCCCAGCAGATTTCAGAAGTTTCTTGCTCAGTCAATGTAAACATAGAGAACAGGTACAGTATCTGCTATCCTTCAGTAGATTTCCTCTTTTTACATGGACCTAAACCACAAGGGTGGACGCACGAGCTTTCAGTAAGCTGAAGTACCACAGTACCACAGAAATTCTTTTACCCTTTTAAAAGTCCCACTTTTCTAAAAACTTGGACCTGCTGAACAAAGTCATGCTGGTATGTGCTTCAAAATGAACCATCGCTCCTTGGAAAAATAATATTTTAAATGATTCTGCAAAGAAAAACGGAACAACTGAGACTTAAAACTCATTCACTTCTGAGAAGCTAGTTTATTCAGAGAGTCCTTCAAGGCCTCATTTGACAGGGCTAAACAGTTATAGTGGCTGATTCCAATGCCTCTTTCTCCCCCCTCCACCCCTCATATGCAATGGGTTTTAAAAACAGTATTTTCCTCAGTTAAAAAAGAATTTTCTTTAAAAGGGAGGAAAAAAAGGACATGCGTGTTAATGATGTCACCTTTGTCAATCAGCAATCCAATTTTACCTCAAGGTTTGTCAGGGAATCAAATTACTTTTCAGATTAGCATATCTGCTATGACAGATCAATATGTTGTATTGACTGGAAGGGTCCAACCTGGAACTTATTTTCAAGCCTTGAACACTGAGAAATATTACATTCACATAATCTCTATTACTTGAGGTCAATAAATCTAACAGCTAATTTAATTTGACAGACGTACACAGATAGAAATATAATTGAAGTAACATAAGGTATGGCTCTCTGAGTACCCCAAAAAGAGAAAAGGCACAGGCAGAATTTAATACTGGATTACAGAGAGCCCAAAGGGGTGAGAGCCAGGCTTTACACACTCTGACACAAAACTAATTTAACTAATAAAATTACATTAAAGATGTATTACAGAAAGAGTTAGATGCAAAGAAGTCAAGTTGGAAAATACCTCTAAGATCATCAAGTCCCAGCCATAAACCAAACACTGCTGGGTCCACCACTAACCCACATCCTTAAGTGCCATATCTACACATCTTTTAAAGACCTTATGAGATGGTGATTCAACCACCTCTCTGGGCAGCCTCTTCCAGTGCTTCACCACCCTTTCAATGAAGAAGCTTTTACCCAATCTAAACTTCCCCTGGTGCAACTTGAGGCCCTTTCCTCTTGTTCTGTCACTCGTTACTTGGGAGAGGACACAGACCCCCACCTCACTACAGCCTCCTTCCAGGCAGTTGTAGAGAGCAATAGGGTCAGCTAGTGAGTTAATGGCACACCTAGAATACAATCCATGTTCAAACCAGAATTCTTTAGTCCCTATCAACACCCAAGGATAAAAATCTTTGCTTTAAGACATTATTTAAAGATGAAAAATAGGACTATTGTTAGGGTGAAATGCTTTTGAAAATTGCAGTTTGACAAAGCATTCTCATGAATTAAGGACATTCTTATCCATTCCTGCTTAAAGAGAAACTGGGCAGGGGATCAGGAAGAGGCCAAAATATAAAAATTATCAAAACCCACACCTAGTTACAAGATTATTATATACCCTATAAAACTGAATCAGAACCCCAAATTCAATGCCCTTTATTTTCTGTACCTGCAACCTGAACATTGTGACCTCAAAAAACCAGTCAGCTGATGCCCATATAGACACATTATCAAAATAACCCTTGCAGAGCCTGGGAAGCCTAGACATATGCCAAACAAGTTCAACTACACCAAAGAAAAGGCCTTCTTTCACTGAAAAGATGAGATCCATCTAAGAAAAAAAAGCCTCAGTGGCTTTTATCACATATCTATCTATTAACTATTATTATATATCTCTGTATAATAATATATAGATATATATAGACATATATATCTATATAGAACTATTGTATTATATGTTATATGTTATATGTTATATATCTACTCCCTATTAACTATTATAGTGTCATTTTAACACATGGTTAGCAAAACTGAACATGATGGCAACACACTACTTCTATCTTAGCACATAATCAGAGGAAAAAATTAAAACCATTGTGAAATCTGCATAAGAACTTGGAAATTAAAGTATTGGTAATAAGCAAAACCTCTTGACCCAGAGCTCTTATCAGTCGCCACCATACAATAATCCATGTCTCCCACTCACAAAAGGAATAATCCAACCCTCAAGTCATACAGCAACACCATCCAGCCTCTTACAGCGGCCAGACCACACAGGGTCCGCAGAGATCATATACTAAAGCATGTTGTGAGACTGGGAAGATCAGGTGTCATAAGACATTTTGGGACACCTGTGTTGAGGGAAGGGGCAGGTTGGGCCTTGCCCTGGTGAGGTGACACCCTGATCTGCACACACCCCCCACACACACACTTTGGGCAGCCTGTATCCCAGCCCCGGAGTGGCTGCCAATCCCTGGCACAGAGGAGGCAGTGCTCCACACCCAGCCTCTGGAGCCCCTAACCCAGAGCTCCTGAGTTACCCAACAAACAGAAGTCCCATCTAGGGAAAGGGACCCAGAAGGCAAAGAGGGATTTAAAGCTGAACACAAAGCAAGGCAACTCTTGACCCTATCTCCTCTTGGATTTTCTATCACCTGAGCACTACTGGAACCCAGCAGCTGGTAACTATATGTGTCCTTTTCTATATCTTTTCTGTCTTCCTCTCCTAATTCCCTCGTCTTGAAATTTTTGAGTAACTTGAAATCAAATGGGCTTAAAGTTTGCCAAGTCAAATGGGCTAAGTTAATGCTTTGAGATGTATTTTATGTTGATTGAATGTTGCACTTAACCTTTTGCCAAAGTTCTTTGATTTTCTGAGGTTGCTAGTAAAGTCTTTTTTGTTGTTTTGATCTCTTGAGAATATCTTGTTGCTATTTTTCCTGTGCATCTAACTCAAAGTGCAGGAGCAACCATAAGCCCTTTTAAAAGCCTCATCAAGTGAGGGGGCTTACACATGTCCAGCCACGTCACCTGCATGACTAAAATGCACATGTCCTCAATGGATACATGGCCACTTACGAAACCAAGCAAATAGCTCTTGGTCACAGCTTCATGTATGCCTATTCTAATGTGTAGAAAAAGGCACAGGGACATGGTTCAAACAGCAGCCTCTGCAGCCACAACACAAAAAGATTGCAGCAAAAAGGAATATTCCAGGAGCAAGCTGTGACCTTCCAGAACAGGTCTGGCCAGCCTGCTTGATACCGCTTATTGGCTAACTTTTTTGAACCTGTGCACAAGTGCCAAACACTCAAGTACTGAATGTTACACAAATACACCTTAGAATCAATAGTCTAATATGTGTTATGGTGTCTCTTTTGCAGTTATGTAATAAATACATTTTAGAGCAGGTGGGCTCAGAGTCAGCTGAACAAAGATCAACATGCATCACCTAAATGAGTATAGGGTGCACCTCCTCTGCATGTGGCAGATACTCATTGAAAGGAGGTTCTATCCAGACAGGGGTCAGCCCCTTCTCCCAGGCAACCAGCAACAAGATAAGAGGACAGTACACCAGGGGATGTTTAGGTTGGACATTATGAGGAATTTCTTCACAGAAAGGGTGATTAGACATTGGAATGGGCTGCCCAGGGAGGTAGTGGAGTCACCATCCCTGCAAGTGTTTAAGGAAAGACTGAACATGGCACATGGTGCCATGGTCTAGTTGACATGGTGGTGTTTGGTCATAGATTAGACTTGGTGATTCCAGAGGACTTTCCAACCCAACTGATTCTGTGGATACAAGGCCTGTAGAATATATGTTGGTCCCAGCTCTAATGCTTGAAATTTTCATGATATCCAAAGAAAAACTGGTTATCTCTGGGTACTGTTTGGTTAGAGCACATCTTGCAAACACATTATCTCATGAACAATTATAAGCCATCTTGAGTTTTCCAATTTCTTGGTGTGCTAGCCAAAAGCGTGTAAAAGCAGGCGTACAGAGAACTTTGCTACGTCCTTTAAATTCAAGGACCATTTTCTCACTGTAGAGTTTATATCACTAACATTTTTAAAAATAAACAAAGAAAAAAAACAAACAAGCAAAGTAACACCGCAGTCCCATTAGAAGTAACACTCTTTAAGAGCTGGAAGTCTGTTCTACACTCCCCTTCCACGCAAGCTGTCACGCAGCACGTAAAGGCAATGGAACCTTCTGATGAAGCATTCGGGAGAGATCTGGAAACTTGCTGCATCCTTTCACACGGGCAAACAAGAGGCGACCTGGGCCAGGCGGGATCGGCCTTCGAAGCCCAGCTGAATCTGACGGCGCCACGTATTCCCGCTCGGTCCCCGGATCTTGGGGGGCCCAAGGCAGTGACTGGTCCCGGAGGGAACGGCGAGGGGGGACACGGGGGTGTCACCGCACGGCCGGGCCCCCTCGGCACGGGCCCGGCAGGGCCCCATTCCTCGGGCACTCCCGCCCGGTTCGTACTTACGAATTTGGGCTTCCTGCTGTCCGCCGCCTCCTCGGCGCCTCCGGCGCTCCCGGTCCCCGGCGGGCCCTTCCGGCGGAGCCCCTTGTTCTCCCGCCCGCCGCGACCCGGCGGCGAGGACGAGGCGCAGTAACGCGGCCGCGGCGGCTCCATGGCCGCGCACGGGCGAGGAAGGGAGACGGGCAGGGGGGAGCGCTGCCCGCGATCGGGCCCAGGCCCGGCGGCCCCGGCCGAGCTCGGCGCCTGCGATTAGCGCGGCTTAGCTGGACTCGGCCAGGCAGGGCGCCGCGGGGGGGAGGAGCGGGGCTCAGCGCTAAAGCCGCGGCCTCGCCGCAGCGCAGGATTTAGCGAGGAGAAGCCCCTAATCCCGCCACGCCCGAGCCGCGCGGGGCCAACGGCCGAGGCTCCCAACGGCCGCGGCCGGCGGAGCGCGGCAGCGTCCCGGCGTCCGAACCGTCCCGCCACTGCCGGCGCCGCCCCCGCCCGCCCGCCCCGGCCAATCCGCGCCGGCGCGGCGGGAGCGGCGCCTCCCGGTTGGCGGGAGCCGCGCCCGTCCGCGCTGAGTCAGCGGCTCGCGCCGAGCCCCGCCTCACCCCGCCCCGGCCCGCCGGAGCGCGCTGCCCCCGCGCAGCGCCGCTCCCGCCCGGGGACAGCGGCCGCAGGGAACGGGACGATCCCGCAGGGCTCGCCGCCTCCGAGGTACACACACACACAGAGAGAAGGAGAGTTTATTTCCTTATCGTGCAAATCCTGTCTTCTCTGCATCCTGTCTGTCCAGGATATCGACACGGGGCGCGTCCCTCACCTGTTTGGCCTAGGATGCCGATTTGCAACAAGTGGCTTTGTTAAAATCTCCGATTCCGTACCTCATGTCGCTGTTTGACAGGTGAAAAGTGCTTAATCTATTTCTATATGACCTTTAAATATAATTAGAGCACTGACTTTTATATGTAAATGTACATTATTATATAGAATCATAAAATCATAGGGTTTGGAAGAGACCTTTATGAACATGCAGTCAAAAAATCTGAATCACCCAGCACCAGATCCAGATACCTTTTAAACACCTCCAGGGATGGTAACTCCATCACCTCCCCGAGCAACCTATTCCAATGCCCACCCATCTGAACAGTGGGGGGGAAAAAAAAAAATCTAATCTGAATCTCCTCTGTCTCAGTTTAAGGCCATTTTCTCTGGTCCTGTCACTGCAGTAACAGTGGAGATTGGCCCCCACTTCCATTACAATCTCTTTTCTGGTGGTTGTAGGGAGCAATATATATGCAGATATACATACATACATACATGTTTTATATAATTAATACTTCCCATATTGCTTTTATACCAACTTGGTGGTATTGGGTTAAGAAGGCAGAATGACACAGGAGAGACACAGTCCCTATCCAAAACAGTGGCAGTCCTGCATCCGAGTTTCTGTTTTGTGATGGACACAGTCTTTGTAGAAGAGCTGTTAACTGTGCTGCCAAGGCCAGAAGAACAGGTGTATCTACAGTCACCATTTGTTTAATGCAAATTGTTGTTTTCCATCACTGAAAGACCTGCAAGACTCTGTGGTTTATGGGGAAATACATAAATAGAGACTTCATTATGCTGTAAGCTAGCAAATTTCATATCGTTCACAAGGTAATTGAATTCTTATTACTACAATCAATACCTTCCATTTATCTTTATTTTAAATTAAGAGTAGTTAGAATAATGATGTAAACTGGAGACTTATGTAGGGGAAAATCAATTTCCAAATCTCAGCGTTAGGGATCATTAAGAAAAGTAAGGCTGATACTCAGCATTTCTATCTCTAGAGTATCTCCTAAAACAGAAAAACTTCTGTCATTCAGTCCTTCACCATGACTTACACAGGCAGTGACCTACAAAATGTAACATCTGCCAGTACACAGAGTTCTGGTGAAACGTAGCAGAATTCAGCCCCGGACTCAGCCTTTGCAGGGCGAGGAGCTGTGGAGCCACGCAGAGTAGATACCGTAATTATTTGTATATGTTAAATTGTTCATCCTTTGGCACCTTTCTATAGATGTTTTGTAAATTTATATTGGAATTCTTTGTGGAGAGTGTAATTAGCTGAACACTGTTTAATGTCATGGTTAATGATTTCCTGGAACATTTGATTAGAAAATTAATCAGGCTATGTGTGCGTATGATAAAGCTGTTTAAATGGACCTCCTAATTGCAGTGTGGTAGAACACAATGGCTTGTGCCAATATATCACTTTCAAGGTACTGTGTTGCAATAACAGAGAAACACTGAAGGGAATAATTTATCAGACACTTTTACTAAGCCAAAAGTAAATGTTAGAACTTTTGATCTATTATTATTTTATACTACCCCTCTTGTCCTCGTTAGATGTTTCACAGGACAAATACACTGTTGCAACAGCTCAGTTTACCAAGATTAATCATGACTGAGGAAAAATGTGAGAAAGAAATACATCACTAATACTAAAATTGTGCAGATTCTACTTAGTCATATCATGCATATTGTCTGGGGGATGCACATAGCTTGGCCATTTTGCATTATTTTTGTTCTGGAATGAGAATTTTTCAAATATAAAAGTCTGAGACAAAGTAAGTGCGTAACGTTAACCACAGATATTTGCAGAAGTAGTCCTTTCGATTGATGGATTCATTTAGGCTTTTAGCATTCTGTTCCATCTCTCTCTATTTTTTTTTTTTCTTAATATACTGCAACTCATGACTTAAAAAGCCAACCAAACAAAAAACAAACAAACAAAAACACTCACCAAAAAAACCACCCCTCCTAATATTCATTGTTCCAGGGAGGCAGTTTTTCATATACCTTCCTGTGCAAAGTATTTCAAACCTGGCCTTTGCATTTAGGCAGTTGTCCACAATTAATTTGGAGACACCTAGTTCTTTCCTGTAAGAAGAAGATAAAATAGTCAATTAACTGTCCTTTCATGAGGTTCCTCCCTTTGAACTGTCACATAAAAGTTATGAAGGATTTTGTCAGCAGTGCTGTTGTTTTTACAAAGCAAGCACCCAAGTTTAATACTGCTCTGTTTAAGTAAACTAACAAGTAAAACCTTCTCAGCCTCAGTTCCTGTGGCTTGGCAGAGGCAGGCAAATGGCACATGTCTTTTCAGGAAAATGTCTTCTTCTTTCTCCCATTAAATGCCCCAAAGAGGCAATTCTAGCCCAAATCCCTCAAACTTGCATAGCTATTTCTAAATTGTACCCATTGAATATGTATCTTATACCTTTCCTACAATCTTATTCAAAAAGTTAATGCAGGAGTTACAAAAAGATATATGATTCTTAACTCATAATGCCAATAAAAATTACCTTTGAAAAATATGGCCTGTCTTTGGGTCTTATAGAGGCAATTGATGCTTGTTTTATCTAAGAAAATCTTTAACAGTTGTATTTTTATATTGCAACAACACTCATTAATATTTTAATTGATTGCAATGTAATATCCTTAAATTAACCTGTGTATAACACCTTACTTAATTTTCACAGCATGGGTGGCTCGCAAAACATATTATTCCATTATTAGGATAATGGGAAGATAAAATTTCAAATTGTTCATCTAGTCCAGCCTATTAAATTTACTAAGGAACATAGCTGTAAGTTTATCATACTAATAAACTAACAAATTTATGTTACAGTTATGAGACAAGTCATACTCTGTTCCAATAATAAAGTTTTATTGACAAAAAATTGCTTTAGTTTTTTGGTTTTTTTTTTTTTTTTCCTTGTAAAACAATTATTTTGGCTTTTTTGCACATAATTTGATTGCCATTTAGTCAGTATCACTGCCACTGTAGTAGTATATGTCATCTCTATGTTCTATTTCTAGCATAGACTGGGAAAAATGAAAATCCGTAACTAAAACTATCCTGGAAGTTCATGTTTATCAGAAAAAGGAAAGAACTGAAAAATTGCTGATTAATACGATATTAACCTTAAGTTCTTACGAGAGAAAAATGTATTAGGCGTTTTCTGATATATGGTTGTGTATTTGAACCTAGTTGTAAAAGGTTACAGAATTATAACTCTACTAAAATATGACAAAAAGGAGTTTTGGTTTTAATAGTCTTCATAGAGGATTGAATGTTTCCTTTATTAAGCTCATGATCAGGATAACTTCTGTTTGTTACGAATGTGTTTGAGTAGATTTTGAGAACGGAGTTCAGGCCAAATGCTTGTCGTGGGTAACACAGGATGTCATTATATTCCATATCTATCTCTGCCCCAAACGTGTTACTGTCTTTTTAAGACTCAGCACGGCAAGAACTGGAATTGCAGGGCAGTGGGGAGGTGCCGTATCCCGGTCTCTTTCCAAGGCCGGGGCACCTGAGCCAACCTGCTCTTGTGCCTGGCAGTGCTTGCTCAAGGTGGAGGCTCTGCTTCAGAGGGGCTTGTTCTGGGCAGTTGGCTTTCTGCTTGTTTGGTGTTTCGTTTGTTTTTCTGGGCTTGCAATAGCAGCCACTCAGGAAAACTGCGTTAAAAATCAGGTTGTCATTGAAACTTGCCAAAGAACAGAGCATCAAAAAATAATATGCAGTTTGGATAGCAACAGAGTGACTTCTGTTACCCACAACAAGGCTGATTGTGTTTCGGGGCCGGCTCACCCAGCGTTGGTGGCGGCAGAGCGCTCCGCCCCGCAGCGCCAGCGCCAGCAGAACCCACAGAGCAGCAGGAGGAGCCGGCCGAGCTGATCCCGCTCCCGCCGGCGCTTCTCGTCGGTCGCTAGAGCTCCTGCATTAGCTCCTACCTTCCAGAGAGAGTTCTTTTTGCCACCTTCTTGTCCCTTTGTTTCCCAGACCATGCGATCACCCGTGGCGGGCTGTCAGAGACTGGAAAAAGTGATCTTTTTTGGGACATCTTGGGAAGCTTGGGATGTGTGGTTAGGGGTGGGTCAGAGCTCGCTCTTGTCAGGGGCTGCCCTGTCCCCGGTACCCCCCAGGCCTCAGGGTCCGTCAGTCGCTGTGATATATGTCCTAAAGTTAATTCGTGTTAAATGTTATAATATGTAATTCATTCTCTGTAAATGTAATGATAACCATAAGGAGCTAGTTTTATTTCTAATCAAGTATACAACGGGTTAACTGTGACTAAAACAGCATGGGGGGGACACAGGGGAATTCTCTGTTGAAGATTACACGGAGGGACACAAGGAAGCTATGCCGGGAATTACACGAAAAGGGATGCTGTCGCGGTGCTGTCCTTCGCGCAGGTGAGCGCGGCCACAGGCTAGCTCAGTTCCGCGCACCGCTCCAACGTAGGTAGGCCGGGGTGGCAGGCTAGGCAAGCCACCTCCTCCCTGTGGGGCCTTGTTTCCCCCACACCAGCGACAGGCAACAGATGGAAAAGACGACCACGGCAGCTGAATGAAAGGCGACTCTCCTGAGCAGGGTACAACGAGGTTTTATTGGAGGGAGAGGGAGCACGGAGCTCTGCACTCTCAGACCTGCTGCCCTGAAAAGCCCCGAGAGCAGACGTGCAGCAGCTTATAAGGAGGGGTGGAAACAGGGGTGGCAACAACTGGTCAGCGAATCACAGAACTTGGGGCTGTAACCGGGTGTGTAAACCATGGAACAGGGGACCAACCACAAAACGCTGGGAGGGGATTTCCAGGGCCCCAGCCTATCACTCGACGCCCTCCCTGGAGCTTTCCAGAAGCCAGGGAAGGGTCCTGGAGTGATAGACAGGGCGCCCAAGGGGAGAGAGAGGGGATTGACAACTTGGGTATAGGGGGAAGGGATGATTGACATTTAACGAACTGGGAGCACTTTCTGGTAAACAGGTCTGAACCAATAAAGAAATAGGGGGGTACATGGAACGAACCAATACAGAAATCTGTATAAATTTACATAAAACAAATAAAACAAACCGCACACCACCACAGGACACAAGAAAACTTCTGCCGGGAATCGTTAGAGGAGAACACAAAAGGACGGAAAAGGGAGATAGAGAACCCGGAGGACTGAATGATTACATCCGATCAATATCTTATCCATCCCCGCCTGACATTAACATCTCTACACCGTCCCCGGACACAGCAATCACGACATTGTTCTCCAGCGCAAATCCATTCAACCCCACCAGAACCCGAACATGAATATCTAATGAAGCTACCGCGGAAGAGGGAGTCTTAGTGTCCCGATTTTCTCTCAGCGAACCAGTGTATAAAAAAATCGGCAGCCCCAGACCAAAATGTGAACTGAGGGGGTGACAGACTGACAGAGTGTGTTACCGTGTTCACCCGGCGCCGAAACCCCAGGGTTCGACACTGTCCCTTTTAATTGTGGCTATCGGAGACTGTTATTTTGTCTCAAAATAAAATTCTAAATTTTGATTTACTGAATTTGGTCTATCATATTTATTACAGTCGGGATCCCCAAGGCTTGCCTGACCCCTGCTCTGAGTGGCCGAGAGACCGTAAGGCCCACCTGGGAGAAGGGCCCTGGATGGGCCAAGGCTTTAAGAAGCCTGACCACAGGGCAAGCCCGTTGTTTTTTAGCCCTGCTGTCGTCTTGGGGTTTTACACCGTTGCAACCCAGGAGCTGGGAGCTATGACTGTTTTTCTGTATTTCTCCCGCCTTTTTGTTTTTCTCCCTTTCTTCTAGCTTTCTTCTCACAGAACATAACCTCGGTGAAACCCTGGAATTAAGCAGCTGGGTTGTCACATGGGTGCCTTTGGAAAAGGTCTGGTACCATTCTCCCTTTGTCTCCCTACATGCGGTCGGCAGTGGGGGTCACCGTCTTACAAGAGGTTTGGAAACATTTTGGGTGTTTTTTTGTTCCCCTGGAGTTGGTGAGAATTAACTATTTTGTACCTGGTGATTATTCACTACATAGCTTATTTTTTGCCTTTTGCTGTTTTGCTTGTTAGTAAATGTTTTTTTCACTTACATTTACTCATATTCATTCCTTATTGTTGGAAAGGGGTTAGTTGAAACTAAAGGGACGTAACTAATTTTAGAAAGTCTGCTTCTTTAAATTCTCTTAAACCAAGACAGTGCTAAAAAATAGTAATTTTCTTTTTATGCTCCCTGGGCTCTTTTTTTGTAACAAGACCAGTTTACTCATGTGATGCTTTAAGAAGGTATGATGCCACTTGTCTTATGATGTGTCTCTTTTAAAGCCCTTCTCTTGCTCTCATCTGTCTTGACTGCCCAGCATGCCACATATAGTTGTAAGTACTCAAAACAATTGTTTGCCATCTTTCATTGGCACCCTGGCGGACAAGTAGTGTGTGCTAGTTAATATTTGTGTAATATTTTTGGCAGAAGCAGAGAGGGACTTAGGATAAATAATTAAGGAAAATGCTGTCTTGCCTAGTATGTCAAATTGTGTGTAAAGACAAGCAGCTTTGAGCCATTTCGATCACAGCATGGGTAAAGCTGAACTCATCAGACCTCTTGGCACATATATTTCTTGTATAAAAATATCTGAACTAGAGTCTTCAGAAAACTGTTCTTTTCTTCCCTTTCTTATCTAAAATTATTATGGCTGTATTTCAGGAAAGTATTATGGTCATATTTCTTTCAGTTCATTTCTGGTGCCAGCAGAAATACTTTCGGAAGCCAGAATATCCTAGATTTCCACCCCAATTCACACTTGCACAATGGTATCAATGCTAAGTGTCAGTGGAATATGTATCCACAAGAGAAGCACAAAGGACTTCAGGGCTGTTCTTCATATTTGTATGGCAGTAATTTCCAGACACTTAAAAAACATCAAATTAGATGACTCAAGCTGCAGTGAAGTTTCCACTGAGAGTTGTGTCTAAAATACTACAGTACTTTTTTTCTTAATACATGAGAGTTTTTACTGAGGAAAACAAGAAGGTAAGATCCTGCAGGTTTTAGAAGAACCTGCATGTATAGCTGTCTTTACTCCAAAATGGACAGACAAGAAAGGCATCCCTGAGGACAGCATATGTCACAGTCCTATTATTGATATAACAGTCATACCTTTTTGAAATTTCAGACAAAATTTAATATGCAATGGAGTAATTTTCTCTCTTTTCTAGTTAGAAATTAAGGCCTTTCATAAATAGTTGTGGTCTGAATAGCACCATTCTCCTTCTTGAAGCTTTCAAAGTCACCCTGTGAAAGATGAGGGTATAAGAAGTAGGAAAGCAGTCTGGCTCACCAATTTATTGTGGATTACATGTTGCTAATAATTTCTCACAAAATATTTTAGGCTAGCCTCTCATTCAGCTGAGGAAATCTAATATACCTCCTTCAAGATACTGCCTAGATGGGGGAAAAATCAGTAAAGAAGTCCATTATACAGTCCATCAAATGGATCTTTATGAGGATACTTGAGATGTGATTTGTGGCACTATTTAGGATACATTGCATACTACATTATTATAAAGTTCAGGTTTGTAATTTAATTATGGACTGAATTATCTTCAGTTCTAACTTTAGTTGAAGTGACTAGGCCAAGCCTGACAGGTGATATAAATTGTAAATGGTCTGAGTGTCATGGTCCGCAATAAAGGCCATGTTACATAATTTTATACTTCATGTGGGATTCTCAGAGCCGCCTAAAGAATTAAATTACCTGTTCCAACCTTCTCTATTCTATCATTATGCTATTAAATGTTCCTAGTAAAATTATTGCAAACATTCAATTTTGTCCAAAAGAAAATAAATATGTTTTCAGAGGATAGAATTGTGCTGAAGTTTTTTTTGTTTTTTTGGTTTTTTTTTTTTTGTAAAATTTAAGGGCCCATAGAAGTGTGATCCAGCTTAGTAGTTTTTTCAGGGCATTCACTGTAAAGATTTTAAGCCTTCTGTCAGAATTCTGAGATGTAATTATCTTCCATTACTTCCTGATAACTCTCCAAATTCCTCATAGCTTTCCTTTTTTAATATACTTCTGTATTTTTTATGATTCACTTTCCAAATTTCCTTCCAAGAGCCTGTCTTTCATTTTTTCCTTTTGATAATTTATATTACTTTCTACTAGGGCATGATACAGTTTGCTTTCAGAAATCCCTTATTTTCTTTTGACAGATGCATCATTTTAAGAGAGAGAGAGGGAGGGAAAGAGAGATAAACACATATATGTATGTGCATATATAATGCTTTTTATGCGTTAGTTATGTACTGCAGAAGTCTCAAAATTGACTATAATTTGTTTATATAGCTTTTATTTCTCTCTGACTGATTTTTCTTATTCTAATCCATCTTTAAGTTTCTCAATCTACATTTTCCTCTTGCAAGAGTAGTGGATATAATCATGGTTACTGCAACTTAATATTCAGTTACAGTAAGTATTGTACATGAAGATTAAGGAAAAAAGTTTCCTTTTGTTTTAAAAAAAAATAAATTATCATTTGGGGAAATTCCTGAAATACATTCTATATGAAACACAATCAGCCTTGTTGTGGGTAACAGAAGTCACTCTGTTGCTATCCAAACTGCATATTATTTTTTGATGCTCTGTTCTTTGGCAAGTTTCAATGACAACCTGATTTTTAATTGCTTTTTAACACACATAGTCATACACTTCTACAGAGTGCAAGGCACTGCCTTTCTTATGTTAAATAGTAGCTTCATCTCTTGTCATAGGATGATGAAGAGTGTAATTGGAGGGTGTACTTTGCATCACAAGTACTCTTCCAGTGAAGAACAGCTAAGCTTAGGGTTTTTTTCTAGGAAGTTTCTTAAGTGGCAGTTTTATGACCATGTGAATCTGAACAAACTTCATAAGTTTCCATCTTCCTTCACCTATGTTATAATGAATGAAAGCTGTTGGTTAAGGAAAATGAACACTTTAACTTATTTTTACAAATTATATCTGCAGAAATGGAGAGATGGTTATGTTAGATTGTGATACAGAGCTTATCCTGTAGGACCCCTAGAGATGCAATTAGCTCTCAGATATGTGTTTGAGGAGAGGGAGGAAAGTGAAAGAAATTGTATTGTAACAATTACAGGAATGCCCCTCAGCTGGCCATAGGCAATAGGCTCTCAAGATGGTTTTGGTTCATTGTATGACAGCCTAACCAGATGGACCCTTATGAAACCAAGGTGTATTTGCAAGAAGAGTAGAGGCCAGTTGACATTTTTTTCTATTACCTTATAAATGGAAAATTTAAAGAGAGCAGAATCAGCCTCTGCTGTGTCAGGGCACGGTGAGCACCAGCTTTCCCTAACCAATGTGCTGCTGAGGGAGATACCGTGGCAGGCAGGACCAGGGGCCTTGCTAGCCAGGGCCCATCCCACTGACCCCAGGCGAGGCAAGAAAGATCAGCCCAGAGGTGAAAGCCAGGTTTAGCCAATAGTCCATACTGTCAGGCAACTTTGTGATAATGAGGCAAGTCTAAGGAAGTCAGGCCAAAAGTGAGGGTCAGGAACAGTTCCAGTGACTGTAACAAGGGTCTGGTGATGATTGGGTGTATCCACAGTGATGAAACACGAGAAGCTTGGGAGTCACACACAGAGTGGGATCAAACAAGGTTCATATCTAGCAGAGTGAAAGTCTGTCTTCTTTTCTGGGGTGTGATACAGGGATCCATATTGTGTGTGCATCCCATAAATAACCTCATGAGGCTCAAGAGCTTTGTTTGTTACTTCAACAGCCACCCTTAATCTGAGAGAAAAATATTCCATCATTGTAAGTGTGCCTTAGTATCTGAAAAGTAATGTAATTCCTTATCCCCATCCATCTACTAAACTCTGTTTGTTTTCATTCATGGGTTCATTTCCCTTTGTATTGAACAATCATGCTGGTACCAATGAAGAGGAAGTCCCCTCAAAGAAATAAGGAAAGCCTTTCACAAGATATAAAATCAAGCAGAAAGTCATGAAGAAGGCGATCACTATACCCCACTAAGTGTTCATAAAATTGTTATTTACCGTATGTTTCGTGAGCTTCAAATCTGGACATTGTGGATAGATGCAGGTTTTCCATTTAGAAAAGCACCAACAAAGGCCTCTTTTTGTCCCATTGAAAGAGAGGGACTATGAAGATCTACCTGCACAAGCTTGCAGAATGCTAGGAGATTAATAAAGGCAGCCAAAATGTGATAATCCAGATACAGCATTTAGGTGGATTATGCATACTTTCAAGCAGCTTTCTTTATTTGACTACTACATGGAAAAAGGAAGAATGTTGCCCCAAAGGTGGTTCAAAATATACCTGATTAAAAGTAGTACAGTGGTCCACTCTTTTTCATTTTTGCAGGAAATAAGAATAGACGAGCAAGAAAAAGTATTTTTGGAAGAAGAGCACTCACAGGAGCAAGAGCAGGGTAGAGCTCATCAGCAAAAGCAGCAGGCAGGCTTATGTATGGAATGTTGCTGAGAACTGAGCACTGGAATGTACCAATCCCAAATAAACTGCATTGCTTTGGCATATCATGAGCCTGACTCATCCACCGTCCACCCGGCCAACAACGGTGTTACTCATTCTGAAACTCCTTGTCCCTGTAATGATCACTCCAAGTTCTGCTCAGGGGATGTGACTTTCCTGTGGCCCTTCATGTCACAAATCAGAAATGATACTGGGAACGAGTGACAATATAATTGAAACGAGAAAGTATTTCAAAGTACTATGGTTCTGTAAAACAAAATATGTGGGAGTTTTGTAGCATTTATATGTAGGGGAGATCCACATTCTCTAGCTAAGGACAATCTAATCAGTAAAGAAGTAAGTTAGACTCTTTCTATGATTAAGGAGTTAGCACTTAACTGAAGTTCTCACTTTTATCTAGTGAAGAAAAACTAACATCTACAAAAAGCAGTTCATCCACTCTTAAAATATGAATTTAAAACAAATAGAAAGAAGAACCTCTGGAGATCCTTCTATGTCTTCACTGACTATAGAAGATACTTTGATACCTGGTTTAAACCAGAAGAGTATATTTAAATGCTGAAGGCAGGTGAGGTAAATCTCATTCTCTCAAACTGTTCTGGGGATTTCAGCAATTTTCAGTCAATAAATTCCCTCCCTTTTCAATAGATTTTATTATACATATTCATATTAATTCAGAATCACAGATATATTTAAATAGCAATGTTAATGACTCCTTGGAATTAACAATAAAATTCTTTTGTGATCCTCAGAGAATAAAATCTTGAATAATCACACTTCCAAGGTGATTATTCCACATGTCTTTGAAAATAGTTTTTGATAGTCTGAAAACTGAAGACAGATTTTTTTCCCCCTGAAAGGTTTAATGACTAGTTCCCTTATTCCTTTTTCTGCAGGCTGTTATTATTATGGATATTAAACTACTTCAAAAACTGTGGGAAGTGTTTAGTTGCAAATATACTTTCCTGTTGTAAATAATTACTTGGATAGTGATTAAAAGAATTAATGCTGCTACTAACCTAAGTGTTCTAAAACATTTTCTTGGTGAAATCTCTTCCATCTTTCTGTTTTGCCTTTTTTTTTCTCTTTTTTTTTTTCTTTTTTTTTCTTTTTTTTCTTTTTTTTCTTTTTTTTCTTTTTTTTCTTTTTTTCCCCTCCTCTTTTCTGCTACAATATATTGGGGGTTTTTTCTCACTTGCAGAGCTTTGCATTCAACCTTGGAAACTTTTGCAATATGAAAAAATTAACTCTCTAATCGGTACATGACAGCAGTCCCATCATGAATTTGTTAGCTTTCTAAACATGTACCTTTGTGCCTTCTCCCCAGATGGCATTCAGTCTATGAAGAAGTCATATGTAAGCATCTGCAAACAACTTAATTATTATTTTTAAAATCTTTATTTAGAATTCTCTTTTGCCAATCGGCTCACAGAAGTGAAGAATTAAATACAGCCTCTTTCATTGTTATGTGTTGCTCCTGATTTAGTCTGCATCTCCCATCTGTCTTCCACAAAGAGACAGCAAGCTCTTGGGGCATTGCTTTTGTTTTTCCATTCAAAACAGCTCTTCCATTTTACAGTAATAAATGTCTTGATTAATACACAGAGCTTGATACTTGTGTTACATGAGAAGACTAGAACACCTAAATTCTATTTGATTTCTATACTTTCTCTGTTAGTTTCTGCCTGTGTCTAAATGAGAAAATTCACCAGAACAGATATATCAGAATAAACAATGCTTGCTTTCCATACTTTCCACTCTTTGAATAGGATTACAAGGAACTAAGTACCTGTTATAATCTCTAAATGTTCACCATATTTAGTAAATAATCCATACTTCATTATTGACATTGTTCAATAGTTTTCAGACTTGTCATATTTCCTAGCTTTGAACTATACATGTCCACAGTCTCATAATAGAATGTTTTATCCCCATGTCTATTAGTATGGCTTCTGAGAGGAGGTGGGGATGGATATAATTATCCATTTATGTTTTAGGCGGAAATAGAGAAAAATGATTGGTGTAACTAGAATCAAAGTTGTCATTGTATAACCATTTATTTTAAAGTGGGAGATTATACAAGCTATGTTCATTCAGATACAGTCTTATGTAAATCATGGCTTTGCAATCACTTAGGAGTTGTATCACATTAATCTACAGTGACAGTGTTCAACAGAGTCTAGAAAGTCGTTTGATTTCATGCTCTGTAAATGGCAGTTCTTGATTTTCTGTAATATTTTGGATCACAGACAAAACCTTGTTTCAGTAACTGCATATTAGCTGGACAGTTACAGCTGTAATGCAAAACTGTTGTGGTTGGGTGATATGATCAACATTCATCACAAGCTAATAATGGTGATTCTGAACATCTTAATTGGAGATCACACAACTCTCTGTAGTGTGAAATAAGATGTCTGGGCGATTGCAAAGATTTTGACTGGTCCTTGCGCTGATAGCCTGCAGAACATTTTAATACTCTGAAGTCACGCCAGATGGGCAATCTGCTGCAACATATACCTTGGTTCAGTTTTGAGCTGCAAGGGTTGGTATCTGATGTCACCTCAAGGGAAAAATAATAAACAGCTGCACTAATGACATTTTTTTAATCTCTCTACTCTTGATTTACGTAGGCTTTGACTGATGCAATAGTCAGTTTAGGAAAACTGTACAAAGACCTTCTACAATACCAAGAAAATGGACCAGAAATGGAATTGAAAAAAAAATTAGTACCCATTATTTAACTTCTTTATGCTCTATGCCTTCTAATCCTATGTGCAAAGTTTAACTTGTTGTTGCAAAGTAAGTTTGGAAAAGTGTACAGATATAAGGAAAAATGGCAGAGAAAAGTGTAAAGGAGTACAGATAAAATTCTGATTAATTTTTATAGCTGAAAGAAATGTAGTCAGTTTTCTGGATCAATGGAGCTATTTATTCTGGTAGCAAGTAGATAGCAATACCAGCTCTTCCCTGCTCTAAGGTTTTGCTGGATACATTCTTCCATAGAATAATCCATGGAAAGTATTTGAGTCAAATTGAGTTCTGCACCACTTCACTGCAGCCCCCATAACTGGACTTTTGTCTGTTTTCATACAAGACAACTCGTAGCTTTGGGTATTTTGTAGTGTTGTGCATCTCTTTCAGTGTGGAATTTTAGCACTGTTCATCATCTGGGTAACCTGATCAGTAGGTTATGCAATTAATATGAAACAGGGGATATATAGTCAACTTTTAAAATATTATTTTAAATAAATGGCTTTGGACTATAGTAAACATATCATGTTAAAGGGAGAAAGCAATATGAGGAATTAGGATCTACTGTTATAATAACTGGGTTTGAATTTGAGAGCCAAAGAACGAATTGTATATGTGTTCCATTATGCAGAAACATTTGGCACTTGTCACTGAATAAATAAGATTATCACCTAAGGGCTTTGCCCTGATGTGGCTGCTGAACACACGTATTGTGAGTAAATGGTACAGGAAATAATCTGAGTTGAAAAACTGGACATGTAAAAGAGCACTACAATTTTCATGTGGGTTGTGAAAGACAAGTAAAAAGTTTAAATAATGCTTACATTTGCCATCTAAGCAATGAATGAGGAGGTAGACAATCGTGATGGCTTTTACTGATGCGGTGCTGGATTTTCCCCAGCCAGCTCCCAGCAGCGGGCCAAGAGTGGGCTGTTCCCAGAAAGCAGTGCAGTCTGGGATACACCTGTAAGGCTTACGCTCTACAGAACAGGCTGTCAAGAGTAGAGGGCAGAGGCAAGGACGAGGTCAAGGTCTTTCCTGTGGTTTCCAAAAGGGTTTAATCAGAGGAAGGGTCAGGGATGAGAGACAAGGGATTGGGGTGTGCAAGAATTTAGAAACAGGGGAGGTTCATTGGGAGGGTACAAATCATTAACCAAGCAGGAGAGAGTAGGGGAGGAGTGAAAGGCGGGATTAACATTTCACAATCCCATGGGGAGAGTAAGGGGAGGAGGACAGGTCACATGGGCCAATGGGGCATTGAAGATTAGGGGATTTCCAAAGGGGTGGTCCAGGCAGAGGGCTAGCATAAGGATACAACTGGGTATCACGAATGACTGGGAATGATCGGGAGCAAGGGTTTGGGATAAGATTGACAACTGTGTGGGAGGACACAAGTTAGGACTAAACCAACAATCCTGGGGGAAAGGAAACAAACCATTGGGAATGAAAACACACTGCAACGCTTTACTTCTAACTGTATCTGGTTCCATCACTTGTTATGCTTCATAGTCTTTAATTAACTCAAGATAATTGTTAAGTAACTTCATCATGTCAATACACTATGAAGCCGGACTAAGGGTGGGGCCTTCCACACAAATGTAACATACATGAAGGATGAATGTAAAAAAGAAAAATCTGAAAATATATAAGAATGTATTATGTAGAAGCCAAATGTGTAATGCTAAGAAAGAAGAGACATCTGATAAAAATCCTGACTGAAATTGGAAACTGGAACACACAGCTGAAGATTCAGAATTATTGTATAAAAGCATGACATAGCTATCATTTCCTGAGAATCCTGAATTCAGGAGGGCCAATTTATGCTTAAGGAGCCTACAATGCTCTGAAACTACAGACTTAAAGGACAAGAAAGATGATAGGCATATGAAAGATAGAAGTTTTGCTACAGAACTTCTCATACTATGGTAACCAGGACAATTACTAACATGTGGAGTAAAAGCAAAATATACCCCACTACTCTGCAGAAGTTACAAGTGAGGACATAGAAAAAGATTGTGCCAGTCCCATCACTGGTTCCTGTTAGTCCATCTGTACAGCAATATATAAAGTTCACTGGAGTACTGGGACATTCAGTTTGTTCACTTTTCTAGGGAGTTGTGCTATATCAAAACCTGACTCTGGGAGAAGCTGGGAATTGCTGGAAAGCCACTTGGTAGTTCCAGGGTATTTAAATTAATACACTGGGTTAGGAGACTAAGCCCCTAACATTTTTCAAAGCCAGGACAAGATGCTGAGAAAGCTTGATGGCACTTGAAATTTTTAGGAAAGATTCTTTCACCTTCCACCTCTGTCATTAAAAATCTTTTTGGCTTGACTTTTCTTCTTTGAGAATCAGAGAAGACAAGATAGAAGAAAATCATGTGGGACTCTACTCCGGCAGTCCAGCACATTATAGGATAACTTACACTTGACTTGCCATGAATGAGCTGAAAATCCAGAGAGATGGAGTGATTTGTTTTGAAAGTGTGATTTTCTGAAAAATGTGTTGCCTTTGAAAGACCACAAATAAACTGATTATGCTAATTCTGAGGAAGATTGAATCCTAATGTTGAACTTGAAGACAACATATCCTAAGTGGATTATGATAGACATAGCTGCCTTATGCCTGAGGCCTGCTCAAGAGCAAGTAATATCCTGCACTGCTCGCCTCTGAAGTACTGATTAATGGACAAAACCCTTTCCAGAAAAAAGGGTCTAAATGTCTCCATTCCCAAAAGAGTTTTGCATTTTTTTTTTTCATTGAAATGCACAGTCCAATACAGTGAATTAAAGTAAATTTCATTTCTGTAGCTGAATGTCATTCCCTTTAAATGAGATAATGGCAGTTAGGTGCTTTGATTGCTACCAGCTGTCAATACCCCTAAGGAAAGCCAAGATACTTCTACGGTGGAAGATGCACAAGAAGCCTGTCGATCCAGCACATCACAAGTTGTGTCAGTGAATTAGCAAGTTAAATAAAATAGATGTGTGTTTACACTCTTCTAGTCATAAACAAGCTGTCTATGAGTTTGGGGTTTTGTGGGTTTTTTGTTTTGGTTTGGTTTTTTGTTTGGTTGGTTGGTTGGTTTTTCTTACAGAGAACACTTCATACTCCAGTATGTTAACTGTTTTTTGTAGTTTCTGTTCTCACTTTATGGAATACGTGTCTCTAGATAGAGAGAAAAGGAGTTAAACAGACATTTTCCTGTTGTCCAAATATCTATTTTACCTTGATAAGTACCATTTAAATAGATAACAAAAGTAAAAGTGGTTTATTCATTACTGTTACTTGTAGTAAAGGGATATATGGGCTAAATTTTCAAAACTAGACACTCAAAATTTGAAATATGCAGTTAATTCATTTATTAAGTGCATTCTGTGCAGTACAAGTCAGGTATTAGTGTTGCACAAAATCTTTTACCTTGTATTAGTTTCTGTATGCATAATTTACATATAAAATTGCAAATTTATACACCAAATTATTAAAAATTTTGTAAAATGTAGTTCATATGTTTTGTGAGTCCTCTTCTGTTTCTCCTTATTACACTTGCTCACTGTTAGTGTTCCGCAGATAATTAGCTGAAAGCAGTAAAAGCGGAAGTGAAGACTAGCAATGCGGTTTAAAAAGTCGAAGAACAATCTTAAAAAGTTTAAATGTCATTACATCCATGCGCTGTCAAGTGGCTGAGAATATAAAGAGTTTTTTTAGGAGAGGCATACTGGCTAAGTAAGGAGGCTAATCACCAAGGCCTCCTGTCCTTTTACAAGGCAGTTCTTAAACCTCTTTCAAGAGGGAGAGAAATCCTAGACAACTCACAGAGCAGTCACCCAACAGAACTAGAGAAGGGTTAAGAGCTGGGCCCATCAGGTGTGTATCTGAAGAGAGGGCGTCAAGAGGCTCTTCTCAGTAGTGCCAGGCAACAGGACAAGAGGCAATGTTCCACCTGAATATGAGTTAAAACTTTTTTTGCTGTGCAGGTGACCAAGCACGGGAACAGATAGCTCATAGAGGGAGTCTCCCTCATGGAGATAGTCAAGAATCATCTAGATACAATCCTGAGTAACAAACTCTAGGGGACCCTGCCTGAGCAGGAAGGTGGGACTAGATGACCTCCTATGTGCATAGACCAAGGCAATATAGACCAAGAATAGAAGTTCTTAGAAGTATTATTTTTTCTTAGTTTTTCTAAATGTGAAGGATATGAATACATTACTGGAATGGGATGTAGGACCCAGTTCAGTTTTTGCTCAGACACAGATCCATGGTGACTCTAAAAAACAAGTGGAGGCTGTAAAAAACAGTCACGAAGGCTGTGTTTACACCACTCTAGTGTGGTTAATTTTAATGTTATTCCTAGCTTTCTAGATAAGGGAACTACTGAAATATGCTATGTCTGTCTTCCAAATGTGCATTTCTTTTTTGTGAGTACCCAGAGGTAGATGAAGGGGGGTCTGTGTGTGCAGTCCAGCCGTGGCAATTAGTGAATGCCTGGACCAGGGAAGGCTTCTCCCTGTAGATGTAGTTGATAAAATTTCTCTAACACATTACATAAATTGCCTTCTGAGCATCATGGAGGTTGATTCTCTTTTACCTCTGCGATGTCCTGCTAATGTGGGCACCTGACTGAGGCTGGGTGAAAGGAATTCCCTCCTCCTCTTTTGTGCTTTGAACCTCTTCAGTGAGGTACCTTTTTAATCTTCCCTCTTCCTTCCTTTTGCTTTGAAAGCTTTTGTTCAGTATACTCATCAAGGTACTCTCTTTTTTTTTTTTTTTTTCAGACCTTACTATTTAATGTCTGACAATCTCTAAACTTGAGTGCTCTGATCTTTGGAACAGCACAGCAAAGTAGGAGAGCTCACCACCACCTTGGAGAAAAAGAACTGAGGACTAAAGTAGCTCAAATGACTTCTCAGGAGTCGCACACTGAATCTCTGGATAGTAAAGGCTCCAGTTCTAAGTGCCATACCTGCCCCAAACCACATGTATGTGTGAGGGGTGTTCACTGCCCAGAAAACTCCAAGCTGAACCAGGGAGTAGGAGGTCCTGGGTCCAGGCAGGATTATCAGGTGGGCAGAAGGTGTGTGCTGGTATTTGGGGGAACCTCTGAATGTGGGACACCTGTGGGACAAGTGTGTGAATGCTGCATGTGTGCAGTGATCAGGGACCAGCCAGTCAGTCAGGGGCCTGTGGGATGAGTAAGGGGGACGAGATGTGGGAAGGGTTGCTGGGTGGGCAGAGTGCAAGTGCTCAGGTGAGCTGTAAGTGTGTGTGCTTGTGCACAGCTAAGACAGTGTGGATTTGATGAGGGGACAGTAAGGGGAATTGAGAACTGTCTGAGTGGTAGGTCTCAGAGGGCTGTGGTCAGCAACACAGAGTCTAGCTGAAGGCTTACTGGTGAACCTCAGTGCTCAGTATCGGGTCCAGTCTTGTTCAGCTAATTCATCAAACACTTGGGTGAAGGGACAGAGCGCACCCTCAGCAAGTTTGCAGATGATACAGAACTGGGAGGAGTGGCTGACACACCAGAAAGCTGTTCTGCCATTCAATGGGACCTGGACAGGCTGGAGAGTTGGGGAGAGAAGAATCCAATGAAGTCCAGCAAAGACAAGTTCAGGGTCCTGCACCTGGAGAGGAATTACCCCATACACCAGTATGGGCTGGGGGCTGATGTGCTGGAATACAGCTCTGTGGAGAAGGACCTGGAGGCCCCGGTAGGCAATAATCTCTCCATGGGTCAGCAGTGTGTCCTGGTGGTCAAGAAAGCAAATGTTATCCTGAGCTGCATTAGGAAGAGCATCGTTAGCAGATAAAGGGAGATGATCCTGCCCCTCTACTCAGCCCTGGTGAGACCACATCTGGAGTTCTGTGTCCAGTTCTGGGCTCCTCAGTACAAGAGAGACTGGAGAGGGTCCAGTGGTGGATTATTAACATGGTTAAGGGACTGGAACATCTCTTTGCTGAGGGAGCTGGCACTGTTTATCCTGGAGAAGAGATGACTGGGGGCAGATCTTACCAATGTATATAAATATTTTAAGGAAGGGAGTAAGGAGGAGAGAGCCAAGCTCTTTTGAGTGGTTGCCAGCAACAGAACAAGGAGTAACAGAAAGAAGCTGAAATGCAGAAAACTCCATCTGAATATGAGGAAAAAAAATCATTACTGTGAGGGTGACAGAGCACCGGAACATGGTGCCCAAAGAGGTTGTGGAGTTCTCCTTCCCAAGAGATATTAAAAAAACTGCCTGGATATGATCCTGTGCAACCTGCTGTAAGGTGCCCCTGCTTTAGCAGAGGCTTGGATTAGATGATCTCCAGATGTCCCTTCCAACCCTAGTCATTCTGTGATTTCCAAGAACCTGGGCAGTGTGGTATGTGTTTTGTACTAGTGACATTCTGCCTCTGCCTGCCCAAGAGCAGGAGGGGATTTGTCCCTGTGTCTGCTGTGAGTCCTGAATGTGGGGGCTGCTGGGGGCAGTACCTTGTGGCTTTTTGTGTGACCGGCTCTGTGACCTCTCTGAATGTGTGTGTCCACGTGTGTCTGTGTGTCTCTGGGATATGTAGTCAGCTTTACTGCTGGTTGAACCTGCAAAAGGGAAAGTGTCAGCCATGTCCCTCAGCCTGGACAGAGACTCTGGGTTCCCTGAGCTGGGGTCCAGTGGCCAGGCAGGAGAAATCCCCAGGCCTGGAGCTGCTGGAGCTATTGAACACTTGTAACAGCTTAACATTATGCCTATGTAACACTGCTTTAGCTGGATACTCCCCAAAACTAACTTTTTAATTTTTTCCTCACACTGTCCTTTAAAGTTACAAAGGTATTATAATTACGGAGACATAGACCACCAAGATTAAGAGGAGTATTTTCAGGGACTAGTCTTTTTAGGTTCTTCCACTTAAAGGAAGAAGAAGTTGGTCATAAATTACTTTCAGCAGGTTTCAATTTTGCCATAATTTTGTAGTTAATAAAGCTGGAGACTCCCTAGGGCACATCAGGGCCTTAGTGCTCTATAAATAAGGAATTTAAAAAATGAGGGATGAAAAATTATTTGACATTTTAAGAAATTTGGCTTCTGATGTAGTTAATATTACACAGCAGATGTAACATGCCACAGAGGTCACAGCTTCATGCCTGAGGTGAGCTAACTGAGCAGAAACCACAAGGAGAGATTATAACCCACAGAAACAGTTTATTACAAGAGAGCTGAAGGGCATCAGCTGTGAATAAGCTAGAGGAATTTATGCTGTAGTTTAGTCATCACTTTAAACTTCTGAAGCTGACAAAGAGGCATTCGGCCTTCCCTGGATTACATTTCCTGCTGATGTGCCCACACGAACAGCTGTGTTGGACAAAGAGAGGTGATGGCAGAGGAGTAAGCAAAATACATATTCAATTTTTAACTTGGATAAGTTTTTTTGCCTAGTTTACTGCCTGCAAAACGCAAACTTTTATGTTGGCACAAGTGAAGGTCTAATATAAGATGGGAATGAATGGCTGAACAAGAGAACCATAGTGGATCTCTTTATTTAGCTGGGCTATGCTACATGAAAATTACTGCAGAACTATGACATTTTAATTGCTTTATGGATAAGTAAGAAACTGGGTTTCCTGAGAGTTCATAGCATAATTCAGGAAGAACTTCTGAAGGTTACCTAGTCGCAACTCCTGACAATAGCAGAACACTTCAATGGTCATTGAAGTGGCTCATGGCCTTCCACAGTTGGGTTTTGAATGTTTCCATGGTGGAAATGATACAACCCCTTTGGACAGGCTGTTTCCCATTCTTAACCGTCTTTGGAAATAATTTTTTCATTATGTCCTGTTGGAGTTTATTTTGACTACATATCTCATCTGGGAGAGCCCTGGCCCAATCGCTGCATTTCAAATGCGGCCTCCATAGTACTGACTAAAGAGAAATAATCTACTTTCTTGACCTTCTGGCTAAGCTTTTGCTACTGCAGCCTAGTATGGGGTTAACCTTTGTCACAACAGGGTGCATGGCTGTCTCACATTGAACTTACAGGCCACCAAGATAGTTTCCCTGCTGGTCCTTCTCTGCAGAGCTGTTTTCCAGCCCTGCCTGTCCTGTTGCATGGAGTTTTTTTCTCCTACTTTGCAGATCCCTAGCATGTGATTATGTTGGATGAAAATAATAAAGTGATTTGGAAAACTTTGAAACTAGCCTACATTGAATTTCCTGTTTCCTAGAGTGATGTCCTAGTCTTTTGAGGTCCTCAAAAACCTGCAGTTTGTTTTCTTTTTATACCTTGCTCTCAGTCTACTAAGGTAAACTTTGCCACACTTGCTTTCTACGCATCCATGGTCCTGCTCTTTGGAAGGATCCTTTTACTCTTAAGAGTAAACATAGTAATGATAATAACAGCAAAACTTTTAAAAGTTGAGACTATAGATGAGAAAGAAAAAGGACAAAGCAGAAACATGGATGCTTAGCTTTAGGACCCTGGCACACATAATAGATTGCATAAACAATCAAAACAGAGACTATGAAACTAGCATACGTTACTAACATTAGAATAGTGCTGCCATGTCAGATAAAGCTCTTTTAAAAGTATATTTTCTTCCCTTTGTAATGATTTTGCTTTTGAAATTACTCTGTATGAAACTGTGTTTAATCATTACAAGTGTGACTATCCCTGCACTGTTCAAATGCCTTCTCCTACTTAATTTTATTTCTTATCAGGAACAGCACTCCAAACACTTGTCTCAGTGTTCATATCAAAGAAGACAAAATCCAGGCCTCTGAAGGACTGAATTGCTTTCTGCGTTTTTGTTCATCACAGAGAACAATCCCCAAACTTTCAAGTGCACTAGGTGTACTTGTAGTGCCTTGCCAATTGCAAGGAAATTTTTTCTACTTTTAACATTCTGCTTTGCTCATTCTTTCCTCCATTGTCATAACTGAATTCATAAAACAGTTCTCTTTTTTCTGCCTTTTTTTGTTTGTTTGTTTGTTTGGGTTTGGTGGGTTTTTTTGTTTGGTTGGTTGGTTGGTTTGGTTTTTTTTGTTGTTGTTTTGGGTGGTGGTGTTTTTTGTTGTTGTTTTGTTTTGTGTTGTTTTGTTTTATAAAAATGGAACATTCTTCAGGAAGAGAGCAAGAACGTGTAAACAGAAATCATTGAAGAGTCACCTGTATTGAAAAAAACCCTCTTACTTTCAATAATGAAAAATAATTAATTTTGACATCACATGGAAAAGATAATTTTATTGTTTGTTCACTTTAAAAATACCATTTCACCAAGCAAAGTAGTTTAGGAGTAACTTATTTTATATTCTTTTACTTTTATAATAATTTAGAGATATAGACAAACCTAATTAATGCATCATTTAAGGGTGAAGACAATGTTATGATAAAGTTCAAGAGTGAAGGTTAGATTCAGTAGGTGTTCTTTATCCTACGATACAGTAGCTCTGAGAAAAAATCTATTGTGTTCCTTTTTTCTAGCTCTTCCAGAAGGTCCTGAGTGCATTTTGCTATTTTATTTGTTTCAAACATGCTAAGAGACTTCTTTGTCATTGTACCCACTCCAAATAGCAGCAGATTGTTAGACCTGGTTTTAACAGGGTGAGATTGAGCTGCAACAGTGTGAGAAATGGTAACAGTTAGAAAAGTTTGTGTGCCTGGGGTTCTTTGTCTGTGAAGACCTCCCACCCATTTTGTTCCCAGGTTTTCTTTCCAGCTATATAGAATAAAATGTGAAAAATAATAAATGCAAAATGTTTCAGAATAAGTATAACCTGTTAGTGAATAATTCATTTCTGTCTTGTATGACTTCATTATGTCATGTATAACTAGCACTTTGTTCTGTCAGGCTGAAAAGCTACAAAAAGTGTTTAAGAGTGCAGCATAAATTCATAACTTGTAATTTGAAAAGTGACATGATATTGCACAAGTCCTTGCATTCTCAAACATGCTTTCCCAGATAACTTATTTAAGAGTTTAAAAATACAAGACTTAGAGGGTTTTGTTTTGTTTTGGTTTTGTTTTGTTTTGTTCTGTTTTGTTTTTTAAGTCATAGAGGTCTGCTATTTGTTATAAAAACAAATAATATATTTCATAATATTCACTGGTCTAACAGCTCTCATAAAGGAAGGACTTTCAGCTATTGGTCTTAATTCTACAAGATAGTTAAAACCAGAGCTAAATATTCCATCAATTATGTCAGATACCTGATACATCATAATATACCCATCTTCTAAGTGAGGAAACTCTGGCACTACTCACAAAAATATTGTTCCCTAATTGCCTAAAGGAGTCAGTAACACAACTGTGACTTTGCAGTGGTTTGAATCCCAGAGTGACATGGCCTCTCTGGTATCTGCACATTTGGTAATTGGTTGGTCGTTCCAGTGCAAAGAAGATAAAATTTTGTTCAAGAGTACAAAAGTTTTGTATTTGCAGCTGCAACAACTTGTTTGTGTTTGTATTCATATTCTTTCATGCAGTTTCATTGGTGATCACAAGAGAATGTGTTTCTGGACAAAATGTTCCTAGGAGGATGGTAAATAAGCATATGGGTCAGTTTGTCTTAGAATTAATTTGTCTTCCTGCAGAAAAAGGAAAAAAAGCAAGCCAGCTCTCCTCTTCTTACATCTCTCAAACTATGCAAATGAGTTAAAAGCTCTTACTATCAATAATGTTGTAACTATAGAATCATTCATACTGGAAAAAATCCAAAAGATGGAGTCTGACCCAGCATTGCTGAGTCCACTGCTAAATCATGTCCCTAAGCAGCTACCTGCCTTTTAAAGTCTTCCAGGGATGGGAACTCAACCCCTTCCTTGGCCTTTATACTCCCAGCAGAGTCCCTAGGGATGTAATGACAAAGGCTTTTCTTTCTCACCCAAATAGCAGGAAAGAAAAAAAACAACAAAAACCAACAACAACAACAAAAGAAAAAAAAAAAAAAGCCAATATAAAGAAGGATAGCAGTGTCTGCACTTAGACACCAGAAATCGGTGCCTGAAATTTCCCTGTAGAAGTTTTTGAAGGCCACACTTCTCTCTATTGAATGGAGAGAGAACCTGAGCACTTACTTTAATATTGTTTTGTTCTAACTTTCGCATTTGTAGCAGGTACAGAGTAAATCTCACACTTTGTTTTTATTTTTAACAGTGTGAAATATGGTTTTCTAAGATGGTTATTAACAGTTGCTCCTCTGCACTGTTTAGAAACACCTGCATTCAGGGTCAACAATTTCATTCCCCAGTCATAAATTCAGCTAAGAGCTGTCTGTACAGATCTTCACTGACTTGCCAGTGTGTCCAATAAGGAGCAGAATCAGGATTAATTGTCTTACCACTCTAGTGTCCTTCAATCTCACTGCTCCAAGCAAACTTAAAAAAAAAAAAAAAAACAAAAACTTTCTGGTTTTGTTTTAATTGCCTCATATTTTCCATTACAATATGGAGGCGAGGAGAATCATAGGCATTGATATGAATTCCTTTTTCTGGTAAATAGGATTTTTTTTGCATTTTAAACTGTTGAGCAGGGTCTTTTTCTTTCACACACATGTTTTTTTCCCTTTAAGCATACCATTATGTGTATATCTCACGAATGCAGAGAAAAGATCACTACACAGAAATGGGACATGAATGACATTTTGCTATCCTGTATCATCGTGGTTTTAAAAATAATAATGTTTGTTCAGATTTTTCTCTTCACAAACTGTGATCCAAGAGCAAGGCGATCTCATGACAACCAACAATTACAGGCAGAACGTCTCAGAAACAGTCTTTAAAGGATGAAGCCTCGGGCAAGTTCTGCTTCCTATAATGTCAGAAGCAAAGTTAATACAAAGTGAGTCTTCAAATGAACAGAAACTAATTTGATACTTGGCAGTAGCTAAGGAAGAGTTTATTTCTTCTTTAACTTTTTGTTTTGCTTTTCCTCTTCCCACAGAGAGATTTTATAGTTTTACATGCTGCTTTATCAAACCTTTAAGGCAGAAGAGTCTAGATAAGACAAGTGATTCATTGAGCCAGACTTCCCAGGTGAAAAGAGTATGTTGAAATTACATATGAAGAATGCAGATAGGAATTTTATATTCACCTATTCCCTACAACAGCCTGGTGTGTGAGATTATGCAGGGATGCAAATTTGCTCTCCAAATTCCATTTTCACAGTCTTTGAACCAGCAGTAATACTGGGAATGCAACTACTGCTCTTCTCCATTCAGTATGCAGGTCACTATAAAATTGCTGGTTCAGAACCTTCTCATCTGACCTGCCATCACCTCTTCATGTCAAAAAAAGTTGCTAAAGACATCAGTACTAAACCCAAAGAGGACAAATAGATCACTGCCATCATCCCTTTGTGGAGGGGTTAGCACAATGCTTCCTTAGAACACCTGACCTTGCAATGTCATTGCAACAAATTAATTCTGGCCTATAGGTAACTTATTTGTGTAGAAGTTGGCAGAAATTGGATGATTTATCAATCTCATCCTTCATTTGCAATTGTAAATAGAGTATTGAGTAGGCAAGTTCTGTTTTCATCATACAAATTGACTGTCTGGTACAGAATTATTCAAATACTAATCCTAATTTGCACCCAGTGCAATACTATTCAAGTCAAAGGGTACGGCTGGTTTTTTGACCTTACACAGCAATTGACCCATTTATTTTTCAATGTGTTCTCTTTGAAGCTTTATTTATTAGAAAGTAAAGACTGCAGGTAGCCTGCATTTGTAATCCCAAAGACAAAGAAGAAAATTTGAAGTCCTTTTCTGAGACAGTGTTATACAATTGAGTTCTGTGATCTTCATTGCTGAGGTGTGGTTGTCACCCACCAATTGATCTTACTCCTAGTCCAAGTTCTAAAGCAATGTAAATTTCACATGGTCAACAGAGATCTTGGAGCTTTCTTCATCCTGCTGTGTTGCTGGAAAGATCTCTGGCATTAAAGATGTAGTTGCATGAAAGAAAGAGTTTGGAATTGACTACCTTTTTTTTTTTTAAGCAAGCACATTTAATTTTTTACTGCATCTTCTTTTCTATCACCTTAGTTATTCTCCCTCTGAGATTTCTTCTAATCTGTAATGATACATAGATTCATTATTTACTTCAAAAGTTTTCAAGAAAGCGCCTTATGTTTTCTCTACTTATCTCAACCCCCCCTAGAAGGGATTATTCTAGGTAACACTTGCAATTTCAGCTCACTAACATTCCCTAAATCCTCCAAAGGCCTATTTCTTTTACTGGGAAGTCTATAAATTTGTGAAAACTGTTGGACAGTTTGTATTTAAGAACCTTGCTGGTTTGGTTGGTGAAAATGGTTGCAATCATTTCAAAATCTTCATGCAGCAAACTGCCCATATCATAGTATCATAAAATGGCTTGGGTTGGAAGGGACCTTAAAGATTCAACCCCACAAACACGGGCAGGGATACCAGCCCCTAGACCAGGTTGTTCATAGTGCCAGCAGCCTGGGGCATCTACAACAGGCCTGTTCCTGTGCCTCACCTCCATCAGAGTAAAGAATGTCCTCCTAACATTTATTTTAAATCTCTCCTCTTTAGTTTAAAACCATTCCCCCTTGTTCTATCGCTGCCTGTGTGAAAAGTTGCTCTCCAGCTCCCTTATAAGCCTCTGTGAGTACTGAAAATCTGCAATGAGGTCTTTCCAGAGTCTTCTTCAGATTGAACAACCTCAGCTGAACTCACTCGGTTCAGTTTTGAACTGAGCCTGTCTTCATAGGAGGCATCCTTCAAGCCCCTCCTTCAATAGCTCATGTCTTTCCTCTGCCCCAGACTTCACCAAGCACTTTGAGGCCTCATATAGGCTTTATCCTCATATCCTTTCATAGGATATCATAAGATAAAGCAGAGGGGCAGAATCACCTCCTTCAACCTGCTGGCCACGCTCCTTTAATGAGGCCCAGGGCATGGTTGGCTTTCTGGGCTGCAAATGCACATTCCTGACTGCTGTCCAGCTTTTTATCCACCAGAAACTCATGTGTTTTAAAGCTTTACATGACATTTTCCTCTGGATTTTTTTGGTTTCATATTTTTCAATACTGCCTTTTCCCAGTGTGATAATCTGCGACTCTGAATAGTAATAATAATAATAATAATAATAATAATAATAATAATAATAATGAATCAGGAAAACACAATGCCATGTGACTGGGTTTCATAATGTAAACAACACAGCTGGCTAATTTTTTTTTTTTTTTTTTTTTTTTAACGTGCAATTTCTAAAAAAAAAAAGGTGGATTTTAGGTATTCAAAGTTCAAAGACTAATCCTTACCACAGCAGTTAAATACAAGCAATAACATGAAGACAGAAGTAAAATGACAAAGGTGAAGTCTGACACCTTAATTCCATTTTTTTCTTCTTCCTCACTTTAACTGGTGCCTCTTACAAGATGTCCCCTGAAACAGTGTCCCACTCCCCCATCTTTTGTCCCCTCTGTCTCCATTATGGATTTTGATTTGAACTGTAATGTACATGGACTCACTGTCATAAAGCAAATAAATGGAATGCTCTAGAGAACTTGCCTACCACTTCACAGCTTTTCTTGTTCATGAATTTGTATCTTGAATTTATTGTTTTAATATCTCAAAGTCTAACAGCTTATTAACTGCTCTGACACTCGGAATACACTTTTTTTGATCATGTGTCACTCATTCAAATGACTTTGTTTTTTGAAGGATCACTAAATCTTATGAGCAGATGTTTAATTTCCTCCTTTGAAAAAAATTACTAAAGTACTTGATATTGGCTCTATAGCAATGAGGTATTCATCTCTATTTCTGTCTGTTGAGATGCTTTTCAGGCTAATAATTGGGAATTGATCATTGTAAAAATCTATATTACAGCAACAAAATGACATATGCATTGCACTGATTGGATTTTAATATTGAAATCAATTTTTAATAATAATATTGCATGGGGATGCATGAACTTTTCACACTAAAAATGTATTTTGAGAGTTTCAAGAATACTTAGTATTTCTAATTATTTCATGTAAATTTCAATTCTCCCACTTGAATTGTTTAGTTAATAAGTCCTGGAATTTTAAAATTACATAATCTCACATTTTCTTCATTATTATGATGAGAATTTTATCTTCCTTGGGCATTTATATTTCTTTAGGTAATAAGCATAGTCAGTTGCTGCAAATCTCCTGATTCTGCACTGGCTTCTGCAGTTTTTCATACTGTAAAATTAATTACAAAAGTTCAGTAGTAGAGCAGTTGGTAGGAATCAGGTGTGGGGTGAGGGACTGAACTAAGAAATTCAAAATGTGGAGAATTAATTGAAGGAGGAAGAACCTGAAGAAGGACCTGAACCACAGAGATTGAAAAGCTATTTCCTGTAGTGCCAGGTATAAAAGTGTTTCAGGTTCAGCAGAACATGGTAAGGCGCCCTTTGTGGCAGGGTGGTCTCCATCAGATGGAGCTCTTACCTTTGGTCTACTAGTGTTCATTTCCACCAGAAGTTTATGACAACAAAGAAAAACTTCCTACATCTTGATTTTCTCCCACAGTAAGTGTGGTAGCAAACAGGCTAGCAGCAGCCCTGGCAAAGCATGACACTAGCAGAGAGCATACATTTGCAGAGAAGTTTGGGTCTACACCATAGCTCTCTGGAGGCAGAGCCATCCTCACTGTCTGAAAAGCGTTAGAGCGGGTACTGATCTGCACAGGATAGAACTCATCCGTGCAGATGGATGGAACCATATATGGTTCCAAGTCGACTCTTGTTACATGGGGACCTTTGGAATCAGCCTGGAGCATCTGCTGCTCATCAATTTGTACAAATCAAAGCTGTGTTTCTACCTCAGTTTAACTAGAAGTGTTAAAACAAGGAGATAAATTCAACCATCCTTAAAGTTTTGATGCTCAAGAAAAAGAGGTAGAGCTAGGATGACCCTCCAAGAAGGGTATTTTGTGGAGTGGGCTCTGAATCTATGTGAGGCAGGCTTTGCATTTCCAGTCTCTCTTCTGTTGTTCTTACATCTGTTCTATTAGACACCATGGGTCCTACAGGCAATGGGAGCTGGGAGACTGATTCTCTTCTTTACACCTGACTAGAGGTGCCCATCCCTTACACTGGTGTCATTCTGTACTGGGTGTCCATGGTGGGGTGCTGCCAGCAGGGTGGCTACTGCAAGGAGTGTCCAGGGCTGCCCCATGCTGGACACAGCCAGATCTGGGCCCTGCAGCCATGGGAGTGGCATCTCAGGGAAAAAGTATTTTAAAGTGGACCAAATGCTGCACATGCAGTGAGGATTGAGGGGAAAATATGAGAGAAACAGTCCTGAAGATGCCTGAAGATGCCAAAATGAGAGAAGTAATAGAGAAAAATAAAGGTGCCCCAGGGCAGGAGCAGAGGTTCTCCTGCGGCCCCTGGAGGAGTCCATGGTAGGGCATGGGAAAAGTGTGAGGAGGAAGGAGTGATGCAGTGGAGCTCTTATGGACTGACTCCAACTCCCCACTCCCCATCCTCTGCATTGTTCAAGGAGGAGGAGGGAAAGGAGCTGGGAATGGAGTGATGTGAAACCTGTGAAAAAGGCAAGATTGGGGGGGGGTTTACTTTTTAAAAGTGTTTTCACTTCTGTCTTTGTTTCTTACCATTCTATTCAATTGTTAAAACATGAAGTTAATTTTCCACATATCAAATCTGTTTTGCCTATGACAGTAACTGGGGGACAATTTTTCTATCCTCATCTCAACTCATGAACCGTCTCACCATATCTTCTTCCCTGTCCAGCTGAGCAGGGGGCTGAGTGATCTGTTGGATGGGAGTTTGGCTGTTAACTACTGCTGATCTACCACACCTACAAGACAAAATTAGACATGGTCTCTAGTTCTGTCACTGACTGACTATCCATAACTTTTTCCTCTGTCTAAAAGAGATGCAAGATACTTCTGCTCAAGTAGCACCACAGGCTACTATTACTTTAGTCTTTAAATTGGTACCTCGTTGTTACTCTTTGAAATTATGCAGTGAGTAAATAGAATGTAGTGAGTATAACAGGTAGTGAGTTGAAGGTATTTCATTAAACAGTCAGCAATATCACAAATACAGACTTAAGGAAGAAAATATTTCAAGTAAAAAATGTGCCAGAATATCCCCCTTGGTTAATGTGTTTTATCTGACTATTGACAAAATTATTATGAGCAGTAGAGTTATTTTATTAATAGGAAATAATACAAGCTATTGATACTAATTAATGATACCATTGCAATTCAGATGACCTCTCTTTTTAAAGTTCAGCTGAGCCATGATTCCCAAGGCATTTTAAGACACTCACAAGATTAATTGTTTTTAGGTGCAATTGCTATTTCTTCTGACTAGCAATGGCCTATTGACTTTCTGAGACAATGACATAAGATCAATGAGGATTTGGAGAAGATGAGTAAAGTAAGCCACAAACACTGATGCCTTGAGTGACATAAATATTGCCACCTTTGCTACTTTTCTTTATGCAGTCAGAATGAGATAAAAGCTGTTACTGGTCAGTGTTGTCTTAAAAGCCTCTGTGAAACAAAACAGGCAGAGCTCAGCCTACTTCGCAGACACTGCTTGATTAGTATCAGGTCAACCTGTTCTGCTGACACTGAAAAGAGACTAAAAAGAGATTTTTAGCAGAGGCAGAGGCTGTTCTAGCCCCTTATATTCATGTGATTGGAAAAAGCATACACAGACAATGGCTGCTATGCCAGGGCAACATATTTCCTGTTGCAGTATGGATTTCTGGACTTGGTGTATATGGTGCATCCTGTTCTGATATGGGTCTTGGCACTGGCACATGTGCTGATGTTCTGTGACAAAGAATACAGAAAAATATTCCTCTATCTGGGATTCTTTTCCTTTCCACCATCCCTTGCTTTTAAGAAGCAGAATTGTGTGCTCCTTCAGTGTGAAGGAATACTGCCTATTAGCTGTGACTGTAATGAAGGTTTCTGACACTGACTACAGAAAAGTGATATTGCTGACAGAATGTACACTCCAATGTTGTGAGTCCTCACAGGAGGAAGCTTTCCAATATTTCTATCTTTGCACAAGATCAGTTCCATTTGAAAAGTTTAAAATTATGTTTCCTTATAATAGTGCGAATTAGTCAGCTGCTTCAGTACATAGGTGTGGTCTTGGGTATGTAAAATGGAGAGTTACTGAAGCCAAAGGAATTGTGGACATCAAATATGGAAACGGATGTAAGCTTATTGACATGAGGTTTTGGTTAGTTTTTGGAAGTAGTGGCATAGGAACTGTGCTTATTTTCTTTTTTTTTTCTTTGTGAAATAGCAGGTTTGAGGAGGACATGCTGTTTGAGAGCCTGCAAAAGAAACACAGTGAAGGCACACAAAAAGAAGTGACAAAGACAGGGAATAGGATGGTGCTTAGAGGGCAGTGGTTGAAATTAGGGACATAGTGCAAGAAGAAAATGCCAAAGCAGCCCAGGTTTCATTACAGTCACAATTTCAGTCCTAAGTCTGAAAGGATTCCTAACACCCATGTGTTTCCTCTGTATCACCTGTTTGCACAGCTTGGGATACAGCTTATCCCTCCCCACTGCTGTTCAATTCCCCTGCCCACAGCCCTACAGAATTCCTTGCTCTGCTACCTGAAGGTCCCTGGGAAAATTCCTTTTTCCTGTCCCTTAACCTATGAAACATTTTCCAGGATGCGTCTCTCAGCATCAGGTAGGTAATATGAGAGGTCCTGGAGAGGTGCTGAGTGCAAAAAACAGGGAAACAGGGATCCTGTGGAGCTCCCATATCTACTACAAAGGAACTGCTTATTTAAAGCAGTGAGGCTGTGTTAGCAAGTCACTTGCCCTCGTCTTGTTTTGAACTACCTTAGGACTCTCTGTTGGCTGCTGCATTGTATAATCCAGGCATGCCCTGTCTAATCCCTCAGCTGAGCACAGGGAGAGTCTCAGGGTGCTGTACATACACTCTGCAATAGCCATGATTGCACAGTTCTGGTGTTAGCAAGTGCTTCTTTCTTGTGCTAGCTGAGTGAAGAGAGGCAATAGCAAACTGTCTGAATTTGTACAGTTCTCTCCTAGATGTAAAAGTTCTCACCTAGATGAAACAAATGTATTTAATGTGTCTGTTAACTACAGGGTTCAAATGTATTTGCTATTTGGCATGTGGACAAGAAATAGCAAAGCCAAAAAGGAAATTCAAATTTTTTTCTGAAGCAGTCATGCCCTTACTCATCTGTAATTTCGTATCTAATGAATATTTCCAGCAATAATAGGCTTCGTTTTGAGAGTTCTCTAAAAGTTATTTGTAAAGAAAAATATTTATAAACACTGGTTTTAGAAGTGGAGGTATTTAAATGGAAGGTATGCACTTACAGTCTCAATACCATTAAAGTTTGCTGTGTAAGAATAAATATCCAATTGCAATGTGTCAAGCACATAAATGAGAAGGATTGTCATGCATTTGAAAAAACTGCATTGTTCTGCTCTTTCTGAAGTAAATGACAAAAATCGCAGAGTAATTTGCATAACTTAGAGATTAGAAATATATCTCTCTATTCTTATTAATATATTTGCTCTTCTTAATTATAAAGATTTGAATCTTGTTTTAAAATAATTTCCTACAAAATATTCTTGGGGATAGAAGCTGCATGTTAATTCTGAATGGATTATTTGCCTAACCTTACAAAAGAGATAAATTGTTTCTCTTTGATAATAGCCAATTTTAAAAAAAAAGAATTTAGGATATCTGTCAAAAATACTGATGCCTATATAGGAAAAGACTCACATCTAGTTTAGCTGGTTTTATCTGTCATGCATATACCTTTGCACACAAGATTTGCATTTCTGTTGGTGTCAGTTACAATTTATTGTACTTTAAAAAATAGAGAACACTTAAAATTTCAGAGAAGCCTTTCCCATATTTTTGTAAAACTCTAAATTTAGTTCAGTGTCAGTTCTCCTGTGAGTCTGTAACACAAGGAACTTGACTGAATCACAAAGTCACAGAATAATTTGCGTAGGAAGGGACTTCTGGACATCATCCAGTTCAACAACCAGCTCAGGGTAAGGACAGCTACAGAAAGTTGCCCAGGTCTGTGTCCAGGCACAGTGTAAAGATCTGCTCAGATGGAGACCTCATAACTTCTCTTGGCCACCTATACCAGTGTTTGATCACCCTTACAGAAAAAAATTGTTGTTTTGTGTTCCTATGTAATTTCACGTTTCATCTTGTGCCATTGCTTCTTCTTAATCACTACTTAGAAGAACCTGTCTCTCATCTTTATTCCTGTCCATCAGGTACTTAAAAACATTGGTAACACCCCTCTGATCCTTCTCTTGTCTGGGCTGAGCAGTCCTGTCTCTCCCAACATATTCTTACATGAAAGATTCTCTGGTCCCTTAAACTTATTTGTTTTCTTTCACTGAACTCATTCCAGCAAATCCCTGTCTTGCACTGAGGATCTCGATGGTCCAGATGTGGCCTCACCAGGGCTGAGTGGCAGGTACAATAGATTCACTGGCAGATTCATCTGATTAATTCCAACATGTTGCAGATAACTGGGGACAGCGCCTCTGATTTGGGAGGAAATCTGAATGCTGTTTCGAGAGAAGAAAGTTTATGCTTTGAATGGGTGGAAGCAGGACACACCCAGACATCAGTGCAACAAAACAGGATGAACATACCCATACAATGAAGGAAAAGAGTGGCAAACAAAGCTTCTAGAAAGGCCTCCATGCTCCCAGGAAGCCCTGTCTTCCACACAAGGGAAGCCATTTTATATGTCTAGATGTTCCATGAGAACAAGACACACGGTGTGTCACAGCAAGTATCAACAGGTAAATGTTGGCCCAGTGTAGAAGAGTCTGAGTTCTTTAAATACTTTAAATACTTAACTCTTTAAAAAGAGGTCTTTAAATAGCACCATTTCTGCTCTGTTCCCTACACAGTGTTCTATGAACATTGTGCTTGACTTTTTTTTTTTTTTTTCTTTTTCTTTTTTTTTTTTCCCTATGAACCATGATGACATTAAAATAAAACTCAGATTCTCTTTACAGTTTTGAGCTACATACTTCCCATCGGGGTAGTATGTCTATTCATGATAGTGTCTCTGAATCTCAGCAAAGCAGAAAACTGGGGTTGAAGATGCTTCCTTCTGTTGTCTTGAGATTTTTAGCCTTCTGATTGTTTGTATTTTTGTCGTGGAATCTCTCACAAAACAAAGTGATTGTTTTCTCATTCCTCCTTGGAGGAGGGACAATTGATGGACTTCTAGTCTGACCAGTGGGGTCGGAGAAGTGGAAACCTCATTCTCCAATTGCTGGTCATTGTCCAGAATCTATATTAAGCAAGTGCAAGAAATAAACTTATTTTCCTTTTGCCCTGACAACAGACTGTGAGTATCATTCTTTTCATGTCCTCTAGCGACATCCTTCTCCTCCTGGCAAATGACAACTGGTTGTACATGTAGATTGCTGTAGTAGATGGAAAGTAGTCGTAAGAAACCTAGCAAACTATGAAGCACAGGCTAGGAATAAAAATGAGTAACTACTAAATTTGTCATTCTTAGGGGAAAAAAATTCAAGTACACAACATTTTCAAGCAGCAATTTTATTCAGAATCCCCAAGGTACAGTAGTACTATTGAAAATGTCTCACTTAGGCAAGCTTCACTGCTTTTAAAAGGCAGAAAAAGTCAGTGAACATCTGGCTGAGATCTATTATCAATATAATCCTTACACTGCTTTTGTCCCCTCATTCAGTTGTCTGGAGGCTCCATCTTCTTAGCAGTATCTCTTTATCTTTGGTCTCCATAGGGTTTCCCATATTCTGGTGACAAAAAGGACCTGGCTTCAAATGCCTGTATTCAACGATAAGAACTAAGTGAGGGTGCCATGTATATAGCCTTGAATTTCAATGTGGCTGACAATTAGAAATTGGAATATCAGAAATAACAATGGGAACTGGGATATTAACAGTAATATAATTCAATTGATTTTATGATCTTATCTTACCCAGGATTTACAGAAGCAGCTATATGCCAATGATTAAATGGATCTCTTTGCTCTTTTTAAAAAGTATTTATTTTGTATTTACAGATAGTGTTTACTTAATATGGGGGTTTGTGTCTGATAAGTCTTCATATTTTTCTTTAAAACAATCTCTCCTTCACTAAATAATGTAATCATGATCTAGTGCTGTCTGCATGATCAAAATTTAATCTAGTTAGTTTTGTTTATTCAGCTATTATAGCCTATCGAAATGAGATCTCGAGTAAAGCAATTATTGTGAAGGAAGAGTGTCTAGCTTTTAAAAACTGCTATTGCATATATTCTACTTGTTATTTGGAATTTTTATTAGCTTGGGCATCTGCCTGGACTTGACAAGCACGATCATGAATCAAATGACACAATAAATAATACTGCTATTTGATGGAGATGAGAAAAACAAAATGGCCATAATTAATTCCTAAAGAACAATAACAATTTGCAGTCTTTTCCCCTGTGGGCTGCGTGTATGTGTGTGTAAACAGCTCCTTCTTCTGCAATCATTTGCACTCACAGTTTGAAATTATTTGGGATTACTGGGAAGCCCTGATTCAGAAGGAGCCAATATGGTGGTGATTGTGTTAGCTGTGCCTCATGCTGCCAGTCCCTTGCCACGCTGGCCCGGTGCTGCCAAGGCTACCCGATAGCACCCTGTGCTTGTCGCTCTTCCCGTGAGATGAACCATGCAGATTTTTGTGTTTAGAACAGAAAATTTAAAAATAAGCCCTTTACCTGGTTGTTCTAATTTTTCATACATGTAGGAGCATAAAAGAGTTAAACTATTTCTACAAGCAGGGAAAAAAAAATAAAAAAATAAAAATAGTGTTTAGGATGTTGTTGGATACAGTGATGGCAGATACCACAGAATTAGAGAGGTGCATAAGGTGAAATAAAACGCATGTAAAAAACAAGCAATGGACAACAGTATCTATTTTGGATCTTTCACTTCCAGACTTCAAATTTCAGAGTTTTTATTCAGTAAAGTCATTGGATAAATTTACCCTGAATTTGTATTCCTAGTGATGATGAGGTTTTTTGCTGATTGCTCATGTCTTTTTGAGGTATTATTATTATTATTATTATTATTATTATTATTATTATTTAAGGAAAGCAAATCCTGGTTAATAGTATCTGCCAAGTCTTAACATTTTTTATGTTATCGGCAAAATCCTGTAGGGCTTAAGATATGAAAATTTTTATTTGAACTCTTTTACTCTGCTGTATTTTGTCACTCATTTCTCCCTACTGCATCACTATTTTTTGTGATGTATAACAGCATTGCTTTCCCTGACAAAGCAAAAGAAATCCAAACTGAGAAAAATAGCAAATATGTCACATCCTTGAGGCAGAGCTGAAGAGAAACCTTTCAGAAACAAGTTGGTTGCATTTAATTATTCTAGGTCCTTCAAGATAAAATCCATCTTATTTTTATGTTCTGAGGTTATGAATGTCTATTTGTTGAGTGCACATGAAAAGGAAGCTTTTGGATTTAGCATGAAAGGACAGAGATTTAAGAATGTCCTGATCAATGTACTGAGATTGTTTGATGCAAGTCCAAAAAAAACATCAGCTGTACGATTGATGCAGCCCATACAGTGACTGGTGAGACAAATTGTTTTGCTGGCCGAAGAGAAGTTTGGGTCAGAAAGGTCTACCTCTGACATATTTTCTTATGATATTTCATTTTCAGCTTTGCCAACCACTTGACAAGTTAAACTCCCTTTCTACTGTTATAAAATAGCGAGTTCAAAATGAAGATCTGGGACCATGGACAGATTTGGGCCATTATTTAAAGTATTGCAAACTTGCATTATCATAGACTACTGTAACATATTGAGGTCAAATAATTTTCATGAGGACAAATGATCATCCCTATTGCGCATGTTTTGCACACTGTCCATGGGTAGGTGCCACAATTTCCAATTCTATATAACATCTATAAAATAATTTGTACTGTAATATATTATTTGGGTGAATTCCAGTTGGGAAAGATTGAAGTTAACTAAAAGCAATTATAGTGTAATTGTAAATAGAATTTGTACTCTGTGATAAGTAATTTTAGTGTGCTTCCTGGCATCATGTCTCCTGGTTTTGTTTATCAGATAAAAATTTTGAGAGAACAGAGATCACTCCTCCCACATCACGGGATGACTACATGAGCCTTCCTGTCTCTTTGTATTTGTGGGTGAAAACTGGTTTACCTTCTGAGCTGTGTTTTGTTACCTTTCATATGCCATGTGGGAAATAGGAAGTAAGCAGAGAAAAAGTTGCAGCTGATGGGTCCTAAGCCAAAGGAGATCTCCTACACTGACTGTACTGAAGCAAGACAACTTGGTTCCTGCCAATTTTTAGTCTCCTAGGGTTTGCTTAATTATTATGATATCAAACACTAGACTTTCACATCAAGTTTAGATTTCCTTTCTACACATTCAGGGACTTTCATACCTTTCTTTGCACATACTTATTGGCTTTTATGCTACTTTTTATCCCTCTGGCTTTGCCATAGCCATTTTCTTACTTTCCTCTCAGCCTAACTGCATGCCAAGTCCCATGTTGTTCATAGCATACAGAATAACTCTTTTAAAAATGGGTCAGAAGGCTCTAATGACCCTATCTTCCTCCAGTTCACTTCTTTAATGGGTCATACCAAAAATCAGCAGATATTCAATGCCTAGACACAACAGCTTTAAGAGGAATATCTCATTCATTAATGTATGTTAAGAAAAGCAACAGAAAAATGTTTTTTCCTAATTTACATTTGTCTGTTAAGTTTTGGTTCTTAGTTGCTGCTGCAGAGATGTCCTGTCCTCTGTTTGGTGCCTGCTGCACATTGAAGTCTCCTGTGAACCCCCAAATGGCAGAGCAGCCCAGACCACTTCCCTGTGTGCCCATCTCCATGCTGGCACAGCACTGAGAGATGTGGCAGCTCATCTCTTGGGGACAACGTCTCTGACTCTTAGCACTTTGCAATTTAAAACCACTTTAGAGTTACCTTGCAATGAAAAGTGGAGCGCCATCCTTTCCCCTATGAATCTCTGTGTGAAAACTGCCTTGTCAGGCAGTACACATATTGAACTCAGGTGCTTCCTACTCTTTATGCTGGGTTGGTCCAACAAGGTCCAGCAATGAGAAATTGTGGATGGAAGAGTGATTTTTTTTTTTTTTTTTTTTTTTTTTTTTTTTTTTTTTTTTTTTTTCCTGTTTATGCTATTTCTGTAATAGACCTTAGTGAATAGGTTTTGCAGTGACAAGGTATATGAAGGTAAGGCAGGGAAATGTGACATTGCTATGGCTCTGCAGTGTCATTTGAGACCTGTAGGATACTGCCCTAATGCCAGTTGCTATTGTCAATCCCAATTGCAATTGAGGATCTCCTGTAAGTTCTGTATTGCATCTGCTAACCTTTGGCTGATGTCTTTGAGATCTTAGGGCCTCCACCTAAAATGAAACTTAGCAGCTTTGTGTGGGTACCAAGTTAAATTTTGTTATCTGAAGTGAGACCTTGTGTATCTAGTACACAGGTGGTCACCTGTGTTTTGTTATCTAGGGTCTGGATCTGAATCCTGCCCCATATGTTTTGTAGCTAATTTACGTGTCAACTTAGGGGCAGCTTTGAGAAATTATACTGTCTGCATCTGTGTCCCACGTCCAGAAGACTTAATGTAAGACAGTGAAGCCAAGGGAGAGAAGCAATAGCAAGGACAGTTGTGAGATCTTTCCAAGGACTGGCCCACTCCAGCTGGCTTCTCTCTGTGCAGCTGTGTGAAAGCTGAGTCCTAGGGCAATGCTGGCCTACATGAAGGTGGGCAGTGGTGCAAGCAGGTGATAGTATATGTGTCTCGGAGCTACAAAAACCCTAAACCATTGGAAAGTATGGGAATGGTTGTGCCTTCCTCCAGTACAACTACCTTGTCCTCTGCACAGGACTTCAAAAGGGTATTTGGCTACCCACTCTCCTCTGGGGCAAAAAATTTGCCGTCACACCTGCTTAAATAAGCACACTTTCACTGAGACAACCAAATAGTTAGAAACTGAGAAGTTATCTGGGTTACCTGCTTGATTTTTTTTCTTGTTTAACAACATATAATAGAAGTGCAAGCCCAAGCCCATAAAGTATATTTAATTGCCAATTTGAACTGTACAACATAGATCTGCTAGTCCTACCATGAGTTTCTTTAGGCTGACATTCCAGGTGATTGCCTGCTACCCACCCTGCTGCCACCAAACCACTGGCTGTATTTCAGTATTTAGTGTTTTCTACATATATGTAACACTGTGACTTAACAAATGAAACACCACAGGTTTTGCCATGCTTATAGGGTGCTGAAAACACAGATTATTCTTCAGCATGAGCTCTGATCATTCTTCTAGAAAGTACATTTTCAGGTGCCCTCTTTAATTTGTGATATTAATACTGAACTTGATCACTGTTCAGTGGTTTTACTGAAGTATTTACATATAGATTGGTGAAGTATTTTTTCCTAGAGTATTGAAAGCTCTCCAGGCCAAATTGGAATCATAAACTTAACCACAGTATCTGTATGACATGAATATGATTTTTGCTTATGAAATTGCTTTGGAGGTTTACTTTCAAAGCAAATTGAGTGCATTTCCTTGGCTTCGTACATTTAGCTCTGAACTACGTGGGGAATGACTCGGCAAGTGAGTGTTTTGAATGAGCAGCAGTGAGTGTATTCGGAGAATTGTTTTTTTCCACATCAGCACCCTTTTAAGAAAGATGAACTATTTCAGTGAGTTTTACCAAAAAAAAATTACATTTTAAAATGATGAAATAATTAGTTAAGCCCTACATTACTTTATTATGGAAAAAGAAACCTTTTCCGGAGTAATAGCTTAGTTACATAAAGTACCCTTTCATTTTATATTAAAATGGAAAGATAGAACTGCTATACAAAACTTAGACCACAACGATTAATTATCTGATTTCAAGATCACCTCTGGCTGTTAAAAAGATTTATATTAATCTGTACTTGATAGATTCAGAAAGATTAAAGGAGTGAAGGAGAGTGAATAAAAAGAGAACATCTTCCCATCTTCATTGTTAGATGACCTTGTGCCATGGTACGTTTAAATTGCTTACTTCCTATAACTCTATAAAGTTCTGTGTTTTCATTTCTGGATTAGATTGAAGTGTCAACTGTTTTTGATGAATTACACTAGTAATATATGTTCATGTTCTTCTTTGCTCTTTTTTATTTATGTATGTCCAGTATAATTTAGTTCACCTTAAAAGGATTTTAGGAAAGATTTTTTTTTAATTGCAGTTTTAGCAAAGTGGTTGTGTTTTTTTTTTTTTTTTTTTTTTCTAATGCCTTTATCATTGTTTTGAAGAAATAAAGTGTATATTCAGTTGGTAAAAAAACCCTCAAATGAAAAGTTATGTTGAATATCCTGATTTTCCATGTTCTAAAATTCAGAATATTTTGTAGAAAAAAAAAAAGAGAGTTGTGAAAAAAAAAATAAAGTACAAGTTATTGCAGTTAGTAATTTAAAACTTTACCCTTTAACTTGATCTGTGTGAAACTACTGAAATAAGGTCTCCTGCCTAGAGCAAAGGGTTAGCCTTACCTTCAGTGCTGGGGTCTTATTTATTTATTGCTGAAAGGTGCAGAGGGGAGCAGAGAGCTTTAAGTGCTTTACTTCCATTATTGAAGATTCTCACTGATGCAGAACTTCAAAGCAAATAAAATCAAGGCACATTTATATACAGTATGTGTGCTATTGACGGGAATTATAAAGGATGAACCATACATACACTGGTTTATAGACTCACATTAGAAAGCACAGAGGTATCTCTAGTCAAGTGTATTTTGTGCTGATTAAGTGAGATTAATAGAGTTAAATTATACCATTAAATCTGTATATTTTTCATGTGAAATTTGTATAAAAAGCAACAGCTCCTCTGTACATTAGATAACCCTGATATCTTCAACTGCAGCGAACATTTTATATGTAACCAAAAGAACAAAGTAATTTAGTATAACCATCAAGAATGGACAAGTTTGTATTTCTTCTTAACTCTGGATTTTAAATGGAGATTGTTGTGTTGTTTTGAGGTTTTGTTTTGTCTTAAAGAAAACTCAATCTAAGATGAATATATATTTTTCTGAAAGAACAGAGTGAACTTAGACATATCTGAGCACAGGAAATCTGTCGTTACAACAGTGATATTGTGAAAAGTATTAAACAAATCTAATAAAAACCTCCAAGTATTTTATATATACATTTTACATATTTCTTCATTTTAGGAGCTGTCATGAAGGAACTAACTGCAATATACCGTACAGGGAAAGTGGTACCTTATGATATCTGCTGTATATGGTTCTCAGCTTTTTCCCCAGTATCTCACAGGAGTGTGAGTGCATGCTACAGTAAGAATAAAAACAACCATAAGTTATAAAGGGTTAAGTGTGAGAAGAAGTTTTATAACAGTGCTTACTGAATCTCATGAATATCAAGAGCTTTTTGTATCTTTGTCAAACCAGTCCACGCTTTCTCTTGTGGCTTTAAGCGGCTTCTCTGACTATTATGTTTCTGTATCCCACTGTGTGCTGTGTGCACGTCTCAAACAGAACCAGAGCTGCAGCTGTAGTTCCACTACAGATGGTGATAGGGAAGTACCTGCCCTCCTATCTGTTGTTTCCAAACACAGCATTTGATTGACTGGACCACTTCCTCAAACTGTACAGAATTTCTCCAATGACCAACAGTCATTTAACATTGTTGTTATTAGCTTTGGTTATATTGTATTTTTCTTTCCAAAACAACAGAGAATCTTGAATGAAAAAAAATGCAATAAAATTTGCTTACAAAATGAGACATCTAAACAGAAGTAAAGTAGTAACTCTGTCCTATGCAGTTTATTACTGTGGTTCAAATACAGGAGTAAATTAAGAGATGTAATCTTCTGCTTTTAGCAAAAGATTTTCTATTGTGGACTTCACTGATTAATATTACAGGTAGTGTGCTTTTGCTGGCTGTTGTTTTGTTTCCTCTTCCAATTGTTTTTAAATTACAACCAGAACTTTCTGACAGAAACATGCTGCCATGGAGAAAAAACACAGGAAGGGTTGGCTCTAGGAACACCACTTTAGGCAGCTCAAAAGCCAATTGCTCCATTCGTAGGAAATGGGTTAATAAAGTCCTGTAAGATTCTACCAAGCAGATGTGAAAGGGGATAGTTGCTAATGCTGTAAGTTATAACGCTGCCAAGATAATATGAATCCTCTGACCTGAACCACGCTACCTTGTCTTATTCTGGTAGTATTAGATTGTTAGCTGGGAGATGGAGAAGGGAAGAGGCCAAGGACTGGCTTGAGGAGGAAGATCTGCAAAGATCTTTCACTCTGTTGTTAGTGAAAAGACAGAAAAAGTGTCCTTAAGATTTATGTTCTTCACAAGGACCCACATCAACTATCGGAAGTAATAGAGAGGAGCACTCTCTGGTGTGGTAGCTTATCTGCAGGTAGCTATCATTTTTCAGGATGCATCTTGGTATGATCTTGGCTCAGGCAAACTGTTTATCCAGAAATTACATGCAAAATTACACTCAAGATATGTTTCCCATCTTACTGCTTAAACTGGCCTGAAAGTACAAATGAGTCCTTCTAGAACTGAAAATATCTCTTCAAACCCACTGCCTCCTATAATACCTAATTTCCAGCTTGTGAAAAAGGGGAAGTGGAATGGCAGTGAAAGAAGCAATTGCCCAAGCATCTTGCAGTGTCTACTAAGGGAATGCAGTTACATTTCACTCACCTGGGATGAACTGGGAAAGGTGGTTGTGAGATGGGGATGGAAGGATTGTCTTTCTTAGAGTGCAGTAAATGGAGAAAAATTTGCCTAAAACCAAGTGTTTCCAACTGTTTTATTGTTTCAAACCTTTCAGGAATGGCAAACTCAGCCATGATGAACAGAGAGTGAACCAGTGCAGGGTATCATGCTGCTTTGGTTTCATCCCAAAAACCTTCTGCTTTCTCTGCAGAGTTTTTGTTACATCTTCTAGGGATATACTCTGATATTGGCCTATTTCTAATTTAATTTCATTATCTGCTTGCACTTTTTATATCATTGTGTTCATTTATCTTAAATTATTTGTATAAATTTTCAGTTCTCCCTCTGCGCCTGAAATTTTACGCTGCTCATGTATCCATTTTATTTATCTCTCAATATCTTTTTCAATCCTGTTTTTATTTGCTATGGTCTTTTTCTCATCCTAGTGCACATATTGTTGGATAATACGTACCACCCTTGGATATGCTGTAATTGCTTTCTGAACAGTTTCCATTTCCTCCGTGTCCTTCCCTCCTCCCACACCTCCCATTAGGCGCTTAACCCACTGGATTGCCTCCAGCACTTCCCCATTCTTCTATGTTCAAAGTCCTTGGGGGTTTTTTATTCCTCTTGTAGGTTCAGTCTGCAGTAATGAATCCAACTGGATTATGGTCATTAGTGAGTCCTCCACCTCTTGTCTCCTAACAGCTGCACAGTTGAAAGTCAGAACTTCTGCCTTTTTTGCCACCTTTTAATACATTGAGGATATAGTACATGACTGTTGCTTGATTTATTTCTCTCATTGTGTCCCTGTTCCTGTGTGTCTGGTAGCTGAAATCTCCTCTTATTAGTTTTGACATTTTTCTATATCTTATATGCTTCTTGTTCTTTCTGTTCCTATTTTTTCCTGGTTTATATCCAATCTGTACTGCCACCTTTCTCCCCCTATTGCCTCGAATTTTGAGCTGTGAAGATCCTTTCAAGCAGCCGCAAAAACTTTTGGCTTCTTCAACATTTTAGCCTGTTGGAAAGAAAGAATTTTGAACCGAGCCATTACTACCTGAGTGGTGCCTGCCTTAGCAGGGCACACCCCGCTGCCTGCAGCTCCCTTCCCAGCAGTTCTCAGTGCTCTGGCCCCAAATCAAGCAATTAAGCACGTGCTCAAGTTCAATCACATGAGAATCAGCATTAACTCGCCAGGACTACTTACAGACTTAAAGCTGGCACAGGTTTGTTTTCTAAATCAAACTGTTGGAGCTGTGATTTTACTGCAGCTTGGAAAATGAAGGCCGTGCATCCTGACACGTGAGAGGTGCCCAGTAACATATTCTGGTAGGCATGTGGGCATGCAGGCAGAGAATTCTACCCCACACCTATGTCTCAATAGCAAGCGTGTCTGCGCACATTTGTGTACACACACAGTTGCAGGGAGCACAGCACTGTGTTTGAGAATATCGAGCACATTGTAAAAGGAAATGTAAAGAATCTAGGCCTTATGCGTTTCCTGTAGATGCAGTGAAAAATTCCCATTGACTTTAGCGGACACAATTTAGGGACAAAGAAAAACACTCCAACAGCATTTATCAAACAGCTCCATACCATGGACATACCTCTTACTGCAGTCTGACTCTACTATGCCTTACACTGTATGTACAAACTTTACAGAGAGTGGTAAGTTGACTTAGTTTCCTTCTTCTGGGTTATGTTAATGCCTGAAAAAATATTTAGTTAAGCATTTATAAATCGTCTAATTTTTCTAACCCTTATCCTATCTCCCGCTCAGAGTCCTTAAACATTACAGTGATAATCCTACTGAGCATTTAGATAATTATGTACTAACCCTTTCCATCATAGATGACTTAGCAAATAATGGGTTTGCCTTTGTATCTTAGTTGTAGGGTGAGCATTGTCAAAATTAATACCCATATGAGACAAGGATATTTATTCTAATCCCTGTCTTGTAGTTTTCAATAATGTTTTAAAGAAAATTAAATCACCTCTGAAAACTGAATTCTCAGGGTGAAATTACATATTGTCATAGCCATGATGTGTCACATTCATTTTGTTACAAATGAATATATCAGCTTAGATTTATTTTAGCATGGCTTATGCTTTCCAAATTCAAGTTTTAAAGGTTCACTCTGAATAGTCTTTCAGCAAAATGCATCTGGAGAGACAGTTGGATCTCATTTATAAGCCTCTCTCCCTTTCTGCCTTATGCCATAATAAATGTTCTCAACTATAAGATTTTAGATGAGATCAATTGTACTTCCCGCTTATCCCCTTTTCTACTGGCAAGTTTTAAAAAAAGATGATTTCTTTTTCATGACTTTTAAAAAGGGACGACTTACTTGATTCATTTTTAAAAGTAGATAATTTAATATTCTTGAATTAATGCTTGAATTCCATCTGTAGGTTGGCATTTATTACAACAAGCAAAAATAGGATTGCTCACATCACAGCTTCTTTCTTTCACTGCCAAAAACTATTTGCTATATCAAACAAATTTGCTTCCAGACTTTTCTATTTTAATACGTTGTAGTTTTTAATATTTATCTTTGACAGGTGACTGCAGAAACTGAAGTCCTAAAATGAATGAAGAACTCTAGAATGAAAGTATTTATTTTTTAATAATTTTGGATTGAGGAAAACTTTTAAATCTTTGTTTGGAATAAATTGCTTAAAATATATACTATTCTTTTTAAATTGAAGTAATTTACATCTCATGGCATAGTGAATAAGAAAATATAGATGCAGACATTTAATGTTTGCCAGCCCTAGTAAGTTTGTAACAAAGAGGAGGAAACATCAGATCCCTCGGGGCACACCGTGTAAGAGATTTCATGTCCAGAGAAGTCGGTAAGAAGCTCACTGTAGTGCATCTGACTGGGATGGAGTTAATGTTCTTCCAGCAGCCTGCAGGGCCCTGTGCTTTCCATCTGTGGCTAGACCAGTTTGGATCACACACCCGTGTGCTGGCTATGGCTGAGAAGTGCTCCTGCAGCAGCAAGGCCCTCTCTTGTTTCCAGTCTCTCATCTCCTCCCCATTCCCCCAAAGGTGAGAAGGCTGAGGCTGGGCAGGAGGTTGGGAAAGGACACAGATCAGGAACAGCCAACCCCAACAGACGAAACTGACCAAATCAAAATGGAAAACAATGAAATACCACATTTTTCTGTGATTCCTGTGTAATCCCATGAAAACTTGTGGAAGTATTGTAACAAAACAAAATAGTCTACAACAGAAGGTATCATAAAAACCAGACAGATATTCACAATATTTACTTTGCTGTTCAAATTCCAGTGCCCTATATATATATATTTTTCAGCTTCCAGTATTGTCACTATGTGATAAGACATATGAATAAAGTGTGAAATGCTAAAAAAGTAATGAAAGTTTTTATAAAGGAGATCCAAAAATATATCCCCCAATGGCAGCAATGTGTCTGTGCTTAGTATGTGATGCCAACACTGACCAATTATGCTTTTTAAATTAATAGTTAACCAAGAGATATATAACACATTCTCTAAAAGAAAACCAGAGGGGGAAAATCCCTATTATATGACCACAGGGTTCATTTTTGCAGACCATCAGCAGCCTGAATTCACTTTAGCCTTCCTAGCAAATGTCCACAATTCTGTTTGTGCATTCATTCCAGGAGGACTCTGCCCGAGCAAGTGAGGTTCCTGAAAGAAAGTGATCTTGTCAAGCTCTGACAAAATGTTAGCTCAGAGTTAGTGTGCAGTGCCACTTTATGATGAATTGGGAGATGACAGCAGCTTTCTAAGGGAAAGTCTGAGGTTTAGCTACACAATGAACTTTCTGAGATACACAGACATACAGCATAGCAATGGCAAGAGGGGACAATCAACTTTCTTCATTCCTAGGTCAAAGCACTTTCCCTCTGCTCATATACATCAGGAACCTCTCTCTTGCAGATAAGTACCATAATGGAAAAACATCTCAGTGTTTTTCCCTAATCACATAAATCAGTATAATGTACACCTCTCTTGGCTGAAATGTCAACTTTCTGCAAAATCAAATCTATTTAATGTTTCTGATCATAATACAAAATTAATTGAATTTCATGTCAGTGAGGTTGCAGGTGCGGAATGACTTCCATCTAAATAGAAATACAGTCACAGTTTTTAAGGCAGATTCATCAGAAATCAATGTCATAGAGGCAATGGTGGTGTAATACCGTCCAGCAGGTGGCCTAGAGAAGGCACTGCAAGGCATGGGGGAAACTACTAAATTGCCATCCTCTTCAATAAGAAGAAAAACTGGAAAGGAAAACAGGGAAGAGGAATTTTGCAGCAAGTGTCTTTATGTTGAAAAACTGCTGCCAGCAGTTTTACTAAATTTGCTAACAGTAGTTGCAGTAAATGCAAGTGCTAGAGAGACCATGAAGAGCATGGTCTGTTAAAGAAATACCTTACGTTTTAGTGATGTTAAATAAAAGTTAGTGTAAGAAGGTGTAGAAGCAGTTTCTGCTGAGCAGATCGGGGAAAGTATTCCTTGATAAAATCTTGCAACATATTTCCCTAATTTCCCTTCAGGCAAGGATATGCATGCCTTGGCATCTCTTGATGAAAAGATGAATGAGTGTGAGTGTTGAGTGTTCACAAGGTCATTAGTCATTTTTAAAGAATTATTCAAATGTGGTTTATGCGTTAAGAGAAGAGTAGAAACACTTACGCCACCTCTCCTGCCTGGGGTTTGCTTGGAACTGATACACTTAACGCTCAGGGGGCTGTGGGCAAGTGTGCAGCTGGGGCGGACTCCCGCCGGGAGAGCAGGGCACGGCGGCTGGCTCCGCGCAGGGGCTGTGGCTTCAGACAGAGCAGTGCATGACCACGACTGCACCGCTTCCAGGGTCAGCCCGAGTGAGTCAAAAGCAGCTTTAGCTACTTCTCCATGGCTGATTGATCATTTCATGACTCCTACAAGCCCGAGCCTGCTCCTTAGACTGAACCGAGAGTCCTGGGGTGCCTGTTTCAGAGGCAATTAGCTGTCCCTCAGCAGAATCAGCCGGGCTCATTTGCTCTGGCCCAGTCCCAGCGCCCCGCTGAGCGCCACGGAGCCGCCTCACGGCTTTGCATCATTCCTCCCAGGGCAGTGAATTCCGGGGCTTATTAACTCCCTCAGCGGCACTTCGGGAGCAGGCAGAGCCAGCTCAGATCTGCGGCCGTGTGCCAGAAACCATTGATCAGAGGGTGCTACAGGGCACAGCAAGGAGTCTGAGTCTCTTCTGTTCTCTGCTCCAGATCGTGCTGAATGCTGGCTGACTTCAGTGGTGCTTCTTCAGTATCCCAGCGCTGTATTTCCTACTAATCATATTTTGGGGGATCGACATTAGTGTGTCTTGATTTAACGCAGATAATAGAGAATTCAGCTGTAATATTTTTGGAGCTTACCTCAGTGGTACATGGAAGAGAGAATTTTCCCAAGGGTGGTTGTTGGGTGGCTTTGTGGTTGTAGTGATTTCAGCCCTAAGACCTGTCAAGTGGGAAATATTGATTGGATTATGTTAAATGCACGTAGGCCATAAAGCCCAGTATTAAGGTTGTGCTATTTAATCCGATATTTAGGAAGGCTGCTGTGATTATCAGAGACTGCATATGAGAATCACCTCCAGGAGTGATCAAAGGCACATCTAAGGTGGTCACAAAGCAGATAAAAGAAGTCCCCCACCCTCCTTTTGGGTATTGAACGCTCTGCAAGAGGAGGAAAGAACTGTCTGAGCTGGGTGTGACAGATGACAAATCTTCTGCTTCCCATCAGGTAGATGCAGGTGTTAAAAAATTAAGCAAGGTACTGTATCAGCTATTCTATGCAGCCCCTGCATACATCAAAGACCTGTAGGCCAAGAAGTAAAAGGGTATCCTTCTATTGGGTTGGTGGGGTTTTTTTGTTGTTTTGTTTTGTTTTGTTTTGTTTTTTTCCCCCTGCCTTGTGTTAAGGGAATACTCCTTTCCTGTCCTGCCAGCTCATGAAAGCACAGAGAATGAATTCATGTGTTGTGAAAAAAACCCTTCTGATAATATCTTCTGAAATCCTAAAACGAGCTTCCAAATTGGTCTTTTATGTAAGTGCTGTCAAAGTTACAGAAGTGCTTTCTAGAGCAACTGTTGTGCAGAAACCTGTCTTAGTAAACACTCTTTTATTTCTGTTGCTTAGTTTTTATGTTGTTATGTGCAATAGGGAAGGTAATAAGAAAAGCAAAAGAATAGCTACTGGAACAATTATGACATTTAAGAAAAAGGGAAAACAGCAGTGAAAATGTAGCTAAGGAAGCTTATTTGGTCTCTGTACTTGCTAGAAAATATCCAGTCTACACCTTACTCTGTGAAAGCAGTCACGACCGTTGAATCGCTGTCAGAAAATCCCTATTACTATGGAAAAAAATGGGAACAAAATAGTTGTATTAAACTGAGACACAAACCAAATTTCTTTCCCAATACCGGACTAGGGAAAAAAAAAAACAAAAAAAAAAACAAAAACAAAAAAAAAACCAAACAAACAAAAAAAAAAAAAAAAAAAAAAAACCAAAAAAACAAAAAAAACCAAAACTAACCTCCAGTTCTTTCTTGTCTCAGCCTCACAGCAGGGTTTGACTCATAGTTAGAATAATTTGATAATCTAAATCAAATAACCATCAACTTGCTAATTTATTTGCAACAGTATTTTTAATTTGTTTGTTGCATTATCTCCATTTTAATTTAATAAGTAATGGTCTTTACATCTTAATGTGTTTATTAAATCTTTCTATTGCAATCTAAATTTCTTCTAAAATGCAATAAGGAAAACTGTAGAGAGTAATTTATACTTTCACACTGTATCTGTTTCAGTATATCAAGACTGAAATACATCAGCTATAGTGTTTGTGTACCCATTATTTCTCAGCCTTATAATGAAAATGTTCAAAAAGAAAGGAACTGAGAGAAAGGAATTCTCAGTCTGGAGAGAAGAGAAAAAGTTTTCAGTGAAAAATATCAGCAGACAGAGTTAACTCAGATGGCTTTGGGGAAAATCCCCTCTCACAGAAAATAGACAGTATATTGGAGTTGCTGAGATTACAGTATTTGGGTTGACAGGGTACTTAGAACCAGAATCGCAGAATGATAGAACAGTTTGTGTTGGAAGCATTAGGTTAAGGATGCCATGGGCAGGGGTACCTTCCACTACATCATATTTCTCAGGGACCAGGCGTGAACACTTCCGGGGATGGCGCATCCACAGCTTCCCTAGCCAACCTGTTCCATTCCTTCATTATCCTCAGCAGAGAATTTTTTCTTCACATCTAATCAAAATCCCTCTTCTTTTAGTTCAAAACCATTAAAACAATTTTCCCTTGACCCATCAATATCTGCCCATGTAAAAACTCACTATCCCTGTTTTTCAGAATACCCTTCAGGTACTGGAAGGTGTTATAAGCTCTCCACAGAACATTCTCTTCTCCACGCTGAACAGCGTTAGCTCTGTAAGCCTGTACTCATAGTAAAGGTACTCCAGCCTTCTGCCAAACTTTGTGGCTTTCCTGTGAACTCTCTCTAGCAGCTCCACGTCTTTCATGTACTGAGCACTCCAGATTTGGACACAGTATTCCCGGTGGGGTTCTTGCAAGGGCAGAGCTGATATTTAAGCTAAGTTGCTCAGAAAACACAGATGTAGAAATGGACTTTTCCCAACAGCTAGTATGAGTTTGTTATCATCAACTTAGGCAAGTAAGTATTAAATGGCAGTTAGGGTAGATATTACTGACTGGCAGTGGATATCTCAGAAATGTGCCTTTGTGTATTGTGTGTAAGGTGTGGCCCTTGTGTGATTCCTTGCTGTTAGTGCCAGCTAACTGATGGCTCTGTGCATGCTGGTGCCATCAGGAATTGCCTCTCATGATCTGGATAATAAACTGGGCTTTAGGAACTGCCCCTAGGCTTCTCAGTGACCGTCCCTAGTAGTAACAAGTGAACGTAGTGTAAGTGAATCCGGTGTTAGCCAAGCTTTGCCAATTTGGACCACAGTAACAATGTGGTCACTGGCACCTCCCGCAGCGCTGCCGTCGGTCATGGAGCAGCCCACGCGGAAGTCATAGATATGGTGGAAACCTCTTACAGAGCAGAGCTGCCACAAGTTCTCATGATGAGGGGCTCCCTCCAAAACTAACTCTTGTTTCCTTCAGCAATGGTCCTTTGCTTTCATTTTGTTTGTTTGTTTGTTTGTTTTTTGTGAGATGGTGAGGTGGGAAAGATTTCTGCACTTTAGGCATTGCTGGAGCTAAAAAAATATAAAATCCACAGCTGTCCAGTATTGGAGAACATCAATGCCAATTTCAGCACTGGTTATTTGAGTAGACTGAAGAATGATTTACAAAGGAAAAAAATTAAGTGAAGGCAAAGTCAGGAGAAAGTCGTTCAAGGAATGACCACAAGGTAAGAGGTAAGAGGTTTTCTGAAGATGTGTTTCTAAAACCTGTTTCTCTGGAAGTGGAGTGGTTTTGTTTGTTTTCTCTCAGCAGGGCAAAAGGTTGATCATTTGATGATCTCTGCAGAAGCTTTACCTGTCTTTATCTTCCTCTAAACCCAGACTTTTGAAATAATGTATCTGATAATGGGTTTCTTTCATATACAGAACTGGTTAGTCAGTTGTTATTACAGACCAAATAAATTAAAGTCAAAGTGAAACAAAGAAAAAGCTGAAAGATGAGTGCTGCATTAACCTGCCATGCTAGCCCAGATCCTGAATGCAATTTTAAAATTTAAAAGTATCATTTGTCTGGCTGTAATTATATTTGACTAATAGCAGAAATTTATTCTTGGTCTCATTCATTTTGGATTATCCCTATTTGTAAAATGAGCAATTGAAAGGACCTTGATCAAGGAGTATTTTTAAATTGTTTGCTTTTTAATGAGAGAAGAGAGATCAAACTGTAAGCTAGCTGTACCTCAGAGAAATGAATCTGTTAAGGGAGTGCAATGATTAGGGAGATTTTTATTTGTGGAGAGGAGAGAAATCTGAAACTGCTCATTCAGATTCCAGTCTACTTCACCTGGGCCACTTAGGCAAAAGCTTGACTTTAAATTTGTACACAGGAGAAAATCTGAATTAATATAAGCTGACTAAAAGTCCACAGTGGGGGAATTTTGTGTTTTCTTTATTGTTTATTATAAATTTTTGATTGGGTTAGATCTAATAAATTGTGTCTGTGCAAACAACCAAGAAATGCATACAGATAAAAGAAGCAGAATATTCTGTGTTTCACTGACAGGTGCAGTTAGGTGGTTAGGTGGCCCATTAGCACTTTTATCATGTGAGTGGCTGCCCCATGGGAGCATCAAATGGTGAAATCTGCATTTTGACCTAACAGGGCCCTGAGTCACTCACCCAGAGAGAGAGCTCCACCACTCTTGCACATATCTTTAGTATCAGTCCTCTCCATAGCACACTCATACTGTATGTTATATTTTATGAATTAATCTTCTATCCATGTGAATTTACAATTAAAATAATCCTCACGTTGAGGACATTTCTGGTACTAGCCCTGTCCCTCATTATCCTACTTCTGTTTAAGCCTCTTAGATGTGAAACTGAAATGGTTAGTTATATGAGGTAAAACAAGGAAAATCTATTTTTATTTTCAAATGATGAAACTTTCTGGTGCATTGGCTGGGACTAAACTTGAAGGTGGTAAATTTTGAGCATGGTATGTAGGGAGTTAGCTACATGACTCATTAACATTAATTCCCATCTGTAAATAATTTTGAAATACTTTAACCAGCAGGGGAGCTATTTCATCTTTTATACTTAGCTGATTGTAAAAATGTATGCTGAAACCATCTGGCCTTAGTGCTTTGTTGGACTTCAGGCTTTTAATAGCCAGTCTGACTTCCTTTGGTGAATTGGGGTTTTCTAATCCCTGGCTCAATTCTCCTTCCAAACTAGGCAATACCGTGTTGCTATTTGTTTGTCAATCAATCCCTATCTCACCAATTGAGATGAATAACAGAGTTGCTATAAAAACTCGGGAAGGCTTTGGGCCTAATTCTCATTCGTGCTGAAGTTACTTTACACCACTCCGGTTGCTCATTTACTGGGTGTAAATGGAATTTACTGCCTGAGCAATATAAAGCAGCTATAACATAAATGAAAATCAGGTCTCCTATGTTCAGAGCAGCTAACAAGTTCAAATTGCTGAGTACTATTTTCCCACAGGAGCTAGTGTACTAGAATTTCAATGCATATAAAAAATGCAACAAGCCAATTAAAAATGAAGATATTAAATGAGAAATTGAATGGTTATTTCTAAGGTCTGTTTAGAGACAATTGATCCAAACAATGAGACTGACTTAGGCTGGCTGTTTCAAATATGCCAACTTCATCTAAAGTTCAGCCCAGCGTGATGCTTGGAGACTTGCCACAGTACAGGGAACAGATTATTCTTATTACTCAGAGAAGGAGGACTACATTTCAGAGGTGCATGCAGGGCTCCCTGATTTACCTGCCAGCATTTCCCTCCAAGGGTCTGTCACTGAGATTCAACAATTGTTAACTACTGATGCGCAACAATGTGTTTTGGTAATGGTTGAATGAGGGGATAATGGCAGAAGTATCTTGAAACTGTACCTACCACAAATGCCAAAACAGACACTGCTACCTCACTGTTTTTCCCATTTCTGAAGTCATGGCTTTTATTGCCTAAAACCTTTAAAAAATGGGTTTCCTTATAGTGCTCTGTAATGATGGCAATGATCTGAGCCAATGCTGGTCTATAGGAAGGAAGATATTTGATGGCAAGTAGTCTGTGCAGTGGGCTACTCCAGTTTAGAGAGAGGTCAGTCATCTCCTTGTTCTCCTTACATCTCTTACCCCTCTTACCCCTCTCTCACATTTGCATATTCATATCAGCATATCCGCTTTGATGTGAAGTTCACATCCCTGTCCTTCTCCTCCTTTTCTTTTGGTCTGCTGAAGACACTTCAATAACCCACATACTAGTAAGGAGCTGTTCTATTGTGGATATCACAGGCACAAGAAGACTGATTGGTGATTTGCTACATGAATACATGATACATTTGATACATGAATCTGTATATTCCACGATTGTCCTCTTTGTTCTGTTCACTGCTTCAGACCTGTAAATCTGTGCCTATTCTTCTCCCACCAGCTGCTAATCAGCTGATTTCAATCCTACCTTCACCTTGCTGGAGAGCACAGGGAATGCAGTGTATATATCATCTTATGCAAAGATTAATAGCCTTCTGTGATTGCTAAATAACAGCCTGGTTTTCTAACATGGGGCTGTGTTAAGGTGCGCACACCACAGCCCAGATCCTTCCTTTGCTTCAGCAGCATTCTCAGATAGTGCGCTGTCTTTGCAGTACTCCTCATGATAAGCATGATGAGCCTAAATTCTGTGAAGGAAAACCCATGTGGTTCCTGTCATGAAGCAGCAGATGTGTTCCTGTTGCACAAATAAAATTCAACAAGCTTTGTCTATTTAAAAATGACTTTTGTACTCTTCTAAGAAAGACCTATGCCTAAAGTTACATCGCTGATTTTTAAAGGAAATGTAAAATTCAGCCTATTGCTCCTATAAATAGACAGCAGGCTTTGTTCTTATGGCTGCTAATAAACAGAAACTTCTTATTCTTTGACACTGAGCATTGTGATTTACACCATTTTAATTGATAGTGTAATATTTTCCTAGTTCTCAGTTCAGATAAATCAGTGTAAGTAGTAAAATATTTTTGAGGTGTTTATCCTTCTATCGTAATTTTCCATTTTGCTGTGAAAAAAAAAAAAAACCAAAAAAACTGTGTAAGTGTTTTAGAGCTAAGTTGGCCATCATATATTACTTAGGCAGTTATGATTAATTTTGCAAACGTTAAAATGCTATAACATTATTTAATGTTGTGGTGAATGTAGAAATTTGTAGTACCATCTATTGTTAGAAGATGTAGGCTTGTAAAAGTTGATTTGCATATTCTATGGTAAAGGAGTGTTAAAAATTTAATGTCTTACTGAGTTTTATTGCAAAATGAAATAGTTTATGTAACTGTGTATTTGGAATGCTTGTACTTTGCATTCTTTGAAATTTGTCGGTCTTCACAAAGAATATCTCTGGGTTTGTTTTCATTACTATCTTGCATTTGAAACCAAACTCCATTTCAGTTTCAGACACTGAGTAAAACCTTGTGGTGATTTACTAAGCAATAGGAAAGAAACCAAAATTTTGCTTGTTGGATACAGTTAATTTTGATTAGAAGATTCTTCAAAAGTGCACAGTAGTTCGAGCCTGAGTGTTGTCATTCCTAAGCAGTGCTGTGATCTGTTCCACTGATCAAGAAACACAGGTCCACTCTCGGGCTCTTTCCTTCACCTCTTTTGTGGTGCTTGAAAAGTAGAGTCCCAGCCTTTACTTACAGCAGAGTGATGTGAGGCGTGCCACACGTGTCTGGGCTGGAGGGGCTGAGGGGCTCCAAATAGACCTCAGGACATCTAAATGTCATTCCTACCTTTCACCATTGATGCAAGAGGAAACCTCTGATGAGCAAAGCTGAAAGAGCAGATACAAAGAGACAGGGATTTTCTCACTCTCAGCATGCTTGGGAGCTGTTGCCTTGGGAGTTGCAGTGGTAATTTTTTTTCTGGAGGGAAAGGTGGGAGCTGTTTCCTACCACTGTCAGAAGCCCTGAAGAATTGCTACACCATATCTAGAGCTCTGTGGTCTCTGGCTGCCACAACAGGGGATATTTGTCTTGGTGACATTTGAATGATGATTTCTCAGTGTTGTTTTCCTGTATTGCAACTGTTTGCTGCATTGTCACACTCCATAGGAAAAATCTTTGTTAAAACTGGGCCAGTTTTACTCTAGGAGTGTTAATCTGCCTTGGAAATGCCTCCAAGGCACACATTTCATCACATGTCTTTTGGGGACACTCCTGCTTTTTGGCTGCTGTTACTGTACAACAAATAGTAAAAAGATTTTACCTGTGGGAAGGAGGCAGTGGCTATCTACATCAATAGGTACATTTGCAGGATGCTGACATGATCAGAAAGAATTCAGTCCAGCTAAACCCTTTTTAAATGAGGCCAAAATTCAGCTATGTTGCCTACAGCCATCCATTCCAATTTGTTCTAATCCCTTATTCACTTTAATTTGGTGGTGTTGCATTCCTGCCTATCTTCCTCAGTTGGAATACCCACATAGTCAGGCATTACTTTGACTTACCCCAATCCCCTCAATATATCCTGATTTTCAGACATGACCATGTCATGACTTATGCACCATTGTGTAGCTCAGCATACAAGGACCATGTGGAAAAGCGGAGAAGAAAAACCTAAATAAAGGTTTGTGGATAAAGAGGGAAGAGAGCACTGATTTCCAGACAAGGGTTCTCAAACAGGAATGCTTTACATTAAACTGTATTTGTTTAAAAATACCAGCAACCTTCAGAGCAAGGACCAAAGCTTCCTCCCCATGTTCTAGAAGAATGCCCAGAACAATGCCCAGAACACTTTTAGCATAAGGATATTGGGCAGTTTGTGTTTTTTTCTTTTTGATATGTTGTCTTCATAAGAACTGTAAACTTTGAAAAGTTGTTCCATTCCTTTACCACTGACAGGATTATTTTTTACAGTTAAAAATAATAATGTAAGAACAAATAGGTATATCACAGAATTATCAAAATAACTCTGACTAAAAAATATTCCATCTCTGTATGGCAAAATGGCTTTCTAATGACAAATCAGCATTGCTGTTTTGCTTGGGTAAGTCACTTCATAAGAAAAATATAACATTTAAATATAAAATGATTTACTTTTAAATTACAAACAGTATGTTTTACCTTTAAAGGAATGTGCAATAATCCTTCATTGCCTCACAAATATATTTTTGTTTTTCCTTCAGTTTGTAACTCACAAACTATAACATTTTGGGAATTACACCCTTCTTTTCTCTTACAGGTCTATAATAAGAAGAATAGCAAGACACAATTCCACAGAGATATAGCTTGAGAAGTTGAGCAGTTTGAGACCTTTCAGATTGTTTTATTTTCCCCTGAAATTGATTTTGCAATCAGAAATGTCTTTGTTGTAATCTTGTTTATTTTTGAAAAATGTACATGGAATCCTATTTGCCTGAATATGGATGGAAAATAAGAAGCAGGAGACACATCTTTCATCTGATAACATTTTACTCTGAATTCTCTCATTTGGGTTGCTCTCTAACTTAATTCTCTTGCTGTTTCCTGTGTTTTCCTTCTGGTATACACACATGCACACACAGTAATTTCAACTCTAGTCATCTATTAACACTTAATCTGAATTTAGAACACAGGTCCTTTGAGGAGCAGCTGAGGACTTTGGGTTTGTCTGGTTTGGAGTGAAGGAGACTGAAAGGTGAACTCATTGCTCTCTGGAGCAGCTTCCTAAGGAGGAGAAGTGGAGAGGGATGTTTTGATTGCTTCTCCCTCCGACCCAGTGATAGGACAGAAAGGAATAGTTCCAATCTGCACCACAGGAGGTTCAGACTGGATTAAGAAGCCTTTCTTCATGAGAGGATGGTCAAAAACTAGAACAGGCTTCCTGGAGAAGTGGTCAATGCTCCAAGCTTGTCAGCATTTAAGAGGCATTTGGACAATGCCCTTAAATAGCATGCTTTAACTTTTGGTCATGTCCTGAACTGGTCAGTCAGCTGGACTGGATGATTGTCTCAGGTCCGTTCCAACTGAACTATCCTATTCTAAGGTTCCATTGCTCTCTGCCATTAGAAAAACAGACAGAAATTGTACTGTTTCCATGTTTGATTTAAATTAATAGCTGGCCTTGCTAACCACATCAGCTTTCTAAAATCTGTGGTCCTATATCAGCTAAAGACCTAAGAGTTATAAGACATTCAGCTTCCTGCATAACAGCTGAGTTGTGACAAAACATTAAATTTAAGCTTTTCAGCTGAGATATTTGCTTTCCTTACATTTTTATGGCACTCGGGGCAACTGACAAGATCAACACTTGAGTGTGTACAGTGCCAATTAATAACATGTTATGTCACGCCAAGTTTTAGAAAGGAAAGACTCTTATAGGCAAAAATGAGTTATTAAACATGAACTAAAAAGACATGAGAGTATTCTAACCCCAAATTCAGAACCTTTTTTAAGAAGCTCAGCAGCAAACTTTAACTTCATTTTTAGCATTATGTTGATTTTTTTTTCCTTTGTTTTGTAGCAATAGATGAGCTACTGTCATAAATACAGAAGAACTGTTTTTCTAAAAAAAACCCTTATAAACAGCCACGGGCAATTTAGGAAGTGTAATTCCCAACTGTTTTGATAAAAAATCATCTTAGCAGATTTTCAGTTGCCAATTTTTTTTAATGCCATTCTGAAATTGGATAGAAGTTTGAGTTGATTCTTCACTCAGGATAAAACTACAAATCTATTAAGCACATTTTAGATCTTCTAGGTCAAATAATTAGGTGTCACAAGACAAAACAGAGATCAGTGAGGAAGGTGCATTTTATGGATCAGATGTGTTCATAAGCTCTGCAAGGGCAATCTACTTGACTGAACACTGCATGTGCATAAGATCCATTAGAAACACTTCCAGATATAATTATCCAATATAAATATATTTTGGAATGTTTAAAGGTATATAATATAGATGTTGAAATGTTGAATACCCCTTGCAGTATTCCTTGTATTATATGGATACTCCTAATATTGGTTCCAAAGTTCTACCATACCACCTCTTACATACTGATTTCCAAATTTAAGAGCACTGTTTATATTTGTCACTATCTGACATCTTGAATTGTCAGAATGCCAGCTGAAGCCATGTACGTAATCATGCTTGACTGGAGGAGATAATGGCAGGGAGCCTGACTTGTAGAAAGCAACAGAAAGGTACAGGAGACTGCCTTGGCTCTTCTTGGCAAGTGTGATGCCCCAGCAGTGCTTATCCAGCAGGGACTCATGGATAAGACATTAATGTCATTATGGTCATGTCTTGACAAATGCTACTTTGCACATACATCTTACAGATTGAACACGTAGGAAGAACAGGAATTAGTTTTCAAAAATTATTCAGGATAATTTGAATTAATTTCCACCCCTTCTCTGCAATTAAAAATGAGAAATGAGGAAAACTACTACGAATAACTTTTGAGAAATCAAAAAATGCGTATGTACATGTCTTTTACTGGAATGTATATAAGGCATATATACATGTCTTTTGCTGGAATGTCCAATTTTTACCCACAAAGTGGCAAGCAAAATCTTTCATGTGCTTAGCTTGAGAACATGAAGTTACAAACACATTTTTTTCTAGAATTGTAACCTTTTCAATACTCTCATTTGATACAGATCAAATTAGAGATGCCACAAAGATGATACACTCATATGGTAGATTAGCCGTGGCTAACAATCTCCTACCGAGCTGCTCTCTCCCTGCTCCTCCTCAGTGGGACAGGATGAAAAAATAAGAAGAAAACAACTCATGGGTTAAGATGAGGGCAAGGAGATTGCTCGCCAGTGACTGATGTGGACAAAACAGACATGACTGGGAGAAGATTAGTTAATATTAACAACTAAAATAGAGTAGGATGATAAGAAAAATAAACAAAAACTAAAGCACTCTCCCACCACCCTCATTTCCCCCTTTTCCCAGGCTGTACATTAATTTTTTTCATTCCCAGCTCACTCCTGCCCCCAGCCTGGTGCAGAAAGAATGGGAATTGCAGGCTCCTCTTTCTCACTCCTCCCTCCACTTAGTTTTCCTCTGCTCCAGCATGTGCCTTTCCATGGACTGCAGTCCTTCAGGGTAAACCTGCCTCTGCATGGACTCTTCAGGGGCTGTAGATTCTAAAGGGAATAGGATCTGAGGTTAGTACTTCTGCAAGGGTTTGAAGATAAAAACTCTGATATAACTTTTTATGTGAGCAAAGCTACAGAGGTTTGTGCCATTTTGTGGCCATCTCTGTGGGTCTAGTTTTCAAGAGGGTTATAAATTAATGGAGGTGGGACAATTTTAACACATTGACTCACTGGTATAGTTGCCATTCCTTATGGTGCTATGGTTTTATTTGCACACATGAAGTTTGTTTGCTTGTTTGTTTTAAATAAATGAAGACAGAAATTACAGGCAATGAATGACCATATAATTCTAGTATTGGACAAACCTGTAACAAGGAAGGGTATTATGAAAACCCAGGAGGAAAGACACTTCAGCCTCTGAGAAAAGAAAATACGTTGAAAATTGGAAAAGGAGATGCTTACCAATTGAAGGACTTGCATAAATGCCCACGAGTAAACAATTATTTACAGTCTGAAGATGGCTAAAGTCAGAGATCTGGAAGCACATGTTGTTCATTGCAAGAGGATGTTTCTACAAGATCAGCAATGGCCATTTCTTCAGTGTGGGATGGCTGTGATTACGCTGTTATTTTGTCTATTGACTTAGAAAAAGTCAGTTTGGAAAAGTATTTTAACCAGTAATATGGTGGGACATGAGAGCCTAAGGACCAGAATCAGACTGAGATTTCTTTAGGCACAAGGAGAGATTGTCTTTGTTGCTTGTCCATTCATTTCTTTCAATACGTGACAGTGCCTCATGAAATCCATGGAATGACCCTTGTGGAATACCAGTGTTACCCTCCTTTTCCTGTTTCAGAGTATGCAGCCATAATGTTGCCCTTGTCGGGAATGTGGCAAGGGATATCTGCTAAAGTTGTATTCTACAAAAGAGAGGATAAGATGATTTTGCAAGCTATCTGCCAGGTTGTAGAATTTAATTTGCAAGACCAAACTTCCACAATATTGTGTTTATGTTGCAGTGCCATTTTCTGTTTAATAGAAACATTCAGAATGCTCTAGTTCCATCTGTTATAAATAGCGAAAGCTGATAAACACTCTGCAAACACAAGATGCAGCTTTGTGGCAAATTATGTTTAGTACAGCCCCCAAACATAAAACAAGATTTATAATTTTTGTGTTGCTCGTTGCTCTTTTTTTTTTTTTTTTTTTTTTTTTTTAATTTACTCTTTTACTCTACAGAAATTACTCCAGAGTGTTAAGTAGATACATAAATAACATTCCAAGTTTTACATTAAGTTATGGTGTGGGAAGACAGGGACCATTATATGCACACACACACCACGCACATTCATTTCACACCTTCAGTTGTAATGCAGTTACAAGTCTTGTTATGGCTGCAGAATCTTTGATAAAACTACTTGCAGATACATTTTTAATCATATCAATAGATTCGAAAGGCAAGCCTACACACTATTATGCATTGTATGCAAAAAAAAAATCTCAGTTTTCAATTAAGACAATGGAGATGAACCAGATGAATAGGAATAGAAATGCAAAGGGCTCTGAGATGAATAGCCGAAAATGAAACTACTGCTGTTCCCTGGTCTCAGGAGAAAGGGAGAAATTGCATAGCAACAGAGCAAACGAATCACTGAACAAGACTGTTGAAAGGTGTGGGTGAGCTGACCTAGCAAAAGAAGGTTCCTGGTAATGCTACTTGGGTGTGATCACTTTATCACCTGCCAAGAATGAAAACAAAGAGTTATACACAGTTAAAGAAAAACTAACTTACAATGTGAAACACCTCACACAGTCTACAAAGACACTTGAAAAGACAGAGTCTAAGTAAGTTTATGTCTTCCTTTGCTCAGGCTGGATTCCAGCAGGTGATTGATGCATCAACTCAAAAAGTGGAAGAAAGATTTTTTTGTTTATTTTTGAAGCCAATATATTTCAAAGAAATTAACTGGGCAAACCTCACTGCAAGCACTAGTCGTCATTAAGACTAATGAATATTTAATTTGCTGCAGAAAATGTTTGTTTTTCCAGTCAAGTTGCCCACCTTTGACTTATCTGCCCTTTCCAGGACATATTCACAGTTAAAATTTCTGGCTGTGTGAGAAGATGATCCTATAGACTGGACCTTTTGACAGCTGAGGCAAAACAATTACTTTTGGAAAGAGCAGTAAAAAGTTCTGAGATTAGTTTTACACATCAATCTCCTCAATTATAATTGATCTTGGAGTAATTAGCAGGAGACATATTCTATAAATCAAAAAGTATATTTCAGGAAACAACTTCTTCCCAGTGTGTCAGACCTGTGCAAGACATTACTTCCATATCCACAGCCTTAGCTGTGCAACCCACATTGCACATACATTCACAGTTTCATATTCTGTTTTTCCCATTGTTTGAAGTACTGACTTCTCCTGTCAATACAGGGACACGGCTTTGATGTGACCCTCAAACTGGAGAGGAGAACAGCAAAGAAAATGTGTATATATACAACTTACTGGCCAATGTAGCTGTTGTTTAAACCATTAACCCATTTATTTCTCACTTTTTGCTGCAATAGAGTATGTTTGGTTTCTGAAATAAAAGTTCAGCATTTTAGGAGTTGCATGAAAAAGGGAGATATCCTTGACCCTTAGTGTTTGATTTGTCTGTCAGTGCTCCAGGAAAGCCAAGACCCTTGTGTCCAACCAGTCTGTCAGTGTCCTGCTATGGGGACCCTTCAGTGAGGAGTCCGGCTGGACTGGAGGGTGGTTTGACTGACTAATTCAAGGACACACGTGGACACCATAACGGGGACTCCTCAGTGAGTCATCCACTCTATTTCCCTTCTGCCAGTGATTGCCAGCGCCCATGAAGGATTCACACCAACAATTTACAGAATAACACTCTTTGTTAATATAAGATTATGTCAGGTAAGTTTCAAGGATTGTTTGCAATGGTATCTGACTACAGAAATATATTCAAAGCAATGCACAGACAAACTAATCCCTAATAAAAGTATTCAGTTCACACAGAATGTGGTTCTTACCTGTCCCTGTGAGTGAGAGGACAGGTTCAGCCCATCCACTGATCCCAGCAGTTACTATGGAGTCTTCTCTAACTTTTCCCCATTCTCAACATATTTTTATAGTTTTTCTTTATGTTTAGGTGGAGCTTAAATAATTCTAGTCATACAGACATTTGTTACTGATTGGTGCAAAATTCCCTTGCTTCTCTCTTAAGAGTAGAGTCAATAAAATTTAGACACTTCCTCAGTGAGATGTGGTAATACCTTGGGGGCAGCTAACTTGGGAATGGAGGTGTGTGTTGGATTATAATTAGGCTGTAGGGGACCAAGTTCATCCGAGGAGAGCAAGTTCATTAGAGTTTCCAGCTTGGCAGCAAGACACCTTCCCCTACCTCCCCTGACTGCCAGCTCCTATGGAGCTTAGCAGCTGCAAAGTGCCATCAAGTTCCCTTCCCTGCAAGGGTTTCAACAGAGCCTTGGTTGGCCACAGGGTTTCCACTCTGCTCCACCCTCCATTCCATCCCCTCAGCCAGTGCTTATGGTTGCAGACTCTGTGTGTAAGGAAACTTCATGGAACAGGATTTGAGCATGCTCATCACATTCCACCCAGGGAGCAGCAGCTGCATTTTACCATCTAATTTCTGTACCATTATAACTTCTGTTAGGATGTGAATATAACTTCTCCGTTGCCTCTAGTTTTATCCCCAGTCATCTTTCCACATAAGGCATATCAAATGGGAACATATAATCAGAAAGTGTCCTTAATTTGGAATACAGTAAAGTGTCAAGGAAAAAGATTTCTTTCAAACAGTCAGAAACCAACAAAAAAGGCAGGCCACTAATCCCTCTGGCCATTATTTCTTTAAATTCTGGTTTTAAGTGTGCATTCTTCTTATTCTTTCTTTGTGACCTTTCTCATAAGAACAGGCATTTTCTTATCTTTTTCTTCCTGGAGTCAAGTTAATTTAATTTACTGATCATATCAAAGGCCTAATTCTTATGTATGTGTATTTCACTGGATTAGTTTAACTGGGTGTAGAAGAATGTTAAGTAAAGATAATAGGATGATTCTTTTGAACACAACAGGTACAAATTAAGTTGTTAACTATATTATATACCTTACATTGCTTATCATGTCTGATAAGCAAGCTCAATAACATTTAGCTTTGGCACAGCATGTAGCTTCATCAAGAACATAAATCTTTGGACCAATTTTAGTTGCAATGAAAGCAGAAAAGAAGGCTACTGATTCAGAAATTTGTTTTGCCTATAGTTCTGCCTCTTCTCAATCATCTGCTCTCCACATGTCTTGGGGGAAAATCAGTGTTTTATGCAGGAGCTACTACTACATTGCTGGAAATTATGGCATGGTCTAGCACGATGAACTAAAACTTGTCTATTGTGTAGAACTGGAATTTATGCTAGTTTATCATATCAGGTTGTGGTATTAAGTGGAGTAGTTTAGTTCATGCAGGAAAGACAGGAATGGCCAAGACAAGCAAAATGGATGGTTGGATGAGGTGGACATTCATCTGTTGTCTGCTGAGTAGTCTTTTGTTTGTATGAACCAGCATCCTGATAAAAGTCCCTGCTCCCATCAAATATCATGTAAGGTCTTGTGCAAAGAAAGGTCTGCATTTCAAGCCAAAATTACAGCATAGCTTCAGTTAACCACTGAGTTAGGCCGAATTAATTTGTCATAGAGTTAGAGTAATGTAAACTGGAAAGAACCTTTCTCTGGAACAGATCTTCTCACACTAATTCACCTTTCATAGTAGGTCTGGCAGGTTGATCGGATCGCTCAGTTGAGCTTTGAGCATTTCTAAGGGCGGTGGTTCCTAACGGTGGAGATACCTGTGGCTGCCTGTCCTCAGTAGGAGTAATTTTTTTCCCCTCTTAATATTTTACCAGAAATTCTTTAGTAGCAGTTAGCTCTGACTCTGCCTCACGCTTTCACTCTGCACCTTCAAGAAGAGTTCGGCTTCATCTTCCCTACACCCTCCAATGGGCATTTGTAGACAGCGACTTCCCAAGCCAGTTCCAGGCTCAAAAAACTCAGTTCTTTTAAGCTTGTCCTCGTAAGTCATGTACTTCAGGTTTTAATCAGAGTAGATAAATGGTTTATCTAAACTTGTGTGTTGAACATCCTATATAGAGTTCAGCCCTTGGAATTCAAGTCCTAGACATATAGAAAATTTATCTTTGTGTTCAGGAGACAGGAACCAAAACAAAGATTACAAGATTTATCTTAGATGCATGTAAATTGGCAGGATAACTTAATATCTAAAGTGTCTGAATTAATTGCTGTGATCCTTAGATATATTAACAAAGGCACATTTCTATGCTTATATATGGCATTACTTCAGAGATGAGAAAGGAATAGCACTATTTTCTTCTGTCTAGTCTTTAAAAACATATACCAAATACTTTTAGTTTCTTCGGAATCTTTTTCAATTTGGTAAGGTTTGGAAATCCGTACCCTAAAGCCAGAAGTTGTTAAGGAATTTCATTTAATAAGTTTAGGCAACAGGAAAGTCAGTGATTATTTGATTTGTTTGTACAGTGGAATAAGATCAGAGAACTGTGGAATCAGTAAGAGAACATAAAAAAGTTCTGTAGTTGGAAGACAAATATATCAATTCAAGCTAATATAATGTACATCATTTTAGCATGATGGCAATTTACAATCAAAACAATTTACCTTGGGAATTAGGGAATTTATCACAATGTGAAGCCTTTAAATTATGACTGTGTGCCTTTCTAAGAGGTCCTCCAGCCCAGTCAGAAATTATGCAAAAGCTCAGAGTAAACTGTCTGCATAGTTATTTCAAGCTTTGAGTCTGTGGACCTATAAAATGGAATCAAAGTGATGTGCTACAAGGTCCATCCCCAATGGCTTCCTTCCTAGAAGGAAGAAACACTTTCCTTCTGTGTTAGAAACTGCCATCCTGTCCATTTTACAAATTTCTTATCACCTGCATTCATTATTGCAACATCTGTTACAAAAGATGGATGTCTTCTTTCGGTATTTCAACGTGGGTTGTATTTCCTATTACAATTAACTAGATTTATTTTAGGGCAGTTTCTGACCACTAAGCGTAATGAAAATGAAACCCATTGAATAATCTAGGTGGATTAGAATCCTTGAAAACATTTCACTTTCAGATCCTTTGAATTTACATGTTATTTCTTGAATCTGCAGTATATGAAAATCTACAAAACAAACAAAACCAATGCATATAACTTCAGAAGAGAACAGCGTTCCAAATGTAGGAAATAATTTTTTTCTCTATTTTTGGAGACTTGTGGAAACTGAAAAACATTCAAATCACCCATAGAAAGTTTTACGGGCAATTATGAGTTAAAACTTCTGCACTTCATCTTTCAGTTCCTGGTCAGAAAAGCCCTGGTTCAATTTGCCATGGTTTTCTCTAGAAAGCCCTCTCTCCTCCAATAGAACTCCTCCTGCTTTGCAGGACTTGGCTTTTTGTTCCTGGAGCCGTTCCTTCAATGCTGGAGTACCGTACCATGTGCATTCTTCTTCCTCCTTACACAACAAGTTGCAGGAAATCTCCAATCTATCATCCTAAACCCTTTTTTTAAATGAAGCATAGAAATAAGCTTTCCTTCAGTAAGTGATCCTTCCTCAGCTTTCCAAAAGCAACAACTAAGTTGAGAAACCTAAAATAAATTGTATGCATGTTCTGTAGAAATCCTCTAAGCAAATAAAACTGAGAGACACTTTATAGCAGTAATAATTTCTAACTTGCAAGTGTTTTAGAAGACTCCCACAGCAGCAGGTGTTAAGGAAGTATCCATCTGTTCTTGTTTCTTTGCACAGAAGTACATTGAATAGATAAGAGTTTCTAAATGTTCAGGGTTGTCATTAAAATGGGTTAGCTGTGATCGTCACTTAAGGCATTCCTGATATTGAAATTAAAATGAAGACAATCTCTGGCTCTGTTGCAATTTGAAAATGCGATCAATGGTTCCCTGAAGAAACATCCTGTCAACTGAGTGCTTTTTAAATTATCTTCTGAAAACCACTTCAGTATTCCTGTGACTGAACTGGAAATGCTGCATCAGCAACATTACTCTTCTCTGAAAATACGGATCAAACCCCAGCTGTTGCAGATATGTTAATAGATGAATAAAGTTAAGAGATCTGAAGCCTTTATACCACACTTGAAACTTATGCTTCTATTTAAATATTGAAGGCTTTTCAACTTTCTCCTCCAAATGCGAAAAATTACTTGAGCCACTTCTGAGGAAGGCTTCAGAATCTCTCAACTTGAATGCTACAGTATAAAGACCAGAGGACTGGAGCTTCATCAACACAGCAGTGAAATCAGCATGAGAAAGGGGAGATGGCAAACAAGCTGTGGAAAATATCACATCAGGTTTTTTTGGAGGTGAGACAGAAAATATACTGGGCAATTGTATGAATGAATCTATGAAACAGCTATAAAACTTCTACACACTCCAAGGTGTTTTATACCTTAAGTATCATATAATCTAGTACACTGTCATATATTCAGATCAGAAAATGGATCTTGGCAAGCAGTGTGAAAGTGTTAAGAACAAAAACTCCCTCTCTGCTCTTTTAGCATTGTACCCCACTCAACAGAAGGAAACAAAAGGAAGTTTTTGCATGTAGCACATGTAACAATGTTAATATCTTTATAATTAAAGCTAAAATAATACTAACTGAGGTGCTAAGGTTTTGTATTAGTTTGCGATTTGCAAAGTCTAGTAGCTTCCACCTAAAATTGCTAGCAGTTCCTTGCTTGCCAAAGTTTGATCTGTCCATTATGTTTTCACTTTTTATATTTCTCTGATACTATCTCCTCTCAAGAACACACATTGCTTTAAGTGATTTTGCTATTAGTATGTGAATTACTTGGTCTGAATACTTGGTAGGCAACAATTTTCATACCTCGATGGAGCAGTTTTGGTAGTGTTAACTGCAGCTGTTTACAGCTCCAAAGCTTCTGGATCTCGGCTTTGAAATCATCAGTTAAAAACAAACAAACAAACAAACAAACAAACAACAACAACAACAAAACCCAGACCTTTGCATCTCCCAAAGAATCCCATCAAACAAGTAACAGCTGCCCAGCCTTCAGCTGGTATGGGATCTTTCCAGATATTTAGTCCAACCCTAAATGTAGATAACAACTTCCCACTGAATTTTTGTGATTTATGCAATCTTTTTTTATTCCTTGGTTGTTATCTTTACTGATACTGGATCTACAATACTGTGAGTAGAGGAAACAGGGTGTTTCTTTTAGAAAATAGTTTGTTTGCAATATTATAGCTGAAAAGTGGTAAAATTTTGGGAACAGCATTGTTATACAGAAAAAAAAAAAAAAAAAAAAAGGCAAACAAGAAACAACCCACCTTACCATGATATGGACAACAGAGCATGTGAGATACTAATTTATTTGATGGAAAAGTATAGATTATGTGCTACGATTGCTTTGGCACTAGGTATTTCACTAAGCCACCTGCCAGATTAAGCCACTCTAATCATGTAACCATGGCAATACTGCTGGCGTCAGCATGAAGAACTGATTTGTGCAGCCAGTAAGGACTGGGCACCTTAATGCACTGACTGGAGCTGTTAGGAACTGTTTGGAAAGAATATGTAAAATAAGAATAAAGGTTCTTTTAGATTGTTTAGAGTTTTGCTTCAGGCAATATTTGTTAACAGCAGGCCACCCTGTTTATCAGGCTAAGAGAACGTGGTTGTGAGCGCTGAAATAGATAACAAACTGCTGGTAAATAACTGCTGGTTGATTCTCCTCTGCTGCTTGGCTTTTTGTGCTTTGATGGGAAACAACTGTTTCATTTTTAGCAGGAAGTGTTAGCCTATGCTTGTGCTCTGCTGAGGTAAACCGGCAATTTACAGCTGTAATTGCACAAAATCTGAAAATAACAGAAACCAAACAAAATTTGAAAGTTTTAATTTGGTTCTATAAAGATGGTGAGAGAGTTAGTCAAAGTGCTGCTACCATATATTATACCTCTTCTTCCTATCGGTAGGTTGTTTTCCAAATGCTTTTCCCACACACACACACCTCCTGTCCCTCTCACATTTGCCTTTCATTTGCCCCTCAGTTACATGTTTTCCTAACACCTTTAATTTGCAGCTACACTGCTCCGCAAGTAATGGGTTTGTTTTTTTCCAGAGAAGCAATGATCTGATGATATACTGTCTCCAGCACCAGTGCCGACTTAATTAATTTCTACCCCTATGTCAACAAGGTGCAGGACTGTAATGGGAATCAGACCAGGAAAGGGATCCACTTCAAAGTAGAAACTTCAGCATCCTTTCTCTCCAATTTCCCTTTTTTCAGCCAGGTGCCTGGTTCACACAGCAGCCCCATAAGTTAAAGCATATGTAAACATAATTAAAGGAATACCTCCATGAATTTTATAGAGGGTGGAACAGAGTACTGATTATTTCTGATTTTGCATCCAGATGAGAGAAAAAGATAAATCATAAAATCTCATAAAAAAGTACTCACTCTCCAAGCCACAAACCCAATTTGCATGAGAAGAAAAAGGGAGTCCTTAGTGACCTCTCTATACATTTTTATGCTGTGTCTGCTTTGGTTTGCTTACTAGTAGCATACAAGCATAATACTTGATGTATTATTTTCATGATAAATTATTTTCATTCACGGCATCTTACTCTACTGGTCTGAATTGCAGTTGACACAGGTAGCCCAAATTGTTGTTATATGCTGTGGTCCAGTTGCCAATTTTTCTTTATTCTCTCAATTTTTCATGGTCTTCCCCTCCAACTTTTTCTTCCAATCTCTCATTCCTCCACTTTTTTCCCCTTTCGGTAATTTTTCATGGTGAGTGCCAGTTTTCAGCGGTTCACCAATTTGCCAAACAGCACTGTGCTTTTTGGAGTACACTTGAGTCCCCCAGATTGGCAACTGTTGGACTCTGTACAAGACAGTAGCTGCATTAACACATGTATTTGCTTTTGAACTAAATCACAATTTTTTTGTAGGCTGGGAAAAAGGTGAAATTATAATTTTGTGCTGAAATAAAGGAATGAAAGCTTTTAAAACGACTGTGGGAAACAGAAGCCCACTTGGGGATGTGGAGCTATGAATCTTTTTTAGGCCCTGAAGCTCTTCACTTTGCTCTTATGGCCCTGTATGGACTCCATTTGAAATGTCTCATCTAGTCAGGATAAATGTCCAAGCTAGGAAAGTTCCAAGTGTATCCTTGCAAATAGTGAGAAATTGTTCAGGGCTCTAGCATTTCTGTTTCTTTTCATTCTTCATCTTTGAGAACAGCAAAATTTAATCAAAAAGTTAGCTGAAACATAGTTGTAAAAAGAATATGTTGCTTTTAATAACTTAAAATATGTAAGGCTGCTTTAAGGATGATCCTGGACTTTTGTAATTCCTTTCATAATAGTGCAGTTACTCAGAGAATAGGGGCCAGTTTTCCCTTGAAAGAGGATTAAAAACCTGCCATGAAGATCAGATGATTCACATTCTCTTGGTTTGTTGTGTTTTGCTAATAGGCAGGAAAGAAGGAACACAAAGGACAGAACAACTAAAATCAGCAGAGACAGAAGAGATACAAAAATAAAAGCAGAACTGGAAAAGAAAGAAACTGAATCACTCGAAAGAGAGCAAACAGTATGCCCAGTTGTTGCACTTGATTGTTAGAAGCATTGATTTTGCTGCTTCTTGAAAAATTCTTGAGAAATTTAGTTATTTTTTTAAAACTGTACTGCTTTGGACCTGGAGACTACAGGGGAAGAACAGTGGTAGATCACAGTTGCCACATTTGAATAGGAAAGATGCCTAACAGTGTATTTTCACTGCCTGGAAATAACAAAGAAACATTCTTGCCTGTTTAGTGGGTATTAAATCATGGATAGAAAGTCAACTGCTTATCTGGAGCCTGGCATAGATTTCCAATAACTCACTTTTCCTCAAGCACAAACATATGACAGCACTTGAGGAAAACCGCAGAGTGAATCTTTTATAATCAAAAAATAACCTTTTTAGATTTCCATGCGAAAACAGCACTAATTTATTCAGTCTTTTTCTTTCACCTTGCAATTTAGTCAAGTGCTGACTCAGATTACTGGGTCATTTATGCCCCCCAAACTGTTTAACAGAGACGATATCTTTTAGTATTGTAGATATACAAAATGAAACCTTTATGAATTTTAACAGTAATAATAGCAAGCCCAATATACAGAATTCCTACACAGCCACATACATGTGGTGTATAGGTAATAGGTGGTGCATTTAATAGGTGCTCACTGTTGTGCTGCACAGCTGTGCTCTCCAATCTAATCTGTGTTTATAGTTAAGGACATGTCCTGTTCATGTACTATGCAGGATGGTGGTGTCTGTGCCTGTGCAGCTCTGACAGGCTGATCTATACGCTTCCATTACCTTAGTGTTTGGGGTGTTGCTATCCCACCCTAGAGAATTTAGCTTAGTTTTAACAGGGATGTCCATGTGGCTGGACAGGCAACCCTACAATATCCTATCCATCCCCACCCTGCAGGTTCTTTACATCCCACTGAAAGCTCCCTGACACTGCATGAGGTGTCTTCTTGTATGGATGGCTCTTACTCCACAAGGCCTTTAGCCTCCTCAGTAAAAGTGCTGTCCCTAACTTGTCTGCTCATATATAGGCCACAATTTCTCAGCATGCAGTCAGCCCTTCATGAGCAGCCCTGCCCAGTAGTGCTCATAGGTATTAACCTTCATTTTATCAAGACAAGCTTTCAACTTGAAAGTTGGGGAAGCACGAGGGAAGCAGAAGCCTGCAGGGAGGACCAGGCATTCCCTACCTGCTCTCCTCCTGTTTGAGGGCACTGTTCTGCCCTGTACATTGAGGGACTATATGGCCAGCAACTGGCCTCCAGCAGTGTCTCCACTGAGCTTTGTTCAGTTGCATCATGTGTACTGATTTCAGACACCAGGTGATAGCCAGTGGGCTATCATGGAACTTCTCTGAGAAACACTACGTTCATGGCTCTGGGATGGGAGCTCTCAGGAAGCAGCAGGCATGGGCTGCCCCACAAGAGAAGGAAGCCAGGAGCTGAGGGCAATAGCAAGGCAGGTAGGGCAATGATCCCACCCAGAAGGGCACAGTCCCACAGTAACTGAGCTGGTGCCACACTGGGGAGCAGGGTGAGGCAATATTTAAGGTTACCAGACGTGTCTGCAGTGATGAAGCAGGTGTGAGGTGAAGTCAGCAAATCAAACCAGTGGTTCAGGATCAGCAAAGCACACTGACAGGCACAGACAGACCTAAGTCTCGAGGATGAAAGCCTGAGCGTCAATGCAGCTCCCAAGCAAAGAGCAGGAGGGCCCCCATGAGGCTTCTCCTCACACAGCTCTGTCCCCAGCGCCCAGATCCAAGGCCACAGCTGCACCATATCAGAGCTGCAATGGAGGATGGGCAACCAAGCCCCAAGGAGCAGGGAAGAGGCTCTCGGTGTACTCAAAGCCCTGACAACAACATGCGTATTTCCAGATTTTCATCCAGTCCAGAAGGTATCAGTCTCTTAAAAGTAATCTTGTTAGAGACAAGGCACAGCTGTTCAGGGCTGGGATGTTTACTGCAGCCCAGTAAAGTCTGCAAAGCCATATGCTGTTTGATCCTCTGCTCCCTGGCTGTTTACCAAGTCAGCATCCAGAGGGGCAATAGGTTGAGCTGTGCCAGAACGGCTGACAAACACCAGCCCCTGCTAGCTCCCTGAAAGCATCATAATTATATAGAATTACATTCTGCAATACTTAGTGATCCATTGTACCCTAGTGAACATTGCAGTGGTTCATCTGCACTTTCAGGTCTGAACTGCTGAGATTTTGATAAGCAGCCATGCACAGAGCCAACAACAGCATCATTGTGCCATATATAAATGCCCCCATCCTGACAGCCACAGTGCCTTGCTGAGTGTGATGCTGTGTTTTTGACTGACATAATGCCAGTGTGAACTATACCTTCAAGATGCCCATGGCCTGACATACACATAGTGATTTGCAGGAGAAAGTGGGGAGTGTGGTCAAACTGAAAGGTTCCAGAAGAGGACAGTCAGGTGACAAAATCAATTAGAGCAGCCTTGTTAGCCTTGGCCTTTAGTGGAAATTATCTCTCCTTGCAACACCACCTTAACTACAGCCAGTGGCTATAGGTGGTGGTATTATGTCCAAGACATCAAAATCCTTCAAATTCCCACGCAGCATATGTACTTGCTGTTTGTCTTTCCTCCATCCTGCTCCTTTCCAAGCCTCTCCCCTTCCTCTCCCCCAAGCAGAAAATCTTTACTTATGTAATTTTCCTTTCTTCTCTTTAGCTTGTGAAAAGGCAATCCCTCCTCCAGTTGTCATAAAAGAAAGACTGAGTGCTGAGTAGTGTCCTTCTCTTTCAGATAAAATATACACAATATTTTGGCTGATACGCAACAGTATGTGTAGAAAAGCTAATCTTTCTGACTGCAGTCTGTTGTAATGCATTAATTTGGTTTATATTGTTTTATCGGATTTGTAATCTGTATCGTGGTTTTTCTTTACTCATCTGTAACCTAACTCTTCCTTTCCCACTTTATCCCTGATTGGGTAGTGGCTTGTCCCTGCCTCTGGGCCCTGCCCCCTGGGGAAAAAGCCCCCGGACGGGCGAGGCCGAGCTCTCTCTGGCACCGGAAGGCGATCGGGGAGGATCTCCAGCCAAAGGAGGGCAGGACTGGAGGATAAAGCAATATTTTCCCCCCGGACAAAGAGCAGGTTCTTTCTTTTGCCATTGGTGGTCGTCTAGTCTCGTGATGAGTTACCACAGCAGTCAAATCAGTTCAGGACCCAGTCCATCACAGGACATGGAGAGATAACCACTTTGGTTGAAACTCCAGCATGCTCCTGGAAATACAATGACCAGAAGGAAAGGCTCTTTATATTCAGTGCCCAGTTACTTTCAGCTATGGATCCAGGATAAGGATCATCTGCTTTTAAGTTCGATAAGCAGATCTGTTCCCTTCAGATAATGTAATGAAGAAAGCATATTCTACAGAAGACAAAATAAAAATTAAGACCAAAACAGCATTTCTGTTGCTCTGGGGACCTCCTATAGGACCTGGTGTTTAGAGTCTTCAACCCACTGTTGTTGCTTTCAGCATGTCAGGTTGGTGTGAACAATGCCATAACTCACAACGGGTGTTACGGGTTTCTTGAAAATGTGGTCAAAAGTTTCAGCTCCTCAGTTTTGTGAGCTTACTGCTAACCAAGAGGATTGGGCCTGGAACTGGAAGGAGATGAAGGGAGTAAGGATGAATCAATCCAATGAATCAAGGAGCCTGCGGGGCTGCTTCAGAAACTGGCTCTTGCTGTCTTGTGCTGTGTGCTAGTTCTGTCTGTTAGAGCTCTGTCTCACCAGAGGTGCTTTAGTAGACCAACCCTTTCAGGTATTTAAAATTACAGAACATTCTGAAATAATCTCTTTGTGGCATAGATTAAGTTGTCCCAGGGCACATGGGCAGCAATCAAACAGAACTGCGTTTTAGGCAGTTTGGCCAGAGTCCATGTGAATTTTGTGGACAGTGATGCACTGATTCATCTGGACCAACAAACATTTTTCAGAGAAAGCTCTGGAGGCACAGAGTCCTTTACAGGCACGTGAGGGTTTAGGTCAGTCCCTGTACAACCCCAGGTATTCTGCTGCTCATTACCTATAGCAATGTCATTTATTCTAAGGGGTGACTGATACAGGGAATATGTTCTGAGAATATTTTATCACAAACAGTTGGTACAGAGGGTCTTACCTGTGGGTTTCTGACTGCCTGGCAGGCACTGTATCACCTGTTTTAAAGTGGAACTAATTGTTCACCTCAGTGCACAATGGCCAACAGCAGCTACAAACTGCAAAGCTCAGGCAGTGCCCTCTGTGAGCAGAGAAACACGCGCTAATGGGGACTTCTCCTGTACAAAAGGAGGCACATGTGAATATACACACACACATCTCAGCTTGCTTATAATGAATTTGTTAGAGCAGATGCCTGCAGACCTTTAAGAAGGACAGCACCTACATTTTCTTTATTATAGATGGTGTTTAGTGCCATGAGGTGCAAGAGCTAGCCTTATGCTGGCATAAACTGCTGCTATAATTGCCTGGTGATTTCAATGAAGATTTAAGTAAGCAAAACCCTCCATGTCTTTAACTAACACAAGGCAATGCATAAAGTCTGTAATTCTCATTATCTTCTTCTAGGTCATACTCCATCCCTTACTAATTGGCTCTATGGGCTCAAATCCCATTTTGAGTTACAATGTTTACAACCTTTTCTTGATAATCTAATGTGCCGACAGGTCAGACTCCAAATGCAAGGTGCTCTTATTCCCATTTCTTTTGCATAATAAGCTCTGAACTGGAACCACACTTCCACCTATCTGCTAGTGCTTTTCCATGTCAGTGGCTGCTACTATTGCAACACAGGTGTGACTTGGCCACGGACATTTCAGTGTGACTCTTCTGCCTTACGGTATTCCTCATCACTAATTCAAGAGTTTCTTTGGTACAGACATACAGCAGGTCAGTTTCAGGGCTCTTGGGTTAGTTAGTTCTCCTTGACATTACTCTTTTGGCAGCTCATGCTCACCTGGAGCCTTGTCATGACACAGGACTGCACAACCTCTGAGAATCCACTTTCCCAATTAATAATGCTCCCTCTGCTAATTTTTTTATTGTTGTTTAATGACCACCACAAGGATTTTGAGATTTTTTTGGCAGAAATCACAGTCTTGCATTTTTAAGCTGCCTTTTTTTTTTTTTTTTAGGGTTTATGTTAAGGCTCATGACCAGGAAAGCTTCAAGGATATTGTTCACTTGAACCTGAATAATATAGGTTTTGTTTCCTTCATCTGTGTCAAACTTTTAATAATTATCAAGTTAAAGATATATATGCCTTCTTAAAAACAGCAGCCACACAGGACACCTTACTTACTCATGACAAAACTTTTGACCTAGAGTATATAACCTATAGACACAAAAGAAAATACCATGAATGAGCAGCACAGAGTGTTGTGTGCAAAAATTCTGAGTGATTTGTACTCAGTATAGTGTCGGAAAACAACGGGAGACAAGCCACATCTGATGATGATCAACAAGTCTTAGCTTTATTTAGATTAATAGCAAATATATAGCGTCAATAATTAGTTCATACATATTACAAAACTATAGCTCATGATTGGCTTATGATATTTTGACGCATGTTCTTCCTGTAATCAGCCTTGCGGTTACAATTTTCTTAATCTAGTATTTTCAGTTCCTTAGCCTAGTATTTTTCAGCATTTTTGTACTAACAACACCCTTGTTGTTGTATCATTCTAGTGCTCAAGGACATTATATCCTTGTTAATCATCACGTACACCACATAGACATAATTACATTCCAACCAACTTAACAGTATCATGGCCCTTGCTGTGCAGCCATGCATCAGAAAAATTCTCCACAGAAAGATTCTCCACAGTATAGCAAAGAGAGGTTTTCAGGTGGATCAAAGTAACCAAACCAACAAGCAAAAAACACACCAAAAAACCCCCCACCATAAAAAACCAAACAAACGCAAAACCATCAGCAAAAGCAAAATTGTAAGCTTTGACTTGAAGATGCTGCATGAAAACTGAAACATCTTAAGGATGAAAATGACCCATGAAGAAAAGTCCATCTTTAACAGACAAACATAGCAGGTGGACAAGTTTCAACACCTCAGTGCTAAAAAAAAACATTTGGCATTGATGGGTTACAGAAATAGGTGGACATGATGCACTAATGCAAATGGGCAGTGTTTTTTTGCAGAGCAGCCGACCTCACTTGCAGGCAGAAACCCTGAGCACCAAGGCCTCGATAAGCATTGTCTTAACTCCTGATCTGCTCAAGTTCACCTTCTGGCCGTTCCTCTGAATGGTGGAACACAGAGTAAACAGGGGGACAGTGCTCCCACCATGCCGTCACTGGCACCTGAGGGCACTAGGTACTTGTAACAGCAATAATGAAATGGTTCTTATTCTGTTAAAGTATAATTTCCTTTAAAAAGGCAGATTAAAAACAAAACCAACCCCCACCAAAATGTTCATATCAACGACTTATTAAAGAAATATGGGTATTGATACCCAACTGTGACGGACAAAAGCTCTCTGACAGTTTAAAGTTAGAAAGTGTATGTTTATTACAGCTGGGCAGAACGCGGGATATTTCCCTAATTCACACTGCGAAATTCACAGGTAATTACAAAGCCTTTTATTTACAAAAGTGTTGAATACTCAAAATACAAATACATATTCATACCCCTGTCACCTCCCATTCCTCACTTTGTATGCTAATTGGCAAAAAGGCCATTAAGCATGCGTAGTTTGTTTCTTATAATAAGTTGGGGGTCTATTCTGGGGTCACCCAAAATGAGGAAGTAAGATGAGTCTTCCTCGTCCTGACCTTTCTACCTTTTCAATGCAATCGTGACAAATGAATCCTTGGTAGAACTTACAGTTTCCTGTGTTCAATGGGTCCTTTAAGCAGGAAATCTGCAGCTATCTTATGTCCTATTTACCACATTTTGTTTTTCATTACAAGCACAGCTACATAAACATAAAGCTGACAAGCAATGAGTTACTAAATCCGGGATATCTTATCTAAGACCCAGCTTCTGTTAACTGTGAACAAACCTTACCTATATACTTCAGCTATTTCAGCAACTTATTATCTTAACTTTCCTAAAAATCCCTATTTCTTCAAATTTAATGTCTCATCAGTGCCCAGCATTTCAGGGCAAATCATTAAAAAAAACCACAAAAACCCAAACAGCAAACTGCCAAACATAAAAGAAACACGGGAACAGTCCTTCAGAAAGAATCATTAATGTTGGGAAGAACCACTAACAACGAGCCCAACCATTAACTGAGCACTGCCAAGTCTGCCACTAAACCATGCCCCTAAGCACCACATTATAGCTTTTCTGAACGCTTGCAGGGACAGTGATTCCATCACTTCCCTGCGCAGCATGTTCCAATGCTTCACCCTTTCTGTGAAGAGGTTCTTTCCGGATATCCCATCTAAACCTCCTGTGCCACAACTTATTTGTAACTTGGTAGAAGGGGCTAACCCGCGCCTGGCTACGAGCTCCTTACAGAGGAGGAAGGTCCCTCCTGAGCCTCCTCTTCTCCAGGCTAAACAGCTGCTCCCACAGCTGCTTCTCTATGCGCTCCAGGCTCTTCTAAGAATCCCTCCTCATCCGCGACACGCGTGTTGCGGGCACGGAGGAGGACCTTTTCCGGAACAACGCTACGGTCAGTAATATCATTTACAGACGAAACGCGTTTGAGCAAACCCTTCCCTCCACTGCAGGGCAGCAGGCCCCGAGCCGCAGGAGCAGGGCCGGCGTTCCCCCGCTGCCCTGCCCTCACTCCTTCCCTTCCCTGCCATGGCGGCGGCAGTTTCCAGGCAGCCGCCGGTCGCGGGCTTTGTTCGTCTCTGCCTGCGCCGCCTCCGCCCCTTCCTTCCCTCCGCTCCCTCCCTTCCCCCTTCCCTCCCTCCCCCTGGCCGGCCCGAGCGCCCGGAAAGGCCCGCGGGGCGGGGGAACGAGCGGGCCCCGCGTCCCTCCTCCCCCTCCGAGCGAGTGCCGGGGGTCCCCGCGGCGCCCGCCGGCCCCGAGTGCTGCGGTGAGCGGCGGGGGAGGCGCCATGGCCGACCGAGCGCGGGCGGCGCTCTCCGAGTCGGGCTGGTAAGTGGGGCCGAGCTCGGCCGCGCCGCCGCCTGCGGGGTGACTCCGAGCGGCGGGGCGGCGTGGGCAGTGCGCCGTGTTCGGGGCGTGCGGTGCGGGGGCCGTCCCCGCCCCACCTCCGCCCGGAGCCCGTCGGCGCCGGGCAGGGGGTTGTGCCGCCCCCGGTGCGCTCGGGGCCTGCCGCTGGCTCGCCCTGGAGACGAGCTCCCGGCCCGTCCCCGCCGGCCCTGCGGGGAGGGCCGGCAACCCTATGCCGGGGCCGCCTCCGAGAGCCCTCGGGATCCGCGGCGGCCTCCCCGCTTGCCCCGGGACCGGGCTCGCCCGGAGGCCTGGCGCCCGCCCGTAGTGCTGGGATTGTTTAACTGCACTGTGCGGCCCTTCAGTAAGGAAGGCAAGATGGAAAAAGTGGGGTTAAGGTGGGGTAAATGAGACACGTGAGGCTTGAGCTCGGGTACTTGTGTTTTCTACTTATTCCCAGTTGTTGAGCACACAATATCTATTTTGGAATAACGTGTTTCAACGAGCTATGCTTTTCAAATACCTACTGCAAACGCTTATTTGCTAGCCTAGAAGTGAGTTTGCATTGTAGGAAGTTTTGGGGTTGGGGTTTTTTTGTTTGTTTGTTTGATTGTTTTGTTGAAATGATTCACTTATTAGTCAACGCTGACTTTTTTCCATAACTACTTGGAAAGTCTTTAGCCAAACCTAAAGTTCAGTGCTAATTGCTAAAGCACAAAGCAACGTGCACAGTTACTTCCAATGGCCTTTCGGGGATATTTCTGTTCTACTGTTTACATTAGTGATCGTCCTGAATTATGGTTTCTTGTGTGTCTAAGATGGAAAAGGTTAAAGTTGGCATTATGTGATTTAGAATAAAACAGGATCATTTACTTGGAAGGGACCTACGACAGTCATCTAGTCAAGTCACTTGATGACTTCAGGGCTGACCAAATCTTGGTATGTTATTAAGGGCACTGGCCAAATGCCTCTTAAACATTTGACTGGCTTGGAACATTGACCGCTGCCCTAGGAAGTCTCTTCCAGTGCTTGATTATGCCTTCAGTAAAGAAATGCTTCCTTTTGTCCGGTTTGAACCCTCCCTGACACAGTTGAACCATCCCTGTTTATCCTATCACTGGATCCCAGGTAGAAAAGATAAGCACTTCCCTCTCCAGTTCCCCCACTCAGAAGGCTGTAGAAAGAGAGCAGTGAGGTTTCCCCCTCAGCCTCTTGTTCTCCAATCGAGACAGGCCAAAGTTTTCAGCTGCTCCTCACAGGACATGCCGTCAGCTTTGTTGCCCTCCTCCGTGTTTAAGGACCTTCACCTAGTTTTCCAACTGTGTGCACGGTAGTCCAGGTAAGGCTACAGCCGTGCTGAATCCAGGGGGATAATCGCCTCATTTAGCGCTTTGGTGATGCTGTGTTTGTTGGGTCAGCTTTTGCAGTGCTACTTTGTGGTAATAGTAACCGAATAGAGTAATTAGGTGTCCTTTGGTATGCTTCTTGGATAAGGGTATCAAGATCCAAAAATACGGCTCTAAGTGGTTCTAGAGTGCACAATCCTGAGGTTCCTGCATATTGCTGAATTTAAATAATCATAACTATTTCTGCTTCTTTTTTTAACATTAGCTTATTTAATGGGAATTTTGGACTGCGACTTGAAACTTGCTCCTTAGAGCTCTCCAAAAATGCAAAAGTCTTCCATAAAAGTAGGATTTTTTTCTTAGTTTGCTTTACTTGCTTTATATTGCCTATTCAAAATTTTTTCACAGTTTTCAGCTCTTTTACTGAGTTGTTTTACTGCCTTTTCAGGTGAATGAGTGCCATTGGTAAATGGCTTTCAGGTTTTGGCAGTACAAATATGAGGTGCCTCTGCAACAATCTGTCCCTCTGCAGTGTTTACTGCTCTCCTTGGGGTGTAGACTCTTGACTGGCTGTAAATGCTTGTTATTTGTGCAGTCCCAGAGGCTGAAAGTTGACCGGGCAAGTAATGGGCTGATTATCAGGTCCACTGGAATTATGCCTTTACCTGGTTGCATTGGGAAGGGTAGTATAAAAGAGGGAGGAATTAATGCATATACTTTTGAGGAATGTGAGCTGGAGTGGAAAAAGAAATAGTGATTTGGAAATCTTGCTTAGCTGTGTTCCTGCACTTCCAATAAGAATAGTAACCTGAGCGTCTATGCTTCTGCATTGCTGTTGCACATACTTATAGTTTTTCTCATATTATTTGATCTTAGATTTATTTAACACATCTATGAGTGAGCCTTCAGTGGTGTTTAATGTAGTATTATGTGTCTGACTACAGTGGTGATTAAATAATGTATTGTACCAATGTGGTTGTTACTGTTGCTGTCACCTGGTGTCAGAATGACTAGTCTTCTAGTCCAAAACCAAAAGTGAGTTTATATGTTAAAATCTGCCCCCACTGCAGAAGCACTGCATGGCACATTAAGGAGAGAAAAAAAAAAAAAAAAAAGTTGTCCTTGCTTTGCTGAAAATCTGCAAGTTTCTTCGGTCTTACAAGGTTAGAAGAGTTGCAGTAGACACTTGTTTATGTCAGTTTCTGCAACAAATGTTTACCTTTTATGATTCTGAATTAAAAATAAAGTTTTATTTTTCAAGAAAAACAGTAATAAAGTATAGTTAATACTGAACAGTAATTATATATCTATTCCCCTCCCCCAACTAGGTATAGTCAGAGTAATCTGTTATAAAATTGTCTGGGAGTTTGTAATATTTGCCTTCAGTATATCAATTACATTTTTGTCAGCTTCTGAAAGGTAAAGTAGCCCTACTTGGTAAACATAACAGTGGTAGGTAAAGCTGGGAGTGTGGTGCTTTTTTTTTTTTTTTTTTTTTTTTTTTTTTTTTTTTTTTTTGTGATGGTGGTGTTTTATGAAAATGAATAAAAGGCCCCTGTAGTTTGTGTGCAGAATTGTAGTTTTTCTGAAGACAGATCCCTGCAGCTCTCATTGAAAGCCTGCATTTTTTGGTGCTAGTTCTTTTTGTTATGTGCTACACTGTTCCTTGGAATGAGATATTGGCTCTAGCTAGGAGAGAGATAAGGTATTTGTATTACATGTCAGTGAAAAAGATATTCTGTCTTGGAACAGAAGTGCTGAATTAACTTTTTATGTAATTATCAAACAGGAGGAGGAAGGCCTAGTGGCAGAATTACCTTTCTGTATTGTTATAGTTATATTGTTACATAACATGTATAGTTACATATAGTTACTCAATGAATTTCAGAACAAGTTTTCCAGTGTTCTTTATTAAAATATGGACCTTAATGGAGCATGAATTAGTGAATCCAGTTTTTTTACTAGAAGTGAAGTCCAGAAGAGCTGCAGAGTACATCCCATTATGTAAACAATGAGTGGCAAAGCACTTCTTACTGGCTTACAACAGATTTTTTTGTGGTGTGTTTTTTCGTTTTATTTATTTGCTTGTTTTAAATTTCCTGAGTGGCATTTCATAAGAGAATATGACAAGCCAAGATCTCTACAGTGTTCCTAGATCTTTGCAGAACTTGGGAATTTATTACATAGAAATGCCAACATACTGTCATAAATGAACAACATGCCTTGGCCTACAGCAGGTTTAGCCTGTGGTTCACTGATCTCAGGTGATGGATCTCTGTGGGAAAGCAAGAGGTTCAAACTGGATAAGTAAAGATTTTTTTTTTTTTTTTTAGTACAGCTAAATGTATTTGCAAGTTCTTTGTCAACTAGTACAGATTTTTTTATTGCAGCGTGTGATGCCATAAAAATTAGTAACTCTATGGCAAAAAAGTGCAGTTTTGTAAAACATAATGTATTTTGTGGATTAGGTAAACAATGTTGTGACTATGAAAAGTTATTCCCAGAGATGAAGAGAAAATGGAATTGTACTAGTTGTTTGGAAACAGTTCTGCTTAACAGTCCCTGAGAAAACCTTTATATTAATGTCATCATGGTTGTATATTCTTTGTAAGTGAAACATATGGAGTTGATGTACAACAAACTTTTAAACTGAGTTTTTCGTATTTCAGCAAGTGACATGCTCATACTGGGTAACTCTGGGTTTAAGATTGGTTTGTTCACATGTGTCCTCTTGTAGGACTAATCATCGGATATGGTCCAAGCTCTAAGGCAAAAGTAGGTGTATGCCTGGAAACACAGAGAGGTTCTTAAGGGATGAATCTAACACCACTTTCTAAGAGCACAGCAGGCATTTGGCAAAGTAGTCAGTTCCAGAATTCTGCAAGATGATCTGCTCTTCCCTCGTGTTTCTTTGCTGTTCCAGTAAAGTGTTTTTGGAAATCACAGCTGAAATTGGTTCCTGCATTTTGAGCAAGCTCAGGCAGGAGACAAGATTTTCCTTAGACACAAGCATAACACAGATCTTGTGTTTCACAGGAGTGATGCATCTGTTTCGAGATTCTTGAGACTTCTTTTGTGATGTGCAAAATCTTGTGAAGTTTGGTTGGTACCATGAAATCTCTAAATGCCAGTACAAAACAAAAGGCCACATCACTGCATTTTTTATTTGTTCAGGTGTATCTCTTACTGGCTGATCTGATCACTTTGCATTCTTGCTGGGTCACAAGTTATAGGTAGTTAGAACCTGAATTCTTCATTTCATTTTCACTCTGGAGGAGTGCAAAAGGTCTCCAGCATTTTGCATTCTGTTAAGGGAAGCAACCCCAAGAAAATAATTCTGATTCTATTTTTTTTTTTTTTTTCTTCTTTTTAAAGAAGATGCTAGGTGCCTGAAAAATAACTGTTACTACCTGGAATTGTTATAACTACAAGAAACAAATTTAGGGCTATAATTAAAAGGTGAAAAAAAGGAGATGGAAGGAGGTAGGGGACTAACGTGTGGAACACATGAGTTTGCAGAAAACTGAATGAGGTGAACCTGGTGAGGTTTATATAATCTGCAGGCAGGACATAAAATGAAAGTAGATATCTTACAAAATCCTACACAGTTATTGCTCACTGAATGCTGCAGCTCTATAATTGGAAAACACTCACTGAAGTCAGTAGCAGATTGGTTTAAAAGTGGGTAAAATTTTTGACTAAGGACCTCAACCAAACCTTATTTGCTGAAGACTGGTTGTTATCTTGTGGGTTAAAAGATGAGGAACTAGATAGATAAATGATTGCTTCATGTCGGAACAATGTCAGCAGTAGGTTTCTGCTATGATTAAGGGGTTCATTATATTAAAAATTATTCTTAAGGAGTGACAGTACTGTGGCACCATAGCAATTTGTTGGTATTTGGGGATTGGTAAAATCTGAACTAATTTGGTACTTGCAGCAAACTCCTCCAAAGCTGTTGTCCAGTTTTTTCACCTGCAAATGTAGTTCAGTTCTGGTGCATGCTAATTGATGCTTATACAGGGGAAAATAATGGAAACCTATCTACACAGGGATGAGCTCTAAATTTGCTCCTGTTACACACATAGATACATGAGGAGGGCAGTGGTCAGACAGCTGTTGGGAACTGTTCACAAAGAATTAAAACATTGCTAGGTCATTATGTTCATCGGTGATGTGTCGAAATCATTAAGAGTGTGCATTAATGTAACCATCTCAGCACGGCAGGGGTTTCATAGACACTGAAAAAGTGGATGAGAGGTGTGGGAGATACTTTGTGCTGGGAAGATCAGGATCTTTACTCTGATAAACAAAACAATAGGGGGAGAGATGATAGAGATCTATAAAATCTGTAGATCATAAAGACATGATAAATAGAAAGCAAGAGTGGCTGTTTTTCTTAGGACAAGAACTTGGCCACATGGTGAATTAAACTTGCTACCAGATGAAAATTAAAGTAGCTTGTCAAGTAGTGTGTAATTAAATTGTGAAAGTTATTGGCCATGTGATACTGTGGAGCAGAAAAAGTGTGAGTGAGTTAAAATTGTAATTAGGCAAAGCCAGGTAGGGATAGTTGCACTGAATACTGAACTCTAGAGTGAAGTTGGACTGCTTGCTGTAAAATGGCTGGTAGCCAGAAGTTGCACTGGACACTTATGTCTGGATATTTGCTGCGGTTTGCATTCTTGACCTGGATCATCTGCCTCTGGCCATCCTTGACAAAAATGGAACCGTGTTAGACAACCCTAGACTGCATAAGTTAAAACACCATTTATGTTCTTATTTTTATATTGCTAGGTAAGTGTCCTCACACCGTAGTTCTGAAGAAAGGATTTTCTCCCCTTGATTGGAGATGAGGGAAGAGGATTTGGAGAGAAATGAACCGAACTATTTTAAACAGAGACAAAAGGCAAAACAAGTGTGTAGGTCCCCTACGCACTCCATCTCAACTGTGATTTCCACTGCCTCGCTGCAGCTCACCCTTCTGGTTTTCATCAGTTGCTGGGAGAGACTCTCTCTCCATCTTTTTATGTGAGAACTTGTATCGATTTATGCACCGTCTTGGGGGACACAGACTTCACCTGCTGGTTTCTCTGCTAGGAAGCTAAAGCACTAATGTAAGATGATGTTGATTTATAGAATTGTTGCAACTTCGAATGAAGTTGTTGCTACGTTAAAAAAAAAAAAAAACGAGGAAAGAAAAAAGCTTAATCTACTTGCAACACTTCTAGAGTTAAAGACCATTAAATTGCTGCAGATCTCTTTAACACCCACCTTTTTAGTGTCCTGACTTTTCTTGGTATAGTGTGTCTTACACTGATTCTTTGCAATCAGTGAGTTCCCAGGAAATGTGTAGGTTTCCTATAGCTAGTCTCCTTTTCAGAGTCCTTGGAATTTTGAATGTATTGAGTCTTGTTTCAGAAGTTATTTACTTAGTGTTGTAATTCTTAGGCTTAGCCTTCTTTATGGGATGCAAGTACTTTGTTAGGACAAGTGTTACTTGATGGGTTTGACTCAGTGACACACTAGTTTCCTTCTTTCTTCCTCTTTTGGTGCTGGTGCTTTTGGAAAACTCATATTAAACACTGCACATTTTCTCCTGTCCACTGAGTTTCATAAGACTTTCTATCAATTTTTGTGTTGTTAAGCTAGTGCATATCATCACATAAGCAAGATGATGGCATGGAGCTTGTTACACAATTGGGATTTACTGTTCTGGCTTGATTTACCTCTTCCCTCAGAGAAATTTTGTTTCTCAGTGTAGTGTAAATGGGATTTTAGTAGGGATTTGACAGAAGGATAAAATAGCAGCATGCTTGATTATTTGCCTTTTCCAGCAAACCCAAATCAACTTCCCAGTGGAAGGGTGAATTAATAAAAGCAGCAGTGGGTTTAAGAAGTCTAAAGTTTTCTGAAGGTCAGTATCTTACCATTTGAGCAAAAGCAGGTTCTTCTAAAATTACATGTTTCTGGTAATTTAAATTATTAGTCATAAAGCCTGTGTCATCTAGAATGTGGAAATTGGAGGCATTTGGAGTAGATGTTGCATATAGATGAACCGGGTCTCAGGAGAAAGACCTTTGCAAAGACTTTGCATTCTGAGATCATGTTATAAGACTCTTGAGACAGATTTTTTTTATTTCTTCAATTTCTGTATTCTCACACTCCCCAGACAGTGAGCAGCAGCAAGCTGGTGGGAAGGCAGCTGGTGATTTTGGAGTAAGGTACTGTTATCATTCATAGTGGTAACAGAGTGATATTCATTGGGATTTTCTATGTGTGTATTTTGTGTGATATTGCTGGTTAAAATACAGCTGTATGTAAGTAGTACTTGTAGGAGTACATAGGAGTAAGAAGCTGTCCTGAAGTTTTAGTTAGAGAGAATTACACTTGGAAACATTGGATATTAAATATCCTATACATCAGGGGTTGTTTGTTTGTTTGTTTTCCCTGTGATTTTCATAGCAATAAATTTAAAATAAATTTAATACTGATTCTCCAAGCTATGCATATTGTTCATACTTTCAGGAATAGTACATTTTCTACTTCTTTAGAGAGAAAGGAGCATATTTAATTCCAGTAAGAATAATTCTAATAGAGCTGACAGGAAGAAGGAAAGGCTCACTAGGGGATGAATAGTATATGCATGTTTCTAATCACTTTTTCTGTACTTGATGTAATGCATAGTCATGAGGTGTCAGATTTTAGGAGGACTGGACAGCTCTAGGACTGATGTACAACCTTTGAGCTTCTTTGCACATTTAAGGAAAAATAAAGTGGTTTAAATAATCTTTGTACCACTGGTAAGTAATTGAAGTATGACAGGTGTTCTTGCATTGGCATCATTTTGAACCCTTCACTTTGGGAAATGCAGCCTAGGTTTTGGAAATGGGAGTGATGGCATTAACTGACTGCAAGTGAAGACTTACTGGAGAACAGACTGCTGAACTAGTTTCTTTGTGGGGGAGTATGGTCTGGGGGCAGTGGTCAAGACTGGCTTTTTCTTTCTCCTTGTTTGTCTTCTAGTGCTCCAGGAACAGCTTGAGCTTCTAGTTTTGTGTCATATCAAAAAAAAAAGCTGTTGAAGAAAGCCAGAGGAGAAAAAGCCATGTGTGTTAAGACAGCTTCAAGATACTCTCAGTGGCATGGCAGCTGTGTCTTTGGCACAGTCCCAGCCTTAGTATATTTGTGTTCAATGTAATGCTTTAGGGTGGCTGCCAGCATTTTCTTGGGAAAATGTGAGTGAGAAAGAGTGTTCACAGCTTGTATCTGAGAAGAAACAGAAAAAAAAGATTTTAAAGAATTTTGTTACATGAACAAAGTAAACCCTCCACAGTGTTGTGACTTATCTATGTCAAATTGCTGTGGCCTGTTGGCCTGTTATGAATCATGGAGTAGCAAATCTTCTCAAGGAGCAGAAAGCTTGCAAGAGCTCTTGTCCAGCAGTTTCTGACTGCAGGGGCTGTTTCTAGCATCTGCTGTTTTACAGCAGTCCTACTTGCTGGAAGCTTATCTTATCAAAGTTTGGAGTTTGTGAGGTTATCTTGGGCACATCTCTGTGTGTTACCTGGAAAAGTCTGACATTTTTGCATCACAGCTATTACTATTAGATAACAGTGTGCCTGTGTTATCATTAAATCTCTTCTATTAAGTAATTGTTAGAGACTCATGTTCACTTGTTTCTTTCAGTCTGCAGAAGTTTCACTGTGTTATATTCTTCTACTGTTGTAAAATACAGTATGTGTGATCTCGGTCTTTAAATACTTACAGACGTCAGTTTGGATTCAGCATTAAATCACAGGTTAGATGTGTGCATTAATGTGGTACCTTTGTGTTGGGGGTTAAGTTTTCCTGTGGAATTTTTCCCCCCATAAGTTGCTGGGAGACTAGATACTGATAGTTAAAGGGTGTTTAACCTGGACAAAAGGAGTTGATCACTTAGTTTTAGGGGGAGGAAAAAGGCTCCCAGGAGCGGAGGGTGGGGGTTCTTGCTTTCGGCTCTCAGTTTTCCAGGGAGGACGGTTGAGCGACTGGTAGCTGTGTGGATTCCACGGTTAACGGAGGGGTTCGGTCCTGAGAATTCTATCATCTGTTGGAGCGCCCAGGAATTCGGAGTTTTTTTGCCTGCCCTGCTGGATTTTGGGTTAGCCTGGGTCCAGCCGCCGTGGCTTCTCCAGTACTGCACACTTCATCTGCTGGGACACCCCCCTGCCTGCTGGGGACACCCCACCATTTCCAGCCATCAGCGCCAGAGTTTCCACCGTTTTGGTTTGGTGCTCTCGAGTCCCGAGGGATCAGACTGCCTGGGACTTGTGAGACAAAGCCCCTCGGGGTTCTTGATTCTGTTTATTATTATTATAATTGCTGTCGTCGTTTGTCTGTCCTGCTTTATTTACTAGTAAAGGACTGTTATGCCTTTCCCCATAGCTCTGACTGAAAAGTCTTTTTTTAATCTTCCAAATTATAGTAACACGGAGGGAAGGATTGGAATTCCCCATTCCTAGAGAGGCCTGCCTCTCCCTAGCAGACACCTGTCTTTTCAAACCAAGACACCTTGTGAAAGGCATTAATAATATTTTTCTCCTGTTTAATGAGGATATGAAATCACTTAGCTCTGATAGTGATGGCAGTGTACTGAACAGGTAAAATACATCTTTCAACAGCTGGATCATCTTGTTTCATGGTATTCCTTGTAAGAATGATAGAATTGGAAATTACCATTTATTATGGAAGCACATTTCCACTTCTTTTGGTTAATGTTGCCATAATTTCTGATAGGTTCATTGTACACTGGGAGTGTGGGAGACTTAAAAGGCATCAGGGCAGTTAAGTTTACTCAGAGTTTCCAAGTGCATACTTTTTTACTTTTGTAACTGTGATACTGTGCCCAAGACAGTTTTAAATACAAAGCAGAGATGAACTTTAAACTACTTTTTAGAATTGTAATGCTAATGAGCATTACATTTTCCATCTTAGCACACTTTCTGTTATACAGTTGAAATACTAGTAAATGTGAAGTTTTCCATTTAACTGTTATTTGGAAAAGAGCATGAGGGGAGAAAACATCAGTGAAGCAGCTGAAGAGAAGGTGGGTTATTTTCAAGGGTCTGGTTCTGACAGTTCAGAGTAGTGATTTCCGAATGAGGCACACTTGGTGTTGAAGTAATGAGCTGCTAGGGAATGCTGAAAGGATCCTTAAGTAAAAATGTGATCCATCAAGCTGCTTTTCATTGAAAACAGAATGTATAATGAGCACAGTCGTGGTTCTTGGTTTTAAACACTTATTTAAAGTTGTGCTTTTAAATTCAGATGTAAGGTATGGTACACAGTCATGTGTGTTGTACACAGGTAGGTTTTGATAGGTTAGAAAATTGCACTTCAGCTAGTGTAAGAAACAGCCTGGAATTCTACCTTTTGGCAAATACTTGCCAAATACCTCTGCAACTTTTCACTTGTGTGCTATCTACAGTCTTTGATACAAAATAACATCAGATTTGTTTGTAGCTATGAAAATCAGAGTAAGTGAAGGAAGTGGATGCATCATTGCTCATACTTAATATTTTAAACATCTTTGGGTTTGTTTAATAGTTAAATCATTCTCAAATATGTAGCATAAAATTATTTCAATCAATTTTTGTGTCATTAAATAGTAAGTAACAGTTTGTGATAATCTCTTTCTTAATGTCCAGAGAAATCTCTCACTCTGAGTTTGGTCTGAAAAATTTCAGACATACGTTTGGGAATTTCATTTTGAAGAGTTGTCTAAAATGGAGAGAATTGCTGTGGAATAAGCAAATGAGGAAACAAGAACTTGAAGATGTTTTTATGCTTGAGGTATTAAGTTTTGTAAATCCACTGAGTTTTCATCCTTGATCAAATAACTGTTGCAGAAATTTGCAGTTGATGCTCATTTATGATTTTGGACACTTAGGCAAAAAGATTCTCTATTTGTGGTTTTGAGATGGAAAAGATTTCCATGGAGAATGCTGCTGAGGGTTTACCAGGGTGTAATTTTCTTTAGGTTTGGTAATGGGGAAGAGGAGGAAAGAAAATGTCTTTCTGAATACTGCAGTAGTCTGTTCTGTTTTCTTAGTTTATGTTTTAGTTCCAAACTAAACCATGCCACCCTGTGATAATAACATGATGAAATGGAGAAAGCTTAATTTATTCTAGAAGAGTAATTGCTGTTATGCTTTAGCTGTGGTCATACTTTCCTCATGCTGTTGCACTAGAGATGAACTTAGTGCTTTGTAACTGCATACTTTTACTCTTAAATGTCTTCCAGTATTTTTTCTCTGTTCAGAATAATTACTGTGTGTCTGTGTTGTTTGATTCTTAAAATAATAACATAATTTTTATCTTTTACTAACAGTAATAACTGACCCTCCCCTTTTCCACTGTAACTTACCGACAGAACAGAAAGTAATTTTCTGTCAGATTAGGCTTTTTTGTGACTGACTTGGGAAGGAAAGGAGGTGAAAGCTTGGATTAGAGGATCATTCAAAAAAGGCAGGAGAATAAAGAACAAATGTTGTTCTCTGGTTACACATCATCTGGCTGGGAGGTTAGTGTTAGAGCCCTTAATTTAAATCCTTTCTCTTTCTGAGTCTGCAATGCCAAAATATTAAATTGAAAGTATTAATTAAACCAAAGAATATGAAAATAAATTTTAGTAGTGAGCTGCTTCAGCACTTGATTTTTACCTGTTACTTCAAAGAACATTTAGGTAAACATGTATGTTTATGAAAAGAAACATCATTTGGTGTTTTAACATGGCAGATTTTTTTTACACTTTATTTATAGCAGTAGTAGTGGAGGGCAATGCATATTTTCTCTTGTGCAAAGTGGTCTTTAAATTTTTGCTAACTTTGAACAAATGTTTTCTCTAATACAACTCTGTGGGTATAACTATAAACATTTTAATGAAAAAATACTGCCAGTTAGGAAAAGTATGCTCCTGATAGCATGTTTAAGCTGCAATTATGAATGCTTAAGTTGGTTTTGCGGTAGTTTGGATGATTACCTTCACATTTTTTACAGATCTATACTTGGATTTAGGAGGAGAATACTGTTGATAACACCCTGATATTTTAGTTGTTGCCAAACAGTGTTTATATTGTCAAGGGCTTTTCAGCTTCTCACTCTGCTCTTCTTCCAAAGAGACTGGTGGTCACGAGGAGTTGGAATGGGACACAGCCAGGACAGCTGACCCCAGTTGTCCCAAGGGATATTCCATACCATGTGGCATGATGGTCGATGTATATGCTAGGGGGAAAACTGATCAGGGTTTGCTGCTTGGGAACTGGCTGGGCCTTGGCCTGTAAGTGGTGAGCAAGTGCATTGTGCCTCGCTTATGTACATATTAATCCATTGTGATTATAATATTTATTATTTTCTCTTCCTTTTGCGTCCTATTAATCTATCTTTATTTCAACCCACAAATTTTACTTTCCCCCCTCCAGCTCTTTTCCCCATTCAACTGTGGATGAAGGAGTGAGTGAGTGGCTGTGTGGTGTTTAGCTACCTGCTGGTTAAATCATGACAGTCCTTCCTGGCACCCAGTATGGGACATAAAGGTTTAAAATAGTGGAAGATCTGACTGGAGCATGTTGAAACAAATTTGTTGTAATTGTGGAGTTATAGAATGGCTTGGGTTGGAAGGGGCCTTAATGATTACCTCGTTCCATCCACCCCCCTTACCATGGGCAGGGATGCATTCCACTAGACTGCCTTGCTCAAAACCACATCCAACCTAACCTTGAACACTTCCAAAGATGAAGCATCCACAGCTTCTCTGTACAGTCTCTTCCAGTGCCTCACCATAGTAAAATATTCTTTCTTGTGGTGGTGCAAAAGTTATTTTATTAGGTTTTTAAGTGTTTTATATAATTATTTTACAGTTTTTTATAAGAAGTCTTGTAAAATAGTTTGTTCCCTGTACCCCTGTTCTTCCCAATGGTTCTTACCCCTTATATTGCTGTCAATCCCTTCTCTCTCTCCTTGGGTGCCCTGTCTGTCATCTCGGGACCCTTCCCCAGATTCTGGAAAGTTCCAGGGAGGGTGTCAAGTGATAGGCTGGTGCCTGGGGAATCCCCTTTCCCCCATCACGGAGTGATTCTCCTGTCGAATGTTTACATCCCTAGTTCCACCCTGAGTTAACCTGGTTGGTTAAACTGTTGTTACCACCTCTTGTTGCTCCCCTGTTTAAAAGTTACTGGACCACCATTGTACGGGGTCTCTCTTGAGTAGCAGTGGTCAGGTGTGGAGCTCCCGTTCGGTCTCCCCCTAAATAAAACCCTGCTAACCCTGCTCAGAGAGTCACCTTTCTCTCCGTTGCAGTGGTCATGGCTACCATCAAGCCCATCGCAGGGTGTGGGGAACCAAGATCCCACAGGGAGGAGAGAGCTAGTGGAACTAGTGAATCCGACCCAAAAGCACGTGTGCTGTGGTGTGGGACGGAGCTAGCCCGTGAGACAGCACTTCCACATGCACAGTGGACGCTGTGACACTTTCTAATATTTCATCTTCATCTGCCCTCTTTTAGTTTACCATATTGATTTGTGTGTGCAGAGCTGTGTTGTGTAGCGACAATACTTGCTTTAAATGTCTAGGTGTATATAAGTGTATGTGTGTTGTATAAGTAACAATACTTGCTGTTTATTGTTTATGTTCCTTGTTGTGCTGTTCGTCACCTCTGGGGGCTGGGTTGAGGTTTTCATTGTGTTGAATTTTGTAGCGCTGGCTCTCGGTAACAGCGTAGCTGTGAGGCTGCTGAGGTGCTTGTGCTCGCACTGCCGCCATCTCCGAGCTTCGGGAGCCATCTACGGGAACCAGTAATGATTGCACTGTGCACCTCTCCTCAGTCTTGGCTGCAGGGGAGACGCTTCGCCACCTTCCCCCTCTTCTCCAGGCTAATTGCAGTAGCGCTGGAGGAACTTTTACTATTCTCGGCATGTTCAAACCAGCATGTTCCTATTGCTATGTCTCCTGAATGTGTTTCAAGTCTTGTTCAGGGTGAAACAACTATTTAAGAGCGTGACACAGACTTTTGCCCCCAGGTCTGGGTAGCTATGAGTGGTAGTAGGGTGTGTGGGATTGTACAGCCAAGTGCCCGGTATGGTGGTCTCCTCTAAATTTTGCAATTTCACCCCAAGTAAAGGCAAGGAGTTAGATTTGTTTTTTTGGTGAGTGTGGCATTTATCTACGTGCTGGATTAAACCCCAACACTGATGAACTGCAACTTGGATGTAAGCACTGGAGCTCTTTGGAATGCTACATTTGTGGCAGCAGTATTTTTTAAGTTTTAGGAATATATGAATCTCTGTTGCTGCAGCAAGAGTGCATGTCTTCATGCTGCTTACTTTTGAGTCATATTTTGTAAATATGCTATAAATCTAGTTTTAAAGCTCTAAGTAAGTAGGACACTTTTGCAGGGCTGAAAGTAATTGCTGTGTATCCAGAAAAAAAATCTGTGCTGAGTTAAAATTATGTAGTAATAGGGATGTGTGTGTTTTAAGCATTGATGACCACAGCTGTGAAAGAAATTACTTTCTGCCTTTCAGTTTTGATGTACTTCATTGTTTCAGTAGTGATCCTCATCTTTCATCCTTGTCTTCTGAGCAGATTGTAACTTCTTTTTTTGTTTGTGCCAATTTTGATATGTAACAGAGAGGGATGTGCCCTGAAAAACAATTTTTTTTTTTTTTTTTTTTTTTTTTTTTTGTTAGAGCACTTGAATTGATTCTCTAAGAGCAGTACCCACTATAGCAGCGATTCTTGATGTCTTTGTGTTGGTCATAACATTCTGTTTTAAATGTTTCAAATCAAACTGAAGGTATTTTCTTAGTATCTTGCTTTTTGAGTCAGCAAACACTGGGCATGTTAGGCTTTTATTATTGCTGAAATTAATATGAAGTCTTGAAGCAGTAGTCCGGGTCTTTGACACTTGTATGGAAGTCATGCTTTAATAACAAAAATTGCAATTAATAATGTTTCCAAGTTTCATTTTGTAGTTTTATGGTTCAGTGCTGCTTTTGTGTGGTAATAAAGTAAGATTTTACAGCTTGAATTGAGAAATATTAATAGTCTCCTTCATGAGTACAGTTGATAAGCTAAATAAGGTGATTAAAAATGATCAAATTTATTCTTGGTCTACTAAAGATTGAGCCTTTTGTTATTTATATGTAAGAATATTATGTTATGTATTCCAGCCTCAATAAGCCGGCTTTTAAGTATCTTGCTGGGGAAAAATGTAGAAAAGATTCCTCTGAGAAAGTATTTTTGGGAATTAATTCTTATAAATATGCCACATTTTGCTTTTTTTGCTCAATATATAATTTGAAAATAATAATAATAAAAAAATTTACTTGGCCAGATTCTGAAGAGGCCATCCTAGTCCCAGCCCATGCTGAGAGCAGGGCTAATTCAAACTAGGTCTTATTTAGTTGAGCTTTGAATATTTCAAAGGTGGCCTGCTCTAGTGCTTTTCCACTCTTTGGGAAAATTTTTCTCTCTGTGTTCATTTGAGATTTCCTATGTTGGAGCCCATGTTTCTTGCTCTTTCTCATTTCACTTCACAGCACTCAGAATTGGCTTTGTCTCCTTAAGCCATATTCAGATGCTGGGCAGGGCAACAACTTCCTTCTTTAGTCTGCTCTTCTTTGGATGAAAAATGATGCTCTCAGTGTCTCCTCCTATGAACATGGGCTGCAGCCCCCAAAACACCTCAGTGGCCTGTCTTCAGTTTGGGGGTGTTCTCTTGTAATGGGGACCCCTGAAACAATACATTAGACATGGCTTTGTGCTACGGGGAGAAAAATAATGACATTTTTTGATTTGCTAACTAAAGCCTTGCTGTTACAGTCCAGCATGTCCTTAGGCTTTACTGCTGTATGGGGACACTGGTTTGTGTTCAAATTGTTCTACACCACAAACCCACAGCTGCTTTCTGTTCAGCTCCTTCCTAGTCTCCGTGGTTGGAAGGAGGAGTATGGCTTAGCTCTTATTGTTGAGCTCTGGGATATTCATTTTGGCCAAGGATTGCTATGGTGGTATATCTTGCACTGTTCAATTTTTACTAGCATGTTATCCTCTACACTCTCCCCTTACCCCCCCCAAAAAAGAAAGACAATTATTTATTGGGGTTTTTATTTTTTTAATTTTTTTTTTTAAATGAAAAGTTGTGCATCTATTTTAAACTTCAATGTGAGCATGTTAATAAAATTTTGATGTGCTTATGCCAGCACAACCTATGCTGATATGTAGGAAAAAAAAAAAAAAAAAGTAATGTACTTCTGCATTATAGAATACATTTTACATGGAAGGTAAGTACTTTATAATAACCATTACTAGAATGACTTTTTTGGTCTGGTTGCTACCTAAACTTCTGATTTCTCTTACTTTTGAACTGGAGTGTGTAGAGACCAGCACAAAAGATCTCTTCATTTTAAATGGAAGTAGTATTTTGAGTTGACTTTGCTACAGGTCCAAGAAGCTTAAATTGTACTGTTCATGCACATCTTTCCTTGTTTAGTCTCTGTGGGGGATGATTTTCAGCTGTCCTTTAGTGTGTCGATCAAAGTTTCTGTTCCAGAACTCTCTCTAATCAAGTGCAATAACTTATGTTTGTAGAGAAGCCTGAGAGTGTGACAAATGTGCAGAGATGATATCTCAGGTTTCCCCAGTTTTTAACTATTGGGTTTTTTTTCAGCAATTTCCTCAGCTAGATGTTTTCTTTCTAGTAAACTTTTGATGAGCTTCTTTTGCATGAATCTGTGCAGTTCTTTCTTGAACCTGTGTTAAATTTTAGCAGACACGGAATAATGAATAACACCTTCATATGCTGCATGAAGCACCTTTTTCCTAAGTTTGCTCCATTTCCCACCTGCTAACTTAGGGATGGTGAGAAGCCAATCCCTTTTTGTCTCCTTAATGTCACTTGCAGCTTTATGGATATGTTAAATACCCTCTTTGGTCTTTTTCACGGTGAAGAAATCTGGTCTTCCCAGTTAGTGTTCAAAAGAAAGGTGTTCTGTATTTTTGATCTGCTTTCTTACTGTCAAGTAGAGAAGGGCAGATAGGAGGGAGAGTTTAGGAAAAGCAGATGCAGAAAAGGAGAAAGAAGATGATGAAGGGAGATAACCTATTCGATCTCTGTCATTATAGAGGAGAGTACCATATGACTGAGAAAATGTGATGTGATGCAGTTATGGTATTATTCGACCTCCTACCCTCAAAAAAAGTTAATTACCAGCTTATTAAGCTAAATATAGTGCAAGGTAAGTTACATGAAAATTTCAAAATGGCAAGTGTGTGGCCTTTGCATGGTGCCTTTTAGCCTGTCATGTACTTGTGATTTTTGGATAGAAGAGTTAGGTGTAAGAGGGACAACAGTCATTTGCAGTTACAAGTGGTAGGACTTGGCTTGCGCAGTTCTGTGAGAATTGGTGACTGAATGTGGGTATGTTCCTAGGCAGAATGAAAAAGTTTAATGCTACCGTGCCATCTGTCGATGAAGATGATATACCTCTTTTACTATTTGACAGATGGAGGGTATCACCAGTTCCTATTTCTCAGCTGGGAGGTGGTTACTGTTTGAGATGTCTTATCTCTGCTGGTTCTTGCTTGCCTGCCTGCTCCCATTGTATACTGGGAACTTGTTTTTCTGTAGGATTCAGATGTATATTTCACTATGTACTTTTTAGTTTAATATTACTTCCTAAAGGTTGTGACACAGACTTGATTTCATTATTTCTTAATCAGAATATTAGAGCATAAGCTTTAAAACTCTTGTATTAAAGAAAGCAAATAGTCCAGTTTTGAGTCGTAGAATCGGATGATTGCTTGGCTCCACTGACAAAATTAAAAACAAGTTGAAAATAAACTTTTCAGAGCTATGGAAATCTGAGTGTGATTGTCTTCAAGCTCCTAATACTGAACTAATTATGCAAACTTTTCCCTTTGACTCCCATGATGGGGCTGCTGCACTGCCCTCGGTACTGCCCAGCACCTGTGTACTATCATGCCTTCCTTTCCTTCGTGTAGCCTGTCCTACCCCAGAAGACATTTGGCTTCCTCTCACGTCCCTCTGCATTTGGCAAGCACCAGCCTGTGTTATGGCTGGTTTGGAACTAGGGGAGTGCTTCAATTGACCAGTTGATTGCTCCTGCTGGAGATGGATGACAGCCAAGTTCTGTTTCCTTTTTCCACAATGCAACTGCTAATTTGTATGTCTTGCTCCTACCAGCCAGCTGATTTCTGGGAAACTTAGGTATCTTTGAGACTTCTGTTTCTTTGTCAAATTTGGCTAAAATTGGCTTGCATGGTTAGAATTCATCTGTGTGACATGGCTGCTAGACAAACTGCAGGATATATAATCATTGTTTTTCTAAGACTAACTGAACTGCATTTTAAAAACTTTTTAATTTGGTCACTAAAATAAAAATTAATAAGCTAGACTTCGTGTGAAACTGTTTATCTATTTAATCGTTGAAGTGTTTGCTTTTTCTAAATACTGAATACAAAAGGAGGGCAGAGAAATTTGGCAAAAGTGCCTGTCTCTGCCTTATGCTCCTTAGTTTAGCAGCTGGGGTGTTTCAGTCTAGGTAAAATAGATACCAGCTCAGGCCCTGGGGATTTGAGACACATATTCTGCCTCCTCTGCTTTGCGAATCTGTAATACACGCTGTTGTGAATAGCCATTCTTCTTTGATGCCATTCCCCAATTTATATATAATCAAGCTTTCTTTCTTTGCCTCAGGATCTCAGGCAAATTACCCCTTAGACTTAGTGAGTCAGTCTGTGGGCTTGATTGTTTTTCCCCCCTCTTTGTGTGTATTTTAGCATTTAGAGCAAGTTCAACAGAAGGAAGAGATGAAGGGTCAGATACCTAGCCCTGAAATTATGTGGAGATGCTATGTTTATGCAGTGTTCTAAGATGAATTCTAATTTTTGTGCACAATGTTATTTGGTGTTACAATTATCCACTGCAGTTATTCCTAGGACAACATGCAGCTGTGGTAAAACGTTTTTTTAATCCCTTGATGCTTTCAGAAGCAGAAGCTAAGCTCTTCATTCAAGACAGGTAGAAAGTGACCATTTCTTGAAATATTGTGATAGATAACATTTCAGCAGGTGCAGGAAAGATTTTGTCAGAATTTGTCCAAAATGAAAATGTCTAAGAGGGATGATGTTCTCTTATGATTTACTTTATAGAAGATATATGGTTATTGGCAGATAATTATCCTGCAGAACAGGAGAGAATATTTTTTGAAGGGGACTGTCTTCATAGATTCAGCTGAACTTACCTTGTTTTCTTCAAAATAAGGAAGATAATGGTCCTGAGCATTATTTTTAAATTTTTACTTCTTTGTAACTCTCATGATGAGGCACCATAACTTGTCCTAACTCCAAGTTAGTTGTATTCTGTTCTCTGTAGAAATCAGAATGCAGTGGTTGTGAATTTAACTTCTCTATTTATTCTGATGCATTACTTTTGCTCTCTTAACACCTCCCTCAGCTGTCAGAGATCGAGAGCAGGTGTGTACTAAAGTGTGTTTAGTTATTAATACTTCAGATGGAGGTAGACTGGAATATAACTATCTGTAAAATTTGTAAGGAAAACATAACCTGAAGTAGGTGAGCAAGGGTGGGTGTGTATTAATGAAGGATGGCAGAATTGCTGGTAATTAGGACTTTCAGTTAATCAGCAGTACACTGAACAGAACATGAACATGAGTCTCCTTTTATAATGTTTTCACATATACTAACATATTTGATCCAGTCAAATAACCCTAAAGCAAAAAGAGAAAAAGGAAAAGCATTTTAAAAAAGCAGCTAGTTATCTGAAAAAATGGCTGTCATACTAGTACCTGTTCATGACAATACACATGCCTCATGTTGCTCCATTTTTTTGCATATCCTTTCTGAACTCTGCTGAGAGAACATCAGAGTGCAGAAAAAGGAATGGTCTTAGTTGAAGTAATGTTTAAAAAAAAACAGAGACAAGGTTACTTTGTCATTTTCTTCTGCCTTTGTTCTTCACCCTTATTTCTCCTCTGTCACTATTTTTTTATTGTGTCCTTTGCATTTGTGTGTACCAAAGCATGCAGTTTTCAGTTGTATGAGGAGTTTAAAGAGATGGTTTTAGTCAGGGGAAAGTTGGAGTGTGTAAATGCTCCTCATGGCTGGAGGTGGACATCTCAAGCCTTTGTGCCTGTAGAACAGCACCCTAAATCCCAAGGCTTGCTCACAAATTTCCCATCTCACCTCACTGATAAAATAGGTGGCACTGTGAATATACTTGTAGGTAATTATATAAGTTTTGATGATATATTGTCATTTGCCTATAGAAGATGGAGCTGGACTTAAGTTAATTCAGACCCCTTAAAATTTTCAGAATTAGGAGCAGAATGTATGAATTTAATTCATGTCAGGAATACTTGGATGAGTGCTATTGTGCAGTTTTGTGAGGTGGGACACTTAACAGTAAATTTTGTGATTGCAGTTGTTAGGACAGAGGTCAGGAATTTCGTCTATCCGTTAACCAAACTTCAGAGGGCATATAGGTGTATGTGCAGATAGGCAAAGTGCATAGCAAAGCCTGCTGAAGAACCAGGTGGTGCCTGGTTGAGGAAGCAGTCTGTGAGCAAAGAGGGAGTTCTTTGATCAAATTTGTATGGGCAAAGCAACTTTATGAGATCAGCACCTGGTGACTCATGGCTATTTGACCAGTCTGCGTGAAAGCCAAATTTTCTGTTAGCAAACCATTAACTTCTCTTAACTTCTCACTAGTAAACAGAGTAATAGTCTTGCCAAAGTGTAGGCAATGACTTGATCTTTCAAAGAGCTATGAGTAATATCAAAGAAAAGGGAACAAATCATGTTTGTGGAGAGGGATGTGAAAATGGTCTCCTGAGAAGCATTTTTTAAATTTTATTTTTGAACTGACAGTGTCCAGATCCTTAAATCAGTAAAGACAAAATAAATAGTTGGCCATAAAGGGTAAGTGTACAGCAAGACAGAAGCCCTATTGTGATCGGGATACGCAAAGCAATCACACAGAGACGAGAGATTTTGCAGGGCAGAGTTGTTCCTCTGAGAGAGCCCAAGGCTGAGCCAAGGCCGAGAGCCCCCTGCCTGTTTATTTCTTACTTTTTATACATTTGTGGGTCTGGCTGTGGATTGGCTTCTGGAGTTTTCACCTCCCAGCCAAACGGCTAGACCAGCTGTCAGTTACAATTGTTTTCAGGTTAGAAATATGCAAAAAAGGACAGGGAATAAAAAACAAAGGATTTGTTTATGTTACATATGTGAAGAAAGGCAGAAACTGCTCCTAATATTGTACAGTAGCTAAAAAGTCTGACTCCATTTTAAGAACAATCAAAAAGCTTTAAAAAACTCAGAAAAACCAAGGTGACACCCTATCTGATTTGTTTAGTTAGGCATTCACAGTTTTTCAGTGGAATATAGAGAAGTGTGCCTTCTATTGAATCTCTTTGTGAATTATATTAAAAGTGTTTTCCTGTGTTCAGTGTGACTTAAAGAGCTGTGGTGTATGAAAAATATTTCTGAGGCGTTAAGGTCATGAACAATTTTGTAGCATGCCATTAATAAAGAATTGAATAGTTTGGGTCAAAAGAGACGTTTAAAGGACATCTAGTCCAGCCCCCCTACCATGGGCTGGGACATCTTCAACTAGATCAGGGTGCTCAGAGCCTCATTCAAGACCCTGAATATTTCCAGGGATTGAGCATCTGCCAATCTCTCTGAGCAACCTATTCCGGTGTTTCCTCACCCTCATTGTAAAAAAAATTGCGTCCTTATATCTGGTTGTAATCCCACCCTCTTTCAGTTTAAAATCATTACCCCTTGTCCTATCACAATCAGGCCTACTTAAAAGCTTGTCCCCATCCTTTTTATAAGGCCCTTCACATATTGAAAGGTTGCAGTAAGGTCACCCTGGGGCCTCCTCCATTCTGAACAATGCCAGCTCTCTCAGCCTTTCCTCACAGGTGAAGTTCCATCTCTCTGATCATTTTTGTGTCCCTCCTCTGGAATTGTTCCAGCAGGTCCATATCCTTCCAGTGCTTCAGACCCCATAGCTGGATGCAGCACTTCAGGTGGGGTCTCACCAGAGCAGAGGGACACAATCACCTCCTTCAACCTGCTGGTCCTGCTTCATTTGATGCAGCCTGGGATGCCATTGGCTTTCTGAGCTCTGAACACATGTTGCCAACTCACATCCAGCTTTTCATCCAGCAGCACCCCCAAGCCCTTCTCAGCAGGGCTGCTCTCAATCCCTTCATCCCCCAGCCTATACTGATACTGGGGGTTGCTCCAACCTGGGTGCAGGACGATGCACTAGGCTTTGTTGAACCTCATGAGGTTCCCACAGGCTCATTTCTTGAGCTTGTCCCTCTGGATGGCATCCTGTCCCTCAGGTGTGCCAACTGCACTGCTCAGTTTGGTGTGGGCAGAAGAGAAAAAAGGTAAAGCAGATGCCAAGGATCTTTGCCAGAGCACACTCAGTGAAGTGCTCTTTTGTCTGCCTCCCTGTGCGTGTTACTGAGTATCTCTAACAGTTCACTGACACTCCCCTCATTTTCAGACAGTGTCTGAGTTTTCCATCAGATAGAGAAGGTTAAGAAGTGAAGGGGTGGGAATTCTGACTAGGAATTAAAGCAGAGCAATGGAGAAAGCTGGAGTCAGGATTTTCTGAGGTGTAGGTTGTACATTCAGTGCACATATCTAAATTCTTATCAGAATGATACCTACTCAGGCCAAAAAACCTAGGTGTTTGAAGAAAGGCATTTAAAGTTAAAGCTTGTCTTTTTGATACTTTTAACTAAAATGTAACTGTGCTTAATTCCATTTTTGTGAAAGGTGTCATCTCACCTTATGGAAGCCCTTGAAGGCATGTTTAATTATTTCATATTGTTCACTTGGATTCTGTGATCACAAAATCCATTCAAAAAAGAAAGTAGCAAAAAAAGAGCAAAAGAAAAAAAGTCTTAAGGGTGTCATAATATTATATTAAGTGTGGACTGCAAATAGCTATTGAAGATAAGAGTTACAGCATATTATAGCATTGCCTATGCCTGAAGTGGTGTGAGTAAATACACATAAAAATACTGTTTATGAAACCTGTCTGATATTTAATGTTTGTATTTTCTCTCTCTTCTGGTATTGTCTGTGTCTTTAATTTAATTTTTGTGTAGTAATACATAGGTTTTACAAACAACGTGTAGTTTTTCTGTCTAACCTGTTAGATAAGCTCTTGAAAGCTTTATTTTCCTGTTCCTGGATTTTCTATCTGCATGTGAAACTATAGTTATAAAATCAACTTCAGAAACTGCTAGAGTCAGTGCAAGATGGAAGAATTTTTGTGGTGCACATAGGATGAAATAGAGTAGAAATAGTAAGATTTTGCATTATTGCTACTGTGACCTGTCTGCATACCATATGTTGCAAGTTTGAGTCACATAAAATAAAAGTTTATGGGGATGTCTGTTCAATGAAGAAATTAAGAGCTTTTTTTTTTTTTTAAGCAGACCTGAATTTGCAGACCTTGAGTTTTACAGTTACGTATATTATTTGCTTGTCAGGAGTTTCTTTAATTTTGAGGCAGTCATTTACTTTTTGGTGTAAAAATATTCTACACTGGACTCTGCAAGCAGTTTATGGCTACAGCTGTGCTGTTGGCTTTTGTGGTGCGGCACGTGCTCGGAGATGGTGACTTCCAGAAGTACATCATTCAGTCATCCTGATGTACGCTTTCTCCCTTACCTATGGCTGCCATAGATTTCTGTAATCTGTGGCAGCCACTGGTGCTCTGGATATAAAAGTAATTCAGCGTTGGAAGTATCCGTTTCCCTGAAATCATCCAGATCAATTTGTGTCATATTCCTGAGTCAAGAAGTTCAGACATTGGTGAAAGGTGGTAAAATAATGGGTTAACTTCTTGGGCAAGTCCTCTACAAGACTGACTGTAGTAGCTGTTTCTGTCTTCCTCTTAGAGGAAAGAGGAGGAAGCGCAAGTTAAGTTCCTCCTAAGAAGGACTTTTTCTTTGACATTCAGGAAACTAGGTGATTTTGTAGGATTCTCAGAAGAGTTTGAATGTGTTTATACGTATTTTTAATTGCTGTTTATAAGTACAGAATTTTGTTTTCCCTAATGTTATGATTCTGCCTATTTTGCAGAAGTTTTATCTTTTCTGACAATACTGAAAGCTCTTCTTGCAGTTGCATTCAAACAGTAGGTAAATTTTAGCCTGTGCATTTCAAAATGTAGCTCTTATGCTCTTGTCTTGATGCCTGTTGTCAGGAATGTGTAGCCTTGGAGTTATGGTCCAACAGTAGACACGAGTTTAATTCTCTGTCCAGATTTAATTGCCTAAAATTTAGATGCCTGTGTTGAGCTGGTTACTCTTATATCTCCATTAAATTTACAGAAATAATTACCTCCAGAAGGCCATTCATCTCTTTCTAAGCTAGGTGTCCAAGATAAGAAAGATAAATTGCGGTGGTGATTGCAAATGGGGCAGTGACTCATTCCGATACAAATATCCAGCCTTACCCTCTTCATCGAGGGTCGCTGAATCTCATCAGAACTGTTCAGATGGCACTGGTTAGTTGCAGATTGCTTTTTCCTCTTTCTCACTGTGTAGATTTTATTTTTCTCTATATGTGTTTGTATATATTTATATATTTATGTATACAGGCTGGAGGTGTCCGAAGAGTAGAAATGAGTCTGGTGAAGGAGCTGGGGTAACAGTCTAAAGAGTGGCTGAGAGAGCTGGGGTAGTTTGGCCTGGAGAAGAGGAGGCTCAGGGGAGACCTCATTGCTCTCTCCAGCTGCCTGAAAGGAGGTTGTAGCAAGGTGGGGGTCAGTCTCTTCTCCCAGGTAATGAGTTGTAGGACAAGAAGAAAAACCTCAGGTTTTTTCCCAGGGAAGGTTTAGGATATTAGGAACAATTTCTTCACAGAAAGGGTGATTAAGACGTGGAGTAGGCTGCCCAGGAAAGAGTTTGAGTCTCCGTCCCTGGAGGTTTTTAAAAGATACATAGGTGTGGTACTCAGGGACATATTTAAGCTGTGGACTTAGCAATGTTTTGTTAATAGTTGCACTCGATGATCTTAAAAGTCTTTTCCAACTGAAACGATTCTATAATTCTTTATTTGTTTTTGGAGTGTTAAGGTCTCTTTTTGTGTGTTTGAAGCTCTGGAGTTTTGGATGAGTTCCTGTTGTTTGCTTCACCTCTTGATTCTGGAGGCCCAGTTCAGAGAGGCAGTGGTAGTTCATAAAATGTTCCTTTTTTCATAAAATGAGCCGTTTTTAAAGTAGTATTTGTTTTCTAGGTTGGTTAGCCATAGTTAAGATGGATGTATGATACAGTCCAGTAATGTAATTTTTTGTTGTTGTTTTTAACCACAGTGGACAATATTAATTGGTTATGCTTTTTAATTATGTTTTTAATTATAGCATCAAATGTAATATATCACTGTATATAAAATAAATGTGCTTTTATGTGTGGCATTTCCTTGGAGGACGTGGAGGAAGATAACAAAGGAAGGACCGTGGTTTTGTGTATGTGGTCTTTGTAATATTTTTGAATGCAAGGTATAATAACTATGTTGTTTCAAATGTTTAGTTGTTGATTAAAAATACTCCAAATTTGCTCATAAAAATATCCACTTTTCGTCTCTGAATACTTCCCACCTCAAATTCAATTTTCCCTGCAGTACTTTTGTGAGGCAGAGATGTTGTTATCGCTCTTTTATGGATGGCAGCTGTGGCAGAGGCTTTGCTTTTCCGTTGTGAGTGGAGTGGGCAGCGTGCCCATGTCAGCCAAATGCCAGGTCTTGCTGGCACAAGGGCTCTGCCGTGCTACCTGACAGGCAGGTGCCTAATGCTGGATGAGGCTGAGGGCTGCCAGGTGTCACACAGCACCCTGGTCTGCTGGAAGCTGGTGCTGTCTCACATCCTACTACTAGATACCTCCATAGACAGCTCTTTAACTTGAGCACATGAAGATTTGAAGGTCCTTGTTCCTAGAGTACCTTAATTTTTGGCATGTTTCTGTAATTTTTGAATACTCCAGTTCCCTGGGGAAGCTAAGATCTTCAGTGTAAACAGCAATTTTTTTGCACGACTTGTTGATTACTATGAGCTGGTAAATAAATTTCTTTTTAAAGTTGAAAGTTTTGAAAACTACAGCTAGTTATACAAAGAAAACATTTTTTTACAAACATAGACTCTTTTCATTTGTAAAAATCATGTTAGCATTCTTTTGTGTTTAGACTTAAAGCATGACAGCTTGCTTACTGGGTTTGTGTGACAAGGTTTTGGTAGCAGGGGGCTACAGGAGCCGCTTCTAGAAGCTTCCCCCACGTGCACAGAGCCAATGTCAGCTGGCTGCAGGACACACCTGCTGCTGGCCAAGGCCGAGCCCATCAGTGACAGTGGCAGCCCCAGCATTATCAGAGTTAAATAGGGGAGAAAATTACTGTGCCAGAGCAAATACCAGCCAGAGAGAGGAGTGAGAATGTGTGACAAGAAACAGCTCTCTAAGGTAGATGCACATCAACACAGATGCAGGTATTCTCGATCAGCAACTAAACTTTTAAACTTAAGATCAGTTGGGAGGCATCAGGAAAGGGAATTTAGCATCCGGTAGGCAAAGGAAGGAAGAGGTTGAAGCAGGGACACTCTTTTCTTGAAGATCATGACTGAGATTTTTAAGGTGTATTATTTGATTTATGAAAAAGGTTTTTCTTGGTGTCTGGGAGTCTTGCTTATTTATTGTTGGAATTCCTTCTTCTGGTATGCTAGCTTAGTTTTGTCTAGGAAGTTTTTCTCTATGCCTTGAGCCTCTCAGATGTGACTGCTCCTGTGCTTAGTGTGTCTTGGTGTTACGGATTGATGCTGCATCTGTGGGTAAAATTGGGATACTCTGCTTTGCCTTAGCATGATGTTATCTTCTAGTTAGCAGAAGGAGATGAATATTAGTGTACAGCTGCGTATCTCCAGCAATGCCAAGCTGTTGAAGTATGCTGAAAATGAATTTGGATTAGTTTATACCCTTGCTGTTTTAGTAGGATGAGAATCGAAACAGACCTTTGATCTAACACAGTTTGGACTAAGGGAGCAGTTTTCTTCATGGGTTGCAACAGGGCAAGTTAGAACCATCATATTTCATAAATCTTGATTAAAAGCTTGACAAATGTATTTAAGAAGACTATGAAGCCCTTGTACTTCCAGTAGCACTAGGACTGGGGAAATGGTGCTGAATTGCCTAACAAGCTTAGTGTTTGTACAAGCTAAAGTATTTTTATTGCAGAAATATATCGCTTTGTTCAATGAAGGAATGGATTTACCTTTTGTAGCTAAAGGTGATTGTAGCTGCTTGAACTACCTGCAAGCTGCTCTTTTGATGGCAAAAGCATACCATGTCTCTATAGAAAGGATTGTGACTGCCACTGAGAGGTTCCAGATAATCTTTGCCCTGCATTTCACTACTACAGATAGACAGTTCCCTTTTTTTTTCCCTGGGAAAGATATTTTCATTCTTCTCTATTGTACTTGTACAGTCACCTGAATTAGTCATAGCAAAAATTCTGCTGTAAGATGCTGCCAGCAGCTGCTTGGCTGCCATCCCACAACAAGAACAGACCGCATCCAAGTTCTGATGCCAAATCATGTGCAGGTTAACCTTTGCAACCCATCTCAAATCAACACGTGCTGTCTCTGGGGAATAAATCTGGTCTATTTATAGGAATACTCTGCCTATATTAGATAGCTTGCCTGCAAACTGTGCAATTAAAACCTCTAGCAGTTATTGCTGAGAGGCTTCCCCACTGTGAGGCAATGTCTGTGAGAAACTACCCTTGTAGAAAGTAAACCCTTTTTTCACCTTAAGATTCTGCATGATTGAATCATTGAATATGGAAGTATCAGTAAGGTGTCTGTCGCTGAAATAGTGTCATGTGCAGGAACAAGTTACAGTTCCTGTCTGTTTGCTTTCATCTGGCATGCGACATGAGTGGTAACACCTCTGTGAAAGATGTCATGACCTGTGATCTGGGACGTCATGCAAGGAGAGGATTGTAAACACTGGCACTGTAAGCTGACATCAGATGCCATATTTGAATGCCAGCACTTAACACAGAGTAAAGCTCCAGCCGTTAGCAATTAGCACAGAGGGAAAGTTTAAAAGACTGGTATTCTTCAAAATGTTGAACAATAAGAAAAATCTTTTGAAGTAAAACTTGGTGAATATTTTATGTTGGGATTCTGGTTTTTTTTCCTTTCTGTAAACTTACATTAATCAATGGTGAGAAATATGCTTTTCTTTCCAGAAGATAATTCTTTATGTCCCCTTATATTAAAAGAAGCATCACAGGGAACAGGGGTCTTAGTCTATGAAGTACTCTTCCTTTCTCATTTTGTGTCTTTGATCTATTCATATGCATTATCTCCATCCAGGATAAGGTTAAAATTATGTGCCTGTAGTTGGATAACAAGATTACTTCCAAAATGTCTGCTTTTTACTTTATGTAAAATTGAATGATTCACACTTCACACTTCTGTAAATGTGGCAGCAGAACACTGTGCGAAAAGATTAGTGGGCTTCAGTTATTGTTACTGCTCTTTCAGGTTTTTTTTCCCTGTAAAAATGAGAATCTTAAAACACTCAGATTAACATGGTGTTCTGCAAACAGTTGATTAATTTTCAGTGTTTTTATAGACAAACAAAATAGGATGACAAGCAACCACAAACAGAAATTTAAGAAACAAGGCATGACAAGTTTTGACAAGGAAAAAACCAACACCGTCTTGTTTATTTAATGAAGCTTTGGGTTGTTGGTTTTTTGGGGTTTTTTAGGTACTTAAGAGAAAATGTAGTTTATATACAGCAGATGCAGTTGCTTGTGAGATGGGGGATTGCTTACAGTATGAGACAATGTCTAACCTGAAGGGTTGCAGGCACTTCAGCATCAAGTCTTTGGAATTTAAAATTAACTTTGAAAAGGGTCTGGCATAGAAGAGAAACAAATGTATTTCAGTAGGCTTACTGCAGAATTTTTTGTGGGTGTAGGTAGGAGTAGTCACCTGCATATCATAAGGGTTCATGAGAAGCAGTTCTGCAGGAAAATATTTTGAGGGTTCTTTTTTTATATTTTGTTATACACCTAGAAAGTATGATGCAGTATCATGCCATTGAATGCGGTATAAAAAGCAGCTGTCCTGGTTGTTAATTATGGTGTTTGTAAGAGGGAAGGGGAGAAAAATAAGTCTAAGTAGAGAACTAGAAAAAAGCATGACCTTCTAGGGAAAGGCTAAAAGATATATTGAGGCTAAAAGTTTAGTTGAAAAGATAAGCCTAAGAAATTCTAGTCTTTAAATATTTAAAAACTATCATCTCTTCTTATAAATGTCTGTAATACTTGAAGGGCAGTAATGTTTGAGGTGTGGCCCAGGAACGTACACCTGATTTTTGCACCTAATTCTGTGTCATCTTCTACAAAGTACCTTTGGATAAATTTATTTTACTTGTATAATTAATGTGTGTCCAATTCTGAAAATAAAAATAGCATTGAGTATATCAATTGCTAAATGACTTAAAGGCTGGAACATAAATTCTGTATCTAAGAGTGTAATAATACTGCAGTGACATGGAAAATGGTCTGCTTTCAGGGAAATGTATTTATGTTGTGGATCTCCTCTCTGAGAATATTGTGAACTACCCACTTGATAGCTGTCAGGTCATATCTTGGTAATAAAACCCTGGTATCTTACATGCCTTGCATATTATTATATAAGATCGGCTTCTTTTTTTTGCAGTGTTGCAGTTTAAGAATAAGAACTATGTAGACCCATGGGGAAGAGGAATATAGAAGAGGGAAAGAAACAGAAATGAAGAACAGTGATTAACTCATGGATGTGTTTATGTTAAAGCTGCTTCTCCTTTGTCTGAATTTTGATTTGGTTAATGGGATTTACTATTTCCTGCCATGTTTTTATGTTTCAGATTTTTAAATGTTTCCTTTTCTTTCGGCAGAGAACTAATTGTTGTCTTATGGCAGACTTGGCTTTTCTATGCAGTGGAATGCCAGAAGCATCACAGCCTCACTTTGTACCTTGTAATAATAATTTAGCATAAACACTATAATTGCTGTATTTACCTTCATTTTATAAGCTGGAAAAACACAGTTATAAATTACATGAATTTAGAAGGCAGTAACATCAGTTTGAGTGTAGGAGGAAAAGAGAACCAGTACTAAATTCATTAAAAAGTGAAATAACCGAGATGGTTCTGGAGCTACGTATTGACAAATTTGTGCTTATGAAGATGCAGCCCAGAATCTGACAGTAAGATAATGACTTAATCATATGTTTTTATGCCCAATCAATAGGGATTTTTGGTAATTTTTATGTCATCAGGATACTGCTGGTAATATTTAATTACTTGATGGCCTTACTATTGTGTTTCTCTGCATCCTAATTCTAATCTTGCCTTTTTTGTGCCTGTCCTGGGTAAGAGAATGGTTTCTGTGGATGGTGGGCTTGTATGTTGTCAGGTTTTTCAGTGCTGACATCTAATTAGAGACATCAGAGATGGTGATGTTCAAGGTGCTGTGCGTCTTACGACTGCAGACTTTTATCATTTGGTTAATTAAGTGGTAGTGTGAACTTAACTTGGGGTAACTGATGGTGTTGGTAGACTGCAATGAATTGCTGTGTTCCTGCCAGGGACTGAGCAAAGTCACCTTAAAAGATCCAGCCAACTGAAATCTCCAAATATCAATTGCAAAATTGCATTCAGATTCTTAAAAGTGGGTTTATAACACTTAGAACTTGTAATTGGGACTCTTGGGGGAGAAGAGAACAAATCAATATTAGTAACAGACTCAATTTTCTACATTTATCTATGTGATAGTTTCTTACAGATCTGGTTTAGTGTTGGAGGCATTACTGATTCTCAGTGCCTTCCCAATTCATTCATTAGTTGATCGAAATACGTGCTCAGTTGCCGTACAGTAAATCACCACTTCATTGTTTCTATTGTGTATGCTGAGAACTGGTCATAGTTAATTCTTATCTGGCTTTTTATAAGAGGCTGAAGACTCTAATCTCTCGTATAATCAGCTTGGTTACACAGAGGCCACACAGGTATCAGCTGTTTGCTGTATAAGGTTAGTGAGCTGGGACATTACACTAGAAAAGAACTGTAACATTCGAAAGCCTATGCTGAAGCAACAGCGCAAACAGCAACACTTCATGCTCTCAGAAGTTTGGAAAGCCTACCACACAGTGTTAAATGTATTCCAAACTGGGATTTGGTATCTTTGTCTCCCTTTACCAGTATTAGCAACAGATACTACATTACAACAGATAGTACAACAGAATTTACAGTTCTCTTGTATTTAAATGTAGAATGTATATGTTAGGTTATTTGCTAAAGGACAGCCAATTCAATTTATAGAAGCTCAACAGCTTTTGACCTGAGGTATGAAAAAGCATACAAACAAAACACTGACCTGAGGGGCCGACAAAATAATCTATGAAATTTTGCCATAATTTCAGTTGATTTTAAACCAGTTGAAATAAAAATAAATGTACTTATATAAAACCAGTGTAGAAGTAAGAATAAAGTGTGTTAACCAAGGCAGCATAACTTAAGGATTTTTAAAACTAAGCTTATGTTTCTGCATCATAGAACGTAATATGTCAGTACGTAATATATTCAAGAATTGCAAATTGCATTGAGTTCTTGAAATAACAGAAAGTTTGATTCTAAGAAATTGCTGAAAATTGTCTTAATTAAAGCCTGTGCTCTAAGAAGGACTCTAGATGAGCTGTAGCTTTGATTAGCTATATCTTGGAAGAAGTCTGTGGATGGAGTAATTACTTGATTTACTTTGTTTCATGATGTTGTGTCTTGTATTATTTTCAAAAGAGATCCTAGTATTCTTTGTGATTTGGACTGCTACTGACCCATGACTTACTGTCCAGAATGACTACATATTTTTCATTAATGAAAACTAAATTAGAGCTCAGGACTGTGTGCATTGCTTGAGGTTTTTGTTCTTCTCATTGTGCAGTGCTTTGCGTTTATTAATGTTGAAATTCACTTGATGGCTTATCCTATGGTCACAGAATGCACAGTCACAGTAAGCTGTTGGTTTTGGTGTCATCTAGAACTGTATAATCATCACAAATTACCACCTTGCTATCCTGTCCTTTGCCTTAAAATTTGTGGTATTCTGTGCAAACCAGAGGAATATATCCAGTGTTAACTAATCCTCTACAAGAGAGACCATTTTGTTCATACCCTTCCTTTCCCTTGTTTTTGTATGTGAGAAAGGATTCTTCTTTCGTCTTGTGCCTTAATTCATTTTCTTTAAGAACCTTTGGTGAAGGTTTTTGCCAGAGCTATTTCAACAAGTCTTTCTACCCTCTCCTCCTGGTATCCTTCTGCTCTCCACTCACTCTCTTCATTTTTCAGAGAAGTCTAGCAGCTGTGAGTGGGACATCTTCTATCTGCCAGAAATATTGTCTTCCCCCTAAAGCTCACAAGGTTCTCACGAGGCTACAAATTATAGTCTTTCTAGGATTTCATGTGATCACCATGTCTGATGTTTTATTGTTTCCCGTTCTTCTGGTAGAGGTGCTTATTTAAAACATGTCAGCAGTTCTGGATTTTGGCTCCTGCTGAGCTGTTGGCTAAATACTTGCTGATCCCAGGGGCTGTTGCTGTCACTGCTGTATATATTTTAAGGCCTTTTATATTGTAGTATCAGTTTGAGAAATTTGCTTAGATATGTATTTGAATGAGAACTGTACAGGGAATAAAAAACCCCAACAAAATAACCAAAAACCTGCAGAAAACCAACTTACATAGTATAACTTCTTTTTATCAACCCTTTTGGCACTCATTCAGTTATCATCCTTGTCATCTGTCAGGATTCTTCTATCTGCTTTGAAATGCCTTTGTTATTAGCTTTTATCAAATTAATCCTCCAGAATATCTTGCTCAGTCTTTCTTTTGACTTCTTTTTTGTTTGGTTGATATAATTAATCTCCCTTTTTCCTTTGAAGAATGTCCTTTAATATTTTGTTTTTAAATATAAAAGTCACTACCTCTTTGCTGTTTCATCTAAGCCATCAGTAATAATGGCTTTGACTAAAGTTCTCTGGGAAGTCACAAGATCCTGAAACCATGTTTATTTCATCATGAAATAATAATTCCTTACTATTTAAATATATATATATATATATATACATATTTTGCTATTACCAAAGCTTCTGATTTGTCCTGGGCTTTTGATTTTTTTTTTTTTAAATTGTTTAACCAACTCATTCACTCAAAGATTCTGTATATAACTATATGGTGAAGGGAGAGCTATATACCTTTTTAATCTTCACCGTAAAAAGAGTGTGTAGCCACTGAAGCAGAATAGTGATCTCAATTTGACTCAGGTGCTCCCTGTCTTATATACATGGTGGTGAAATAAGTAACTCCTGTGCCTGCATTCTGATGTGATTGATGATTATGGCTGCATTATGGAACTTGGTTGGTTACTTCCAGCAGAGAAAGTTATGCTCTGTGTCTGCTGTGTTAATGCAGGGCTCAAGAAGTAGAAATAAAGTAATGAGTGAGACCGGCAAAAGTTCCTTCTAGACTGATGCTAAGCAGCTGGTGATTTCATCTTTTATTTGAGGGAAGTTCTGTTTGCTTTCTTCCTTTGAATTCCCCACTCCTAACTCATTCATCCCTCCTTCATTCCCCACTTCCTAACTAGTGCTTTGGATTTTGCCATCTTTAATATGAAAAATTTATACTCTATCAGGCACATTTTGAATGTAAATTACATGTCAAAGTATTTATTGGTAGGTTTTGCAGTTGTTTTAAGGAAGAAAATTTAATGGCTCTTTACTTATGTAGTAGTTACCTTTGCATATAATCACAGTTCTGCTAGTGCAATTTAAAACTATCACAAATAAGACCTAAAATTGCAGCAGTACACTTTTTAAAAACCTATCACATGTAGATTTGAGATCTTAATTTGTAGCTTTTTTTCCTGACCTTCAGTGATTTCTCACCCTGTTTAGAGATGCCAGTGAAGAGATTACCCAGTGAAGTCCATCTAATTTGAGCTTTTTGAAAGCATAGGAAAGTAAATTCATTGTCTGTGCAGCCCTTTCAGAGAGTGCCCTGCTTAGTAGTTTCTTGTCAGTTCAAGACAGGCTTTTCCACATGCATTTCTCCCTTGCCCAGTTGTCTGCTTGTAGAAAAACTCTCTGTGTCCTGAAGCCAACTTCCTGTTGACCTGTGTGATGAGACATTATTCAGTTTCTAGGATTTCTGACTCTGGATCAGGGCTTTGCAAGTGATTATTTTGAATTTTTCTGCTGGGAACTGAATTTATAAAGGAAGATTAATTCTGGTTTTTGGTTTTGTGTACATAGCTTAGGTAGAGCACTTGGTGAATGAAGTATATTTGGGAAAGAGCAAGTGGATAGTGTGAGGTTTTTGATGGTGATGTTATTAGAGATGTGCAATGTGGTTGTAAAGGCAAACAAGCCTTATGTTTTGTTCAAGAACCAAGCCTTTCCTTCTTTATATTGTGAAATATTTGTTAAAGATGTGCTGCTAGTCTCATACTCTAAGTATTCCCAGCAGTAGGAATTTTAAAGAAAATAGTCTTAAAAAGAGCACACATCACACTATGGGAGATGCGGCTGTATAAGTGTCTTAAAATTTGTATTCTGTGTGCAAGACCTTGATGAAGAGTATGCTGAAGACTTCCTTCTGATACTTCATGTTTGGAAAAGAGTAATTTCCGAGAGGCTGGGAGGGGACCCCCAAAATAATCCAAGTTCTAGTAATTAAAAAGAGAAGAGTGATGTGTAGGTCTAGAGAGGTGTGAGAATGACTGACTGTCAGGCTAACCCAATAATAGACTTAGAGTTCTCTTTGCATGTCAAACATATTAAAAATTAATTCTAAAACTTTCACTGTTTACTCCAGCTTTTGTATGACAATAGTCCTCGTCCTTTGGAAATGGATAAGAGGCTAGTTTGATAAAGGTGATGGAAAAAAAAAAAAAAATTAGAAATACGAGTTGGAATTCCTTGAGAGATTGCTGGGGTGCCCTCTGCCTCTGACGCCAAGCAGAAACCCTTACCACCAAATCCTGTCTCAGGACTTACTGATCCAGGGATAAGGCTGCTCTCCTGTCCAGTGTTACTGTAGGAGAGATGGAAAAAGCTCATTGTTAGGGAGAGCAATTCCATCTGGGCTCTTTGCCTGTCTGGTGATGGTAGGAGGAGGGAAGTAAGTGGCTCCACATCAAGATGGGGTGTGCTGGCCGAGGAGCCAGAGGTTCCTGAAGGAGAGGCACAGTGGGTGCTTGCATTGGGCCTCGCTGTCAGCTGCTGGACCACTGTTGCTTATGCAGTGAAATATTTGTAGCGCTTGATATTGCATACGTTTAGAACATAGTAGTGCTCCTAAATTATTGGTCTTTATCCCATTCCAACTGAAAATTTCAGGCAGAAGTAAGCCAGGAGGAAGCTAATGCATTGCTGTTAAGTACTGCACTTTTGGGTTTGTTTTCATTTTGTTTTTTTCTCCTTTTCCTTGGCACTGAGCATTTGCTGTGCTTTCCTTAGGTCAGGATTTTACTATCGAAATAGATTTTATTGCTAATAAACTTGGATTTGCTTTCTCACATTAAAAAAGAAGTTGGGGGCAGTAATAGCAGTGATTCTGCTTTTATTATGTAACGTACAAAAACCCCAACCTTTTTTGTTTCTTCTAAAAATAAATTGACTTTTTTAGTTTATGTTTTTATTGAAAGTCAGGTGTCATCGACATCTGAGAGAGGTTTAGGCCTTATGTTTTGTCAGCTAAACATCTGAGAACATGAGCTTGTGAATGTATATTTTATGAGTTCCTTTCTGGGGTTTCAGCTTGGCTTGGGTTGGAGATGGCACTTAAGGAAGTGGTGTATTCCCTGGGGTGAAAAATTAGGTAGCTGAGATGCAAGTTTAACTGCCTGGGGAACCAAGATGATGTAGTGCCTCTGCACCAGTTTTAGAAATGTCAGTAATATTTTAAAGATAGACTTAAATACCTTGGTGTCTCTTCATCTAAATGCTTACCAGGTTGTAGACAAAATTCTGTATTTCTCAGTGTGCTTTCTGGATTATTCAAATTGGCTTTTGCTAGTATAAGTGCACTTAAAACTTAGTGGATTTTTACATAGTGATGCAATACATTCCATTCAGTTATTTTAACATGAAAACATCTTCTAGGTTATGCTTTTGATTTGATACTATCATTAAAAACCTGGGTGAGGTACTAAGCTCAAACATGAGATAAAGCTCCTTAAAACTGCATAGCTGTGAGTGCTCAGGTCAGAGTTCAGAGTGTTGTTAACAAATTGAAAAAGTGATAGGAAAACAAAACCACAGTTTATAGCAATAATCATTGGTGGATGTGCAAAGTACAGAGGAAGATACCAAATATACAAGACAAGAACAAGATGCAGAAAGTAAATCTTTAAATGCAGTTGCAAAACAAAAAGGCATTTCTTGGTGTGAGAATATTAATAGTAAAATTGCTAAGAATGCCTCTTGAATCTAGGTTTGTCATTCCTTACAGATGTTTGCTTTGTGGATAAAGGAACAATTGACCCTAATTTTGCCCATTTAGTTCTTGAAACTAGATAAAAGCTCAGAAGCTCAAGGGAAGAACAGCGTCAGTTGCTTCCCAGTAAGTTACACAGGTTAAAGGATGCAGAAAAACTTTCTTGAAAATCTGGTTTTCAAGATTGTATTTGGATAATGTCTTAAAATATGGTATGTTTTCCCTTTTTAAACAACTGTAGTAGATAGCCCCTAAGTGAAATTTCTATAAGTTTATGTAATTCCTTTACACAACTGAAATTCAGCAACACATTTTGTAGCCCTATTGTGAGAACCCCCAAGCTTTTAGAATCGCTGGTATAGAGAGAATTTTTCTGTTATGGAGCAACACTGACACCCAGTGGTGGTCGTGTACTACTGCGCTCTTTTAAGATGCTTAATTGCTTCGAGTGTTCTCTCTTCTATTGAGGTGCTATCAAGTAAGAAAAATTTGAAAGCTTTCTGCGATTTTTAAAATTTCCTTTGCAAACCTTACCGTTTTATGACACAGTTGTATAAATCTGCTTCTGTAGCAAAGATGTGTAAGGAACATTCTGATTTTTGATAAACACAGTGAAAATACCTATATAAAACTTGCGATAAAACTCAAATGTTTATATGTGTGGCTGGCACTGAATTAGAAGTGGTAGTGCAGTATGTGTTTGATGCTAATATCACAGTGAGTCTGGAAGAGTTAGGAATCTGAAATGGATAAATTTTATAGAACATATTTATTAATATTAATTTTCCTTATTTACGTTTTTCCTTAAAGCTTCTGCTTAATAAGATGTTAATTCTAGAGATGGTAGAAGAAAATTACAGGGGATTTACAGAAAAAATATGTGATAGAAAAAGGAAGATTAAAGATTTGTGTTTGTGCATGAGCTGTTAATTACAAAGAGAGAAAACATGCTTTTCAAGAAAGCTGCTCATGAAAAATAAATATTATTAGGAGAGTTGTTTACCTGGTGGATTTAATTATAGAATAAGGCTCTCACTTAAAACCTTTTTGTGTGTGTGTACATGTGTGTTTGCCTGCAGGTGAAATGTTTAATCCAGCAGTATAGAGCAAACAAAAAAATGCATCTTGCTTTGATACCGCCAATTTCTTCAGTGTTTCAGACATGGGCAATAGAGTAGTAGTACAGAAATCTGTCTATTCAGGCCACATCAGGTGTAATTTGTTCTTTATGAAGTAAAGCAGAACATAAAGCAAGATAAGTAGAGGCGTAGGCAAGATCTGTACTATGGTTATATCCCATAGCAGTGGGAAATACTGAAAAGGAGAATGCACACCTATAATGTACAAAAGTGGGTTATTAAATTGATGTTATACTTTATATGAAGGAGCAGTGGAAAAACAGCTCTGCTTGTTACTGATGTAGTATAGTTTTTTGTGTATTACAAAGGAAGAATTACAGAAATCTGTTTTTCATAGAAGCTTGTTGAGAACATTTTGACAGGAAAATTGCAGATTTGGATTTATATGTGAATGGTTCATGTAGAAAGTGCTGATTCATTACTAATGGTTTTGTTTTAATGTCTCATTTGAAGGTGAGAATGCAGGTACTTTCTAGGAGATGTTTTTTCTGACAAATGCTGTTGCTAAGAGGATTATACTGCTTCAAGTCTCAGATGAATGGAGCTGGAGTGGGGGGAGGAATAGGTGAGATATCCCTCAGGTTTCAAGCAAGCGTAATGCAAAGGAATTGCAGTAGAAACACTTATTTTCCTTTCTCTTCTGATCTCCTTTCTCTCGAGAATGCTTCACAAAATAACCATCTCAACCATTTGTGGAAGCTTTATGCCCATTTGGTTGTAAACTGTGATTTCCTCCCCCCCCCCCCCTTTCTAATTTGTATTAATGTTCCAAGGCCACAGAGTCCCTGTGTGACTCCTGCAGTACACCTTACTAAAATTGCCTTGAAAACAACGTAGTTGCTTTCCTAGCTTCAATATGTAACTTTTAACGTTGTATTAAAATATGTAAGAAAGGAGTGTAGTGAGGGCTTTATTCCTTGGAAACTAAAGGTACTTTTAGTGTATCTTAGTCTGGTTACCAGTCCTCATAGTGGGAGGTTATGTTGTGAGGTGTGTGTTTTGTTCAGTTTTTTTTTTTTTTAGGGTGTCATTGTAAGATGTCAGTAGTCAGCCACTGGCTTTCTTTGGACTTAGAGAATTTTGTGGAGCTTGGCTGCTGCTCACTCGATGCTTCTCACCCATTTATTTTACCTTTTATTTATTTGCTGTTTCATATTAAGTGAAAGTGCTTAATTCTGAAATGTTTGTTTACAGAAGGAAAAAAAGGGAAATCTGTTGATTGTGGCAGCAGCATTTCTGTGCCAGGTTATTCCCACTGTCTCCTTATTTATAAAGGAAAGTTGGGGGAGACAGCTTGGAATGGAGGTGTAGAGAGCAAGAACTGGCAAACACTGCTTGTACAGCACAGCCAGATGGATCTTGGGAACTGAGAGACTTACGTGCACTTCCAGCAGTCTGATCTGGTTCATGGGTGGTTTGGGATTGCTTCCTACCATTTGGCAATAGGAAATGTGTTGGATTACTGTAATAGGATCACACTGTAGGTCACCTGTTGTTATCTCAGGTCATGGCATTTTGCAAAATGGGCAGAACGGGTAATGCAGATGATGTGAATCACTTGAGTGAATGTAATATAGACACAGTGCTACAGGGTTGTTCTCTTTGACTCTAGAGCAGGTTTTTACTGTCTTGGTTTTTTTTAGGGTCAGATTTTTTTTTTTTTTCTTCCTTGATCTAATACAGAGAACAAAGATTTGAGTGGCCTTATGCTGTAAAGGTCCTACCCTCAGCATATCGCATGCTCTCATTAAGAACAGATAAAGAGACTCTGATTCCTTCAGAGTCTGGAAAAAGCTCTGATTTAATAATCCTTATGTTGTGGGGGAAGGATTATGCCATCTGAAGAGATAACTTTGTCTATTGTCTATTGCTCCCTTTTCATACTTGAGCAAGGTAGATGTATTTTTTTTTAATGTATGAATACATTCATTTTAAAATAAGTTTAATAAGAATACTTTGTTTTATCTTCTTAGATAATTTGTGGGCCTGTAGCAATAAAATAATCATAGCTAAAACTTAGATAGTTCTTATAGGAGACCATACAAACAGGAGAGAAAAAATAATGTATTTAAAATAAGTTTCTGTAAGTTTGTTAAGAAAAGATAAGCATGTTTGGAGTACTCATTGCTATATGAAGTAGTCTGTATAAGAATGTTATGGCAAAATGGACAAGACTACACTGGTTTCAAGCTTCTGTCGAAGCAGGAGAATTCTGTGCTTTGGCTAAGTCTAGCATACAGTGCCATGTCTCCTGGTTGCAATTTGCTTCCTGGCCAATTTCTGACCGTTTTTTTCCTACATCTATAGTTTTGCATCCTGTTACACAGAAGCAGCTGAGTAACTCTACTGACTCTACTGAGTAACTGACACATTACTGGAAAGCTCTTATTTTTTTCTCTGTTGAAGTTCTTTAGCAAAATTCTGCTGACAGAATTATTGACTTGATCTTTTTTTCTTGAAAGTAAGTTTGATCTTGATCTTTTTCATTTACCTATTACATTTTCATGTCATAAGCATCTATACAAAGCAAACCAACCAAGCCCAAACTATAAAATATCCCCCCTACATTGATATTCACAGACTTTTTTTTTTTTTTTGAAAACTCTTATAATAACCAAGTCAATCAGCTTTTTGCTAAAAAGCGCTGAAGTTTGCTTAAATCAACCTAACAGATGTCCTCAGTGGTATTTCATGATTGGTGTCTCCGTGAGGTTGGCAGAGATTTTGGTCAGATAGGCAATGTTTTTGCTAGGTGCTGTTGCTTAAATTAGCATAAGTTAAAATTTAGTGGTCTTCTCTAGTGAGTTTCTCTTTATCCTACTGTCTCAAAAACTTTCCTAAGTAATGAGACAAACTAAACTGAAAATTCATGTATAAATTTATATCTAGAAAGTTATAAAATGAAAAATTTGACTAAACCAGAGTGCTATTTTGACAGCTGTGATTCAGTCTTCACTTTGAGGTGTGAAAGTAAAGCATGACTCAGCAGTGGATTTTGTAATAGCAGAATTAATGTTGTCCTATATAAAGTTGAAATGTAGGTCAAATTCTTGTTTACTCATTCTTTAAAAACTTTTCTTCTTGCTTGAAAATGGTAGTGCTTATGTTGAAGTACTCGGCTTAAATAACTCTGTAAGAGAGCTGCAGTCCCTCTAGCTTTAGTAGAATGAAGAATGACTTCATTTGCATTTGGAGCAGCAGAAGAAGAATCCTTCCATTACTTAGCCAACAGTCTAAAACTCAGTTTATGGATTTTGTACTCCCCCAGCCCCTGCTGTTCAACTTATGTTCAGTTTTATGCTGAAGACGGCAGAAGGTAAACTTGTGGAGTTTATGATACTGCTCTTTCTAGGAAGTCTGTTGGTGTAATTAAGTCACAGTAGAAGCCTCGAGAGCAGGATAGTCTGTTGGGTGTATCTGTTTCCCCTGGCACAGAGTGGGAAAGCTGCTCTGCTTTACCTTCTGACTCCAGTTAATGAGATCTGCTAATGCACAGGAGTTGCATAAATCTTCCCCTATCGTAGTACTGAAGCTTAGAGTTACTCAGCTGGGAAATCCTGTATTCCCATGCAAGCCAACACATCTTGCTACCTTATTCTTCTCAAGTATCTGTCTTTTATTAAAAAAAAAGGATTGTTTCTTCTTATGCTTATATATATATATATATATATATATATATATATATGCACATTTTTTTGCTGTCTGAATTGTTTCATTATTGGCTTTTCTTCTTTTTGGTGATGGTGGGCTAGAGACGCTGGATTTGCTAGACATGAACAGATAAATCCGATCAAGTGTCTGGGTTAGAGCACAGCTGGGACCAGCAATTAGTCTGGGAGCACTGGCAGGACTGGAAAGGGCAATGTTAAAGTTACCACGGCTGGAATCAAAAAGGACTGTCAAGTGTACTTGTACATCCCTTCAAGTATTTTTCCTTGTTTGTATGTTACAAAGTGCATGTTATTTTCTTCAAAAAGAAGTATTTCTTGAAGCAGGGATGTTTATTTTTAGTATTTTTTAGTGTATATGACTCTTTGTTTCTTAAATAATTCCTTTATTATTTGGGAAATGGTGATTTCTTGGCGACTAGTTATTTAAATGTTGAGGAAGAGCTGTGTTTTATACTGGGTGTCTATCAGTTATTTAATGGTTGCTGTGATGCATTTGAATAAAATGAGGAGCTGTGCAGAAGGCAGGTTGCCAGCTACATAAAATTGAAAACTGGAACTGCAAATGGGTTACAGTAGGCAAAACGAACAACGAATGTCACAATTTCTGATCATTCAAGTTAAAATTATCCTTTTTTGAAGTGTTTTTTGAAGGTTACAAAAGATCAGCCCTTTAAAATGGATTTGGGTGATCCATTCAAAACTTAGTATTCAGATGAACAAATTTATTGTATATTTACAGAATTTTTGCAGAAAGATACTGATCCTGCATTACCATCATCAATGTCACAAATACTTCTTTCAAATGTGGTTGTGAGGAGAATTTTTATTATTTAATGCTTTTCACCATATTTGACTATTCCTACACTGCAATACGCTTTCATTTTTACCAGTTTCTCTATAGCACAGGCAACCAAAGTACATTTTATAGGATGGCCATGTTCTGTGCCCCAGCCCTGGGAGTAACTGTACAGCCTCGCTCTTTAGGAATAGATGTGGTTGTGCTTTGAGCAGGATGGGAGTGGGAGTGGTTGTTTTGTTTTTTTTTTTTTTTCTTTTTTTTCCTTGCAAATGCACGAGTGAAAATACGCTTCTTCCATCAAGTAAAGATCAAAGGGTTGATTCTGAAACCAGGTTCCTGTAATTCAGGATCATGAGGAACATGGGCATTAGGAACACAGGGTTTACCCTTTTTGTGATGGCTCTGATTACTTTGTAAGTGCAACTTTTTTTCTTGTTTGCATTTTTAAAAAATTTCTTCTATTTAGAAATTATGAAATAAGAAATATTTTTCTTAACCTCATCTCAGTTTAAGGAAACTGATTACATTATGTAATTTTTCAAGTATTTTTGCATCTATGCTTCACCAGTACAAAATGCAGGAACTAAAGACAGTCTCATAGACAGAAAAATGTTTGTCTCATTGATACATCATGTGATATTCTAATTTTTTTTTCTTCTTTAACAGGTATCTTTCAGATGAAGGAATTGAAGCTTGCTTAAGTTCATCTGAAAAAGTTAATACAAATGATATTATCCTAATTGCCCTTAATGTAAGTTATGGTAGTGAAAATGTTTTTTCTGAGAAGTCATGTTAAATATAATAGATCTAATGGCTCAAGTATAGGTTTGTGTGTTGTCTAATTAAATGTACTATTGTCTGTGTGATTTATGGAAAGGATGGAGTACTTACCTCTCTCCTTGCCTGTATGAATTGCGAATTTTACTTGGAAAGAATATCTATTCCAAACTGCAAAACCCATAGGAGAAAAAATGAACAGATTTTAGCAGTAGGAAAATATTTTTTTGTTTATGAAATGTAAAACTAAAGTCAAACTACAAGCAGTAATACAACCAGAAGTGCTATGTAATGATACGAGTATGAAATTTTTGTACAAGTTTGTTGGGATGAATAAAACACCCTTACTTTGAGTTCTGGATGTGATACTCCCTAAAGCACATTCAGACTACATATCCAGTCTTGTATACATATTTATGTAACTAAAACCTGTTTTTTGTCTTTACTGTATAAATCTAGATTAGTAGTCATAATTTTGGCAAAAAAATTAAAAAGGAATATACAAAATAGAGCAACATCTTTGAAGTAATATACCATAATATTTTTAAGCATTTGAGAAAAATGTGCATGTGAATCCCTGTTTTTTAGAATTCTGATATATACATTGTTGGTAAACATTAATAAGTCTGCTGCCTTTCTTAATTAATGTATTTGTTATTTTAACATAATTTATCAAATCCATACTCAGATGTTTTATATGGTTTAGTATAAAATTTGTAATAACTATATGTAGTTTCAAGGGGGAAAATAATTCAATAAAGTGCTTAAGAGAAAAGTATTCTTCCTTGGTGAAATTTAAAATAATAAAATAATGGAATTATGTGAGAGTTGTTGGGGATTATTTTGTCTACCTTCAAGATTCAGCCACTAGATTATTTTTAGATAATACTCTGAAAGTGTCACTTCTGCTACTTTCACTTACTCTTTAAAGCATGTGTTCAGTCACTCATGTATGCAGGCACCAGTTCATGTAAGGAATATGAAAAGAATTAAAGGAAAATTATAATGCAAAGATGCAAAGAATGTAATACAAAACATGCAGAAGGCAGACGTTTGATTTCTGGACCAGAGCAGTATGCCCATGTACTTGAGAATGTATTGCTGCTTTATACAAAACCCAGATAAAATACTTGTGAGTTGCTGGGTGTTGCCCTGCATATAATCATCTGCTGCAACAGGTACTGATGTGATCATTTGTGCCTGTGTTGTTATTTTAGGTTTGTTTGTTAGATAATAAAAAGAAATCAGAAATGTTGCACAAGTACTCCCAAGCCAGAATTAATGGCCTATCACTTTTTATCATTAAGTCAGTTGTTTGTGTGCCCAGAAGATTAACTCATCTGTTGAGTAAATAGAGAGTAGCAGTGTGTCTATAAAGGCAGGATAACAGTGAGTTTATATGCCACTTCTTTCAAATTCTTCCTTGACTGCTAGAGGCATGTTTCAGGTAGAAGAAATCAAGAAGTCAGCTGACCTTTTTTACCTTTTTTAGGTGTGTGTGTGTGAGTTGCTTAAATAAGTATGAAGTAGACATCAGTGTATCTTCAGTTGTTCATTAAAAAAAACAACTGCTTTTATTTTGTCCAAGAACTTAAAAAGAATTTGTAAAAGTTGTGTCCCCTTCCACTGCTCTGATTGCAAAGGTTTAGGCAAGGGCAAGTCCTGCCTGAGCAACCCAGTGACTTTCTCTGATTCGATGACTGCATCAGTGGGCAAAGGAGGGGCTACAGATGTCACTTATCTGGTCCTCTCTAAAGCTTTTGACACAGTCCCTGAGAATAACCTTCTTTCTCAGCTGGAGAAAGATTGATTGAATTAATGGATTGTTAGAAGTATAAGAAAGTAGTTGGACAGTCCCATCCAGAGGGTAGTGGTCAGTGGCTCAGAGTCCCAATGGACATCAGTGATGAGTGGTATCCCTCAGAGATCTGTATGGGGACCAGTGTCACTGAAAATCTTCATTAATGACAGAGATGAAGGGATCGAGGGCACCCTCAGCAAATTTGCAGATGACACCAAGCTGAGCAGTGAAGTTGACACACCTATAGGACAGTCTGCCATCCAGAGGGACCTGGACAAGTTGAAATGTGGGCCCATGGGAATCTCATGAGGTTTAACAAGACCAAGCGCAAGGTGGTACAACTGAGTCAGGGCCAGCCCCAGTATCGACACAGGCTGGAGATGAACAGCTGGAGCACAGCCCTGCTGAGAAGGACTTGGGGGTGCTGCTGGATGAGGGACTGGACATGACCCAGCTCTGTGCACTCAGCCCAGAAAGCCAAACATGTCCTGGGCTGCATCCAAAGCAGCGTGGGCAGCAGGGCCAGGGAGGAGATTCTACTCCTCTGCTCCCCTCTGGTGAGACCCCACCTGCACCAAGCTCTGGGGTCCCCAGTGCAGGAAGGACATGGACCTGTGGGAGCAAGTCCAGAGGAGGGGACACCAAGATGATCAGAGAGATGGGGCAGCTCTCTTGTGAAGAAAAGCTGGGAGAATTGGGATGGTTCAGCCTGGAAAAGAGAAGGTTTAGGGGTGACCTAATTGTGGCCTTCTGGTGCCTGAAGGAAGCTTATGAGAAAGATGGAGAAAGAGACTTTTTAGAAGGACACGTAGTGAAAAGACAAGGGGTAATGGCTTCATTCTGAGAGTAGGTTTAGGCTAGATATTAGGAGGAAATTCTTTACTGTGTGGGTAGTGAGGCACTGAAACAGATGACTCAGAGAAGTCATGGATGCCTCATCCCTGGAAATGTTTAGGAGTGGGTTGGATGGGCTCTTGAGCAATAAGGTCTTAGTGGAAAGTGTATCCTGCCCATAGGAGGTGAGTTGGAACCAGATGTTCTTTAAAGTCTCTTTCAACCCAAAACATTTTATGATGATTCTGTGATACAGATATGGGACACACAGGAACAGTTCATAGGAGCCTGTGTGCTATTCAGGGGCACACAACTGACAGATGAGTTTCCTCAGATGTGCTCAGATTGAAAAACTGAATGTGCTTCCTCATCATTACCTGGCTATCTTGTGCAACAGAGAGAAGATTGGGCATTTATTCCCTCTACAGATATTCAGTAAATATGCGAAAAGTGCATTCTTACGGTTTTTTTTCATTTGTAACGTACCAGTGTTTTTCACTGAAAACCGGAATAAATCAATTGTTTATATTATTTCAGATACTAAAATACAATGCTGCTCAGTTCTAGATCAGGGTGCCAGAAGAGTAGGCCATTGACATATATTAACAGCAAAATATTGTTCAGGTCCCTGTAGTAATTACATTTAGCACATTTTCTTTTGAAAAAGTTGTTTATGATCATCATAAATAAGGATTTGTGCATGTAAAAAGACACAAACTAAATATACTTTTCTCTAAGTGCCAGATGAAGAACAAGGATCTCACAGTTATGTTTAACCATTAAACATTGCATTTTGTCTATTTAAGATTTTGTCTATTTAAGAGCATTTTAATCAATACTGAAAGTGTACTTAAAGCAAGAATATATTTTAGAAAGCAAAAGGATTTCTTTTATAAACTCTTGAGTTGTTGAATTTTTTATCACACACAGGAGTGGATTTCTGTAATAAATAGTTGTCATTATGGGGAAAACGCCATTTTTCCTATTTTTTTAAGTGCATATTTTAAGTTAATATTTTCTTGTCTTCTGTAATCATTTCAGACAGATTTAAGAACGATCGGCAAGAAATTCCTCCCCAGTGACATCAATGGTGGAAAAGTGGAAAAGGTAGACGATGTTTTTACTTCACATTTCTGTGTTCTATGATTTCTGTGATGACAGCCTTCCATGGCACATTAGTCTGGTTTTGTCATTACTTCACATACAAAACCCCCCGATGTTTGAATATATTATAGTGTAAATATATGAACGTATGCTCCATAAAAGAGGACGTTTTGGGTTTTATTTCACAACTTTGAAATGCTTAAATAAAAATCTGAACAATCCTGGCAACTTCATTTGTTGCTGAAAAGTCATTTAACTTGTTTGGTCTTGACATTGTATCAGAATTTCATTTTTCCCCCTCATTATCCTGAGAGGGCAACAAAGCAGGTCAGAAATAAATCAAAGTAGCTGTTTGATTATGATATACAGAGTGATACAATTTAATGCTGTGTCACTTGCCTTCTGACATCCATGGCTATCACTATGTACTTTATGGCTGTTTATCCCACAGGTTTTGTGGATAAAACATGTTAGATGGTGTAACACTTCAGGTGCTAGAGAAGAGTACTATACTTGAAACTTCAGTGTGCTGGATTTTAATGCATATAGAGTGTTCCGGTGAAAATGAAGTTCATACCCTTTCTGGTTTGTTCCTTACATGTGATTCAGAGAGTGGATAAATGAAGGAATTTTATTTTAAACCTAGCAGTGGTTCTCACTTCAATCTTTATCACTTCAAATATTGACAGTCTATCACTGACGTGAAAATTCTGGGGAAGCATATTTCTTTACTGTTGAAATTCACATAATGGTAGATTCAGGTGGGTTTGTTTTAAGAAAGCGAGATTGATTGATGAGAGAGCCTGTTAACAGCTGTTTGGATTTGTTTATTCTGTTGTCTGAATGGAGTGGTCACTGCTGCAAGCTCCGACTTCTACAAGAGAAAAAGCACAAACATTGCCATTTATGCAAAGCACACTCAAGAGAGAGTCCATTGCAGGAGCATAGATTTTTGCTAGGCAGCAAAAATCTATTATGTAGGAAACTAACTTTATGGGAAGAGTTTTATTAACTTTATCTATATTTGTAGATCTTTAGAAAACTATTCTAAAAAAAACCAAACCAGACACTTGCAAACCATTTCCTGGAGGGTGATAGTCCTTCAGGTTTTGGAAAGAATTACACAGAGAAGAATCTGCTTGAGGAGGGCTCCTATTTATAATTTTAGCTCAAGCTATTAGATACTATGTTGAATCCTTGCTTTCTTAACTGTGATTTCCTTTTTTTTGAGTAACATAAAGCAAATCTGACTCCTTAATCAGTGCTGCTGTTTAGCGTTCAATGTCTACAAATACATTATGTTATAGAGCTATGTCTTTACAAAAAATAATATTTGCTTTATGAGAGAGGAACAACTTCTTAGTATAATCTCTCCATAGGAAGTAGTAGTTTGTTGTTCAGAAATCTTTCAGTCAAAAAGAGAAATTATGTGCTATGATTGTTCCTCTCAGTCAAGACTAACATCGGTATTATGTTTCTGTATCTTGAGAACCTATGATGTATTTCCATCTTGCATAGAAAATAACTTTATTTAAAAAATAACTTTTTATGTAACTATTTGCCTATTATAATAAGCAAATAGTTGCATAAAAGCTGGGAGAGTCCTAGTATGAAACATGAGTATTTGACCATTATAGATAGTTATCAACTTCAGTAATTAATACACAGAGCTGTCTCATTCACTCATTTAATATCTCTGTTTTGTATGGGTTTAAAATAAAATCAATATTACCAGCATTAACCACAAGATGGCCACATTTGCATAGGATTTGGGAAAACTGAATCTTCCCATTTCTACCTAGACTGTATACCATAATGATACCTTTAGTATTTTTGAAGGAATTAAAATGCAAAGAAGGCTATAAAGTTACAACATATAATTTAATAGCTGTTACATTTAAGGTGTTACTGGGGTTTTTTTGAAAATTGTCATTATAATAGAAACATTAACTGCAGAAAAAGCATTCAGAAAGGGTTTAAGTTGTGATCTCAGAGTTCCTTTCTGAATAACTGGCAAATTGATGGTAAGCAGCTGGAAACATAAGGAGCCAGCAATTTAATTCCTGGCATTTAATTCCTGGCAAGGGCTACTCATATGCGCTCCTGTTTTCTTATTTATTAGTTTCTCTTCTTTTTATATATACTTACCTACTGGTTAACTGCTCTCAGTTTGTGTACTTCTGGCTACCTATTCTGTTTCTTCAAGGTGTACTTTTTCATCTTTTCACTGTCATTTAGGAGCTAGAGATGAGATGAGCAGCCACAGGCTTTTTTTTTTTTTTTTTTTTTTTTTCCCCAGAGAAATTAAAATTACTTAGCTATTGCTGAAATGTGATAAATGGCTTGGGTGGTTGGTTTGGGCTTGGGTTTTTATTTTGATGGGTTTTGTTTTCCTGTTTGTTTGTTTTTTGGTTTGTGTGGGGTTTTTTGTTTGTTTAGGTATTTTTGGTTATTTTTTTTTTTTTTGTAGCATAGATTGTGGTGTAGTAGAATATCCATTTTTATGTAATCAATAGACAGGTGATGTCCTTTCAGTTTGTTATCTTTTGATTGGACCATGTTCAAAGAAGCTATGTTTGTAGTTGGTCTTTACAAAGCAGTTGTACTTGAAATTCCGTCTTGATCCAAACAGATAGTCTTCTAAGCTGTTTTTTTTGTTCTTTAGAAGACTTTGTCAGTGACATCTTATCTGGACTCCATACTATGTTTGAAGTGACAGTATCTGTGGTTTTGTTTGTTTGCCTCCTCAACTGTTTTCATTCACTTTTGTTGTATAATTGATGTATGAAGCATCACAACTGTTTCTCTGAAAAAGCCATTTTTATCATGCTTTAGAACATGGGCCACATGAGTGATAGAAATTCAACATGACTGCCTGATCAAATGACATTTTTCTTTGCCTGGAGGCATCTCTTGGTATGTCTAGATATTGCAGTGTGTTTGCTTAACAGTGCTAACAATTTTGTCTTTTCTGTTTGACTTATCTAGCTGGAAGGGCCATGTGTCCTGCAAATACAGAAAATTCGCAATGTTGCTGCACCAAAGGATAATGAAGAATCTCAGGCTGCTCCCAGAATGTTACGTTTACAGATGACTGATGGACACACAAGCTGCACAGCTATAGAATACAGTAGCATGTCAAAAATAAGGTGAACAGCTTTCTTTTACATGTTTTTCTTTGACACTTAAATGTCCTTGAAGTAATGGAAGTGTCCTTAGTAATTTATGCAAAAAGTTGCTTGACACAAGAGGCTTCCTTCTTGGTTTTGGATATAAAGGAGAAACTTAAATTCAGCATGTAAAGGTATATATGAATGTAATTTGCAGTTCTGTTTATGCTGAACTACATGATGGAAGAAAGTGGATTTTTGCAGCCATGTACTGAATTGTAGTTTCACAACACACAGCATTTTGGGTGTGTGTGTAAACTTGGGCCAAATTCCCAATTTTTAGTAGTAGCAGATCTTTTGCCTTGCGTTTGTAGCAGGAACGCCACAGGCTTAACACTCCTAAGCCAGTGCTACTAATGATGCTTAACCATGGGCAGGCCTTTAACTTGGATATTTCTTCAGTTAAAAGTGAAGGGTAAGAGAGCTGATTATTGCTGAACATGGGGATATTTGTGTGTTTGGTTATGGAGGTGCTAAATACGATTTCTGGTGTTTAGTCTGCACAGTCGTGGTGTGCTCTGCATTTTTCTATTTTGGATAACCTTGGTTTAAAAAAACCCCTTCTTCTGTCTTTCCCTGCTAGTTGCAACAGTTAGATGTAGATATATACTTGACTTTTGAATATCATCTTTTTAATGGTTCCTTCTGAGCAGGAGCCAGCTTGCAGTTTAGAGTGATGCTGTCAGAGCATTTAATGATATTTTAATTTTAGCTTGAGCCAGCAACTTGGAATATCATATTCCAATGCGAATATAAAGAGAGCAATAAAGGAAGGCAAACAGACTCCTGTGTAAGTAGATTCTAGATCACAAAATGTTTTAAGATGAACACCCAGTACAAGACATAATTTGAAAGCTTTTTGATAAAATATCAAAAAGTTAGAGAACTCATTGTTCTTTTTACGTAACATTTAAAGATTTCATTTGTGTTATATGTATTTGTTTCAGGTTTGACGTTGGGCTATTAAACTGCAATAATATGCTGTTTCAGTACATAGTGTTACTTTAAATTAAAATCACAATTTTCTTTTAAATTGTAGTTTTTTCATGACTATGGCTTTCATTTACCCCTTTCCCCTTACCTAATTTTTTTTTCTGTATTTCTTTCATGTCTGTTTCTTGATCTTATTTTCTTTGCCTTTATCAGAACAATCCAAAATTCCATTAACATTGCTAAGGTTAAGTGCCACTGGTACTATAACTGGCTGACACCACTATGAATTTTCCTCACCATGTGGTATGGGCCTGTGATTGCAACAGTAGCTTTAGCATATTTTGAAGAAGTTGTCTCTCAGTTGAAAGGTTTTAATTGTCTGTGTCATGTTTCTTACGAGAAGGAGCAGTTTCCAGATTGCACTGCTTGTCATATCTTTCAATTGCATGTTAGGAATACATGATGCCTTTATGCTTCTGCTCTTGCTTTTCCTAGGATAGATTCATGTGAGAAGAAGATGAGGTGTCTCCATGTGGGAGCTGATGACAGAAAATATTCACATGTTTTTAAATTATAGAGCAGTGAGAGAAGAAGCACTACGAGATGCGTTATATAATAAAGTACTGTCAAGTCCTAGCTCTTAGCAATGCGGAGAAAGGTTCCTTTCTAAGCACTCTGTGTCTCTACTAAGTTAAATGTCTAAAAAAAATATTAAATTATTAATTATTTAGAAATCCACGCTTAATTGTAAATATGAGAAACCTGCCTCAAAGTCAGTTGTCTAAGAATATCATCTGATAGTTGAAACAAATCGTATCCTTTGTTTGGTACTATGAAATTGGATATTAACCAAACAGACAATTTGCCAATATTCATCTCTGTTACAATCTACTTTGCAGTATGGCATTTTTGAGTAATGGGTGGGAAGTGTTCCAATAAAGCTATTGAGAAGTATTGTGCTTTTGATGCTAATTTTTTATTATGGCATATGAAAATGTTGGAGCTATAATAAGAGTAGGTTTTTTTGTGGCAGAATATGTATTTGAATTTTTTTATTTTTGTTTCTACCTCTAGCCTGAACACTCCACCTGGAACAAAAATTAAGCTTTCAGGAATTGTTGAAGTGAGAAATGGATTCTTGCTGTTGGATGACAGTAACACAGCAGTTCTTGGAGGTGAAGTGGAGCATCTTATAGAAAAGTGGGAATTACAAAGGGTGAGGTAACACCACTGGAAATGCTTGTCTTACAAGTTCCATATTAAGTTTTAAAATGTCAAGCTTATTCCGTTGACTGTGAACTTTTGTATAATAAGCTTTAAGAATTGTACTGTCCGAATAGTTTTAGGGCTGCAGCCAAATATATGCAAGTAGGTCTTATGTATAATGTTGCAAATTAAAAAAGTACAAGTGATCTTTGTGTGGGAATTGATTCCTTTCTGCATGGTTTGAAAACATTAATCAAACAAATTTATTTGGGTAAGTAGTCATGGGTGGTTGCTTTCTTAAACAATGTGTTTGGTACCAATATACTATGGAGTTCTGCCTTATACAGTTACTGTCTACAGACGGTTGTTGTTGGGTTGTTTTTTTTTTTTTTTTTTTTTTTTGAGGCAAAAATAATAGAATAAATGTACAGAAAGCATTGAAGTTGGTAACCTGTATTCCACATTTCATCAGTACTTGTAGATAAATTGCGGTTACAAAGTCAGTTTGGAGATTTAAAATTCTTCAACAAGGCATAAATATGTGTAAACTCCTTAATTTTGGTTTCTGTCCCAGTAGAACAAAAGTGGCTGCAGGAATATTTTTTCATACATTTTCTCACAAACATGTGGAAGTTCCTAGGGCAGGAGTTGTGACTCTACTACCATTAGTCCCAAATACTTGTCTGATTAACTATGGCTACTACAACCATACGCATCTCTGTATTTTTGCATTTACATCTCTGAAACAGAATAGCTGCTTATGAGCGTGGTGGTTAGTTCCATATGAGGTACTCCTTTTATTGTTGCTCCTGCTAAGTTGGGCTCAGTAATTTTTGTTAGAACTAGCCTTCTTTGGTGTTTGGTTGTGCTTAATAGATTTTGGCAAACAAGGCCAAAATTAATTTGAATTTTAGAGCTGTGTATTCTAGTAGATTCTGTTTGGCACCCTTAAACTTTTATAGCTGAAAATAAGAGTCATTAAAACACAAAAGCATTCCTGGTTTTAAATGAAGCCTTCAAAATAAGAAAGGTTCTGGGGTCAACAGCTGAAACATCCCTTTTATGATTTTTATTCTTACTTAGTATTAAGTCTTGTGAATTCTCTCTTCAGTTAATAAACACCGAGTTTTAAGGTAGATGGGGCAGAAGAGAGAACATAGAGCTAATACCTTCTTAAGAATGCCGTGCAATTCACAAGGCAAGAATAGAACTGGTTTGCTTTCTTGGTGATATTTTGGACAGTCTGTTTTCATATTTCTTCTACCTGGACTTCAACAGATAATTTTTGCTTTATAATTAATAATTGGTTTTCAAAATCAGTATCAAGAAGTAACTTGGAACAGACTCTCTTTACATAAATAAAAAAAGCAAAACATTTAATAGTTAAAGGCGTGCTGCTGACTGCAGCTTTCAGCAGTTGTTAGCCAGTTCTCTTGGCTGTAGCAATATGTTTAACAGAGTGGTAGCTGTCACTGATTTGCTCTGTTAAGATCCAGAAAGTTAACTATTGCCTGCTGCTATCCCCTCTATGCTCTGGTTCTCAAACTTTTGGAGTTTGCCAGAGTATTGTTTTCTTTTTCTTGTTGACCAGCTCACAACACATGAATGTGGCCATGTCAGGAAAGCTGTGGGTGACAAGGAATCAGGTTGGACAGGTGAACCATGACCACTGGAAATTGGAGTTCCAGTTCTATATCCAGACTGACAGCTAGACAGATAGGGCTCAAACGAATCTGTAGAAGCCAGATGCTACACAGTAGCAGTTTCCCTATGAACTTGGTGCTTCTATCCTGTTCAGAAAGGTTTGTAGAAGAGTACAGCTGACAAATAAGCATAATTGCTAAAATATCTGAGAGGTGATAAGGATATTGCCACTCCATGTCTAATCTTGCCATGGAAGCTTAAATAAAATGCTGAATTGTGTTTGCATGAAAAGACTAAAAATTTTATTTGTGTAACTATTTCAAATTACTTGTTTTGAAGCTAGTTTTTTTATTTTTTGATGGCAGTTTTATATTTTCTCTTCACTAGTAAGTCTGAGATGTGTTAATTTGGCTTCCCGTGTAGATGATGAAATAAAGGGGTTTTATATTTAGTGTAAAGTTAGTGTTATTAAGCCAAATAACATTATGAAACTTTAGAACAGAAGTTGTTTATCCTATCTTAAGGTATTGCCCTTGCACCTACTTGTCAGCTTCTAGTTGTTCAGTTCTATTACTGCTTTTTTCCATTCAGAACAGTATTTGAAATTGCTTTCAGGAGGAATCAAGTTTTAGTACTAAAAGACTCATATTACAATGTAGTATATGTGGAATGAATGCAGTATTATCACACTGCATGAAGAATAAATGTGCTCTTCCTTGTAGCATTAAATTTTATCATAAGGTAAATTCTTGCCTGGAAATTTCAGTGTCTCTATGTAAGTGACAGTAAATAAGTAAGGAAGGAGTAAATAAGGAGTAAACAAGACTGTTACTGTGAGATTTTTTTTCCCCTAAACTATTTGAAAATATAAGGTAAAATGTCATGGACATTTTTAGAAAAAAATACAGTTCCAAATAATTATTACTTTGTGGTGTTCCTCATGTTCTGATGGTCATTGGTGTTCCAAGCACGAAGGATCTGTATCTGTAAGATATTGCTGGTACCCTTCTTAAGGGGGAGGAGTACTTTGTATTGCTATTAAACAAAACACCAGACAATGTGTAAGTGAAGTCTGAAGCAAATCTGCTGAGATTATTGATGAGACTGTTTGCTAGGCTCTTAAATTTTTAACACATCCAGAAGTTAAGAACTCTAGTATACTTAAAGCTTTTTCTCTTTTGGTGAAGGTGAGGATAAATATTGAGATTACCTCATGGAAAAAGGGAGTAGTTTTATGTATCCTTCAAAAGACATCTATAAAGGAAAGTGAGGGTACAATAGTACATAATATCTAGCAATCTTATATTGTAAACCTTAGTTTCTTAAGAGATTCTGTGGGAAATATGTTTTTAGTGTCATGATGCAAATAGAGCAAAAAGGGTAAAAGAGGTACGCTAAATGTATTTATAAAAAAGTTAATGTAACTGATAGTTACTGGTGGGTTATGAGGAAATTTAAGTTAAAAAAGATTATGTATATTGCCGGTGTTTGCAAAGTGTGTTTGCTTTTTATTCGGTGTAATGTGAAATTTTGTTTCTAAAGCAGCAGCTCTCACTTCTCAGCAGAGGGTGCTCCCTGAGAAGACGGTATGAGGGCTTTTATTTACCATTAGATCATTAGAATTCTTTCATTATGGATAACAGTTTTATGCAATAAATTGTTATGATTCAAATTCAGGTAGGTAAATGTTGGTAAATAGGCAGTCAGTTTTAAGGGCTTTTTTGCCATTTGCCCAATTGCACATTTGAGCAGTAGATTGAAACAATCTTTTTTTTTTTGCTATGTGATTTCTTGATTCTGGTTTGGGAAAGAAAAAAAAGTAAATTCAACGTGCTCTTCCTTATTATAGGACATGAGGAATTAATCTGATGCTTGAGTTCTTGTCTAGTGTATAATTATTTTTTTTAATTATAAATTGATTCAATGTGGGAGTTCATTCCAAAGTTGCCTGTATTTCTCTATGTACAAGCAAACAAGCAAACAAATAGAAATGCTAGAATAAGTGCTAGGTTTATTGCACCTGGAGTGCCTGCTCTGGAGAAGTGAAGTGGCTTGGCCATGAAATCACCGTTGTGCTGTGCTTCAGTTAATAGTTACAGAGAAGTGTGAGCATGATGCAGTGATCAGCCCTTGGTAAGATCATATTTCTAAGGCAGCATTTTAAGTGTACTGATTGAAATTAAAGCAGAAGAATTTTATCATTTCTGCACTTCTAAGTGCTTTTTTTGAATAATTTATTGAATACTTTATCAGTATTTTTTGCTCCAAGGCATGAGGAAAAGGATTATTCTTTTTTTTCAACCTTGAAAGGAATTAATAACTATAAATGATTTAGAAAACAGTCTTCAGCTCCTGAATAAAAGTAGTTAACTTGAAAGGAGTGGACCAAAAGTTTTAATTTGGGTGTGTATTAGCTAAATTAATCTATTAACTTCATTTAATAAATTCTCTGATCACATAGTGGCTTAAACCTTATTCGTGTTTTTTACTCCATTTATCACATGATGGATTTAAATCAATTCTACATCAGGGTAATAAATATATAGGTAAATGTCATATTTACCCTAAGTAATTAAGGCTGTCTCTGAAAACAGAGAGTGTATGTAGTCATGTATGAATGTCCACTGGGCGAAAAGGACAATAAGAAATGAAGATGATAAAAGAGATAGATTATAGGAAATTAAATTTTGGTGCATTTTAACAGCAGTAAGGACCTGGTTTTTTTTTTCCCCCTAGTAGCACAGCATTTTGTTCCTAGCAGTGAGAGATCCTCTCCAAAAAGGAGATTATTTTTAGGGAGACATCACTGTCTGAGCACTTATACAGCCTTGGCATACAGAATTGCTGTATCAGGGGATACAATTTTAATTAATCCTTTCTCTGTTTGCTTATGCATGGGATCATGAATTTCACAGGGCGGTTGAGGGTGGAGGTCATCTGGCTCAGTCAAGGCCGCCTAGAGCCAATTGTCCAGGCCAGTGTCCTGGCAGTTTTTGACTGTCTCTAAGGATGGGGACTCCCCATCCTCGCTGTGTCAGTCACCGTCACAATCAAAAAAGTGTTTTGTCCTGGAGGGAATCTCCTGTGTTTCAGTTTCTGCCTACTGTCTCTGTCATCTTACTGAGCACCAGTGAAAAGAGCCTGTCTTCATTGTGAGATTGATAAGGTCCCCCTGATAAGGTCTTCCATTCTCTAGGCTGAATTGGTCCAATCCCTTTTTAAAGGTGCTGGGTGCCTTTAAAATCTCTACTGGCAGCAAGTTGATTGAACGTTGTATGAAGAAACATCTGCTGCCTATTTGTGTGCTGCTTTGTTCTATTAGTGTAGATTTTGGTACGTAACTGAATTTTCTACATTTTCTCTATGTATTAGTAATTATGCAAAATTCCATAGTTTACTTTGTTTCTCTGCCTCTCCTCCAACCCTTTGCTTAACTTAGGTCACCCAAGATTTGAAAATAATAATTTATTTTCTGCTTAAAATATCCATCTTCAAGTTTCATATACTTTCTGAAATAGAGATATTTATCATATAATCTGTTTTCTGTTTGCAATTTATTAATTACCAATTTTCTTTTACAGAGTTTGGCAAAACACAATAGGAGTAACATTGGAACAGAAGGTGGCCCTCCTCCTTTTGTACCTTTTGGGCAGGTATAGTGTACTTCTCTTTGTCACTTCATAAAAGTACCTGTATTATGATGTCTAGGTACCTTGTTCCTTTTAGGTAAAGGCAGTCAAGACACCTTAGATCTTGATAACTTGGATAAAAAATGTGCCTGTTAAAAAACCCCCAAAACTGTGTTAATACTGTCTCTTTGTTGTGTCAGTTTCCAGTAACATTTTTCCTCTCAGTTTCAAACTTAACTTTATTTAGTGTGTGAAGTCTTTGATTTTGCTGGTCAGGTCATGTAGGTACTAATGCAGTCGCTTCTGAAATGGCAAAGAATTTGGCAAGGATCAGCAAATTTCCAAGAACCATTGTGATTACATCACAATGTCTTAGCTACATGATCATATTCTTTATTTGGGGGTCTGCTACTCTAACAAAATAAAACTTGGGTGCATCTTTTTTCAAATGAGAGAAGGCAGCAGAGGTAATTAAAATTTTCTTTTGCATTTTCAGAAATGTGCATCTTACGTGCAAGTGGATAGCAGAGACCTTGATCGCAGAAAGACTCTGCAAATGACAAATACTGTAAAAACTGTTGCGGACAATGATGAATTTGAAAAGCAGAGAACAGCTGCAATTGCAGAAGTGGCAAAGAGCAAAGAGGTTAGAATGAATGTGTTGCGGCATTTTACTTACTGTGATTGATCTTTTCTTGTTAAGTATTTCGTGAATGACAAATGCTTTCTGATATTTGCCTGCTTATAATTCTACTCCTGTATCTTTAAAAAGGTGAATCAGAGTCCTTTTGAATTGATGGCTATATTCTTATTTTAATAAAGCTAATAAATTTATAATAATGTTTTACTGTAGATTTGATTTTGCTACCACTACTAAAAAATGCAGAGTTTACAGTTTTGCTAATAAGATTTAATTAATAAATGCAGGTTATCAATTTTCATCTGCTCTTTTTAATTCTCAAAACCTCCATGATTCCCTGAACTCAGTCTGAAAAAAAATAGCTAGGAAATTTTGTTCTAATCTGTCAGGTTTTTATGTTCTCCTTTGGTCTTCTTTTTAGTTTATTTCTCAAATTGCTTAGCAAGTTGTAATAGTTAGAATAATATACCCTTTTTACAGCCTCATTCAGGCACAGGGGAAAAAATTGCTAACTAATAAATAAATATTCTTCTGTGTATGTGTAAATTAGCGCTTTATTTATTGACCTGGAGCATAATCAAAAAGACCCCCAAAAAACTGCTGCAACAAAAGTACTGCACTTTTTCTACTAGCTAAATATTGAGGCTTATTTTCATTATTTCTGTTTGCTGAAATGTTATTTTGTGCTTATCTAAAGACCAAGACATTTGGAGGAGGTGGTGGTTGTAGCAGAAGCAATCTCAGTGTGAGTGCTGGAGGGAACCGAAACAGGGAACTGTTCCAGAAAGAGAAGATAGCAAAACCAGAGGGGAAGAATGAAGGTGTCTACCGAGAACTGGTAAGATGGAGGACTTCAGTGGAGTCTTAAATGGGTAATATTAAAAACAAACGCCCAGATATAACAAGAATAAAATCAAAATACCTTGAGGCATTATGACTTCCCTTTCAATTAATTTTGAGGTCTGCTTAGAATACTTATGGTGCATTTGTCCCTTACTGAGATAGTTATGAGTTTCACTGTGATTGTGGACTAAACATTTATTCAGTAAAATTTAAATATGTATCTTAGAGGTTAGATTCCATTAGGCTTGGGGTTTTGTAGGCTCTTGATATTGCTACTTTTGAATACATAGACAGAGTGTTATATTCATGGGGTTCCAGTTAAGAATGTTTAGATTGCAGCTGTTGAAGTAGATGTGTAACTGGTATGATTTTGGTGAGGGTGCAACATTATTTTCTGTACTTTATGCTTTGCGATTTCTGTTTTGACTTTTTATCATCATGCTCTATATATAGTTTGGACTAACGGAGCCTGCATTTCTACAGAAGTAAATTGTTTGCATTTCTTTGCTTTCTTCTGTAAAGCCTCTAGCCAGTTAAATTTTCTCCATATTTTAAGAAGTAACTGGGTTTTGCATTGTCTGCAAGTTGTGAAAGGCTTCAAACTGGAAGAGATGGCTAGTTTTGCTACCCATATTATTTTGAGATATTTCTTTTAGTTTTCCTATAGACTAGGAGAATTTGTGCTTGAAAGCCTGTAATAGTAGAACTGAAAACAAATGGATTTAAAACCATACTACTAATAAAAAAATCCCTTGATTAGCTGGTGCCTTCGAGATTGTATGCAAAGATTTTATATAAAACTTAAATATTTATAATAAATTAAACAAGAAATATTGTTTCAATTAAAACTTAAATAAAATTAATGTAAAAGCTGGTGGGTTTATAGAGTACTGTATTTATTGCTTTTGTGTGTACCTTTTATTTCAGGTTGATGAAAAGGCTCTAAAACACATAACAGAGATGGGTTTTAGCAAAGAAGCAGCAAGACAGGCTCTTATGGATAACAGTAACAGCCTAGAGGCAGCATTAAACTTCCTTCTGAACAGCAGTAAACAGAAACCCGTTCAGGGACCACCACCTAGAGGTAAAGCTTGCAAGGAGGTGCTTTAAAACGGTTTACAGGCCAGAGGATTTGTGTATGGTGGATTACTAATGTGGTTATAGAAGGGCATATTTGCATGGTTTTTTTCCTGCAAGTTACAATGTATTGCAAGCCTGAAAACAAATCCCTAAGAAAGGCTTCTGTGTTTTATATTCTTGTCAAAATTTTTGAATTGGAAGTCAGATATTTAATTAGCTTTAGATGGGAAATGTGTATCCTAGAATCACAGAAGTACATGGAAGGGACATTAAAGATAATTTTGTTCCACCTCCCCCACACCCACCTCCCAGACAGAGAGACCACCCACTAGACCAGGTTGCTCAGGGCCCCATCTAACCTGGTCTTGAACACTTTCAAGGATGAAGCATCCACAGCTTCTATGGACAACCTGTTCCAGTGCCTCATCACCCTCATAGTAAAGAATTTCTTCTTCACATCTAATCTAAATCTCTCCAGTTTTTAGTTTAAATTTGTTCTTTTGTTCTCCCTTGTCCTATCACTGCCTTTCTGTGACAGAATCTTTTGAAGACAGAAAATGTGAACATTTTGTAAATCAAATGAAAGCATGTGTGCACCTTTTTTTTTTTTTTTTTTTTTTTTTTTTACTGCCCATTCACATAAAAGCCTTTAATGCTTACAGGTAAGGGGAAGGGCCGAGGCCGAATAAGACCTGAAGATGATGAAGAGCTAGGAAATGCCAGACCATCTGCACCAAGCACACTGTTTGATTTCTTGGAGTCCAAAATGGGTACTCTAACAGTAGAGGGTGAGTTACTGAAATTAATGTATCTGGAACAAATGTAGGATAGTGTAGGTAGAATTTCTTTTCCTAACTCTGTCATCTAAAAGTTGATTCCTGGAACTTCCTCCACAGTCAGTCATTAAAAAAAAAAGAGTTCTTGGAGAATTATTCCTCTCAAAATAAGTTGCTCTGTGGTTAGATGTCTAAAAGTCACTAAATTGAAATAAGATGACATAAATCACAGTTTGTTAATCTGATTGGATTCTTCCCGAATCATGAGCCTTCATTTATGATATTGTAAGTCTTCACTGTATTTATCAAAAATCTAAATATTCAAAGAAAATAACTTTTAAATACACCATCATTCTGCATTAGCTGATATGATTTTGTAAACTGCTCAGGTAATGAATATAACCATATTTTCAGAAAACAAATATAGGGAATGATGTTTGAGATATTTCTTGGCAACTCATTTTACTTACCAAAGATGCATTAGATTTTTTACAGTGAAGAGAAATGGTAGCAGTGGTAGTATTTTTGGCATACACTGCAAACATTGATTTTTCTTTGGATGTATTTTGTACTTATATAGAGATATTACAGAAGACTTTTCTGTTTGACTGAAAGATATTTAAAGGAAAAAAAAAAGAAATAATCCCTGTGGGTTATATAAATTTCTTATTGTCAGTGACTTTGTAATAAGTAGGTAATAGTAGTTTATCAAGACTCATGAAATGAGTGAATTGCTTGTTTGAAATTATACTACTGATTGCTTAGGGGGATTTACATGATCCTTTGGATTTAGTACATGTATGTAGACAACAAAGCATAGTGCTTTTTGAGTAAAGAAATACATATATTTGGTACATTTACTTCAGTTGATAATCTTCAATGTTGCTTTTATGAGTTTTTTTCCTCTTAAATAATAATAAAAATATTCCATAAATGTCATAAGAGGAAAAACATAATTCTATTAAAGGTTTTATACTCCTTCAGTTACCAAAGGTTCTGGCATATTTCCTAGCATGACACACAGGGTTTTTGCTTTTATGTTTTTTTTATCACTATGTTGGTTCTTTTCACTTTTTCGGAGTAGTCAATATGTAATCCAGTGTACTATTACTGAACCATACTTTCCTGAAAAAAAACCAAACCAAACTTGTTAGCATTTTTGAAGAGTTCAGAAAGCGTTCTGATTATTTTGTGAAATTCTTTCCAATCTTTCTCCTGTTTATTTTTTTTTTCTTCGAAAAATAAATGTTGTATTTTGTAAGGCTTTGAAGTGGTTGCTTAGTTTTGTGTTCTTAGCTTTTATTTTCCTTCTTGAATGTGTATAGCCCATAAGATTGCATCTCTGTTTCTATGCCAGGTTTTACTTTTGCTTGCAGAGCCTTTTAAATGGATATTTCAAGGAATACGTAGGCATATGTATTTTTTACTTTCAAAAGTGATTTTTTCCTTGCCAAATTTGAGAAAAACACTGCAGTCTGTTGAATTCAAACACATAATTAAAATCATATATTGAAAGTTAATTTTCTGCCATTTTATTGCCTCTGTCTTAGAAAATCATTTCAGTTAAATTCTTAACTATTACTTTTCTGAGGTTCCATTCAAACTGAGATGACAGGAGTTTTGAAAGTATTTGCTGAATGATCTATCTGCAGTAACCATACTTAACGCTGTGAACTCTTCAGTCATGAAGTCTGCATCCAAATGTCTGCAGAAAACAGGATATATATATATTAATAGTACCTCTTAAATTTAATTTGATCCTGTCATCTGTGAGCAGTAGAGACAGGTAGTTTCCCTTAGAATTAGAAAAGTATTTGTCAGAAATGAAAGGCACGTTGGACAAACTGATCAATAGAACTCAAATATGTAATGTTACAAGCCAAGAATGTCTCTTCATTGATTTTCCTGCACAGTAATACACTAAGGAGCACCCAGGCTGGCAGGTTTTTCTCCATTTATAGTCACCAAACACTGTGCTATAATACATATAAAAGAAGATAGATTGTTCTGCAGTATTTCTGGTACCTTGCTGTCCTGTATGGTCTCTAAAATCTCGCATTGTTTTTTAGGTATTCAGAAAGAAAGGTTTGTATAGGGAGAGTGGTTTTTGAATAAACGAGCACACCCCTACTGTTATATGTTTGTATATGACCAAACAGATAATTACCTGGAATGGCCATATTTATCATTATTGCAAGCATTAAAGTCCTGTACATTTCAGACAGAGTGTAATTCCTTCTAAATAACTCAGAGTTTATGTAAAATCCAAAAAAAGGCAATTTTGCTGAACTGAGCTAAATATTTTTTAATCCCGTACTACGCCGAGTTTTCTGCAAAATCTTATGTGATCTGGGGAGAGAAAATGTCTGAAACAAAGAATTGTTTCTCTTTTCAAGTGTGCAGAGGATTGATTTGCTTTGTGCAAATCAATCCTTGTTTTTCTTATCTACTGGTCCTAGTTGCACCTGAAACCTCAGGAGTGGGGAGAATTTCTTAATTCACTTCTGGCTGCGTGGTTCTATTGCTGAACAGGAACTGCAGAACTGTTGTCAAATTTTTTCTTTGATTTGGTATGTTTTCATACTTGTATTTAGACCAAGTAGAAAAACATTTATGAATTGAAATACCTTAGTATTTTTTAGGAGGTACTTATATTCCTTTTAAAAGTTAAGACAGCACATTATGTTTCTTCTGGTTTGCTGTTTGTTTCTTTTAAAGTACATATTAGTTATTAAAAAGCATGTTAGTATAATGCTCCATAAGTAATACCCTGTGATGGGTTTTTTAATGTTTTATCTCCTTTTTTCAGTTAAGGAAGTACTGTTTTAAGTAATTACAACTATCAAAAGTATTAAATACCTGCTTCCATGATCTGTCATCTCTTTAATTTTAAAACACAGCATACTTTAAACATACTTTATTTAAATGAAATGCAAAGAATTAAAACAATCATATCTTTAGCTTTAAACTGCATGTTTATTTATTTTTTTATTTATTTACTACTGTGAATGGTTGGTGGCACCTACAAAAGTACTTCTGTGTTGAAATTAAGTAGTTTGAATTTTGGCAAGAGAAACCTCCTGACTGCAAGCGATAACACAAATAGTAGACAAAATTGCTTTCAATTAGCTGCCTGTGCTCCCATTTATTTCATTTCTGCTACTGAACACAAAAGATTTTTCCAATAATCTCCTTATTGTTTTCTTTTGTTACGAGGAACAGCTTACCTATCTTTGCCAGCTTAAATAAGTAAACACAAGGATTATCAGGGAGAATGATACCAAGAGCTCTGGCTATAGTATTAAGGAATAATGAACATTATTCTTTATCTCGTCCCAAATAAATGAAAAGCTTGAAATAAATTGGTAATGCAATACAATGTAATTAAAAATACTTGTTTCATTTTGTAGTCACACAATTTATTCGAATATCTGAGAGCAAGGGGACTTGGAAGGAGGAAAAAAAGTCTGACTTTTTTGAGTTAAAATAAATTTGTTACATTTGAAATCTGCCATGCAGTAACCATATTTTCAACAAGCACGGAATGCTACTGACAAGAGATCCAAATTGAATAGTAGTCATATTTCTTACTCAGCCTTATTTCTAAAAATTGAACTTCAGTCAGAGCTAACTGTGACTATCAAGAAAATCAGTTATATTTGTTGTACTGGTATATTGGCATTGATAATATATGTTACAAGGCTTGTACTTTTATTTTGTCTTTAAATGTAAAAGAGACAACTATTGTAAATTTTATAAATTTTAAAGAATAATAAAAAATTATCAGTTTTTGTTCGAGTCCTTTAATCCAGTTAGTTAAAGTTTGTAGTGAATACAACACAGAATGTTTTGGATTCTTTCGTCCACTTCCTTATTATCATTCTTCTCAGCTTGTATTTGTTTTGTTTCAACAGAAACATGCACTCAGGTCCCTGTTCCTTAGTGTTGCTACATTTTAGAAAGAATTATATTGATATTTATTTAACTTGACAAAGCTACTGGGTAATGGGAATTTTACTTCATGACACAAAGTGTGTGCAAATGTGTCATTAATTCTCTTCTAATTTTTTAATCTTTTGGCCAGTACAAAGGTAGAACATGCCTTGGAGGTAGCTGTCTCAAAGATATACTTCTATACAGTTACATAAAAGTATTACTCAGTTTGAGAGGAGAAGCCCAAAACATTGCAACCAGTGTGGGAAGGCCACGGTCATTGAATTAAGCTGCATTAATAAACATGATAAAATCCACAGGAGAGGTCCATGGGAAACCGTACTCTTTAAATTCTATTGTGCATTGGGTAGTGCTTTATAAATTGTGTTGGCTGGGATTTCCAAGGTCCTGCTGGTTTCTTGTAATCAGGGGAATGGGATTGGTCCTGTACGGTTCTCTTGCGTCATCACATACGAAAGCCAAAATGAGTAACGTAAGTGAGTGAGGGTTCCAGACTGACAAACACTACTTGTCATCTCAAAACTTCTGAGTAGACGACAAGAATCTTATCATTAACTTTGAAATGTATTTTTTCCAGGCCATGTTCCCAAACGTCTAGTTACAATGATGATGACTGGGTTAACTTATCTCACTGTTTGAGAGTAGCTTACTACATCTTCTTGTTAAATGCCAAATTAATATTTCTTATAGCCCTTTAGGAAGCATTTCACAGCACTTTTCTGGGAACAGTTGCTAATGGTTTGTTGTAGTTGGGGCAGGAAGTAGAAGTAATTGTGGTAGACAACTTGTGAATGGGATCCCTTAATGCTTTTCTTGATCCTTATTTCTCAAAAAGAAATTTTAGAATCTCTTTGGTTTTTTGGTGATCAGGCCAGACAGCACAAGTATACAGGAAGAACCAGTACTATTCTCATTTCCTGGCTTTTTTTGTGGGCTACTGTTGACAAAGTAACATTTGCTGTTACTTGGCAGTTTCCATTTGCAAGTGATTTATGCTTGAATGTCAATCAATCAGTTAATGTGTCCTGCTCCTTCAAGGCTGCTGTGTATGATGTGGTCCCCAGGGAAGCACATCATCTTTAAGCACAAGAACTACAGCTCTGTAGAAAACGTAAATCTATTGGATTTTGCAGACCTTAGGCTAAAAAAAGTCAGGTGTTTTGTGTCAGCCTTTGTGTGTCACAGTAAAGAGACCTAGAAGAAAATAACCATGTTCACTGTTTTGAAATTCTCTGGTCACATTACCTGTTGTCTAACATACAGAATTATTTTAACTTTCCACTACTATTAAAAAAAAAAAAAAAATCTGTAATCAAAGGATGCAACACACTTTCAAATCAGCTTGTTGGTTTTATGTTATGATCACATTATGTTGTGTAGACAATAGCTAGAATTGCTCATTACATGCTATGAAATCGAATAGAAATTTCAGGAAACTTTTTTCAATTATAGGAGATTATGTCTATGTTTTGCTTTTTCCTTGAGGCTTTAACTAAACTAACTGCTTTGCATGCATTTGCCCTTGTATCTTGTATGTACTAAGTACTGCCACTACCCATCTCAGCTCAAGAAATATTATTTCATTTAGAAAAAGGGCAAAGGACAGTCCTTAAGAGGAAATGTTTTGAGTCTAAACCTAAAGTCCTGCCACCTAGAAAAGTATTACCAAGCCCAGTCTAGTCATGAGCCCTTTCCTGTTTTTCTTCTGTTGGAACAACAACTTTAATTTAATGAATTTAATGTTACAGAATATTAAATGAGATTATTTATAGTGAATTAGGTTAGAGTTTTATACACATTTTTCTGTAATGGTGTGTACAAGGGAGTAAACATTCAGGGATCATCAAACTGTTCAGTCATTTTGCATGTAGTTAACATTAGGAATAGACGTAAGAGTTTAGGTTGGGCATAGGAAGGGTGGAAGCCTGAGCACTTTACTACCAGAAGAGAAGAGGTATAAATTAAGAATGTTGTGCCCAAAGACTGTTAATTAATTAGTTAAGAAGCTAAATCTTTCTAGATGATAGGAAGTCTGTAAGTTTGGTATTATAAAGAAGTGGAAAAGTGTAATGAAGATATTGAGTGAAAAGTTACAGATATAAAATAAAGAAAAACAGTGTTTTCATGTCTCATTTGTAAAGAAGAAATAGAGGTACTTCTAACTTTAAAGGTTTTACTGTGACAAAAAAATATATACAAGACTTAGAGTCATCTTTGCATTTTTGAAAAGAAAATGCATGTTTATGAAATTCTTGTATCTTTCTGAGTAGCATATGTTTACATATTAATGCATTCAAAATATAATGGGTTTCAAAGTAATAAATTATAGAGTAAGATGTACTTTTACCAAGATCGTGTTCAAGCTAAGCCTTATGTATGCTTCTGTCATGTTAAAAAACAAAAACACTAGGTCATTTTAGTAAAATGAATGTGACTTCTAAAAGTTATGTTAGGTCAAACAAATGTAAAAATTGAGCTAGATTCTTATTGGGCAATTTAGTAAATTAAATTGGTAAAAATTCTGTGAGCTACTAATAATAATGTGATACTTGAAAGTGTTTTTCTAAAGAAAAAAATAAACCAGGTAAAATTTACATTTTAATTTTATTATGAAAGCTGATGCATTTGCTGTCAGGTATCAGCATCCATTGTTTCTAGTAGTAGTAGTAGTAACATTCCTTTCCATGGGAGTATATGAGAGCCTGAGTGTACAGTCCTGCCAGACCCTTGCAGGCTCAGGCTCATGGACACAAGCAAGAGAATAACACCTTTGCAGCCACCCACATGGCACAAAATTGCTCCTGTAAATATGCATCCCTTTAATGGGTTTATGTTTTCCTTTTCCGTCAAGTTTAAAGTCTGCTAGCAGATCTCATACCCAGCCAGCAGCACACACACCACCCATGTGAGTCTTTCCTGGCCAGGAGACCCCTGACCTCTGGTACCCACCTTAGACACCTCTAGTCCAGCTTGTTGGCTGGAGCTGGTAGGAGGGTTATGAATGTATTTTAGATAGATCTGGCCACTGTGTGAGCCTAGACCTGGGGTCTCCCTGGTAGGTGGCCTTCAAGACCCATGGTTTCACCAGTATTCAGCTGCCAGGTCTTCCTTGTCCCAGTTACCAGCTTACCCTATCTCAAATTTGCCAGTAGGTTTAAAGACATGTCCCTTCACATCCACAACAGAGCATTTAGAAAGATAATTTAATAAGAAGATGAGACAGGTTACAGTGATCACACAGAGGACTGTATTGACCAGGAACCTACTGACTTGCAGCTCTCCTGTTTAATCGCATTTCTTCTTTATTTTCTCCTGGGTTCATCTTCATTTCTCCCCTCCTTTTGCTCTTCACCTAAACAGCCCATTAAAAATTTCATGTCTGCCTAAAAAACTCATTATTCGATAAAAAGTTTCACAGATACCCACAGCTCCCTTCCTCTTCAGCAGGCCATAGCATGTTTCCTCTTTTTAGTGATATTCATGATAATCTTGCCTTTATTCTCATCAGTTGAGAGTTCTGGTTAAAGCTCTTAAAGGTGACAATGGAGCAGGTCCTGTTATGGCTCACTGATCAGAGTCTCCAGAGTTTTGGTCCTTGCTACTATTCTTGTTACCTACATTTTGCCAGCTATGTTCATTTTATCACTTCCGTTTCTTGCCTTTTCTCCTTTATCCTGAATAGCAGTTAATAAGGTATTTTTACAGAAAGTTTCAGGTCAGATTAGAGGTCTTCCATTTTCCTCCTTATTTTCTTTCCTTCTCCTTTCTCCATCTTGGAATTCTATTTTTCCATCTTAAACGGCTCTTACTCAAGTGGGTTGTTGATGTCCATAGGCAGGAACGAGTAATGTCCTTGAAACTTATGCCTGGCTTTTCTCTTCCTCATAGGTGTTTTGCTTCTAAGTACAGCCCAGAGTAGCATATATTTTCCAATAACCAGGAATTGCAGTTCAAATGTGTCTGCTAAATTCTTGGTGTGTACCATTCCATTTCCATGTCACAAAGGAGCATACGTTTCTAAAGAACACTGTTGCTTTATCAGAGTCTAAAACAGTATTTCTAAAACGTATTTGTGTGAAATATGTTAATTGAAATAATTTTTTTCTTTGTAGAACCAAAATTGCAATTTCAGCCAACACATCAAGTACAGCACAAAGTTATGAATACAGAACAGAATGGCATCAAAGAGAATCATTCAAGACACGTTTCTCGCAATGACATGAGGCAACCAAGGAATGAGAAACCCCCTCGTTTTCAAAAGGATTTTCAGAATTCAAGGCAGACTCTGGAAAGTGGTGGGTTACCAAGAAACAGAGGTCCTGAAAGGCACAGCTCTTTAGAACACTGGACAGATGAAAAAAATAAAAGTGACAGACATTATCCTAGAAATGATAGGTCAAAGGATTTGGGTTATCCCATAACCACTCACCAGAGTGATATTACTTTCAGAAAAAGGGATAACAATGTGCAAAACAGAGTAGGAAAAGGAGTGTCTTTCACAGAATTCAAGGAAAATTCTGCTGCTCAAGATGTGACAGATAACAATAACCAGAAACGTGGGAAAAGGGAAAACCAAACACACAATTCTGAAATTTTTTGTGATAGGAAGGCACGAACAATAAATAGTGAAGCCTTTATGGTAAAAAGTGAGCAACATTTTGGTGTTAGTAATGATTACCAAAATCCCAGTAGGACTGATAATTTTAGTGCTGTACCAAATGGAGATACTGAACATCATCAGAAAGGAAGACGAGTAGGACCTATCAAATCATCAGGACCCACTGTGATCCCGTCTTTTGATGATAAAATGTTGTATTACAACACTGGTCCCAAAAGGAGAACTGGGCCCATCAAACCAGAGAAAATATTGGAACCATCGATTCACGTGGAGTATGGAAAAAGTTGGAGACCAGGGGATGAATGTTTTGCTCTTTATTGGGAAGACAACAAGGTATGCCTTTGCGCATGAGAAGTATCTGAGATTGTACCTCTAATGTTCTCTTATGCACATGTGGGAGATATTTAGCACACTACTACAGAGACATAGCCTTTGTTCATAGGTGTGTAGTGTGCTTCTTGCCTAGCTCCGTGCTCTGTTTTTTATATTTATGACGTATGTCACTTATATTCGTTGCACGTAACTTTTTAAGTGCTTAAATCAAGTCATTGTTTCTCTAATGTAGGTGGTTTAGGATGACTTATGCTCCTCACTGAAGCATTTGACTTAAGTGATGAAAATTTGAAAGGATGAATATGGATCTAGGTACCCATATTCTGTGCTGAGGAACAAAACCAGGATGCTGTGCTATCTAGAATGCCTGTCATGGTAGATTGTGTAATATCTTTTTCTGGGACAAGTCAGCACGCACAAAGGAAGCATAAAGTCTGCAGGAATGGGGCTGTAAAAAACCTGCTAGTTATCCTTCAATCATTACAGAACCAGCACTTATATGCTATTAGCTGAAGAATTTGGACAGATTAATTATGCTGCATGATAGTTTTGTATTACTGATTTTTTAAAAGCTTAAATACTTTATTTTCAGCTCTTTTTCCCATTAATAAGATTTATCCTGCAGCAGGACATTTTTCTTTCTTCTCCTCTGCTAAGAAAGTTTTAGACTGTTTGATTTGTCATCATCTGTTCAGGAGTTCTCTGCCACTCTTCATGGGTAGTTTCTTTGGGTTTTGGCCCTGTCTGATAATCTGAGAACTACCTTAAATATTGTTGTTCTTTAAGTATGTTTTATTCACACCTTTTTCTGCTTTTTAAGAATATTTTGTTATGTTTACTTGGTTATTTATTATAAGTGGTGGTTTGTTTTTTTTTTTTTTTTTTTTTTTTTTTTGGTCTGCATTAGCTTAGCAGCGTAACTTTATTTTTGTCTTTTTTGCTGGTATGACTAAAACCAATGATAAACTGTGGAGGATTTTTGGTAGAAGCAACATATAGTCAGTTGACTCTCTTAAATAGGAATATGTAGCTTCAGTGGTTGGATTAGTGTGAAGTATAATGGCATATTACTGAGTTGTTTCCTCTTTTGAGAAGCATACTTGCATTACTGTGAAATGAGATCTTGCAGTTTTGGAAAGTACAAACCTTGCAAGATAAATACTTAAGCGATAATCCCAGACTGCTGTGTATTCAGCAGATTAGAAGATGTGTTTTGGGCAGTAATTGGTTTCTTGGCAGTTAAAGTAAATGCTGCTACTCACTTCTAGGACAATTTTGAAATGTGATGTTAAAATGCAGCATTGAGTTTAACCATGTTAGGAGGCAGTGATTTCTTTGTGTTCAGTCACACAGAAGTGATTAAATACCTTCAAGAAAGCTATATTTGCATAAATCTTAAAAAGGCAACTTTTGTGTTTAGAAAAAGGACTTTATGAAGGGGCAGTTTTATCATGTTTTCATCATATTTTTTATGATGTTTTATTATTTGATAAGATAGGTATACAAGTACATACATACAAGCCATGTAATTATATGGCTGATAAGCACTTACAGTTGTATATTTTAAGTAAACATCTTACAGTAGCATTTCTCTGTATATAGCAGCATTTGTGCTAGTGATCAATTTGTTCAGCTTTCAGAGAGAAGAAAACAGGTCTTTTAAATGCTTAGTCTGCTTAAATAAGATGCATATTTTCTCAATGAGTATTCTAAATACATTCTGCCATGTCCTTGGAGTCTGCCATGTGGAATTTTCAGATGGTTTCACTTTGGGTACAAATTTTAAACAAAATACTATACTGACTAAGACTAAGTATACACATACACACAGACATATGTGAAAAGGAAATTGTTAAGTATTTGTGGTATTTCTGGTTGTATTTTTTGACCTTTGGAAATTTCTCTTTTAAGTTCTACCGGGCAGAAATTGAAGCTCTCCATTCTTCTGGGACAACTGCAGTTGTTAAATTCAGTGATTATGGAAATTATGAAGAGGTCCTTCTCAGCAACATCAGGCCTGTTCATGCAGACACATGGGTATGTGATAACAAATTGTATTAAAAATATATAAACTATATAGTCTGTACAAAATATGTAACTCTTAAGCAATCAATGCCTACTCATGCAAAGAATGCTACCTACATGTGTAGAAAAATAGTTGAACAAATACATGAACAAAATCTCAGATTTCAGTTGTCTATATGAAACCTGATAGACATGTATTATGATGTGTTATTGTTCCTGTATAATAAATTTCAATTGTATTGTTTGAAAATGAGTAATTGATCTGTCAGCCAAACAGTTTTATGCATGTTTTTTCTCTTAAAAGTTGTTACTTACTCTATTCAACCCAATTTTTTGTTTTATTTCATGTACATTGTATGTTGTTCTGTAAGGGTTAGGAAGCAGTAATTTAAAACTTATGTTCTGAAGCTTTTCACTACATGTGTATGTATGACTAAAAATAGATCTCTGTATTCCTTTATTTTGTATCATGATTTTATTCTTGTTTCAATGATTTTTTCTTTGCCAAATATTGTAGTGGTCATGTATGCATCAAAATCTGTTTTATGAAGTTTAGAATGTATTAGCCTTATGGAAGTTGGAAATTTCAAAGGGCCTTACTAGTGAATATCATGGGAGCAGAGATACATTTTGATTAAAAAAATATCAGGAATACACAATTCTTTGCTGTTTACTCTTATTATAAAAGGATGCACAAAAAATATACATCTGCATAATGATTCCTTAATGACGGTTGACTGCGCTTATTTTAAAAGTTCTTACTTTTGGGTCATGGAACCATGTTACTACTGCTGCAGAGGCTGAACAGTCATCTTCTGTTTCTTCCCAGTGGTATTGTTGCCTGTAGCTCTCAGATGCCTCTTTTTGTACTTAAAAAGATACCTGGAACTCTTCCCAGCTGATGCATTGCTGATTGTATGAAAATCTACCCTTTTTTTCCCCTTCTTTTTGTCCTACTAGCTGACCTGTAAGATGCTAGTTACTTACTGTATGATTGTATTATTTTAACTCTTTTTCTGGGTTAATAATCAGACTTTTCTTCATTTGGTTACCGTTTTGAGGAGTGGCTTTTATTTTGCTTTAAGCCGCTGAATGTTAGCTCTCACAGTCTAAGAACTTGGACTTATATAAAGACTAAGTTGATCCTGGTAGTGAGGTGCCATTTCCTACTTGCTCCTATTAGTAAAGTGGTCATTTTCCCTGCCTCTTCTGCCTATATCTGACCATGTGTTCTTCCTCATCCCTCTCCTCCCATGTTGGATTGTCAGTCATGTACCACAGGATGAATTGAATGAAATGGACCATGTTCTTGTTCCCCGAGGTTGGTTTATTTTATTTCAGAGTTAGTTTGTTAAAGCTGACACACGGGTGCGACGATGTATGGAGAAGTGATTCTGACAGTTAAGTACCATAGTCCTGACATATGTTGCACCTTGATTGAGTTATTGAAGCTTCCTCTGTTGTTATTGGAGACAAAAGAGGAATTTCCAAGGACTTTCAGTCTATTCAGAAGTGAAAAATACCTTCTCAAGGTTCTTTTTTCTCTCAGGGTAGCCTAGTTGAATTACATAAATTCAAACAATGAAATTTCAGATCAATAAAGTTACACAAGATAAATGCCAATCAACATCTTCACAGTAATCATTTTAATGCGTTGTTTTCTGACAAATTACTCTTTTGTTGCTAGAAGGTCCTTGCAGCTATAGGATTTTTGCAGAACAAAGCTGATTAGGACCTACCTCTTCACTTTTTTGTGTTTGGGTGCTAAGCTTAATCCTCATTATGCATTTGCAGTTCACCCATTGATACTCAGGTTTGTCTTTTAAGCTGAACACTGTTGGTCATTTTTCTTTGTCTCAGTGTTCTTATTAATATATAAATCCAGATAGCATGCAAATGCTATGAATGCATGAATGTGAAATGAAATTATCATGCTGCTTAGTTCCTTGACTAAAGATTGAAGTAACTTGGTTGTATTTCCTCTTTACAAGAGAACAAAACAGATTTTAAACTGACTTTAATAATTACTTTTCTTTCACTGATCAATGCTATTGGCCCAAAAGAGCATGTATTACTGGAAATATTATGCTGATTTTTATTTCGGTTGTTCCAAACAATTTTCAGTTAGCTAAGTAAAGTCCCTTTTGCGGGTGCTTGGGTCCATCAGTGCTGTTTGCTTTTTAAACATCACCTCCTAAGGGCACAGGAGCAAGCAGTTCCCAAAAGCTGGAAGTCAAGCAGGTAAGGCAGAAGGCTGGCTTGCGTGAACAGCAATCTTCTCTTGGGAATATAGTAAAAAAGGAAGGTGTGTGCCCAGTGGAAGCAGGGTCAGGTGGTATGGGAGGAATACAGAGATGCTGCTTGCCACTGTAGGGAGAAAATTTGCGCGGCTGAAACTCAGTTGGAGTTGAAGCTGCCAGAAATGTGGGGGACAACAAAAAAGAGGGTTTTTTCAAATATATTAATAGCAATAGGCAGTGTAAAAATAACATCAGCCCATTACAGGACAAGAATGGTCACCTCACAAGCAGGGTCAGAGACAAGACACAGGGGTTCAGTCATTCTTTGCCTCCATCTTCAGCATGGATGATGGATGGACCAAGGGAGTCTCAGTGCCCTGAGCCATGACTGCGAAAATCAACTCCCAGTTGACTCTGCAATTGTATGGGATCTACTGGTCCAGCTGGATCCCTACAAATCTACGGAGCCTGATGGGATTCATCCAAGAATCCTCAATGAACTGCCTGATGTAAGCGCAAAACCTCTCTCAATGATTTTTTAGTGATCGTGGGAATCTGGAGAGGTCCCAGCTGACTGGAAGCTGGCCAGCACTGTCCTGATTTTCAAGAAGGTTAAGGAGGACCCTGGAAACTACAGACCTTTCAGTCTCACTTCAGTGCCTGGTAAAATCATGGAAAAGATAATTCTGTGAGGTATTGAAAAACACCTGGAGATTAATGCACTTATCAGTCACAGCCAGGACAGCTTTGTGTGGGGAAAGTCCTGCTTGTCAAACCTGATTTCCTTCTATGACAGAGTAACCCACCTAGCTGACCCAGGAAAGCCAGTTGATGTAATTTTTTTGCTTTTCAGTAAAGCTTTTGATGCTGTCTCTCACAGTATCCTCCTGGACAAAATGTCCAGCCCACAGCCGAATAAACACATCATGTGGTGGATGAGCAGTGGCTCTCAGGTCAGGTGCAAAGGGTTGTAGTGAATAGGGTGATATCAGAATTTTGGTGACTGGTCACTAGTGGGGTTCTGCAGGCTTCATACTCAGCCCCTTGCTCTTCAAGATCTTCATTAACGACTTAGACATAGGTCTCAAAGGAATTAATTTGCCAATGACACCAAATTTGGGAGGAGCTGTTGACTCCCTCAAGGGTAGAGATGCTCTTCAGAGAGACCCAGACAAATCAGAGGGCTGGGCACTCAGAGTCCTTAGCAAGGACAAGCGCTGGATTTTCCACTGTGATGGGGCAACCCTGATTGTATTTATACTCTAGATGAGAGGCTGGAAGGCAGTGCTGCAGAAAGGGACCTGGGAGTTCTGGTCAATGGCAAGTTGAGTCATCACTGTGCCCTGGCAGCCAGGAGGGTCATCTGTATCCTGAGGGGCATCAGGTACAGCATCATCAATCACTCAAAGGAGGTGATTGTCCTGCTCAGCTCTGGTATGGCCTCACCTCGAGTCCTGTGTGCAGCTTTGGACACCACTAGCCTATTAGCATCCAGAGGAGGGCAACAAGGATGGTGAGGGGCCTTGAGGGGAAGCCTTGTGGGGAATGGCTGAGGTAATTTGGTTTGTTCAGCCTGGAGGAGACTAAGGGCAGATCTTGTTGGGGTCTTCAACATCCTCATGAGAAGAAGGGGACGGGCAGGTACCTATCTCTTCACTCTTGTGACCAGTGACAGGACCCAAGGAAGTGGCATGAAATGGCATGAGTCAGGAGAGGATATCAGGAAAAGATTTTAGACCCAGAGGGTAGTTGAACACTAGAACAGTCTCCCCAGGGAAGTGGTCACAGCATCAATCCTGACAAAGTTCAAGAAGCATTTGCACAATTCTCTCATGCACAGGGTGTGATTATTGGGATGTCCTGTGCAGGGCCAGGAGTTGTCAGTCCCTTCCATTCTGCATATTCTGTGATTACACGATTCTTAATCTTTCTTCCCTGTCTGTAATGAAAACTTGTCTGGACTGAAACATGCTGTATGTGAGTTCTGATGTCCTAATTCAGACTTCTTTTTGCAAGAGTTGCTGATATTGAGAGATTTAGTGAACTTTATTAAGGCATAAATTAACTTATGTCTTAGAATTAGTGATTCTTTGTTGTTCGTTTCCGTGCTGTTTGTTTAGTACTCATGTTGAATTCAATTTTTTGTCCAACAAATACAAACAGATGAAAGTATACCACTGGGAGGAAGAATAAAAAGCAAAGCAAAATACTGCTTGGCTAGTCACTTGAAAGAACAGCAAAAGTATCATAGTGACCTAATTTTGATGACATTACATATTATTTAAGCACCTCAGCTTCTGGTCTGCTTTTAGCAACTCTTAAAAGTGATTTTTGGTTGGTTTGGTTTTTTGGTGGGTTTTTTGCTTTGTTTTCTCTTAACTGTAGATCAACCCTGCCTCATACTCTCAGAATACATTTTGCTTACGACCTCAATTAAAAAAAAAGTATGATTGATTGTCCACTGTCCATTACCCAGTTTGCCTGGAGTTGTTGTAAGTTTTCAGTTTGTCTGACACCTTACGTGCAGTTATTTATCTTTTTGGTGACTAGAAGATAAAGCTGAGTTTTGCATTAGGTAAACCAAAAAGGTAGTGGGGAGTTTTTCTCAATAATCACATACAATGTCAATATAAATACATTTAAGAACACTAGAACCATTTATTGCTTTTCTTAGTGCCTGAAAAATATGTCCTAGGTATTCAATTCATAAATATTTTTTAATAATAAAACTGCATTTGTATTCCACTGTTCTAGGGTTCTTATAAGTGTCCTGTATGTAACTCTACAATACTGTATTCCACTAGTTCCCTCAATGTAGCAGGGGTAACTTAAAGTATTTTAATCAGAATAAAAAAAAGTCACTGAAACACCATTGTAGAAGTAAGAACTGCTTGTTTTTTTCGTGTAAACGATGTAAAATTATACTAACAACTGAAAAGCATTGAAAGGACTTCCTGGATCACTTAATTATTTGTTCTGTGGAAAACAAAATAAAGTCAAGATAATACGTTAAACTCTTAAGTCTTAATTTTATTCTCTAATATGTAGGATATTTTTCCCTTAATAAATTATGAAAATGTGTATTCTAAGTGTTTATCTTGTGACATTTTTCCCCAAAGCCAAGTAAGTCTTTGCTTTGTTTTCCATTCTCTATTTCCTTAGTAATATCATAGGCCTTTTTCCACCCTATTTACACTACAATTACCTTGTTTTGTTTTCTACTGCTGTATGAAGGAAATAAATATTGGCATGTTCCTTATGTATCTATGTAGTTTCACTTATATATGTTATAGCCTTAACTGATTCTTCTCTAAACAAGCTGGAATTCTTACTGATTCTTTCCTTACAATTATTCTAATTCTTTAAGAATTCCAATTATGAAGTGAAGCCTATAGTTTAGCTTAGTTTCCTCTTCTTGCAGTATCTTGCCCTGTATTTTTGCATAAAGATTTTAGAAGGGAAAAATTTTTATTAAGGCATAAATATTATAAATGTTCTTAGTTTTTCTGTAGTTTGTTTTGTTCTGTGCTGACTGAAAATCGACTTGGCAGGTTTTCTCAACTCATTCCTCCAGTAAGGAATGAGCTGAGAAAGGAAAATGACAGGATCTTGGATTGCAGTTAATTCTTGCTGGAAGACAGTGCAGAGTTCAATTTTGATAATATTGTGTCTTGTCACAGAGCTTTAAGAGCTTCTGTGTGTGTTGAATTACCTTAAACTGTAATTCAGGGCTTGATCATACCAGTCCCATTTCAGGTAAGTGAAGATGTAAACTCCTGTTAGTTTTCCGAATGTGTTTGAATCTCTTCCCAGGAGTGTAATGAGCAGTGAAAACCATTAAATGGTTAAGGGGTACAGCTACTTCTTTAAGCTGGAGAAGACTTTTGCCTGCCTGTTTTATGGAGGTATCAAACCCATTCAAATGTCTTTATGACAGGCTAATAACTACTTGAAGGATTGGGTGCTGTTTCTTTATGGCTCTTAGGCCTGGATGCCTTTGGTATCGCACTGTTGTCTTTTTGTGTTGTGTGTCAAGCAAGAAATCTTTCCTGATGAATAATTAAGTAGGTGCAGTAGATAAAGGTGTCCTGGTTGGATCTCTTATCTAGCTTCTGTCCTCACTGACTGCACAAAAAGCCAAGGCTGGTAAAAGAGAATGGTACAGTCTAATTAATCAGCTCTAAGATTCCTGTAGAAAAAATATGCCTCTGAGTATTGCATCAGAGAAGGTTTGATATCTTTAATTCTTTGGCTTCTGTACTGTTAGGAAAATCTCAAGAATAATTTTGCAGTTTAAAATAATTCAGTGACTTAATTCATTAAATGAAGGCTGAGTGTTTTGGACTGCTCATCTTCTTGAGTGGTGGTAGACATTTGTTGAAATTAATCTAAAGCATTACAAGTGTGAATTTAGTTTCCACAAAAAGCTATCTTTTGGCTTTATGAAAACACTTGAGATGTAGGCAGTGAATTTGTTGGCATGTGCCTTACTTTCCATCTTGACAAGATGTGATGATATGTTCCCCCTGTGATCCTAGGCTGAAAAAATTTCTTTTCAAAGTTTGTCTTAAACTTCTTTTTTCTTACTTGAGACTTTTTGTACTCACTGGAAATATTGCCTTAAATTCTATTGTATCTTTTACAGTACACCATCATATATGCCCTACACACAGTTAACCTTCAGGCTCTCTCAGGATAATTCTTTATGTAATAATTTATTTCCCCAGCCTTCTTTTAAGGGGAATTATTTAGAGACTTTTTTTTTTGGAAACCACTTACCTTGATCAACTGCTAGGGAATGTTTTTCTGTAGCACCTTTATCCTCTGAGAAACTACGTAATTTTTCAGTCTTTTTGTATCCATGTTGGAGTATAGACGGATGTTCACAATTTAGCAATTCCTCTGAAAGTTACTAGCCCTTAGCTGAAACATGGTAACTGACATTGAAAGGTGGTTAAAGAACTGCATTTTACTTTTTAATAAACTAAAAGGAGGCAAATTTCAATTGAGGAGGTAATTTCTACCAACTGGGCATAAACCAGGGACTTTCAATTTTCTGTTTGTATCATTAGGCATTGTAAAATATATTTGAGTCTTCACCTTGAGCATTTCACAGTCATCAGACTAGGAAATATTGTTACAAATTATTACCAGCTGCAAAAGTCAGATTAAGGACATATTCTTCTTGGTATTTGCAATTATTGAGAATAGTTGTTACGGTTAAAGCAGCACACTTGGAACATTACAATGTTCTTCTCCCTCTCCCCTTGTTATTAATTATAATTACATACAATGACCATTATTTGGAGACTGCATATGGGTTCCTTCCTTGGGTTGTTTATTTTGAGACTGTTCCTTGCTAAATACCTTCCTTTAAAATGAGTTGCGATTTTGTTTTGAGATAGCATAGTTATACCTGGTTAAAGTATTGTTTTTGATCTTCCTCTAGTGTGATTAAAGTTCTTCAGAATCTCATTTTGAGAATTCTGAAAGATTTTATGCTTGGATTTCTCTGTATTGTCTGTGTTGAGATTGAGTATGTTGAGTAAAAGAAGTTCGTTGTGTAAAAATATCTGAACTATTCTTGCCATCATTGTTTCTCTCTTGATTCTCATGTCTTCTTCACTTTCCCATGTTCTGAGTTTGTCCATATTTCATAGATTAATTCAAAGGATTTTAATTAAAGAGAAAATAAGAGGAATTGTAGTATTCCTTTCTGGTTGCTTTCTAAGGGAGATATGATACTGTTGGTTTGGTATTGCAGAATAGAAGAGATGATGAATATAATCATTAGAGAGTAGAGTATGTGGGGTGTATGTCTGTGATTCCAGACCTTACTCATTCTTATGTATACAGCACATGTTCAATAGATAAGTTACTTAATGTACTGAAGTTTCCTTATACAGGGATGGTTAATAGCTGGAATGCTTGAGTTCTTGAGTGTTTTTCTCCCTTGTTTGATGACCTGCTGGTGTTATCAGTAATAATATCTAAAAAAAAGTAGGTTTTATAGTACAAGAACTAAAAGAAGAAAGAAGTTTACTGTGAAAGTGATTTTTTTTCAGCAAGGTGATTTTTTTTCTTCATAAATGTTAGAACATAGGAAATTATCTTTTGGGCTGGTTTTTGGGGGTGGGATAGGGGTAGAAGGAAAGAGATTGAGAAAGTTGGGTTGTATGTTTTTTGTAGGTTCTCTCTTTGAGTGTTTAAGAGATCTTTGCCAAAGGGGAACATGTTTCTCTAATGAGAGTGAGAGTTGGTTAATAAGAAAGCAATAAATACATGATGGCTATACAGAGGGACTTTTAATTCATGTTTTGTGTATTTAATGTGTATGTCACATGTATCGAACATCAAACATGATAGGATCTTCTAACTTTCCAACCTGGAACATTTAGTTATGCAGGCAGGTATCAGGGACTACCTCATTGCTCAGTTCCTATTCTCCTATGCTTATGAAGCCCTTTTATAACTGTGTGTTTTTTGTGTTTTTTTTTTTTTCTTTTTGTGGGGCTTTTTTTGTTTGTTTGTTTTTGTGGGGTTTTTTCCTATGTGGGTTTTTTTTGGTTTTTTTCCCTCCTTTGGCACCTAATAGGAAGTGTTGCTTCAGACTTCCTAGTGAAAATCTTGAGAACTTATTTCATGTAGGCTTAAGTTGATGAAATCTTTTGAAGAAAAGGTTTGCATAGTTATGTAATAGTTTCCTATTTGAATTTATTCCTTCTCTTCATCTCTTTTCAGATGTGGTCATTTTTGTTCTTCCTCTAGACTATACGTTCTCATACAGGACATCCACTGTGAGTCACAAGGCATATAGGAGCAAATGAAAGCAGTGGTGTTTAGTTGTTGCTATACTCTTTGTTCCTTTTTTGACAGAGCTCCCCCAGTGTCCCATTTCAATGTAGGACACTGCTGATGAATGTTCTACAGTTGACAGTAAAAAATTTTACAAGATATTGGATGCAGACTTGTGGGCTTTCTCTTCTTGCTTGCAATTCCTACCTGGTCCATTCCAGTCTTGCTTCTTTTCCCTATATGGATAATCAGCCTCTTTTTGATGATGTCAGACAGATGTTAGGTTACATCACCAATCCTCACAGCTTGGCATTTTGAGGCCCAGCTGGTGGAAATCGCATCTTAAGTCACAGTGTTTCATCAGTGTCTGGGGAGAGGAGTGAAGCTGAGTCCCTACTGAAAGAGCTGAATCTTCCACAAGTTCAGGCCAGTTGAAGGAGTGAGCTACTCAATAAAAGTTCATCACTCAACCTGGAAATGGACTTCCTTCCATATCAAAGTGGGAAAGGAAGTACTTGTGAACGTGAGTAAATTGGTGCTACAGGTTTATCCTGCAGTGATTTCATATGGAAAATTTTATAGGGTGTGTGGTTTTTGTTTGGTGTTTTTTTTTTTTTTTACTTTGTTCCTAATTTATTGTTTAGATGTAAAAATTATTGGAGATTAGATATTACAGTTTTAGGACAATAGAATTTATTAGGTTGGAAAAGGCCTTGAAGATCATCAAGTAAAATCATTAGTCTAGCACTGTCAAGTCCACCACTAAACCATATCCCTAAATTTCACATCTACAGGTCTTTTAAATACTTACAGAGATGGTGGCTCAACTTCCCTGGACAGCCTGCTCCGAGGCCTGACCTAGGTTTTTGTGAAGACATTTTTCCTTATATCCAATCTAAACCTCTCTTGGCACAACTTGAGGTGATTTCCTCTTGTCTTGCTTGTTTCTTGGCAGAGGAGCCTGACCCCCGCCTTGCTACAACCTTCTTCAGAGTAACTGTGGAGAGTGATAAAATCTCCCCTCAGCCTCGTTTTTTCCAAGTTAAGCACAACCCCAGCTTCCCCAGCTGCTTCTCATAGGACTTGTGTTCCAGAACTTTCACCAGCCCTGTTGCCCTTCTCTGGGTACACTCCAGCACTCAATGGCTTGCTTGGAATGCAGGGCCCAGAACCGGACAAAGCACTCAAGGTGCAGCCTCGCCAGTGCCCACTATAGGGGACAGTCGCTGCCCTGGTCCTGGTGGCCACACTATTGCTGATGCAGGCCACTGTGCCACTGGCCCTCTTGTGCACCTGGGCATGTGTTGGATCACGTTCAGCCGCTATCAACCAGCACCCCCAGGTCCTTTTCCACTGGACAGCCACTCTGTCCCCAGCCTGTGGGGCTGTTGTGACCCAAGTGCAGGACCTGGCACTTGGCCTTTTTGAACCTCTTGAAATTGGTCTCAGCCCATTGATCCAGATCCTTTGCAGAGTCCTCTTGTCCTCCAGCAGATCAACATTCCCACTCAGCTTGGTGTCATCTGTAGACTGACTGAGGATGCACTCGATCCTCTCATCCAGATCATTGATAAGTATATAAAGCAGAATTGGTCCCAGTACTGAGTCCTGGGGAACAGCATTTGTGACCAGCCACCAACTTGTCTATCCTGTAGCAGTATAAAAAGCTCCTAATGTTTTTAATCGTATTTTTCCCATCATCGTCTTTTGCATCTGTTTTAGATGGTTTATTTTTTTTTTTTAAGTCATGGTTATTAGCTAAAATATGGCTGCAATTTGGCAAATTTTATTTTAAAAGTAATATAGAAGTCCTGACTTTCAAGTTAAGATACTTTCTTTTTATGGGCCTGTTCTGTGTTGTCTCATGGGCAGATTCTGTTTCAAGACTTTTAAATTGCTGTGTCCCTGCACTACCTGTGTGCAGTTTTGTTTTGGTTTTTACTTCGGTGTTGTTTTATATTTATTTCTTTAGAATTTTTTTGCATATTTATGGAAATAAATTTTACCGTGTTATATTTATGGAAATATTTTTTTGTGTGTGTGCAGTCAGTCATTCACAAATAAATTCACATATGTGTTTGTTTACTAAACATACACCTCTGTGTGGGACTTGGGGGATTCATATGTCAAATTCTGTAATGAGTGAGGTTGTGCATACAGCCTCCTTTTTCATGTAAAATGTGACCAACACTCTCTTATTCCCTGTTAAGATTTTGTGATTTTAAGATAGTGATTTTGTGACCTGACAGGAAAGCATTAGATAATTTCGCATGACATTTATCTGAGTGTTTTCTTTCTGAAATTTATGTTGGCAGGATTTTCTGTTTATGTACTAAAACTGGTTCAGCAATACAGCAAATACTTCCCCCTCTCTTCTATGGACTTGTATGTTTTTTTCTCACAAGTGCACTTTGTGCAGAGGAACTGCTGATTTTTATTCCCAGTCTATGCAAGTTACTCTTTTTTGCTATAGTTTAGGACTGTCTATATTACCAGCCTGGCAAACACACTTCCAGTTTATGGCTTTTTTCTGGATGAAGGGAGAAAACTTGATGTGTCCATTGGTTCTGTGTTAATTTATATAGAATATCTCACTTTAGTGTATTAACTTTTCTTTTAGAAATTGAAAATAACCCTTTAAATATTTATAGTTTGATATTGATACTGTTCAGTGAAAAAGCTTCACTGGTGAAAGGGCTATGGTCTGAATGGCTTAAATATATACTTGTAAGGAATTTTTAAAATCTATTCCTTTTTCCTGTATTGAGAACACAGTGACAAAATTGCAGGAAAGTACATCTATTTCAACACAAACTGCACAGTAAGAGTTGCATGTTTATTTCCATGTGTGCCAGAGTGAATGACTGCTAGTAGGAATAAACTGTGCAATACCCTTAACGAGAACCAATAAGCCAGCAATGTGTCTATGGGATAATCATGCCCCAGGCTTACATTATCCTTGTTTTATGGAAATGTAATCGAAAAATTGTCTGTTTAGAAAACAAATGAGTGCTTTGTTTCCACAGTTGAAACACTGAAGTACAAAAATGTCTGATTCCAAGTTAACTGTTTTGTTGCTTTTAGTTGTCTCAGATTAAGTATGAAATTATTTTCCTTGCCCATCCATTTATTTTCCATTTCTTGATTTTTTTTTCCCGAAAAATCTATTAATTTTCTGCTGCTTCCTTTCTAATGTTTATTGATTCACTTGAAACTCAGGATGTGTATGGTTTTAGCAGAATCATTTAAAAATTAGCTGGTTTTGAAGCTCAAGTTCTTTACATTTTCACCAGAGGAAAAATGAGATAATTCTAATTAAAATTAATAGTGTATATTAAATTTTTCAGGATTACCAAATAATTTTATTATAAATCTAGTAACTTTAATTTGTTTCATAAGGCATTATTTGAAAAATTGCTGGCCCTGAGAGTACTTTATAGAATTTTATGGAAATTGCCCAAGAAAATATAAATTTTTCTGAGGTTTGGTTAATGAAAGTCAACAGAATATATTTATCATTAATTTATTTCAGATGCTAAAGAGAATACTACTCAGGGAAGGGTAATCTTTTTATTAGTTATTATTTGGAATGTGGGAGAGCAACAGTTATTATTGGATAGTTCCATGCCACTGAGTTTTACATACCGTGGTTAGGAACATATTTTCTTGTGGCCCACTTATGTTAAGTGGAGAAAAAGACATGTCCTCATAAGGATAATTTCATTTTTTAAAGTGTAAATAAGGGAAACAATGGGTATATGTTTTATTGTTTTTCTAATTTTTTTTAAGTGCCATTACAGCATTTGTAATGGCATTAAAAAAAAAAAAATGTTGTAACATGGTCAGTAGCTGTTGAAATTGACTGCTTCTACATTAGGGAATTATTAACTGATTTTCTCTCTTGGATAAAAGGCTTTGTACAAGCTTGAAAGTACAATGTAGAGTTTTATTTGTATAGCACATCAAAATCTTATAGAATTTGAGAAACAGTGAAGGATAAAGATATCACTAGTATAGTAGATTAAAATATATTGGAAATGGGTAGGGATTATTCTTGCTGCATATAGAATGGCAACAAAAAGTAATTGGGTAGTTGCAGTTCAAAATCACGGGGGTTTTTTTAGTAAATCATGTAGTACCATCCAGTAAGTCAATTTTATCCCTTTGAGGACAATTACATTTCCTAATAGTTGCCATAATACATTTGACATTTCCATTTCTGTCACTACTGTTTTACCTAATATACTATTTTACTGGGGTGAAGCTAGGGCTAAAGACTTTAGCAAAGCTATTGATGCTTTAGGCATAAAAGTCAAACCAGAGTTACCTATGGAGGACTATACATGCAGCATATATGGGTTTATACTCACCTATCTGTACTAATTACCTAATGCTTTCAAAGTCCTGTATGCAGCGAGGTTCTTATTGGGTCATGAGGTTCAAGTAGGAGAAGAACTTGTATACCCTATAGATCCTTTACAATTGCTTATCCTGCCTGTTCTTTACAGACAGAAGATAAGGCATTCATAGGGCTAAGGGTTTATATTAATGATCTGATGTCAGTCAGGGGTCAGCCATATGCAGATCTAGCAGTATAACCTTGAACCCCACTTGTTCCTCTCATCATAATTTTGATGCCTAAGAAGGCTGGCCTGAAACACAGATTGGACAGAGCTAGAGAATAAAGTAGGTATTTTTTGAAAGGCAGGAATTTGAATGCTCACAGGCCCAGTCTTAATACAGATGTGTTGCGCACTGCGGGGAAAAAAAAGTGAGCATCTGCAGGCTTACACAGATTACCCTGAGAGAAGATTACTCTGTGAAAGGAACTGATATTTTAGGTAAGAAGCCTATCTTGCAAAGAAAATTGATGGAGAACAAATATGTTGAATTATTCTGTAACAGACACTTCAAAATAAAGTCAGTACTTGGTTAAGATCATTGGAAAATCTACATTAGTCATACTTCCTCTTTTACTTTAATTTTTTACACCTCATTTGATAGTAATTTTTGAAATTACAGCCTAAAGCCACTCTAATGTTGTAAAACAAACCTATTTCTCCCCACCCCATACAAAATCCTACTTCATTTTTAGTTGTTATGGAGTTCAAAGAATCCATTTAAGTATTCAGATAAAGTAGAAGCTCCAGAGAATACTGCAGACACTTCAGCAAATCTTTTTTTTTTCATGCAACTATAGGATATATAATATATTGCATATAAAATAATTAAAAAATAATTACATGTAACTATTTCTAGAATACTTGTGAATTTCTCAATGTGGTCATAGTATGAGTTTTCTCTGCTTTCTTTTTTTGATTCGTCTGGATAATCTTGCAGTCTGCTTTTGATTGATCCAAGCACTGGTAAGTAGAAAATGCAAAAACCAAAGCATGTACTCAAGGAGCTGAACAATGGATGATAAGCAAAAGAAGCAAAATCTGAGAAAGGAATTTAACCAGCAAAAAAGAGATCACTTGGTGTTTTAGCAGCAGGAGACAGCTGTTGCCTGCAGAGTGGGCAGTGTAAAGAGGCATTAAATCTCGATCAGGAAATGGAATTTGAAATGCACATGAAAGAAAAAGTCATTTTACAAGGAAGCCAACACTCTCTTTGTACTGAACCAGCAAGTTTCCCATACATTCAGTGTGTGGTGAAGTTAAAACTACAGCTTAACTGAAACAGAGGTTTGACACTACTTAAATGGAAAATATCGCTGCTTTCTTTGCCTTCTGTCTCCTCTTCATCCCATGGTCCCTGGCCCCACACTGTCTACATGCTGCTTCTTCATGCTTCCCTGCACAGGCTTGGGTGTTCATCCCTTAATAGCCCACTGAGAGCTATAATTGAAAAGCTTCAGCAGAAGGGCCCAGGGAATGGAGCAGAATTTTCTGTCTGTAAGCAGTAATAGACAGAGGTAACTGCTTTGTAAGTGGCAAAAGTGCAGGAGCTGATCAGCTGTGACTTGCAACTGTTTCCTAAATGTATGTGAGCACAGCATTCAGCAAAGGTTCTATGTAAATGTGTAAGTTCTGTCTGGTTCTTTACTGTAATCCACCCATTCATTCTCAGAATTTATTCAGTAAATATTCACTTCAGATTACTGTGTTTTTTAAAAAAAGTCTCTAAACAGTTGTTTTGAATGCAGTGAAAGAAGTCTTGCAGCTGAAATTCAGAGAGAAAGCTTTTAATGAAGAATAAATTTACTCTGTTTTATTAGTGTTCATGTGAAAAATAAATTGGTTGGTAAAGCATTTTAAATGCTGGATTTATAACTGTATTTTGCAGCCATGAAATCCATTGAATTTTTTATGTAAAAGAAGACTGGTAGTCACTTGTCTGGACTGAAGTTACTTGCTGATTCAGTAAGCTCAAATGGTCAAATATGGTGGTGGTACAAGCTCTTCAGAGCATATGGGTCCAAAATATATTCCCATTTTACCCTTGTTTAGTTCTCACTTTTCTTATGAGATGGGAAAAAAAATCATCAAAAGTTACAGCAGATTTTTACAGCAAAACTTTGAATGGAAATGAATTTTCAAATTACTTATCCTTCCCTGTTTGTCCTGTTTTTTGAAACCTAAAGAATCCATCCTATCTCTCTTCATTCTAATCTGTTAGTGCTGAAATTTCTTTGTGCATTTCAGTGTTTGCATTGTGAACCTTTCCTTGGATCCTTTTTCCTATGGATCTGCCAGTTTTTCCTGTCTTTTGCAGTTGTGCTTAGTGCTATCATTTAATCTCAGTGTTTACAGTGCGAGGTGGGCATTGTGTAAGTGCTAACGGAGCCCTGGATCTGGAATTTTAGATAAGTAATGAAAAATAAGCTGAATTATGGAGATAATAAAATACATAGGTTTTGAGAGCAATGTTCTAATATAAAGCCTCTATGGGTAATAGAAGGAGAGTGAAGATGCTCTAAGAGAGATTTGTGGTCACCTTTGCTTTATAAAATGCAATCTAGATCTTATATGGATAAGAATAATTTAGAATGAGTCACAAGCAACTGATAAATTGAAAACAAGCAGTGAGAAAAATTGAAAAAGTAGAGTTGATGCAAGATGTGTGAGCTAACTGACTGCAGTTATAATGGAAGAAGTATAGACAGATAATATTTTTTGGTTGAAGTACAGAAGAAGCAAAGAGGTAAACATAAGATATGCATAGTTTTGCCTACAAAGAGTGCATGCTGTTCCAGAAAACGGCAGTTTTTAGTGTAGGGTGGAGAAATTTTAAAGTGAGATAAAAGTCCATAAAATAGCATTGTTTCTTTAAGGTAGTAAGAAATTTCCTTAAAATAGAAATAACGATAAATAGGCTGTGCCTGTTTTGCTTGAACAAGACTGGGAGTGAAATCTGTACAACATAGGGAGGGTGTCCAGAGGATTCAGGCACAATCTTCTTGGTCGTCCTGTCAATAGAACAAGAGGCAATGGGCAGAAACTTCTGCATAGAAAGTTCCGCTTGAATGTGAGGAAGAACTTTCTTACTGTGCAAGTGACCACACACTGGAACAGATTGTCCAGAGAGGGTGTGGAGTCTCCCTCACTGGAGATATTCAAGAAGAGTCTGGACACAATCCTGTGCCATGTGCACTGGAATGACCCTGCTGGAGCAGGAGACTGGACCAGATGACCCCCAATGGTCCTTTACAACCTTTATATATTCTGTGATCCTGTGAAAATAAAATGGCAATAAATGGTGAAAGATCAGCAGTAGTGAATTGAGGGTCAATGATTAAGAAATTATGACAGAAAATAAATTCAGTTACTTGTAAAGTAAGATTTTTTTGATAAAGGTTTGGCTAATTGTTTTGGAGGACATTGAATCCATTTAGGATCAAACATGAATAGGTAAGACCCAAGAATGACAATGTGTCATCTGATGAGAAGATGGCAGAATTTAACAGGACAGTCAGTAACTGTGCGTGGAGCCACTGTGCATGGAAAGGAATAAGGGAACACTTGAAAGGTGTTCTGTTACTCATTTGATATTACCATTTGCTGCATTGCTCACATCCACATTATTCAGAGCCTCAAGAAAGTGAATGTCATTTCACATTTTACTCTTGCGTATCACAATAACATTTCTTAATTTGGAATGCAAGCATGTGAAGCTTTTCATTTACTGTGCAAGGACAATTACACCAAAATCAAAGTGTGTAAGACAAATATTGGTTTTCATTTGTCTTTACTGAGTTCAAAGGATCAACAACACTAACTTTGAGATTTGATGATTTGCTGCTGTAGAAATTTACTCTGATGGGCTTACCCTCAGAAAGAGGTTGACTATTACAGCTGAGATGCTATACAGTGAACTATTTAATTTCTGTGCTGTTTTCAGCTATTCATGTTTCTGAGAGTATACTGAAAGAGCTAAAGGTATTTAGACCACTTCAGGTATTTAGCTTACTTTTTAATATTTGCTGCTAGTGCAGCTTGCATTGTCACTGATGGGAGATGATCTCATATATTAAGTTGAGTGTTTGTACTAGGGCTAGCAATATTGCAAACTGTGTGGACTTCTGTGTTAGACATCTAATGCTCTATTGATTATTTTTTTTTTTTTTTTTGGATAATCAGTGTCTCTGACTGAACCTCTTTATATGAGAGAATTTATAGTACTACAGGTGGTAAAAGAAGTACACTGAGAAAGGTTTTACAGCAGAACTCTGTTTCTTGGCCTTCAGCTACAGTGAAACTAAGAGATATAAATCAATTATGCTGTATTCAGTGCTGAAAAATCTGTTTTCTTCCACAGTTGTTTCAGGCTCTCTGTAGTAATGCTTAATCTGGAAATATAGCTGTGACCACAGATGTGCCCTGTAAATAGGAGACCTTACCATGAGGAATGTGGTTGTTTGAAACTGTTGCTTTAAAAATGCATGTTTATTGATATTCATGCTAATTCAGAACGAGAGGTTTCTTGAGTAAGATCTCACTTTTCACAACAGAAAGAAACTTAAGCTGTAGATTTTCCTTTCTGTTGCTTGAAGTGAAATATTTACTGCTTTGACTTAATCTGTTATGTGCATGCTGCACTCTGACAGTTCCTGGGTGTTGGAATTGTTGATGAACTTCTAATGAATCATTTGGTGCTCTTGCTTTGTGTTGCTTTATGTTTCTATGTTGTGACTAAAAGGGATGAGAGTTACATATCCAGGACTTTTTCCCAAAAGTAAATTTCTTCCAGCAAGTTCCCACTAGACCTGGTGCCTGCTACAGTATAAAGATATTAAAGAAGTGAAATCAAATGTGTTTTTCTGAGACAGCATTTGACAATCATGCTCATTCTCAGGATCTTTGTTATTTTTTCAGCCTATATTTTTTTCTTTGATATAAACTCTTACACTCTTAAAATTTTTCTCACTCTTCAATGTGTACCACCTTCAGATATTCCACTAGATGAATGTTTTTCCATTCAATATTTCTTGACCAAAATAAATACATAGTTATTTTAATCTTTGTAAGTCACTCTCCAGTATATTGATTATTTTAAAATTTATTCTTTTTATTATTTTTTTTTTTTCACCTCTGAATTCTGTATACTTTGTGAATATCTTTCTGGTATGAAGATGCCTCAGAGCGACTGAATATTGCAAATAGGTTTACCTCCCCTCTCATTATTCAGAGCGTGTATTATTGCTGCACATAGAAAATACATCTCTAAATTGTTCACTTTACTTGTAGGCTTTTTTCATTATTACTACCTCATAGATTTTTATCTGGTGTTTCAGATGTGTGTATTTAGCATGCATATTTCCAGAGCCATTCCTTGTAATTCTATTTCCTAATTATTTTATTTCATTCCACACACATTTGTGAACTCCTGAAAGCTGATATTTCTCTCACTCTGGCAGGTTGTTGAGGTTACCTTGCTTCTTGAGTTTGTTGCCTGTATGACTCTTGGAAATAATTTTTATTTAATGCATATGATTTTTTTTCTTCCCTGCAAATATTTAATAACTTCTGTTGCCATGGGGATTGAGTTTTGAGATTTGCTAGCCTGATTTTGTTAGCTTTCCTAGGCTTGAAAAGTCCGCTCCCATACCTCAGTTATTAAGTGGTCATCAGCACAGAAGCAGCAGTTGCTATGTGTGCATGGATTCGCCTTTCCATGTATATGTCTGTATGTGATGTGTGTATGTATGTGTGCATATACCATCTCACGTGCAAGGCATTTTCCACCTCTTTCATTTAAAACAATGCTATTTACCCGCAGGATGAGGAAGAAGAAACGTATGACCAAACTCTAGAATTCCGCAGAGGAGGTGATGGTCAGCCACGGCGGTCCACACGACCCACTCAACAATTTTATCAACCCCCCCGAGCTAGAAACTGATTAATATGGAAATAAAGGTAAATATAAGCTACTGGTGCTTTATGTATTGGTTTAGATTTCAATGTAAACGAATCTGGATTGTTCTATACTTTTCTTAGGGATATTGGTATGTTTATGGTAGAAGTTGGATTTCTCTGTTTCTCTGAATTTTGTAGCTTAGGCGGACTTAATATATCTGTGGGAAGAGGGAAAGCAATAAAAACACTTCAACAAATAGCTTTTGCCTTTTGCTTTATGTCAAGACTCATGTGATCTCAGCAAGCTTTTTCCTGATGCTTTTTCACCTGAGAGCAGCAGCAGCAAGATTTTCTGATTCACATACATTAGACCAGCTTATTTGAAACAAGCGACTGCAGTCCCTGCTGAACTCAGGACTGTCTAGCTCTATCCAAGGTCCCATATTCTATTTTTATAAGCCATTTATGTGAATAGAGATAATTTCTGTTGTTTTGCTTGCATGAGAAGGGGAAATATGAAATTGTTAAATAGGGAGGTGCAAAGACAAAGTATATTTATGATACTCTGAATCTTGAGGATATACTTGCACCTATACTTTATTAATTACCAGAAATTAAGGGATTATATATCATCCTTAGAAAAGACACCTGCTGTATACATTCATAAATTTAAAAAGGCCAGCCAGATAAAACAGTTACAGTAATTTCACTAAACAAATCTCATAAGCTCTGCTGCTTTCATTTCACTGGTTGATCTTCTAAATCTGTAATTTACAAAAGATGGTCAGAAGTCTATCTTGACTAAAGAAAGCTTTGGTAAGTCACATAATATTTGATGTACAGCCACAGTGTGTCTTTATCTTGAATCTGATTTTTTTTTACTAGCCAGTTTATTTTTACCAATCTCTTTTTTTTGTTCTTTTCATTACTCCAGTCAACCTTTTGTTGGCTTAACATGTGCTGCTTATCTCTTCCTTTTGATATTTTTTGTGTGCAATAACATATGATTCTACTTTTTAGAATATATGTTAAAATCTATTTTTCATTTATGGTGGTACTGACAATGTAAGAGAGGTGATAATTGCTCCATTTTTGCCAATATAATTCAAATTTCTATTTTAACTACATGTATCAATCGCTATTATGAAGCATGGCTTGTGACAGTTCATGCAGGAATTATTTTGGAATATGCACTGAGCAGAGTTTTAACCAGCACAGTTGGCCCTGAGCAGTGTCAGGGTGATCAGTTGAATGAGAGACGTGAAGCGTACACAGCAGTCAAAGCCAGAGAATTTTTTTGTATCTTAGGTAATAGTTTTTGTATTTCTCTAATTTTACGGTATAAGTCTGGAAAACTCTTCTTAGCTTTGGTCAGCTATGAGGCACCAGGGAGAGTGGTAGTAACTCCTGTATCTTAAGAGCAAGTTACTTGTTGGCAGATAAGGAACAACCTTTCTAAGGCACAGGTAATTTTTCCTTGCAAGTGTTCCCATAATTTGTTTTAAAGATTATAATGGGATCCTGATTTAAATGGACAGCAGATCTGGCATCAAAACTTACCTTGCATAGAAAATAAGTCTTCACAGCTTTTCCTTTCTATTGGACATTACCAAAATTATAATCATATAATCAAAAATAAAATATACCAGAATTGGTATAATCAATTCCTCACTGATTTTAAATGGAGATAGAAAATCAAACACAGTCCTTTTCTAAATTGTTTTCAGCTTACTTGGACTTGTACAATAACGTAGCTTTAATGTCTTGAAATGTAAAAGTTCAGGAATATTAAATGTCAGTTCCTAGAAGTGGATTTCTAAATGGATTCTGCCTCTTTTTCATTTCTTAAATCTTTTGAGAGCATGGCTCTCATTTTTATTTTGAATTTTTAATAACCTGTTAAATGAAAACAAGATTTATCAGGGAAGCTTTAAGGGATCCAGTGAGACATAATTTTACCACAACTTTCTGCTGCAGAATGCTTTACCTCTTCACCAGATAATTTATTAGTGACACCTTTACTTACTGAAAGGGAGTGTCTCTCTATTATGTTAAGTAATTTAATATCTTCTTCCTGAAGAGATTAAAAACCATTGATGATGATTATTTTATGTTATAAATTGGTAAATTCCATTGAATTTTAATGTTGTGGTTTGTGACATTTGAAATTCCAACGTATCTTGTTCTCAAAGGCAACTTAAACAAAACTAAAACTGAAGTTTGCTGGCCATATTTGTATTGGGTATGATAGGGTTGTATCAAAGATGAAGCATGAGGTCCATACAGTCAAAGTATCAACTCATACCCAAAACCTTTTAGATCTATCTATATAATCTCTTATCATTTAATAAGGATGACTTAGTAATGGTGTGCAGCAATGTGGAAATGAGGCTGTACTGCTTCCTGGATTAGTGTGCAGCCCACTCATTCAGGTGCTGAATTTTGGGCATGCATCTCTGGAATCAGTATTAACAAATAATCAGTTCAAAATCTTTATACTGCAAGGAGTCTTAAGTAGGAGGAGGTTCAAGATTTTAAAATTCGGAGTTGTTTTTTGAAAGTGGAATTTGGATCAAAGGAGCTGTTCAGTCTGGGGAAGAGGAGTTTCTAAAGGGATCTTATTGCAGTATTTCATTATTTGAAAAGGGGACTTCTAAAAGAGATGGAGAGGGACAAACACTATGGACTACCAGGAGGCCTTGACCTCGTGATTTTTATCAGAAGACAGAGAGATAAAGTGGAAGTATGGGATAATCAGTACCTCGTTGTTGCAGTTGACCTAGGAATTTGTGTTTATTAATATCCAGCAGTGTGAGGTGGAGAACACTAAGTCAGCATTCTATCACAGGGAATTTTATGTGGGTATGAGTCAAATACTAGTTTTAGCAGGTCTGTAAAGTAAGACTGCTCCTAGAGAGTCACGATACAGGAATTAGAATATAACAATTAAAAAAAATACATCCTGATGTTACATTTTCTGTATAGAATGTCTTAATAGTCTGAAATCAAAGGGGAGCAAATAATCAGAAATGAGATTTTTGAAGGGTCAGACCTTTTGTAGGAGATTGAAAGGACCTACGAGTCTGAACCTATAAGTGCTTGGTCCATATATGCTTTTTGGGTCTTCCTTTGCTCCATGACAGAACTAATCTGCACCTTGTCACATTTGCTATAAAATCTGTATTGAAATCCTTAACAATGAAGAAATTGTGGTTTTGTGAGAGAGGTCTTTACCAGAAAGTGTTCTTTGTTTTAGACTGATCATATTTATTGCATTGAAGTGCAGCCTTCTGATTTATTCCTTTAAAGAATTGTGTCTCCATAAGTACTGAAAAGCAGATACCGACTCTTAGAGAGGAAGAAAATGAAGTGACAGTGAAGTCTATGTTGCACAAAGAGCCCAGGGATGGGGGGTAGGTTTCTTTAGTCCAATATTCTTGTCCTTATCTGTTGTATTTTAGTTTTTTCATTTAGAAACCTTCTTGGAGTCGGGGGGAATTCACTGGCAGCTCCCAACTTGCTGAACACTTCTTCTAGAAGAATTTCTGGGGTTTTCCAAGCAGCAGGATGGAACAAAGAAAGCTCATATGAGCAGAAGGAATTCGGACCTGACACCACAAAAGACTTTTTTAAAGTTCTTAGTTAAATGAAGCTAAATAATTTTTACACATGGAAGGGGCAAATTGTCATTGCTGCCACCAATAAAACCACAGTGCACTATTCTATTCTTTGCCTTGTATTCTTTTTACTGAGCCTCCATTGTGAGTTAACATAATAATGTATCATGATTTTTTCTTAACTTTGAACTAATTTTACTTCTGATATTGCTTCTAGTAAAGTAAAATTAAAACATATTTTCTTAAAAGCTGACAGGGTTGGGCATTTAATTTAGATTTTTGGTTATCATTAGTGAAACATGTTAAAAAAAATCAGTGAATTGTACAGTAAAATTCTGAATAGGTTTTTAACTATGTTTTCTGTGTTTATTTTCCAAAGTTGCTGAAGGACAAATTACAGATTTGCTTATTATGTTTTTTTCGTGATCTGTGACCAGAGGGTCAAAGGAGAGAAAGAAAAATCATCAGTTTCAATAGTAATTTTCTAAATAATTTTAGGTAAATACTTTCTTTATAGGAATATTTATATTAGAGAAATAGAAACATTTCTAAAAGGTACAGAAAAATCATTTAAACAAAAAATACTGAAAGATGCACATTGGTATTTTAAGCATAAATATGTGTATACATGCACACGTGCGAGCTATTAGATAGTAGGTACTAACTTTCCTGTAGTTTTAGTTGATGCTTTTATTGCTTCATATTACTAGAATTTTTTCAATTGTCATTGATGTTCGAAAGAATCTTATGTCAAACTGCTTTTCATTCTAAGCTGTGTCTTTGAATCTTGTGTGATTATGACAAATAGTTGAAATTTCACTATTTCTTTAGCTGAGAAGTGCTCAAAATCTAGGTCACATGCAAATCTTTTCTAAGCCTTATGCTGATCATTTAAGACTGAAATAGCACACGTGTTTTGAGGTAGTTTTGTAAAGATAGAATTATACCTGAGAGATGTATTGATGGTATAAATTGTACAATTAATTCTGCTAAATTTCTCTCTGAGTGCTCATACAAAACTGTTCAAATAGAACTTTGTTTATTTGGAGGATACTAAGTTTTATATTGAGGATGTAATTGAATGTATCTGCAGTACAGAATGTGGATTATTGTTTGAATGCAGTCAAATCTTACCAATCACATACATTTTTGCAGAATAGTAAAGAACCAAATCTTTTGCTGTCTTATGGTTCCTAGACAGCTTCTTCATAATTACGATGAACCTTACTAATAATTCTAAAGAATTTTGGAAGTTTTAAACATGAACAATGTTGAAGTTCTTCACTATCAACTAATACACAACCAATTTTATGAAGTTTGTTAGATTTACATTAGAAACCACTTTCCAAATAGTATGAAGCATCCTGGTCAGTTCTGCTAAATTGTACCAGCAAATAAATAAACTATAGATCTAATACATTGCATGTTGGATGCTTTACTTCCAGAATTACTGCTAAGACCACTGACAACAGCTATTCAGCTTCATTAAGAAATGCAATAGCATTGTTTTAAAAAGCAGTTTTGACTTTTCTTTGCAAATAGGATGTGCATTAAACAAGCCCTACAGTCAGTGTACCAAAGCAACTTCTGAAATTAAAATAACTTTTATATTCTTTTGAGCTTTCATTGTTGCTGTGAGCTAAATCATAAAATAAAGAGAACTACAGTCTGATTTAGTCTGAACTTTAAAAAATAATGCCTAGTTATGAAATTTTAAGACTCTACAAATACAAAGCAACATTCCTCTGTAGTGGCTGTGGAATTCTGAGTTTATGACATGTATGTGTAGCTGTAGGCAAATGAAATATCCTTCAAAATGTTGTTTTTCTTTGTGAAACAATAAAGACCATTTCCTGGTCTTTTCGCTGGGGCTGTGGATCTAGAAAGCCAGAGTAAGCAAACAGCTCCAGAGTCTTCTTGGAAAGTCATGAAGTCTTTATATGTTTTATGATTATTTTCTGCTTTGGCTTCATTTGAAATAATAGATAATGAAGGCTCCACCTTTCAGGATCTGAAGAGCTGTTGTTTGAATAGTTAAAAACTTATTGCATCCACCTGTTTTGAAAAGCAAGCATTCATTTATTCATGCTTATTGATTCCTGTATCTGGAAATAACATGACAATAAACTAGGTAGGTATATAAATTATATTCTTGATTTGCATAGTCCATCAAAACAAAAAAATACAAGAATTTGTTAGTCATGGTATAGTAAAGTTTGCATGCCCAAGAACAGCATTAATTTATTTAGCTTTTGTGTTCAGAGAAAATTACTGTGTTTAGATAGATCTTTGAAACTGATGTGAAAGTTAACTTAGTTTGTCAAAAGCAACAGCAAAAGCGAGCTCCTGAATTGGTGTGGCCACATCTGTGTGGTTAAAGGGAAAAACCTGATAAGGAGCACTGGATCCTAGTCAGGCACACTATTTATTTACTGGCTTGTTTTGTGGCTCTGTATTGGAGTGTACTTGGCTAATTTTGCTAAGACAAACCTGACAACAGAGGAAGTTTTCCCTTTGCAAGGTGGACATGAGCCAACCTGTGGTTCTTGATCCGTGAACCAGTAGGTTCATGGCTTTCCTTTGTTAGGAATAGAGCTTTGTTATAGATAGAGCTTTTGAGAATTTCTGTGTTGAAATTAGGAGTGCAATTTGAATGAGGTGTTTTTCTTGCCTTGGACTTGTGTATAACATTTTTACTGAATGAAAAAAAAAAAAAATCAGAATTTCTTGTTTAAATTATTCTAAAAGTTATATGCCCGGTTGGTATTACTATCATTGACTAGGATTTTTTTTTTTCTCATTTATATTCTTGAGAGGTAAAATAATTTTGAAACAAAAAGTGGAAATGTTGTGGTTTTATCTTACAGGTTTTCAGAATTTTATATTAAAATCTGATTGAAATTGTCATGTTTGCATTTAAAATTCTTCCTTGGTCTAACATCTGATAGGTATTCACATGTATATTTTAATATTGCTTTTCTTTTTGTCACTAGCAGGTACTGTCTTTTTAAGTCTTTGGCAACATCTGTGCAAAGCATTTTGAGGATTACTTGTCAAGGTCACTCTTCCAAGAAACACTGCTGGAATTTTTGCTGCAGAATCTCTTGGCTTGAGCCTTATGCATATGAAACTTGTTGGGAATATGGCTTTCCAAGGCAGTATTAACAACACATACTTTCATTGGGATGCAAAATGTTGATATCACAGGAAAGACAAATCTTATCCCTAAGATGTACCTGGCATTAGATACATGAAGATTTACCTTCAGGTTTGCTTTTATGCAAACATAGGAATATATCATTTGGAGTGATTCTCTATGGATGTTTTCATGAAGAACAATTCTATTTTAGTGGTTTCCATCACATGACTTGATGCAACTCTAGTAAAATGCTGTAACTTTCTTGAGAGGAGTGTAAGCCTGAAGAATGACTAATTGCACAATTAAGTTCAGTGTAGCTTTCTGCTTGCTATACAACTATTGGGATATTCTCTTTCTCTTGGGAGTTTTTTCCTTTATGGAATGTTTTTGAGCAACTTACTGTAGGAGAGCAGCTAAACCATGGCAGGTACTCCAGACTTATAGGCACTGACCTTCTCATAGCATGGTACGCATATGAAAAGCTTTGCTATCCTTAAAAACAATGGTAAAAACTCATAATTACTCTTATTTTCAGTATTTACTTCATATCACTTGTTTATGTTGGCCTGTTCTGGGTTTAAATTGCAATTTTATTCTGAGAATGAATCAAAATAATGTAAAGGAATATAAATTATATCAATACTTAATTTTCCCACGGGATTGAGAGACCATAAAAAGTCAGTTTCCATGCAAGCACACAGGTTGCTGATGGACATAACCGTATCCTGGAAATTATGATGTTATGAATGAAACCAAAATCTAGTATATATTGAAAAAATCTTACATGTATTCAAAATAAACTGGAACTGTGGGGAGGCAAATTATTCAGTGTATAAGACCAACAGGGAACTATAGATTGTCTAAAAAAAAATTTGGAAAATGTTTATAGTCATTTCAGAGTGCCTTGCAATTTTTCATGTACCTTGACTGTTTCTATAATAAAATGAGTGCATAGGTAAGTTTTGTGCAGAACGTATAATGTAATTTTCAGACAGTTTAGTTTGTCACGGGATCTTGAATGCTTTGCATTTATACCATGTGTTCCTAAACTGCAAAGGTTAAAGAAAAAAATTAATATTTTATATTTGTTTTATAGTCAAAATAATTCCCAGCATATTTTGTTAGTCATTTGATGAATGGCTGTGCCTTTGCTAAAACAGCTATAATCTACATTGACTGTGCACAGATTTGTCTCAATCTAACTATTTGTGCTGAATATTTTTCTGTAGCTATTTAGCAAAGGAACTTGTTTACAATAACAATAAAAGTGAAAAGCAGAATAAAGAAGGAATGCTTATCATTTTGATGGACCAAGAAGGAAACCGTGGGTTTTTTTTTTTCAGTGGGGGCCTGGAACAGCGTATACAAAGTCCATGTTCCATGTGCTGTTTGAATACAAAATAGCTTTCTTTAATTTTTTTTTTTCCTCAGTCTGCTAATTAAAAAATATTTTAGCCCGGTGTAATTCATGGGATCATACAGGTGATCTACTCTGACATTTCACTGCTCTTGCCATATCAGTCTTGTGATCAAATGCTCTCAATAGCAGATACTCTTGATGGCACGTACTAAGGGTGGTTTTTATTCCAATTTGCTGCATTAAAATGTTTATCAAAACTTAAATAACTTTGTACATGGCAAAGATGATACATGTTATACTGATTTGCATCACAAGTAGAAGCTACATCTCAGTTTCAGTGTTCTCCAGCTGCAGAAATGACAATAGAATTCAGTTGTGCTGCTCCATTTTGCTTAGTTGCTTTAACTTTGATCTCTTATTTTCAAAAAGAAAATAAATTTTTCCAGTTGTACATAAACCACTGAAAATGGACTGAGTTTAAAGCAAGAAACGGATGCCTATTACATCTTTAGAAAGAAATGGAAAATTGCAGGAGTTATGAAATGTGAAAACTTGCCACGCGTATCAGCCAAGAACCTTTATGCCCTGTGTATGTGGAATTGGGCATTTTTTTTCCAAAAGAATGAAGATCTGAACAATTCCTATATAGAATAATTGTCTTTGAAAACAGTTTATTCATTTATTTCATTCAGTCTCTGCACCCTGTGAGGAGCCTGGCTTTCATTGCCTCTGGCACTGTAGCTTTCTTACAGCACTTTACAAGAAGCCAGACAATGATTGGAGTTTCATGTGAATATTGACAGATAAGATACTGATGTTGGTGTGTGAGCTCCTCCAAACCTAATGTGAGAAGCTGCTGTACTCTGGAAGATGTGAAAGAAGCTGTGACACTGCGGTTAAATAGCTGTAAAAGGTCAATGTTGTATCATTAATGCATCATTAATGTGTTGCAAAATGCAGTTGTGCGTACTGGAACAAGGACAAGACGGGTGGAAAAGTAACTTTAAATTATGATATGGTAACAATTCTTTCCAAATAGAGTTTGCCATCTGAAAAGTACTTGGCATCTTCAAATGCAGATACTAATGGGCAGAATGTACAGTATTTATATAAAGAACCTCCGATTTAAGATGCTTTCAATTTGCCATCCATATCAGCACCATTTTTTTACTTCCCTGTTTTTCATTAATGTGATTCTTTTGAGGCATGTGTTAAGAAGGTCTTTAACACTGTTTGCCTGAGGTGTAGGTGAGATGCTGTTGCTTTCTAGTCGGCCAGTAAAACCAATCTGCCACTAGATTATTTATTTTCTCTTTTCATTGGTGGTTAGAGATAGCAGTACCTTATTTATTATTGACACCTTATTGAAGGGATGGGACTGCTGTCGGACTAAAAACTATTAGTCAGATAAACATCAGCCTCAAAGGCTGTGAGATTTTAGAGAGGCAAGAAGTCACTCATAGCTCAACATAGTCACAAGTTTCTTTGTTATAAGGCAATATATAACATTCTAATCCAATAGAAAGTTGCCACAGAGTTTATTTTGGGTTTTTGACCGATCACCTTTGCTTAATTTTGCTGCACTGTGTACGCTTTTATCCAATGGGTTACTACTACACATACACACATATGCTTCTATTATAACATCTAAACTCCTAGCTTACTCTATAAAATTACATTACTACACTATAAAATTCTTCACTATTTTACCTAATGCAATTTCTTATTTACTTAAGGCATATTCTTACTTACAACTATAGAAACATAAGTTTATAATTTTTCTGCTTAATGTCTGTGTACTTTTATTTTTACATTAATCTGAGCTTCTCCCAAGGCTGCAAATTAAACCCCTCAGTAACTGTGGACATTTCTATCTTTCTATTTCCTACACCTTGATAAAACTGGAGACCACTCTTTTAATAAGGGCAGACCATGTAGTCTCTTTTGGAGAAAGTGTGGGTCTTATGCTGAAAGCTGGTGAATCTGTATAACTGAATTATGTGCTCATCTGACCACAACCTTGACGTCTCCTCCTGTAATTTTTGTACCGCCTGCAGTGGAGAAAACATTAATGAATGATGAGTCACACTGTTTCTTTGTTATGTGCAATTATGATCTGTTTAGGCAACTAGTTCCTATGGAGTCCATGTATCTCTCAAGAAAATGTGTCTGAAGTGTTTGAGCCACAATGTTCACTTGAGCCATTTCTGCTCTGCAATTTGTAAGATGTTAACCACTGCATTTAATAACTTTTTTTTTTTTTTAATTTTCCCTAAGTAACATAACGCCTACAACTTTAATCCAATGTAGTACAGAATACTAATGATATTTGGTTTAGATTTTGTATGTGGGTTTATTTCTTAACAAACAAATCTACTGTTTCACAGGGAAAGTATTCTGGTTTAGGATGGACTGGGCAGGAGCAATACTACTGTTTACTTTTGTCTCACATCTTTCATCAAAGGTTGCTTATCACTGCTACTTTGCATATTAATATTGTATTTTTAAAGCAATATTGACTTTGATCACATAGGATGTAGACTTCTATCCAGATATATTTTCAGCATAGCAAATGACACTTTCCTGAGTCCTATGCATATGAGATATTAATTAATTTTTTGGTGGACATTTATTAACATCCCTTTGATAAAGTTCCTTAGCTCTTGAAAGCGCTTACCTCTAATTCCCTATCACTTCTCTTACCAGATTGTTCCAGAATTTAATTTCCCAGAAGGCTAAAAATCTTCTAATTACAGCCTAAAACTATTCAGTTATACACACTTGTACTTGTGTCACTGTTGACCTTCACATGATGAGAACTCTCATCTGACCCTTGAGATGTTTTTCTGAACTGTGCTCAACAATGGTGTGGATGAACAATATTCTGTGAATCATGCTCAGTAGCCGTTTGCACTGTGGTAGCATGCTGTTGCAAGAGGTTCTGTGATTCACATGGTCCTTCATGCTTATAATATAAGCAGCAATCTCTATTCACTTGTATATATCTTCACTGAATTGATTAATTCTTTAAATTTACTGTCTTGTGTGCCCTTCTTCTGTTGGGCAGGGAGAAGGACTCTGTGGTGTTACAGCAGATTAGATGGGACCTCAGGAAACGCATGTCTAGGTGAACCTCCTACTCAAAACCACATCAGCTATAAGATAAATAGGGCTCACTGCTCATTGCTAGAGCTTCATCCAGTCAGGCCTAGGAAACATTCAGGTGTGTGGAGGCACAGCTTTCTGTGCAACCTGCTCCTGTGTTTGACTTGCTGTCCTCAGGGGAAGGTCTTTCCTTTACATACATGAGTCTGTCCTACTCCAGTATGTGGTGGTTGTCTTTTGTCCTCCTGCTGTGCACCACTGTGGAGAGCCTGGCTCTAGGCTGATAAATCTCCCCGTGGAAATACGTCCCCCAACAGCTGTCTTCTCTAGTCTGAACAGCCCCTACTTCTGATCACTGCAGCAGCCCTCCAGTCAACTCTTTGCAAGTTATTGATGTCTTCCTTGTATTTTCAAACGCATATGTGTTTATGAGGTTCTAGTGGGGGTCTAATGAGACCTGAATAAAGGAGGATGATTTCCCTTAATCTACTATCTGTGTTCCTCCTGATACAGGTCAGAATGCTGTTGGCCTCCCTTGCTGCCAGAGATACCATTGGCTCATGTTCAACTTAGTGTCTGCTGATATCCATGGGTCTTTTTTTCAGAGTCCTCCCCCAGCCTGTACAATTGAAAAGTGTTCCTCCTTGCCAGGTATTGGACCTCTTATTTGTCCTCTGTTTAGTGAGATTCCTGTCAGCCCATTCCTCCAGCCTGTCTAGGTCCATCCAAATGGTCACCCTGTCTTTGAGCATATTATTTTGTTCTCTCAGCCTGCCTCCAGTTTGGTATTTTGCAAACTTTAGCAGCAACCACTTTACTACCTCTTTAGTCCCATGTGGTACTGCAGTTGTTAGTGGCATCCAGTCCAGTAGGTTTGTTCTCCTTCTGCAGACACATAGCATGTCAGCACTCAGTGACCAGAGATCACAAAGGAGCATTATTAGTTCAAAGCTTAGTTGATGTACTAACAAGATGTAATCAAGTAGTTGGGGGCTCAGTCTGTAATAATCTGTGCTACAGAAGGCAAGTGAAACCTTTGCTCAGTATGACAGATCTGCAGTAAGACTATGGCAGGGACTACCTCTTACTACACCTACATGTGCTGTTTTCTGTTCTAATTACAGTTTCTGTGAGGTTTTTTTCCCTATCTTAAAATGTCTCTCCTTGTAAAATATTAGGAGTATCCAAACCCAGGCTCTTTTAAAACTTACTCAAAATAAAGGAAGATTAGGGTGTAATTGTGATGGAAAGAATTACTTGGATTCTTCAGTCTCTATGCCTGTCTGATCTTGCTGCTACTGTGATTTGCTCTGACATATTTCCAAAGTACTTTGACTCATACAGCATGTATGCCAGGTGGCTGTCACTCAACAGAACAAAACCGTGCTCTGCTGGCAGACATTGGAGTTCTCTGTCAATCTGCTGAAGTTTCTTGATGAGGTGTTGACCAGAGTGGTGGTTAAACTCCACCTTGAAAGAGTGAGCACACCTGACACACAAACTCAGACAGTAGCACCTGAGCCTAGGGTAGAAGAGGTTACTTATTCTGTTGTTGATGTTGTCAGTATGAAACAGCTTTTAAAATCCTAAATATACTCTTTGGAATGGTTTGAAGTAGGGCGGGGAAGACATCCACTGACAGAGATATGTAATATGATATGGTAGGACCCAGAAGCAAAGTACTGTAGTGCTGTCAGAAAAAAAATCTCTCAGCTAGCTGCTTGTGTTTCCAATGTGGAATAGAAATTAGTGTTTTGGACAATGTCAGGACCAGGGTTAGCCTTGGGCACAAGTTTAGCAAAGTCTGATGAGCATTGACTTGGCAGCAGAGAAGCTGGGCTAATGTCTCTATTCCCAGCAGTGGGACCTGAGGAACAGGGAGCTCCAAACTGCCTCCAAAGAAAGCTGAAACTGTAGAAATCATGAGGATAGGCATATCCTGAAGTACCCATTTAATGAAAAATAAATGCTTGTTTCCTCCAGGATTTGCTCTCAATGGGTATGTTTTATTGCCAGCAGTTACTAGCAGGCACTGTAAGATATAGATCTGTTTATCCTGTAAAACTTGGAAAAGACTGTGCCGGTCACAGGGTAATCTCAAAGATTGGAATATATAATTTTTTATGAGTTTACCACATCACTTTAAGTACATCTCTTACTCTATATTTGCCTGTGGCCTGCAGCATTAAAGCATTACCTGAGGATTTATGTGAGAATAAATTTTTAAGAGCCTGCATTTATTGGACCTTTTTTAGTCCAGTTCCTCCAGCTGCTTATTTGAGTGTTCTAAATATGAAAGTTGTTATCATATTTAAAACTTTACTTTGCATGGAGGTTTATACTGTGTGTTCATTTACTGTGAGCTATGACATGCTGTGAAGATAAATAGCCCAAAATACTATTTGAAAGTCAACATCTATATGTGTTTAATTGAAGGAAATATGAAGGAGAGACCTCAGCTGTGCTTGGCAAGTTCAAAAATTACTTTCAGTTTATCTAATGCCATGTAATATGAAATGAAAAAGATCAAATTATAATGCTATGGTTCAATGGGCACATTTGATTAAGAACACTGTTCATTCATCTAAGAGCTGTCATTTAATACTTACATTGTTGGAGAAATGCACAACTTGGAGCCTTGTGGTGCTTACCTTTTCAAAGAAGAGCTATTTCTAGAGCAGAGTTCCTTATGATTATCTTAGTACAGGTAACATAAGCCTGGACTGCATTGAAATATGTTCTCTGCCCAATAACCTTTTCCATCCTGAGGAGCTGTATTGGTAGAAATCCTCCTGCTGCAAAGTCTTATTCATAATTTCAAGAGTGATTCCCTTTCCCTTATGGAAACAGATTACAGTGGTGTAAACACTATGACTACCAGTGTAGCCAAAGCAGAGTGATTTTTATTTGTGTCCTTGTGACATGTGTCCATGTCCTCTGTCATATAAGCACCTGGGTCTGCTCTGGAGAGTGTGTTGGATGATGTTTGAAACAGGCTGTCTCACCAGCTTCAGGGAGCATTAGTAGATACCCAGTTGCAGGTGGTGGGTGCCTCTGCCTTGTGGGAAAACAAGGCTTTGTGCTACTCTGCAACACAGACAATTCCTTTTGAATACCTGCAAGTCCTGAAGACTTTTTTTCATAGTGCAGGAAAGCTACTGTATTAGGCTATATGGTGTGATAGAAAAAACATACCAAATAAAGAATGTCACAACTGCGAATAAACATCCATCTCAAGAACTACTTATGAACTCTGCAAATACATTGTTGAAATAATAACTTCTTACACGACAATAAAACTTTTGCTTTCGGAAATAACATTTACTTTGAATCTTAGGTTCTAACATCAGTTTTAACACTGATTATACACTGGTTTCATACATTTGGTTTTGAATTGTGGCTTCTCTAATACTCTATTTTGGTAATTCTGATGTTCACTGTGATTTATAGGATCATTTTCTTCTTCCAAGGGTATAGGATTTCTCTTCCAGCTGATATTCCTAAACTTCAGGCTTAGATGTGTTAAAAGTAGCTAAAATTTAGGTTTGTGCAGGATATACAGAAATATGGATTAGAAAGTTTCTAATCTATATAGTAAAAAAATCTGAAAGGAGAACTGAATGGCTTTTGTAGTCCTCAACTTAAGAGAGGTCAACTTAAATGACAGGAAACTCATGGAATTTATATGTCGATCTTGATTAGTGCAAAGCTCACATTTCTATGGTGCAAGATAGATAAATAGATAAAAGGTAGATAACTTTTTTTCCTAAAGCAAGCAAAGAAACACATCAACCCTTACAAACCCAAAATGAAACTGCACCAATTTCCTGCAATGTCCTTTTGTGGCTTCTCCTTTCTTTTTTGACTTTTAAAATATATGTTCTTATAAAACATTTGAAATTACCTTTCTGTTTGTGCAATGCTCAAAACACAGTAAAAAGGTGTCACTGATTATGAATGTTGATTCAGTCACTATATAAGCTTAGAATACTAGATATATTTTACCTCTGATCTTTTACTTACAAAACAACTGCTCATATGAGAAGCACTGTATTAGAATTTATTTTTAAAATGTGTGATTAGGAAGTGCTTAACCTAAACCTACAAAATTCCTTTCTTTTCCTCCCAAGATACATGGAAAATTAACAAAAACTTCCTCATCCTAGTCCATATTTTGAGGGGTAGAAGAAAGGAGTAGTCATGTTCATTTGGACAGAAAGCACTTATAGTCAGGCAAATACATAGGTTTTGCCTCAACGCAGTGTGCTTCCCTTTTCCATTTTTGAGGGAAGGGGAATTAATGGACTTTCTGAAGTCAGTAAAAAATTGATCCTAATTTTTCAGTGGTATTAATGTTAAGAATATCTGAGCTGCTGTCTCTGATGTGTGTTCTTCGAAGTGCTTATGTTGGTTACTTGGATTTTCAGCACCTCTTCACAGTTTTGTTATTCTCTGGTAATTATTTTGAGAAACATCCAGGCAATCTTTCAAACTGAATTCCTCCAGTTCTAAATGAAAAATATCTGAATTAAAGTTTCTCAGATTGTGCAGAAATTTAAGAATACAGTTTGCTCATTAACGAATGGAGAGGAATATGTCTGGCAACTGCAATTTCCTTTTTGCCTCAGATGATTTGTTTCTATAATGGGTTTGTAAAGGCATCTCACTTCTAGAAAAAACTCCTTTGAAATAGAAGGTACAAAAGCATGAAAAATAATTCAATTGGATTTATTTCCAATTTGAGTTATATTTGAGTTATATTTGCCTTTTTTTTTAGTAAATGCAATACATTACGTCTCTGTCCATACTGACTAAAACTGTGTTGCATTATGTTTCAAGCAGGGATGCCCATGATTCAGTCTGTAGCCTTGGTGTGGTTGTGTCTGTTGCTGTATTGGAAAGCTCTTCCCAAATTGTTGTGTATTCTATGGTTTATGGCTCATCTAAAAACAGTCATTGTTGTCATTGCATCAGTTAAAATACAGTAGTTGCCTTTTTTAATTGGTTTATATTTCAAGGACATTTTGTGTCCTTTGCTGTCAATAATAAGCATGTTGTTGTTGATTAACAGACCTGGATTTAGGTAGCTAATTTAACAGTTTCTTTGGAAACGTGAGTTGGATGCACTGATCTACAGAGCATAACAACAAGGCTACCTTGAGGGACATCCTTTCTTCCTCCCTGCCTCCTGTCCCGGGGATAGAAAATTAATAGTGCAAGCCAGCATTTTGGATATTCTGACAACAAAAAAACAATCCTCAAAGCATCCACATGGAGCTTATTTATTGTAGGGTGTGCAATTTTGGGGAGAAGACCTTGACTTTTCATGGGGAAGTTTTAGTATAAGTTGGTACCAACTGGTGAAGCACTTGCTTGAACTTCTAAAACAGAGTTCTGTGAATTGAGAGGTGGAAGCAACTCTGGCAATGTGGTTGGCATTTCTTGCCCAGCTAGGGACCATGGTGGTTTGTGACTCCTACTGTTAGTACAGCCTTTACCATGAGAACTCAACAGTGGGTTGTGTTTGGAGGCTGTACATTCCCTGGCTGTTCCTGTTGTAGGGCAGAAGGTCCTGGTGGATGGCCACAAGGCATCTCTTACAAGAGATTTCTCTGAATTTTCTCCATGTTTGTGTCACTGGACTTCTTGTTAGCCTGAAAGCTCAGAGGAAACAGTGGAAGCTGACTGGCTTTGCAGAGTGGTTTACCCTCCTAAAGTGATGTAACTTACTGTGAAAGGCAAGACTGTAGCAGTGGGCAGTAGTGGACAAAATGGCATCACATGAATAACTACACATGATAGAATGTCTTTATGTCCAGCTGAGGTGTGTACAACTGCATTGGGGTGTCAGTTTAAGTGGTCAGTATTTTCACAGAACATTTTTTTCCCTTTTTTTTTTTAAACACTGATTCTATTTCTGAAGTGATTTAAAGAAAGTTTAATCTAATGTAATTGCTAGTTGCTTTTTCAATCCTTTGTTTAAGATTGTTGTCTTTTCTAGTAATAGGGCAATCAGTCTTGCTCTGAATGTGTTTATTTGGCTTTGGTATTATTAGTTCCAGGAACCAGATATAGTTTGGATAATTTGCAGGTTTTCTGTTACACAGAATTTTGCCTTTCTCTATAGTCCTTCTCTTTCTGTTCTTAGAGAGAAGGTACTTCTTGCAGAACATTGCAGAAGTTTCTGGTTAAATGGATTGCAAAGATGAAATATATTTGTCCTATTTCAATTTTTATTGCACAAGGAATCTATTAATCTGTATTTTTATTGGTTTATAAAATAGAATGAAATTCAACTACAAAGGACTGCTTTTCCCATCGTCTCTGGTTTTCATCTAAAAGTTTTTTCTCTGTTCCAATTTTCTCTTATATTGAAGGGAAAACTTTGCCTTTTGTTTAATATGCCTTTTCTTGTCTGCATTTGAAGAGAGATAATTTAATAAATTTTAGATATAGAATCAAGTCACACAAATGGAATTGAGTAATCCTAAGAGAAGATTTGCTAAGTTGATTGTGTTAATGTGACTATCCAAATTGCTATAAGCTTCCAGACATTTCATTAGTACCTCTGGCAGCATAGTCTTTTCAGCTTTAGGTATAGTTTTCTGTTCAAAATATCTGTAGTGACTTCAGTGCTTAAGAGGTGAAGCTCAACTCCAGCTCCTCTCTTTCTCACCAGGGTTCTGCCTTTGCAGATAATTTGATTTATTTTTGGAAACGCAACTCTTTGGGGAGCAGGGCAACCAGCAGTTATATAAATCTGCACATGGCAATGCTTGTTAGTCTGGGGAACAGCATACAGAGTTCTGTGGTTAGAACAGAAAACTGAGATGTACAGTTTCATTTGGATCATCCTGCTGCCAAATGTACCATTGTATTTCCTGCATGCAGCAATTCTGGTTGGAAACCACCCAGATTCATCCTGTGCTGGTGGCTTCAGCCATATACATTGTTGTAGGGCTTTTGTGTGTAAGGGTAATGTGTACACAGAGTGGGAAAAAAAAAAAAAAAATACTTTGATTGTGGTACCTAAGCATTGATATCTATGAGGTTTAGGGTGGCAAATGTACAGGTCAGGACCCAGTTTCTAATGTGACACACACTGAGATCACATTATTAATGATGGCAGTTAGCCCAGAAGTTCAGTTTAGAGGTTTCAGGGTTCTCTACATTAGATGGGGAAAGCTTTGGATAACGTAATCCCTGAGTTAAAGGGCATTATTAGTCAGGAAAGGGGATCTGCAGGGCCTTGTTTTATCACTTGAAGCACAGCAGTGTGCCCTTTTTGCAGAGGCAGCTGCTGGTATCTTGGGCTGCCAGCAGGTCAAGAGAGGTGATCCTGCCCCTGAACTCAGCACAGAAGAGGCCACACCTGGTGCTCCATCTTCCTGTGGGCTCCCAGGTACAAGGCCAACGTGGATGTACTGAGGAGAGGGCAGGCAATGGCAAAGAAGCTGATGAAGGGACTGGGATAACTCACATGTGAGGAAAGGCTGAGAGAGCAGTGACTGCTGAGCCTGGTGTAGAGACTGCTCAGGAGAATCTTGCCACTGTGTACAAAATACCTGCAGGGAGGATGCACACAGGATGTGGCCAGGCCCTTCTCAGTGGTGCCGTGACAGAACCAAAGGCCATGGGCACAAACTGAAGCACAGGAGGCTCCCTCTGAACATCTGGAAATATGAGGATGACTGATCACTAGCGCAGATTGTCCAGGGAAGTTGTGGAGTCTCCATCCTTGGAGATATTTGAAAGCTTATTGGACCATGTCCTGGGCAACCAGCTCTAGGTGGCCCTGATTGAGTAGGGATATTGAGCCAGATGCCTTCCAGAGATCCTTTTCAACCTCAACTACTCTGTAATTCTGTGATTTTGTGGAAAGAGATTTATTTTCTTTGAAGATGTAATTGGTAGAAATGCCCTTTTTTTTTCCTTCTTTCCCCCTCCCCCCCACCCTTTGTTAGAGTGGGAAAAAAACAAACCCCTGAAACTTTTCTTACTCTAGTGGTTAATAGGAAATAGAACCAGTTTATACAGACTAAAATGCAATCAAAGTGGCCAGAGTAATGAATAATGAGTGTGTGATGACAGGAATAGAAGCAGCTCTTGACCTGTGTAACAATTATAGCAACAGTTCTTGTTCTGCCTAACAGCTCCTGGGAAAGGGAGACCTTAAGTGGGTGCAAGGACACAGGAATATGCAGTATACAGGAGAGTGTTCACTGCAGTGGATAAATTAAAATCTTCCTGCTGTGATATGTATAACTAGCCCTGAAATGGATTATCCATTTAGGGATATATCATTAACTAATGGGAAGCATCTTAAGAGTATATAACTATTCTTTGGTTTGAATTAAGATAAGAAGCTTTTGTGTGAGCTGGAGATGATTAAGTGCAAGATAACTGTCTTGGATTTTAGCCCTGCAGGAGTGACTGAAGGAGAATTCCTGAACTCTGTGTCTGAAGATAGAGGTGAATTTTCTCTGAAAGAGATACAAGAAGTGACCCTAGAATAGCTAACCTTAGAAAATCCCTCTGGGTGTTCCCAAAGGGAGTTTGGAAATGAGATTGATACAGTTGGATGCTGTGCCTAAGTATGGCAGTAGTAATGATAGAAATTCAGCTGAAACTGTACCTACACAACAGACCACCACAAGTCTCCAGACTCTAAAGCATGTCACTTGTAGGAAGGGAAATTTTTACACATTTGAGACAGAATCATAGAAATCCTGTAAAGGTTGAGGAAAATCTCTGGAATTGCTGAATAGCACAAAAAGTTTTAATTGACAATAGATTGAGAGTATAGATATCTAAATACTTATTTGACAAATATCATCCATTTAGGAAAGAAAAAAAGAGTTTTCAACAAGGAATCAGTCTCATGTACAGGCTCAAATTCAGCCTCTCATGTTTGGGCAAAAACTGCATTTATCTTCCAGCTGTTCTGGTCTTTATTCTGTATTCCATTTCTCAGCAAGGGCTTTATTTTCCATTAACTATTCCTGAAGCTGTCTTTGCTTGTGGGTACTCACACCTACCTTTTTTATTTCTTGTGTTGCTATTTAGAAGAACTGAATAACTGCTTTTTGTGAGTTGGTTTTGGTTTGTTTGTTTATTTTTTAGAAAGGTCCACTTAGCCGAGTGATGCCTAAGGAATAATCTTCTGTGCTAGGAGAAGTACACTGTTCCTGAATCTGAGCTCTCTATCCTCTTTGCTCTTGATCTGAAAGTGAAGGGCAATTCATTACTTTTTCCCTGTCCCTACAGAGTCAGGTCTTTTCATTTTCTGTCTGTTACTTATGGAATGAAGACAACCAGAGAAGGCAAAGCAGAAGCTGTGCTGCTGGCTGTGGGCTTCTGCCCACAGCCCTTGGCAGTGACCAGTGAGGTGTTCTCTTGTGCAGGGCTCTCTTGCTCAGCTGCAAATAACCTTCCTGGGCTGTACATAAGGCCCATGCAGACCCTCAGATTTGAAGAGTTAAACAGGGTTTGTGTGAGAAGCTGTTTAGCAGTTTTGAGTTGCATAATAATTTGAACATGGGTATAGCGATTCCTGTGTCATTGGATCATTAGCTGAATGCAACAAAAAATATCAATTGGTTATGAATACATGTAGGTGGAAAATTCAGAGTAGCCTAAATTATCTTTGAAAGAGCCCAGCAAAATAACTCTTCTCAAGTTCATTCTGAACCCTGCGAAATTTGCCACAGATTCCCAAATATCTTGAAGGTTACCAGTATATTTAAGCTTGATTCTACAACTTAACAATACAGTCTATTGTGCTTTTCCTATCTCAAGATCTTTTAGTTTCCCTTCCTGGCAGTGGCTTTCAGCTTCAAGGTCTGCACAATTCAGTATAACCCCTGCTAGCTATTCAGTCTCCATCCCTCATCTTGATTCAGCTGAACCCCTGGATGTCAGATGAGGACATAGTAACCATAGCCTTGTTTCTGACAGCACCTTCTTTCATCCATGTTGGTCTTGGAGGGACCTAACATTTTTGTACTCCCCAGGTGTCCAATTCCTAACCCTGATTTTATTTAATTCTAAGTGGACTACTGGCTAAATTATCTCTCCTATTACACAAAACCCTGGCTGCTTCCTGGCCCAGATTAACAATGCGTTGCAAGTTTAGTTTTCCCTTTGTTGTTCCAAACACAAATCCTAGTCACAATTCTGACCATAATATGAATATCCTGATTTTGTTAATTGGTTCCTTGAGTACAGTTGCTACGACCAGGGAGACTGATCTGTCCCTGAGTTACTTGTTACTTGTTGGTGCTCTAAGTCATCTTAGCTCAATGTGCTATGGATGAATGTCTAGGAGAAGAATTTCTTCCATTCCAGCCTTATACATACCTGAGCTCTCAGACAAACAATCTCATGTTTTCTTGGCGACCATCACGGTAAAAACCTGTTATTTTCAAAAAGAAGGTATTATCTATTCTCTCTGATGTGTATATTGTACAAATCCATAACAGATCTCCAGTTCCTCCTATCCTAAGCCATTAGAGTTTCTGCATAAGGGTAGAGTAAGAACTATGGTGTAGTTATAACCGTGAAGATACGGAATCATACAATGGTTTTGGGTGGTGTCCTAGGGTAACTTTATGATGCTTGTATCCCCACTTGTCTGTTCTGTTTGTGCTGTATATTAAGTCCTGTGCCTTTAAGACTGGTTCTAAGAGCAAGGAGAAGCGCGGAGTTTGTTTTGAGAAAACTGCCTGAACTCCTCCACATTCTTCTGCGGACGGGGTGTTCGGCGGCGGCTTGGAGAGACTGCAGGACAGAGATCTTGTTTTGCTTTTAGTTAGTTTCAGCTAGCTAGGGCAGAGAAGTTCCCTGGACTGTTTTTTTTCCTTTTTCTCGGGACTGTTTAAACCTGCTCTGGACTGAAAACCCAGGGGAGCACTGGGGGCTGCACCTGCGGCCCACCGGGGCTGGACCTCGGCATTTTCCAGCAGCGCCGGAGAGACTGGGACTGAGGAGAGACTGAGAGAGAGCCGAGCTACACCCACGGCAAGGACTTTCTCAATTTGCCATCTCACTCCAGAATGAGAGGTTTTATTGTTTCATATTATTCATTCTTTATACTTGTATGCACTTCATTTGTTTAGTAAAATAGTTTTTTCCACTTTTCTCCAAAGAGGTTTTTTTTTACCGGACCAGTTGGAGGGAGGGGCCATTTGGGCTTGCTTCCTTAGAGGGATCCTCTACAGGGGTTTTCTCCCAAATTTGTCCCAAACCAGGACAGGTGGAAAGGACCTTAAAGATCCTCTAGATCCAACCCCCTGCCATGAGTGGGGACACCTCCCACTAGACCAGGCTGCTCAAAGCCTGATCCAGCCTGGCCTTGAACACTTTCAGGAATGGGGCGGGGACAAGGAAAATGTACATGGGCTCCTCTGGCCTCAATGAAGGTGTGAGAGCTTGGACTTAAGAGTTTCAGATCAGTCCCCAGACCTTCTTTCTTCACAGCAATGCAGGCTTCACCTTTGTATACGTGTATAGACATGCACACTATTTCATCTTCTTCAGAATACAGATGTATAAGTACGCTTCTGTGTTTGTTTGTTTTTGTTTTGTTTTGTTTGGTAAACAGGGAAAGGTGTGGATCTTCTCTGTAGGGTGAAGAAAGGAGGAAACACACCTATTGCATGAAGAGTAGGAAAGAACCTATCCAACTGGAGAACTCACTCTCACTTGGGACTGTGGTGGACTAGAATTTTGATCTACTCAGGTGCCAGAATAGGGGGCATACAACCTCTCTTGTTATTCCTGCGATGGACAACAACCAGTGTAATTGTTTAACAATTAGGGTTGGGATTAAGTTTAGGGATACCAGGATCTGAAGTGATTGATTTATTGATGGATTTTGCAGGAGTAAATTGGAATTGTGTTTTGGTAAAGCAGAGATAACTGGGATGTTATTATAAGATGAGGGTTATATTTGGATTGGGAACAACATGGCATAAAACCTTATGTCTGCTGAAATACTGAGATATCTTGAGGGAGTGGGGGGCATTAAAGAGAGGTGAGCTGAAATCAGATAGGAAAATGAAATGAAATTATTTTAGGTTTGCATGTGTCACTTTGGCTCAATTTACATATTTCCTTAAAACTGAATTACCATCATGTTAAGGGTATTTTCCATTTAACAGTCCTTGTGCACTTAACCAACCATCTGTAAATGGACACAGATGTCATATGCTAGCCACACAAGACACACTGAATCTCTCCACTCTTGATGTGGCAGAAGCTTTAGAATAATACTTGTTTTGAAAAAAAACATAATTTGAGTTTTTCCTGCATCTTTTATGCAAGAGGAAAACAAAGACAAGTTTGAAAGAATGAAATAGAAGGCTTAAGAAAATCCATGTGGAGACTGAGAAAAAGCTTAGGTAGCTCACTCCAGGGATAGATTTTGCCTGTTCTACAATAACTAATGACTTTTCTACCTCTGCTTTTCTTCCTCTGAGATAAAGAACTGTGCATTCTTTTTTACTTCCCATGCTGTGTAGTGTATATAGTATGATTACATTTCATCATGCATTGAGATTCCACATTGCTATAATTTCATTCTGATGTAGTTTGTTTTTAATCACATTCCTTTACCTTTTCTAAATCAATATCCAATCACTGTTGCTTCAGGGGTAAAAATTTCAATTCATTAAGGCTTTACTGAAAGAAAAGTATGAGCTTTATCTAAATAATGTGCATGACAAAGTTTAATGAATAATTTAAGTATTTTTCATTGTTTTCCACTTTTTATGCAATGGAAATATCATTTTGGAGTTGACAGAGAACAAGGTAGCAGGACTAAGCCAGAAAGCCCATTTATAAAACACTTTTTACAGGGCTTCCTATATCAACAGATCATTTTCCCGTTCTTGAGAAGGTCAGTCTTACTGATGTTAATTTAGCACTCACCAACCCATGTTTTTTTCATGGGTTGAAACACTCTTTTTCAGTTCTTGTGTAACACAATCTCTCAGTATTCTGAACTGTTGCAACTGTTGAAATACTGGTGTTTGCCTTTATTCCCATCTCTTTTCTGTGCATAAATTTCAGCTCTCTAATGGGAGAAGGATTTTTTCCTTCTATAGTTAAGGTGGAGCCAGTGTCCTCCAAGTAGTACACAGGTAAGGGATGAGGGGCAATGGACACAAGCTGCATCAAGGAAAATCTTAATTGGGAAAAAAATCATAGGCAATCAGATATTGGAAGGTGTTCCCTCAAGATGTGTGAAAGATGTTTGAAAACACTCTGAACTCAATTGTATAAGGCCCTGAGCTACGTTATCTAATGGCAAAGGTTCCCCTGTTGCATGGTCAGACCAGATAACCTCCTTAGGTCCCTTTCAACTGAAATTAGTGTATGATACTCACCAAGAAGTAATCAAGATGCCTGTGCTAAGAACTGACCTTATCAGGCAGTACTGCCCCTATTTCAGTCAGCAAATTACTTTACCTGATAAAATGTGCAGCATTTTCTAAGTCTAGGGCTGTTACTTGTAGCACAGAAAGACTGTCAAAGTTGATGTCAGTAGTCTGTATCTCCTTAGCCATTGCCAATAAAGTGTAAATTAGTGTCTTTATCCTACCACATCTATTTTTTGCAACTCGCTGGGGAGGCAACTGATAAGGATGGTAATTTTTTTCAGCTGGATGAATCTAGGCTGTCACATATTTGTAGGAATAAATAGGGGAGATTTGGCCCGAGACTAGTGAAAATCTCTGTCCTTCAGTTTATGAAAATACCAAAGAATTCAGTAAAGCCTCCTTGCCATAGTTTGCTTCTGCTTTTGAAATTGCCTTTTTCACATAGTAAATTTTGATATAGCAGTGGAACCCAGGTTAGCAACAGCAAAGATTCATGTATTTTGGGCGTTTTCTGCAAAGTTTAGTTTGGTCTTCTAAAAGACAGGAAAAAGGAGACTGGAGACTGACTGTAGCAGTCGGGGCCATTTCACATATATGTTTGCAGAAATAAAATTATAGGGCTTCAGTGATCAGTCTGACAAAATAGAAAAGTTTGTGCATTGGTATACATTTCCATTTAAACTAGGAATAATTGAAAAAATGAAGCCAGGCAGAAATAACATAGTAATGAGTTTATCACTCTACACGGTAAATTCTTGAAGCATAGCCTAATGTGTAAGCAACCATAACCTTCAGGGAAAAGAAATAGGGCACCCAAGGCCTTCTTGCCCTTGTCTGGGTTTTGTGGTTTGGCAGTGGGGAGAAGCTGGAGAGAGAAAAAACTTGTAAGCTGAGTCCACGCATTTATTTTTAGTTTTATATGAGGCATTTGCTAATGGCAAAATGTCCTTGAGGTCAGGAAGAGGTTTTTTTCTTCCCTTGGCACAGACAAGTTTCTGCATTCCCATTTTGTTGTGATATGCTCTTTGCAATTATTAAATAAAGCATTTTGAGAGGAAACAAAGAAAAACAATAAGACTGGGGAGGCCAAGTTATTAACCCAGTGTTATCTCCCCCTTATAAACAACCAGTATGGTCTAGAGCATACAGGTACCATTAAGTTTATCCCTTAGACCACAGCCAATTCATTTCTACTACAGATTTACTCTCATATAAACTCAGTGAGATCAAATTATTTTAAAATGCAAAAATTTGCAAGAAAGTGGTGCTGGGATGACCAGGGAAGGGAGAATTACTCTTTCAGAACAAGTTAAAAGAAACAGGCCTGTTCAGGCAGTAAGAAGAGGTCTGATTGCGTAGTAGAAATATATCTGGGGTAAAAGCTAGAAAACAAGAGTTAGAGAACAATGGTAAAAGGTGAGTCAGATGTATTCATTTTTCCATGGGTAAAGCTAGATTAGATTCAGAAGAAGGTTCCTGGCCTTCAAAAGGCATAGGCTTGGGATGAATTTGCAGAAGATTAAATAGCTTGGTTGACTCCATTAGAAGACACTGACCTTGATATAAGACCTCCTAATTTATATCCAGGGGAATTACAGAAGGGTATAGAGCAGTGTGTGACTCTTCTTACCTCTCTTCAGAACCTTTTGCAGTTTAAAGAAGTTTCAGTCGCTATGAGAGATTTTTCTTGCCTTTGATACACAGATGATTAATTGTTCTGCTGGGAATGCAACTTGAGCAGTAAAATGCCATTCACAGGTGTTACAAAATGCAAGACTGTATTTTGTTTTGACAGAAAGCTTACTAAATCAGTCATTATCTCTAGAACTAAGATAATTTTCTGAATATTTTTTTCTGAAAATTCCAAATTACTTTTATTTTAACAATATAGAGAAAATTCTATTTGTCAATCTCCCTGAGACTGAGCATCTGTAAGTTTCTGAGCTTGTAATTTTTATTATCCTCTTTTCCTTCTTGTCTCCTGGCCTTTCAATAGGAAAATATGTTTCTATGAATGTACTATTAGAATGACTTTTTCTACTTTTAAGCTGGTTTTGAATTGCTGAATGTGGTCATATCACTGCTTTTCTTGCAGTAGCTTTTCCTGAACTGTAGTTTGCTACCTTTTGATTAATTTCTTTATCTCCTGGGATGCAAATATGCATTTGTGATCTTTATTTTGAAAACCTGCCATGAACGTGATCTTTCTTCTCCCTTCTAATCCTTAATTAAGCATATTGACATATTGTTAGTAGGGATGATAACCTCCTGTGGAATAGCCAGCAACAGCGCTGATTCTGCTGTTAAATTAATTTATGAGATGTCACAATACATAGAATCATCACTTAGTTCACTGAAATCTTTGTAAATTAGGAAGAATTGATCTCTTTCCATGCAGAGAAATTGTATAATTCCCATTCTGATTCAGAGAGAATCTGGCTCAGAAGTAGGTATGGGTGACCTCAAAAAATTGGATAAAGTTAGTAGGTGAACCTGGCATGTTTTTTAAAGGACTATAAGAGCAAATGAAACACACCAGGGCAGATTCTCAGCTGGTGTAAATTGCTAACACTCCACTGAAGTGGGTATAGCAAAAGCAGTTTAAGCAAGTGACAGTATCTCAGGTGTGCATTTCTTTCTTGTTTTGCTGCTGATTTTGAAATAAGAGGACTCCAAGTGAACCTTTGGACAAAATTGTTCTGTTGGGGTTGGAGCAGGTCACAGATAAAATAAGAGTACAGCTGAAATCCAAGCTTTTTCCACATGAGTTATACCCTAATCATGGCTTCATGCACTCTCAGAACTTGATTCCCTGCAGCCTTTCTCCTGCTTCTGCCTGACCCTGATCTGGGATTAAATTGTTATCAGAATCACTGTAGCATATTTGTATTACTGTGTATCTCAAATAAAAGTTGGAAACTTGGCATATTCAAGACTGGGGATAATCTCATCTACCACAGAGCACTTTCTGAGGGCAAGCAGTTCATCCAGTGAAAGCACCAGCATCTCCCAAATGCTCCTACAAACTGGACCACATCTTAATATTAATAAAGCAGTGAAGTATTAAGAGAACATATGCTGTAACTGTGCAGTCTGCAAGTGAGTTAACTCCTTCTAAGAGTCCTGATCAGGATGATGAGGCAATGCTGGGCTTTTCAGGAAAGGGAATGAAATCTTGAAATCAGAACACAAAGTCTAACAAACATTCTGGAAAGGAGATGCAACCAAACACTGCCATTGCAAAAAAAAGAAAATTTGGAAATGGAGTGATTGCAACAAAATGGAGTGAGATGAAATGAGGGGCAATGCAAAGGACCAAAACTTGCCAAAATTACTCCAATTCACATCCTGAAATCCGTGAAGAAATGCAAATAGACAGGAGAAGAAACTAAAGAAATGAAATGTAAAAAAAAAAAAAACAAAAAAAAAAAAAAAGGAAAAACTCTGGAACCAAATGTGAATAGGGTGACAAGAAGTGCAGGGAAATTGACTGAAGCTTGCCCAATTAATCCTCATGGAAACTGCAAGATTTCATTCCCTTTCCTTCAGATGACTCCTTCCTCATTATTCAACATGACATTGTGGGGTTTGTGGCATACTTTATTATGCTTGAAACATAAAGATGGGGATTTTCTTTTTAAAAGAGAAACCAACAAAATCAAGCAAAATTGTGTTTGTCTTTGCTGGAAAACGTTTTAAAAATCATGCTGCAAACTTGAATGCATTCAAATTTAAGTCCTAATTATATGAATTCTGGCAAAACTGTTGTATTTGCCAAAGAAATGCTGACTTTTGGATAAATTAAATTAGTTTCTAGAAACATTTTTTAAAAAAGTAAGTTCATACTTTAATGTTTTTTTCACGCACATAATTTATAAAACTTAAATACATGCCTGACTTAGTGCCCTGTTTCTGCATTTAGTGTGAGAAATGTTTCAGTGAGTGCAGTTCTCTGTTTGCAGCGGGGCACTCTCAAGCGTGTGGTGAACTACTTCCTTCTGGTAATGGCATTTTGTAGGGGCAGGGCTGCTCTGCATACAGACACCACAATAGGTAAAGCCAAAATATCATTCAGGAGCATGTGACAACATGATTTCACCAGTCCTGCTGTATTTTGGAAGGAAAGGTGTTGAAATTCCAAGATTGGTCCTTAAAGGCCCAAACCCCTCTATGGCCCATCTCCCTTCCTTGATGATATGCACATGACAGGTGTGTTCAAGGGTGTAATGAAGTGAAATGTTTTTAATTTTTTAGCCACAGTTCAATGATGGGTTTTGCCCCAGGGATACAGGGTCTACATGTGTGTATATGCTCGTTTCCTGCTGGGTCTGATAGCAGAATAGGGTTTAATTCCTCTCCCCCTCTGTAAAATGAATCAGACAGTTTTTATTGTGAGATTAATGTAAGTGTGATCTCCTTTTTAGAAAATGCATATATTTACCTTAATTTCTGTTTTAAATACTTTTCTATTAGAATATAATATTTTATTAGGAGTGTTTACTCTCTATATTAAAAGTACTCTTCTATTAAAGTGGAAAGCTTTGCAGCATAGCCTTGCAATAATAGCTATTAATTATTCTGTAATTAATTATTACGTAATATTAACTATTAATTATTCTGTAAAGTAAAGCTATGGGCAGGAATGTTGTTGCGGCCGTGTGCTGAGAATATGATAAGAAATAGAAACTCTTGTTATACAGTGAAGTAAGGCTCTTTTTTTTCTCTATAAATTGATTTTTTTATTATTATTATTATTTCCTTGGGGTTTAGTTTAGAAGAGGTAATTGTATAAATATGATTTTTAATGTATTCTAGTTTAATATTAATAAAATTATATAATGCTGATGTGACCATTCATTTTGCACAAGTTAGTTTTATTGACATCAATGAAACAAAAGCGTCTTTATTCTTTCTCTGTAATTATAGCGATCACACTATTTTTTTCCTGCATTGTGAGCGTTTAAGCACTGAACAGCTTGTTTCAGCCTTTGAAAATTCAAGCCTTAATGAAATATTTAAGCACAATCAGTTCTAGTTCTCGCTGAATGGAAAATAATGAAGGTGCAGAACAAAACCACATTTTTCCTCTGACTTCCTAGTAATTAGTCTTTGCCTTTTCTTTGAAACACCAATGTTCTACCTCTTTGCTCTTAGAATTTAACAACATTTTCTGTGCTTTACAAAAAATTGCAAATTGAGACAGGCCTAATTTCTTCATAGCTTTTGCATTTTAGAAATATAGCATTAAGGAATAATTTAACATGCTTTTCTACTTTGTAAATCATGCAATTTAAACTACAAGAGAGGTTTTCTTCTGTTGCGACTTGAATGTACTTGTGCTTTATGTTGAAGTCAAAAGGATGTCTGCATGAGGGCTGAGCATGTGATGTACACTACTGGAGAGGTTTATATTCTGAAGTGACTAAAGAGCCTGGAGATCAAACTGAAATATGTGGAATTATAGGAAAAAGTTTTAGGAAAACGGCATGACTCCAAACCCCGGAAAAGCAAACAGCCTCAGATTTTGTTTCTTTGACCTAGTTTGTCCTGGGATATTTAGAAACAAACCCCCTTCCCAAAGTCAGCACGAGGCAAAATCAAATTGAGTGGGAACAAATTAAGTAGTCAGAAATATGAAATTTGCTCTGAGATAAAGTATCCTCATAGGAGCGCTTCTCCCTTGGGCTATGGACACTCTAAATTTACCTGGTAATGCCAGCTGACTGAAAAAGTCCCTTGGTATCTCTTGTGGAGGCTTCCCTTGTTGTTGGAGATCTCTCTTGTGGCTTAGGATCTCAATTTAGGCTTCATTAAGCGCCCTGACACAAGAAGGATAAGAACTCATCCATGCTTTGATCAATGCTGATCAATGTTGGCATTAATCCACAGGCACTTCTAACAAAAAAGTTCTATTTTCTCTGATGCTGTTCTGACTCATTACAGTTAATGGCTTTTCCTGAGAAATGCAGCGGTGGTTATTAAGAAATGAGGTGAGGACTCAGAAATGAACCAGAGGAGAAGTGGCTGGCTGTGCTTTGAAACTTCTGTAGTATTTACATAGTTACACACGTATGCAGCCTGTCTTCTTCTGCTCTGAGTTTATTTATTTTTAAAAACCCTCCTATGCAGCTGCTTCTCTGTCCTTCAGCGCAGAGCAGGTGTTCTGGCCTCACCCTGCAGCAGATCACACAGTGATTGGCTTAACCCCATAACAGACCAAGGACTTGAACTTGAGCTTGTGCTCCTCCAGCCTGGAGAAGAGGAGGCTGAGGGGAGACCTCATTGCAGTCTGCAGCCTCCTCGTGAGGGGAGGAGGAGTGCCAGGCACTGATCTCTGCTCTGCAAGAACAGTGACTAGTTACTGGACCCAAGGGAGTCATGGCCTGAAATTCTGTCAGGGGAGGTTTAGGTTGGATATTAGTAAAAAGTTCTTCACTGAGACAGTGGTTGGGCACTGGAAGAGGCTCCCCATGAAGTGGTCACAGCACCCAGCCTTGACGGAGAAAAGAAGCATTTGGAGAACGCTCTCAGGCACATGGTGTGACATTTAGGGTTGGTGCTGTGCAGGGCAGGGAGTTGGACTCGATGATCCTTGGGAGTCCCTTCCAGCTCAGCACATTCTGTGATTCTGTTATCTCTATGAAAAATATCAATGTACTTTCCTCAAAGCTGGAGCCAGAGGCACTGGAGAAACCGAGAAATCGCTATGATGACTCTGTCCCACTGGAGGGCTCCCCAGCACTTGCAGTAATCCTCCTCTTTAATGGCTATCTCAGTTCTAGGGCTGTCTCTTCCCTGCAGTGCAGTGCAGTGCACAGCTGCTCCCCTGCAGCAGGAGAAATGGGTTTAGAGAGAGGTGGGTGGGTGCAAGACTCACTCCTGCACTCCTCTGTGGGTATTTTTAATCACTGCCCTCAGTATTGCTGTCAAGAAACTGATGTGCTAAATCAGCTCAGAATTTAGTATTACTTGTATTTGGGATTTTGTGTTGATTCCTCAGTGAGGTTGGCTAGATATCTTCACTGCTTCTTAACTGATTACAGCTTTATAATGGTAATGGCAATTATTCTGGAATTGTTTCCTTTATTGTACTTCGGTTTTCAGTAGAAGTCTTCAGTACAATCCAACTACCTAGAAGTACTCTAAAGGGAAAGTGGCTACACTTGAAGTTGACTACTTTGCTCTTTCTCACTTGTTTTGCTTTTAATTTCATTTAAAGTTAAAATAAAATCATTGCTCAATTTAAGTCGTGAACAGTTTTTAATTTTCTGTTGAGATTTCAGGTGGTTGTTGAGTCTTGAGGAGTCAAGTGCTTTAGAAGAATACTCTAACTAGGAAGCTTAAGTGATCTCACAGAAAAGTGCATCAAGGTGAGTTAGTGGTCTGTTTTGTGTGCAGCAATGCAATAGATTTCTACACTTCTCCATTTCATCTGAAATGAGTTAGATGAGGCAGGATGTGTTGGGAAAAAATCAGTAATTATAAATGCACTTTGGTGACAATTGCAACAACTGCTCTTAAAAGTGTTAATTGTTGGCAATTTAATTTATTTACACTATTTTCAGATTGGTTTCTTTACTAGCTTACCTTGAAATTTAGCTAATGTGCCTAGTTACTTTTGAATTCATGATTGTCTTTTTCCTGCATCAGTTGCACAGTGAAATTTTAAGTTGGATGCAAAAATTCACTTCTTCAAGAAAGTCCCTAGGTCATCTTTGGTCTTGTCTTTTATAGATCCCCTGAGCCTATTCTTACTGACTGTTAGATGATGGACAAGGACTTCTGTGGCTGTTGACTCTAAATCATGATTCTTTCCCATAGAAGTTCACAACTATGGTTTGCCTGTTTGAAATAAGGTTTCAAATGCATCTTTTTAATCACAGTGACAATTTCTTGTAAGCCATCTTGCTGGTATGTCTTACTTCTTACTCCATAAAGCAACTTTGTGTAGCCTTTTCCTTTCCCCAGCCCACTGCAAATGTTGAGGTTTATTCTGGGATTTAAAAATAATGAGGTTTTTTAAGGTATTTCTGTATTACTTGAGAGGGATTTCAAATCATAATTGTAAAAATCTCCACTTGTACAAAGTATTCTTCAGCTGTGAGGAAAAATATTATTGGTGAAACTCCCCAGTTCAGCCAAGTTCTTAACCAAGGGATATTGTGCAAGTTCACATGAATGAATTTTTCTTCATCCTTCTTAATGCTCTACTGATACTATTTACTCCCAATTTGTCCTGACGTAGGAAAATATGCAGTTAAAAAACATAAAGTTATCAAAATGTTTAATGTTCTTCACTTAAAGAGGGAGCAGCCTAGAGAGCCATTTCTAATTATTCTGAGCATGGACATATTAAGATTGTGCATTAAATAGAAGGCAACTTCAGCGCAATGATGAGTATCATGCAGGAATATTGGAGCACTTTTTTGGTTTAGATATCCTGTGTGCTTTGTAATTTCTATTTTATCTTGGTAGTCTACTAGAAATCGAACACTTCGTGTTGTCTCTTTACAGCTGGAGAAGAGTACCTGTGTTGTCTGGGAACTCTGTTAAATTTCACACTGCAATAAATGTACCAGGATTCTTTTCCATTAGAGACATTGTGGTGTCAGTGAAGTGTAACATACAAAACAATAATGAATAGACTGTGCAGTTTGCAGCTTGTAAGCTGCACAGAATGTTAGGTCCATAAATATATTTTAAAAGACACACCAGCAATTATTTAAAAACTGTAAATTCTTCAGTGATGTAGACACATAAATTAAGGAATTTTGCTGGGGCAATTATAGTGGCTCCTGCTGCTCTGCCGAAATTATTAGCATCATATATGAGACCTCCTAGTGTTTGCAGATCTCTGCAGTAACTGAAGATTTAAGGTTTAGAACTTGGAGGTGTGGGGGAAAGATGTAAATAACTGCTCAGGCTTCAAATCTAACAGGATGGCTGTGGTGGTCTGATACTGCTGCCCTGTCCAGGAGCATTTGCCACTTTCTGGCAAAGCTTTGGGATGGCTTGTCTTTGTGAGTACTGCAGGAATGTACTGTAATCAAAACATTCAGGTGAATGCTTCTTAATGTGTTTGCTGACTAAAGACAGGTACATTTCAGAGCTTAAACTATTCTGTGTATCCCCCCAAGAGCTGATGGCATCACTTTATAGGGCAAAGCAGGGAATAAGTCTTTCAGTGTTAGAAGCTATCCTTGCATCTTCTTTTGTTTTCTCTAAAAAACTGAATTTGTTGCCTGTTGTCTCTGAACATCTCATGATACCATTCTTTAGAGGGACAGTAGGGCATCTTCTTTGGGAACATGCAGGAAGTGAACACACAGCTGGAGACTGAACCTGACATTCCTTGTTCCCAGCCCTGTGTTACGTTCTTTTCCCTGGTGGCAAGAGTACCATGTACATACATAACAAAAGAAATCCTGGTAAGTTAAATTTAAATCCAATTATCTGTGAATTTTAAGCTTACATATATTTCTCTGAAATTAAGAAGGTATTCAGAAATGTCCATTATTTTATAAAGCTGTTTGTTCTTTATATGTCTAAATTTGTCCTGTTTTTTTGTTTGTTTGTTTGTTTTTTAAAATAAAATTGATTGAAATATTGATTATGTCAAGAAACATTTCTGCATTTTCTAGTTACAAATCAGATGATGAGAGTATTGGAAGAGTTTCTCTGCAAAAGTGAAAACATGAGTTTTCTTTTAAATTTTTCTTCAATGGTTATTAAAAATTAATCAAAACATAATTATGTGTTTATCCATAGTTTATTACTCATCTTTTAATGAGAGAGTTCTTTAAATAAAATAAGATAATTATTGTCTTAAGATCTACCTAGAGGAAATGCTTGAATCATGCCTCTTTTGTATGGAGTTGCTTCATGAGTCCTTGTGTTTCATTCATATGAGTTGTAACATATGAACCAAAGTGTGACACTATCCAAAGCTTGTGGGTGTTTAGGTCTCTGTTTATATCTTAGGATTGTTGATTTTACCTGAAGAAGGTTGTTGCTTCTTCAGAGGACGTAGAAGTAGATACTTAGTTGAGTTCAAAGTGTACTGAATTCAGTTTATGTGTACAGGCAGAATCTGACCATATGGATACAGATGTCAATGTACTCTTGCTCCTACCCTGTAATTCTGACCTGGGGATGAATGAAAATTACTGTGATGGACGAATGATCATGTTTCTCTGAGTAGATTTTGTCTTGTTCACCAACATTTTAGCTCTTAATAGGTTCTGATACTGTAAAAAAAAAAAAATCTTATCAGGGTTTAATTTCATAGGAAGACATGGTTACATCTCCATTTATTTTTTGACATTGTTAAAGCAGAGAGTTGGTCCAAGTGTGACGTTATCAGCTGTAAACAATGCTCTTTGCCTTTGGCCAAATTTTAGTCTCCTAATGTTTTCACTTTGCCTGCAATGAGTCAGTCACTGTGACAAACAAATCCCTGAAAATAAGAACATATAATGGAAAAGCTGACAAGACCCTTAACAATAGCAGAGGCATGGGCTTTGGTATAAACAACATAATAACAGAGTGGATTTGATTGTCATCCTGGAATTTCACTCTTTTGTTTCATTTCTTGTCCAATTGCCTGTACAACTATTTCACAGCAATACTCCGTGGCATATTCCAAAAGCTATGGTTATTCATTGACAGGCTCCTGCCATAACCCAGCATTAAAATGTACATTGGGATGTTCACCGCTCTTTCCTTTAAAACAGAGTAGATATAAAATAACAAAGCTAGCTATGGGATAAAGTAGTTAAATCAAGCCTAAACAACTAGTTCTCTGTGATACGCTGGGATATTGAGGCTTGTCAGCATGGGGGACTGTGACAATGCCTAGCTGTGTGCTAATGGGTCACAGTATGAAGCTTAAAGAAAAACATAATCCTCTTTCTTCTCCTCTTCAACACCATATCTTACTTGAAATGAAAATATGCTGGACAAGATATCCATGGTACAACTCAAAGACAGTCCCCAAACAGGCAGCTGAGCTTCTCTGTTGTGGTGGGTTGACCTTGACTGGACACCAGACACCCACCAAATCATTCTGTCATTCCTCTCCTCAGCAGGACAGGAGCAGAAAATAAGAGTGAAACAAACCTTGCAGGTTAAGATAAAGGCATCTTACTAAAGTGAAAGCAAAGGTCATGCTCATGCAAGCAAACGAAAAACCTGAAAGATTATATTCTCTACTTCCTATTGGCGGGTGATGTTTGCCCACTTCCCAGGAAGCAGGGCTTTGGCAAGTGTAGTAGTTACACCAGAGGGCAACATCATAAATAACAAATGAATAGCAAATAATGAATGCCCCCCTGTTTCCTCCCCCTTCTCTTTTCTTTAAGCAGACACCCTATTTTGTGGAATACCCTTTGTTCAGTTGGGGTCAGCTGCCCTGTGTCCCCTCCCAAGATCTTGCTCGCCCTCAGCCTGCTGGTGAGTGTGGAATGTTGGGGAGACAGCGCTGAGGCTGCGCCAGCCCTGCTCAGCAGGAGCCAAAACACTGGTGTGTTATCAGCACCTTTCCAGCTACCAACACAGAGCACAGCACTGCGAGGGCTGCTCTGGGGAAAATGAACTCAGCCAGGCCCAGCACACCTGTACAACATGTTGGGCAACCAACACCCCCAAGAAGCTTTACAGAGGGGAAAAAAAGATGCAGGAGAGGGAAGCTGTTTTGCATTTAACTGTCAACTTCTGGTCTGAAAAGCCTCTCCTTACTTTCCTACTTCTTTCTCTCCAGACCAAGGGCTCTGAACTTTTTTTTTGGTCTCAGCTGCTTGAGGTTGGGAAGCACAGTGCTTTGATTGTGGCTTTCTTTTTAAATATTTGTTCCATGTCTATTGCCTTTCTCCTAGTTGGAAATGTGTTAATTAAAGCACTCAGGAAAAGTCCAGTCCTATGTAATTAGCTCATGGCTATTAAGATCAGTGTCCCTATGGAATAGGGATAGGATGTTCCTATTGCCCTTCAAAAGAAAGAAGATCTCTGTTTAGCCCCAGCCCTAAATAAGGATAGCAATGCTGAAGAAAGAGATAAGGTTTTACTTATGGGCCCCACTTCAGATATTGTACCCAGCCAAGGATCCAGGAATAATTCAGAAATAATTTGACTGACAAGCTTGTAGGGTAAACCAGATAAATGCTTCTGGTGCTTTGTGCTGCTATTGCAACACAGCCCAGAAGTAAGTTTGAAACCTATAATGCTAACATAATTCCTAATTTTTGTTTATATGTCATAGGCTAAATGACTGCATTTTGTTATCTGATAATTAATGAGCTCTTCAGTCCTTTGTGTGATGTATGGAGGGAAAACCTCAGATCCCTGAAGATAGGGATGGGAGAGAAGGAAAAGAAGACTACTCCTAGACTGGATTATCTCCATTAATTCTTTCCTTTATTCATGTTCTCAAAGCTACAGTGCTAATAAATTGGAAAGATTAAGATTCCATACTCGAGGAGATTCAGGTCATACTGAAATATATTAAATGTAGATTTATTAATAGAATTTCCTGTTTTCAGTAACATGCTCTCATACTTCACCTGTCCTTGACTGGGCAAGATACAAAAAAGCCCCATCTGCAGTTGTGTGAGGTTACAATTCAATAGATAATCCAATTATATGCCTTTCTGAAGCTAGGTCAGGATCACACACAGAATTGTATTGATTACATTTTAGTGCCAGCACTGTCATGGCAGCAGAAGGGCAAAACACCAGTCAGCTGCCACAGAGCAGGTGGGTTGCCATGCGACATATTGCAGTGCTGTGGAGAAACTTTAGGCAGTTTCAGTGGTTGCTGAGTGATTTTTGATAGCCCTGAAAGGTCACAACTTAACCACCACTTTAACTTGTTGACAGTTTGGTTAGCTTTTCTCTGTAGTGGTGCCCTATCTTGAAGCTGTGCATTTTATTGAAGAGTTCTGATGAATGTCATGATTTGCTGATGTTGGGAGAGTCCCAACGGTTGAGAAACAATGAAAAACCTCAATGCTTTATGCTGAAGATGCAGCAAAATGTCAGCACTGACGTGCAAGCCTGTAATCCACTAATCTTCTGCCTGATAGGAAAGGGTGTGGGTTTTTTTGGCCAGCCTAAATTTCAAAAATGCCCTGAAATGTTTTATTCCTGGTTTTCATGATGATGCCTGCCACTTGCCAAAGAGGAGTAGATTCCAAGCACTTAACTTTCTGGTTTTGTTTCCCTTTTTAAAATGTTGCAGAACAGAAGTTGGAGATGTTAATGATGTGAGAGCATTCACAGTTAACCTGAAAATCCCTCCTCCAGTTGATGGGAATCATATTTGTGTCTCCCACAAATTGTCTTAGCTATTAGGCAATAGTCCATCTGAACAGACAATATTTCCTCTCCTACTGTTGAAGGCTTGCTGATGTGCAGGAAAAAAACATAAGGGCTCTTCTAATCTGTCTGTCTGTTCCTCTTACTTCAACCTCCCACCTCAAATCACATCTTCTCTTTTTTCTTCTAATGCTTTTTGTCACTTGGTTTTGTGCTCTACCCTCCAAATGACACCATGCACTTCAGAACATTATGTGAGCAGAGTGCCAAGGAAAGAACCATCGTTGGAAGCAATGATTCTCAAGCTGTAATTCTGGGAGTATCAAAGGCCTCTAAAGGCTTTTCTGAACTTAGGTGAACAAGACGTCTTAAGAATTGGAAAAGAATAAAAAATGGTGATTGACGGTGCTAGGAAGGAACTCTATGATTTTCTCTGATTAAGATGTCTGTAGAATGAAATGTTGGCATATGTGCTGGGCTGAAATAAAAGCTCTGTTTCCTTATGCCTTCTTTTCTGGAGTTACAGGGTGATGATGTACATTGCTAGAAGCTATCATCTGTGATCTAACAAAGAATGCAGCTCCTCCATGTCATCATCTACCCACAATATCTGGAAAAGAATATTAAAAGTATGAGTGCTGCAGATAAATTTTGTTAGCTGCCTATGGAAATGGCATTGCTATGTACTCGTATATTGCAAATTCATAGAAAACTACAGTATATTAACACTTCCTTTGTGGAAATGAAAATGATATAGCATTTTTTTCTGGGAAGCAATTAGGGTTTTATAGTTTCAATAGTTAAGGGTTCACTTTTAACTCTGAGGAGTTTGCTCATTACTGAGCTTCATGGAATTCTTGATAGATTCTTTCAATGAGGGAAGATGAAATTACAAACTATATGAAGCACAGAGAACCTTGTGTGCATACACACACACACAGAAATATGTAAGTGTGCATATATGTGTATGTATACTTCTATACACACACAGAGAAGTGTGTATTTTATAAATATTTCTCTATGTGTCTGTATATATACATATATTCATACACACACATTCCTCCATATACAAACATGTGTTTTCCCCTTTCATATTATGGTCAGAATTGTGCTGAAGAAAATGTTTTGCAAATTTTTTAATGAAATAAATTTAAATTTGTTGAAATTGAAGCTGTAAAAATTTAAAACAGAAATGAGAACTTATTTATTTTCTGAGAAGCAGCATTACTTTGATAATGCCCAAGAGACCTGACTTTTTCACATCAGAATAGAGATATTTTACCATTTACTGTACATATTAGCAGTGGTTAGGTTATATTTGAGGACTGTATGTGTATTGTTTTGATTTAATCTTACATTTCTGTTATTAAATAATTTTTCTTAATGTTGAATTTTAGTAACTAAAAAAAAAAAATCTAATTCTCTATTATTGCTTTTTCTACTTATAGTAGATTGTGAAAGATCTTTTGGAATTGTAAGCTATTCAGGATCAAGAGCCTAGTATGTATTTGATGAATTTCATGTGATGGACTTGAAGAATGATTTCCTAGGAGGACTCAGATGATGGAATAAGGAGCCTTTATCTCTATTTCCTCTTTAATACTATTCATTGTGACACATGCTCAGAAAAGTAATATTTTTGGAAGAGAAAAAAAGTGGAAAAAGAAAACTAGAGATTGAGCACTAATAATTTCTGCTCATGGTGCATCTCTCACTTTCCATTCAAAGCTAAATGTCCTCATTTTCTTGAATATCCAGTATGAACGGTTCAGCAGGCTGTGGCTATGAAATCCCCCTCTGCCTGCTTGCTTTGCAGCATGAAGTTGGGTTATTATCTGTCTAATGTATTCAATCTCATGGGTTAAGGAGGGAGAAAGACAGGGGCTAAGAAGTTAATCACTGCAATCTCCTCTAGAGAAATAACCTGAAAAGTGGTGGGCTCTGCTTCATGTCTGGAAACAGAAACAAATCTGTGTGCTGAGATTAAAGGTGAATGGGTTCAAAAAACCATGGTTGTTTGCCAGAGAAAGTCCTGATTACAGCAAAGGGGATCCAGATGAAGACCTTTTGTTACCCTCTGCTGTGGCTGTCAGCTGTCTTTCATATCATCACTTGAAGGTAATCACTTAGAGTCTCAAAGATTAAAGTAAAAATTTTACATCAAAATCCAGCAGCTTTACTGAGAAATCAATTGGAAAGCAGAGCTCCTAGGCAGTGAATTCACTCAAACCAGACTGCAGTAGTCTTTATTGCCTGCCAGGTTCAGACTAGCCTTGTGTTTTAAGGCAAATCAAGTTCTATTTGGGAAGGCCCGCATACTCTTTCTGGGAGAAAATCCTGTTCTTGTCCATTCCGTAATTTGGATGTAAAGAAGTAGCTCCAGGTAAAACAATCTATTACTCATCTGCTTCAATTTAGTTTTACTAAACTGTTTAGTTCAGTTTAGTTTTTAGTTTAATTTAGATTAGTTTACATGATGTTCATAAGAGAATGCTCAATGATTATTTCAGACTTTCAAGATAAATTCTACAAAAAGATGGGAAGATTATGATCTACTAGAAACAGTCTCTCTGCTAATTTTTCTGTGGCTAATGCAAACCTCATGGTTGTGGGGTAAAGTATCTGTACTTAGCCCTCAGTGGGTAAATTGTTTGCCTCTTTGAATTAGATATTTTAATACATGCGTTGGAGCCACTGTCTCATCCATCTCAGAAGGACTGGTAACAATGTAATTATTTGTCTGTAGACAAATCAAAAGGTTTTTTTAACTTGCTGAAACTGGTTACTATATTATGTTAGGCAACAGGGTTTTTTAAAAAATGCAATTGACTATTAGTCACCTGCACAAAGAGAATTTATTTAAGGATTAACAAATATTGTCCTTTACTTTATAATTTTTTGCAGCTGTCCACAGGGCTAATAGGACTCATCATGGAATGCAGGCAGAAGAGTGTTTGGTATTTATGTAAAATTTATTATGGATATTTTAATGGAATTGTTACAATGTGTGAGGCTTACACATGGATTGGAGAGGACTGCTGTGGAGAAAATAGAAGAAGGGTTTAAAGGACATCATTGTGTGTATTCAATTTGCTCGTCAGTAGTGTTGTCTGACAAAATTTTCTGCTTAATTATCACAGTTTGCCATATCTTCTTATATTTTGTCTATTTTTACTGTGTGAATGAATATGTGTCCTGAGTATGCATGTGTGTGAACATGAATGAATTCAAAACTGAACTAGCCGGTGAGTAGGAAAAGAGATCTTAGTGCCACCAGCTAGAGAGAAACCATGAACCTTCGAGAGCTCACAGGTTTGTGTGACCACAAGCTGGGGAGACCAGAGGATCAGGGACCAGCTACTGCATAGGCTGAGTTTCTAGGCCAGCTACTGGAGGGATCAATGTTGCACATGCACATATAACAGATTGCATATTTATAACTGCATGTATGGTCACCCACGGTGTTCTACTGACAGCCCTCAACCTTGATCAGCTGGAGAGGAGGACCAGGCTGCCTGTTTGTGTGTCATGTGTTCCCTGACTTCCTTGATCTGTGTGGCGTGTGAGAGGGCGGATAGATCTCTATCTGTTTGCTGCATAAGATGCTTTTATGCTTACTGGGAATGACTGCTGAACTAGAGATGGGCACATAGAGTGCAGCAAGCTTGCAGTTATAAGGCTGTGGGGTTTGGCAGCTTCTAAGAGAGAACTCCAGTATGAGCTAGCAAAACCCTTTTTTAATTAAAAAAAAGAAAAAGCTTATGTGCTAGGATCAATTACTGCCAAACAGGTTTAAACCTCCTGCTTGTAGATGGTGGTTTGTTCATTATATCCACTAACATTTCTCTCTAATCCTTAGAGACTTCACTTAAGACTGCCTCACAAGCTATTTTCATAGAATAAGCAGACTTTGAAAAGAGCTGACAAGCAGAAGAATCACAAGTCATAAACCATAAAGAATAGGGGGACTCACTTTAAGATGCTTTAAAAAAAAAGAGTAGAAAAAGCAATACTTCTGCTTCCTTATGTTTGATATTATAGCAATCATCACTTTGCTATTAAAAATTATTACTGCAACCGGGGAAATGACTAATGTAAGTTCATTTTCTTGGGAGAGTTTGGGGGTGGGATGGGAGGCTGCATGTCAAGCTGTAGGATCTAGTTTACATGTCTCCTGGGGCTAGAGACAGTTCATGTTCCCATAAAACTGAAAAAAAAAAGTTGAATTGCTTTTGTTTTTGAAGTGCAGTTGTATGTCGCTAACTCTACCTACTCCTGACATTACTGGGCACGGAGAGGAGGCACCTGATCCAAGGACTGCTGAAGACAATGCCTATTCTCAGCTTAGTAGGCAGATTAATCTGGCTTTTGTAGAGAGGTAAAAGAAACTTGCTGTGTTCACAATGCAGAGGATTCTATCTGCTGTGTCTTTTTATTTAGTGTGGTGCTATAGAAATTCACTGCAGGTGATATGAACTTGTATCATTTTAAAGTTCTTCTGAATCTTATCTGCAATGCTTCTACTCACGGTGTGTGTGTGTACTCACTCTGTGTGGCTCTCTGGGTCATCTAACCAATTGATCTAGTTTATTAAGGAAAACAAAACAAAACAAAACAAAAACCAGGAAAAATATGGTGTTAAAGAAAGCTTTGCTAAATGGTACAGAGACACAGGACAAGAGTCTTAGTATGGCCTGGAGTTCTGATCATGCTCTCCTTTGAGCACTGCTCTGCCCAGCCCTCTCAAACGCCTTGCTGTGGTCCCCTGCAGAATGCCATTGTTGTGTGCCTTGGTTTTTCCTTTTGGCTGATTCTTTGGGGCACCCAGAGGAGAATATGCCTTTTCCCTTTTCCACAATCATAGGTCTGAAGGCAACATGCTTTCCAAATGAAATCTCTCTTTGTAGGACTAATTACCTTGCGAGAGAAAACAAAAACATAGTTTCTCACTTTCTCATTCCTGCAGCACACTGGTTCCCACCACTTCAAAGAACAGAAATGTTTATAATTGTTCATGTGAATGTGACAGGTCCTGGGCCAACACGGCCCACCACTTGCTGAAAGCTGGTTAGGCTGGCAAGTATGATACTGTGCTCTGGGCTTCACAGTCTGTATACTTAACCGCCTCTGCTGAGAGTGTTTCCTCTTCCTTCAGCTTTGCATATGTCTAGTCACAGCTTTCTTGCCTAACATCTTCCTGCCCATAAAATTATTAACTAAGAAGGCATGATCTTCTTTTTGTCTGTCTCCCAGTTTGTCTTCCACCAGGCTCAGAAGTTTTGGTTTTTTTTTTTAATTTTTGGCAGTGGTCTAATTCTTTATTCTTTTCCCTCCACTGCCTCCTCTAGTTTTCTTACTTTTGCAGTCAAATCAGATGGCTTCCTAGACCATTACACTTTTCTGCATTGAGGGGTCTGCCTCTGATACTCAAGATGGACCAGATTCTTACCCAGGTAATTCCATAAAGCATCCCTTCAGCAGCTTCTAAGTGGAGAGGGTCAAGGTTTCCATGTGGATGGAAATTGTAAAGTCTGGTAGGTCTTAGAAATTCTCTTAAAGCTTTCTTGCTACTTACAGAGTATTTAATGGTTTTAAACAATAGTATTTAAATCATAGCTCATAGAAAATTTTAGCTGGAACGGTTCTATTTGTTAAAGTATAAAAAACTAAATCCCACATTTTTGTAATTGAAAGTGTTGCAAAACTGAGTCTTCTGATCTGTTACAGTCTTTCAGGAGCTATAATTCCATATTTGTTTAATTCTCAGCTGGATTCAAAATTCTTGAATGAAGTAGGTTCTCTGAGGGGCAGGTAACTGTTACTCTGTTAAACTGTCAAGGGAAAACAGGTTGTAACAAATAGGAAAAAACCAAAACCAAAACAAATCCAAATCACTGACAGCTGCTGCAAAGGACATCTGTCTTTGAATGGGGGAAAAAGTTGCTAATTTGAGACACAAGCTTACTGTGATTATTTAGGTAATTACATTAAATTATGGTTAATGTAAGTAATTATAGTGATTTAGTTATGACATAATTCAGCACAGTCAGAGTCAGCCGTGAGATATCTTTGGTGTCTTGCCCACAGGGAGGGAATACACTCACACAGAGTGTTGTCTACATCTTGTGTGAGCCACTGCATCCAAATCTGGCACAGAGTCTCTAGTGCTATTCACACAGCTAGGAAGCTCATGGAATGACAAGTGATTGAAATACGGAAAGGAAGTTATGTACCTTTCCTTCTAGCCAATGAAGGGTTGTCCTGGGAGTACTTTTTCTAACATTATGTCTGATGGTGTTTAAAGTTCCTGTGTGCTGCTCTGCTTTTTATTCTTTCCTCTAAACTATGATGTCACAGTGTAATACTTCCCCTTATCAGGATATTTTTTTCTAATAATCATTCAATGTTTTAATTTTCAAGAACATAATTATATTGCTTTTTTTTTTTTTTTTTCCCTAATTATAGTTGCCATTTTTCTTATCTGGCTAAACCAGAGAGGATTATTTTCTCCTTATTTCTGTGATGTGATGCTTCAATCAAAATTGCATTGCCTTTTTTGTCTCCCTGCCATATTACATAGTAATCTAATTTATTCCAATTAAAAGATTCAGGACTCTTTTGGGATCAGTGCCTTTCAGATTCTTCAACCCAGAGGCTAATAGTTAAATTATTTTTTCCCACATGTATTAAAATCTAATCCTTCAGAGTGACTTACATAACTGCTTGTTTTTATTTTTTGTGAGTGTTCTTATTGGAGCAGATAGGACTACTCAGAGTGCATAAGAACATACTTGTGATATCAGGCTTTTATTAAAATGAATCTTGATTAAAAGTAAAAGTGATGTCATAATATCAGCTTTTAAGTCTGTTAATGCTTTGATGAACAGTTGTTCATATTTTGTCTTAGTTAAATATGCTGTATCAATAATTTCTGAATAAAACCAAAATGAATTGTTTAATTTAATATGTGTTGCTGTAGCCTAAAAATGTTTCTTATCTCTTAAGGTATTTTTATTTTTTTGAAATGAGAATGTTAATTTAGAGTTCTAACAAAAATTCTGCTCTTTTTTTTTTAAGGAAGTTAAAATATTTTTTTTTCCATCTTCATGCATTATTTAAGGCAGCCAGATGCTTTGGGTATTCTGGTTGCCTTTGGAAGGAGACTAACATTTCCAATTTAGGTTTATAATTTAAACTGAAATATCTAGGTCTCTCATAGTTAGTGTACTTTATTGCTTTCTGTCTGATTAAACACATTAGACTGAATTGTCTTTACAACCCTCCAGTTTGGGTTTCTCTAATATTCTAGACTACTTTGTTGAGACAGATTGTCTTCTATGTCTCTAAGAACTGCCACTTCTCAGCAGCTTGGGAAAGTTTAGTATTTTGGTCCCATTTCTTTTTGAATTCTTTTCTTGTGAAAACCTTTTGATATGCACTGGCTCATCCACAGTTATTGGATTCAAAGCAGGATTTAATATCTGTGGCCCGTGTTATACAATAGAATCAAATTTGTTATAGCAGCAGTGCCCCTCTTCTCTAAATCTCAGAGTTTATGTAAAACTCTGATTTATAAGGAAGTGTGTCTCCTTGAATCCTGATTCAACCATTCATCCTCGCTTTGCAAATATCTAAAATGTGTGTAGAGTAGAATGTTTGCTGAATAGGCAAGGATGAGAGGATTTGCTTATGTTTTGTTGTGCTGCTTTATAAGAAAGACTAGAATACCTGAAGGTTAACAAATAAGGGAATCCCTTGGGAATTTTGATAGCTCTTTGGAATGTCTCAGCTTTTACTTTTTGAAACACTTTTGATGACCAGGTAAAGAATGTGACAACAGGAAATTGAACAAGTTAGGTAGCTGGTCTTGAATCCAGAGATTTTATCTCCACTAAGATTATAAAAAGTCAATGTAAGAGATACGGATTAAATATCTTTCTGTTGACCTATTTGCTGGATTTTTCATTCTACCAACTCTGCCTGTGGAAGGAAAACAAATTTTTGATCTTCTGTCCTCTTTCGAATACTTCAATCAAGTGAGACTTTTTTTTCAAACACGGTTTCCTACCATGCTTATCTGGGTTCACTCCAGAGAGAGCCAGTGATAGATTTTCTAGGAAGTCAGGGTACCAGGTAAGACCAGGTCTTATCCCCCAGTCTTGTAAGAGTGTTTATGATTATGAGGAGAAAGACAAAATGTATCCCTACTGTGGCAGTGTGAGTATTTGCTAACAAACAGTAGCCTAAGGAAGAGGACATGAAGAAAATCAGCTTTGGTATTTTTCAGAATATTCTTTCAACTTCCAGTTGTTCATGACAGATGGACTTAGGGATTGAGGGATGTCTTTGCATTTACTAGATCTTGGTTATTCCCCCCCGTCCCCCCCATGATGTTGTCCTGTTACTTTTCAGCCTACCTAGAACTTTGACATTGGTGACCCTCAATACCAGCAAATTTTATACCATGGAGTCAAACAAAGAAGATAAAGGAAGGTGGTTTATTTCTTCTGACATCTCCAGTTTAAGCAAACTCTTCTCTTTCCTGACAAATCTTTTGGTTTCCTCTCTAGGATGTTAGCACCTTATCTTTTGGTACAATACTAACATTCAGTTCTACTGCTACAGTCTTTGCTATAAACACACCCACACTCTCACACATCACTTCCTCAAGGACTATTCACACAGAACTTGCTATGCCTTGGTGGGCAGCATTCAAATTCAATCAGCTCTGTCTGTCCAAATTTTTTGTATCAGATTGCAAGCCTTGGTTTATCAGCTGCTGGATGAATTCTCCTGGGCAGCTGAAAGAAAAATGAGCCAGCTGCTGGCCCTGCCCTGTTAGAGTCCAGGTTATGTCACTATAATTCAAAGCCAATTGCTTCCTTCCCAGTGCAAAACTGTTTCTGTGAGCAGAGAGACTGAAAGTGGAATTTGCTTTTTATTATTTCAAAGACAGCAATGTATGGGTGTTTCAGGCCAGACTGGCTTTGACTGAGCTGCCCAGTTTTAGACACCTAATCTAGGACTGTTCTCACTGGCCTCTTCCTGGTCAGCAGAGTTAGTTATTCTGCTCATAGGTCTCTTCTATTTAGGGTCCTCTTCAAATTGCTCTGTAGAAGCTTGTCTTTTCCTACTGACTATAAAGAGAGTGTGAGGAAACTGGAAAACTAACTGGAACATTAAAACCTGTAAAGAAAAATTAGGCATAAATAAGTGTAGGCAAAGGAGGATGTGAGATGTTGAGCATGGCAGAGTATAGGGAGCTTTCAAATGAGTTATTTTTCTGATCTAGGTTGCTAGTTTTGGGATGTAAATCTAGCAGTGCAGTAATGACTAAATCTGTCTCTGAGATTTTTCTGTAATAGCTCATGACATGAAGTCTGAAGTTCTTCATCTGGTTCTGCTATGCAGTCCAGAAGGGGATCTCTCTTGTTAGCATACATTTGAGATATTTTAATCTCATATAACTTTGTTCTCTGCTCCCAGCAAAACATCATGTACTCCTCTTTACCTTACTTGTAAAACAAAAAACTTCTTTGAAAGCAGAGCCCTCCTTGTTTGCTGCTGTCATACTTTGATATTGTAATCTCAAATGTCTCCTTTATCCTTTTAATAATTCATTATCATGTAATTTATAAGTGGTAGCAAAAAAGTGATATCATAGCACAATGACAATTTAGAAAGTTAAAGTTTAATTGCTATTCATTCACCGTACATTAAGTCTACTGAAAGAGCAGTATACTGGGATTGATTGTTCCCGATTAATCTGTGTAGGAGAAAAAGTTTAAGCAAGTACATTTGAGCCTTGTTCTGACTTTCAACATCATAGCATAAATTAGCTGTACTGTGTGATGCTGCAGATGGTATATGTGCTATTTTTATTGTCACAGTTTTTTGCTCTTTAGCTTTAGTTTTTGTATTGCCCTTTATAATCACTGGGCAATTGGTATGAAAAAAGTGAAACACTCAAGCCCACAGAGAGACATTTTTCATGGGATATATTTTTACAACGACAAGCTGATCAAAGGCACTGAGAAATAAAACTTTGAAATGAGGTGCATACCTCAAATCAAGAAGGCAATAATTCTGCAGTTCCCTGGTGAGGTTGGCAGGAGAAAACATGGAACTTATTTATTTGTTAATTATGCCTTTTCTCTAAATAGATGAAAACTTGATGCTGTTCATCTATGAGTGTCCCACTGAAAAAGCTCTCCTGTCAAGAGAGAGAATAGTTGGAAAATAGACAAGAGCTGCATTGCAATTCTGTGATATAAGAAAATGTACAAAAGTACAAAAGTACAAAAACAATATGACTCAAAAGCTATCAGCAGCAAGATATGCATTATTTCAGTTTCTTTATAAAGTTATGCAAACCATTATTTTTGTATTTATAAGGCCTCTGCGCCTTCTACCTACTTCTGTACTACTGCTATTTGGTGTTTCTGGTCACTGCTATGGCCAGCTGAAAAGCTGCCTGGTGGAAAAGGACCTGGGGATGCTGGTTGACAGCCAGGTGAACATGAGCCAGTGTGTGCTGAGGTGGACAGGAAAGCCAATGGCATCTTGGCCTGTATAAACAATAGTGTGGCCACTGGGACCAGGGCAGGGATTGCCCCTCTCTGCTGGACACTGGTGATGCTGCACTGGAGTCCTGTGACCAATTCAGCTCACTGCAGTGAGGTGCTGGAGTGAGTCCTGAGAAGGGCAATGAAGCTGGTGAAGGGTTTGGAGCACAAGGCTAATGAGGAGTGACTGCAGCAGCTGGATGTGGTTAGCCTGGAGAAAAGGAGTCTCAGGGGAGATCATATCTGCTTTGGGCAGAAAAAGCACTACACTTGGTTTGTGCAAAGGTATACAGAAAGAAAGTGTCTACTCCTTTAAGGAGCTAGTTAAGGATTTTCCCAATGGATAAAAAGGGATAGAAAGAAAAAGTCATATACTGGGACCAATGGGGTCTCATCATTAGGTATTTCCAATGGGGTTTTCAATTTTTTTCCCACTGGGGTGGGAATGGGTGTCCTGAAAACCAGATATGGGGATACAGGCATGAGAGACGTGAGTGAGGGACTCAGTTTCGGTGGCTGGATCAGGACTGCACAGCCTTTGTGCTGAGTGCTGTCTCCTGCGGGTGTCTGTATCTGCCCCAAACCGTGTGTCTGGGATGTGTGTGTGTATATTTCCCCATAAACCCCATGGACCACCTGGAGGAGCCCTGGGTCTGGGCAGAGGTATCAGGTAGATGGAGGGTCTGTTGCTGGTATTTGGGGGCATCTGCCATTGTTGGGTGCCTGGGGGACAAGTGTGTGGGTTCTGTGTGTTCAGTGAGCACCCAGCGAGACCAGCCCGTGGGTCAGGGATCCATGGGATGGGTAAGGAGGGCCAGGATCTCAACGGGGCTGTTGGCCAAGGCAGAGGGACTGTTGCTGTGTGTGTCCCGCACTGGGCGGGCGCCGGCCTCCGGCTAGCTCAGATCTGCTAGCTCAAGGGACCATGCCGGTGCTCAGGGGATCTGCCAGAGTGTTTGTGCTTGTGAACCCAGGGAGTGTGGGGTGTGTGCTGCACTTGTGACCTTCTGCCTCCGCCTGCCCAAGAGGAGGAGGGGACCTATCCCTGTGTGCCTCTGTCTGGGGTGAGTCCTGAATGGAGGGGTTGCAGAGGGCTGTGCCTCCTCTGTGGCTCTCTGTGTGACCAGCTGTGTCTGTTGTCTTCTGCTGTATTATGTGCTCAGCTTCACTCTTGGCTGAACCTGCAGAGGGGGACAGCAGAAGACAATCTTTAGCCTGGCAAGACCCCAGGTCTCTGTGATTCTGGGCTGGGCTCCAGCAGCCAGACAAGGAGGGATCTAGAGCCTGGGTGGCAGGAGGAGGTGACTGCTCAACTTTCCTTAACATTACAAGGCTGGCCCTCTCTGTGGAGACACGTGCATTTCCTCCCCCTTCCTGCTTCAGGTTTTGAGCAGGAGAAAACTAAGATGGTTTTTCTCAGCCAGGTCTCCATTTCTGGGTTGGGCAGCAACAAAGATGGGAGCTGAGGCTTGGCCAACTTTATTTCTGTCTGATCAGTATGCCCTTTTGCTTTGCATAGGGCCTTCCAGACAAACTCCTAGAAGCAGAAGGAAGAGTACTCTTATTTTCCAATAGAGATGAATTAAAAACTGTCTGGAATGAGCTTCATCTCTGGGGTGGTCAGTTGATAGTGTGATCTGATTTGCTGGCCAGCAGCATTCACAGAAGACATCTGGGAAAATGCTTTGTGCACTGGTTTTGGTCTGCTGTCCACACTTCAGTCACCTCTGCTCTGCTACCTTAGGAGTAGGAACTATTATGTTTCAGCTAAGACTACCATGAGGAATGGATTTGTCAAAATATCATCTTTAAGAACTAAGTTTCTTTTTCATCTTTGAACATCCAGTTGCTGCTAGAGACATATTTCTGTTGTATCTTGTTTTGCACACACTTTAGAACACCATACATTTTTCCAAGAAACAGCACGAAAACGTATGTTTTCTTTTTTAAGGTGTGTGGGGTTTTTTTGGGTTTTTTTTTTTTTTTTTTTTTTTTTTTTTTTTTTTTTTTTTTTTTTTTTCCCCTCCATAAAATTAATTGCCATTCACTTAAACTGCTCTATATCCAGCTCCTGAGTGAGAACATGCTGCAGCTGGAAATTTGAAAAAGATCATTTAGCTGAAACATTTGTTGATAGGTGTTTGGGGATTTTTTTGTTATACTTAATATATAACAAATATGATGCCACCTTATCATATGAAACTGCCAGAAGTGAAAATGCATAGAGAAATAAGAAACAGAGTTATAGTAAGTGAATCATCTCTTTGTCAGACAGTAAATTAATTGCTAACATCTTTTATATACTGCTCAAGGTGTCTAGCTATGTATCTTTGTTTCCTTAAGGATGATTCAAGGAAATTAATTTCTTCAAAACAACCTTTAAAATTGCCTCTTAACTGAAAGATACCTACAGCATGCTAAATTGTACTGTGAAAAGAAAAAAAAAAAAAAGAAAAAAAAAAAAAAAGACTGGAGGAAAAGGAAAAAAAAGAAAGGAAAAGTAAAAAAGAAATAATATAGGAGAGCAAGCAATTTAAAAGCCTTTGACTTTCTCTCAATGGGAAGAGATTTAACTTGCATTAAGGAATTAACATCATTGATGGGGCACACTGTACAGCTGAATCCTAAAGAATATATTAGTACAGAAAATAAAAATCCTGTTATAATTCCCAGTGATCTGCACAATTAAGGCAACAACATTTATGCATTTTCTCCTGTGCTGGCAGAGAATACTGCATGAGTTGCTTCATTAGTATGCATTATTGTATGAACTGATTCCCTTGTGCAGCTGTAGACTGTCACTGGCAGCCACAGGAGGTCTAGAAAATTATACGTGTATGTCACAGAACAATTTTTAATTAAATGTGGCAAATAACAAGAAATCTAAATTTCTGTTGGAAGCAATATCATTCTATTGATAATGCAGTGACACTGTAATTCAAATCTCAAAATATTTTGCCTAGAAATTAATATTTTCAATCTGCTGAAATATCTGTTAAAGTGATGTAGATATATTTAGTTCTATCTGAATTTTTATTTTTAGAGATTAATTTTCCTACAAAACAAAAATCCTTTGATTTTACAATATTTGTGATACTTCCATGCAAGCTTTCTTGAGGAACTGCATATCCCATGCATGCCCGTGTCTATTTATTCTGCTTCTAAAATCATCCTTCCTGAGTTAGTCTTTTGATTCATTCCTGTGGCAGTTGTTTCTGAGAATTTGTTAACAAATATAAATATGAGTCATCTAGAAAAGAACAAGAATCCATATGGCATGGAAAATTTTGAGTAACAATTCTTGCAGGAATATTTTAGCACTTTACACTGTTATGATGTGCTGACTGTTACTTTTAATCAGCATTTCAGAACTTTTCTAACCTAAGCCAGGGAGAAGTTCATGTTGTAAACCCCTGCCCTTATGACTTTTGTCCAGGTATGCATACATAATTATGTAAATATATATATATATTTACCTACACATAAGGATGTGCATATATATATATACGTGTATCTGTATATCTTTAGTGAAGAGAAATAATTTTAAAGGACTGCCTTATTCCTATTCAAATTCACAATGGAACTTTTCTTTTGTCATTATGTTTCAGCAGGAGAAGCCATAAGGTGTCAGGCTGTCTTCTTTGCAATTTAAAATTAATCACATACCTTTAAGAGCTGAGGTATAATCATACCTTTGACTTTTCTGCTTTCATCACATTGATTTTCCAGATAGAAATTGATTATGTAAATCAACTAATTCAGCTTATTGGTTCATATCAGTATTTTTATTTAATTAGTCCCTGCAGCATTTAAAGGAACATTTTATGAATCTGCAGTGGAAAATGTACCTTCATCATCCTTAATTTTCCACACAATCAGCATTGCTGAAACACAGTAAAGCACTGCTTCCTGTGACTAATTCTTCACATGGAAATGTGTCCTACTGTGGTCTAAGATAGATACAACCAATATCAAGAATTCCACTACAGTGTGTTCTGTCAATGGGTATGTGTCAATCTGTCAGCTGAAACTTGAAACATGACTGAATGTGCTCTGTGGTGTGGACCTGTAAAACACATTAGCAATAGTTTACATTCAGTATTTGCAGCATTCTCTGTGTGTGTTGCAGTGTGAGTTGTTGAATGCATATTAAGAATAATGTGTTATGCTCAGCTAACTTTTAACATAGTCATTGACACCTCCCCCACCCCAAAAAAACTTTCTTAAACCTGCTGCCTTTTCCTTCTTTGACACAATATAAAATACAAAATGCCAGGACCTGTTTTCACAAAATGAAAGGTTTGATTTAGGGTCTCAAAGGCTACACACACTCCTGTGTTGCTCAGGGGGTTTGTAAAAAGAACACCCAGCCTTCAGCAGGAGGTTGTCACCTCAATTTATTACCATCTGAAGACTACATGGTAGTTTATGCAAATTGTGTCAGTGGCTTCAGACCTGCTCCTGGGGGACAGATACTTGCATCATAAAACTGCCTCAACAGTTTTTATTGGCTGTGTTTGATGAACTTCTTGCATGTAGTATAGAACAGTGATATTCTGTGAGCAGCTCTGAAAGGGAATGGCTTCAACATCCTTCTGGAAGCACTCCCATCAAAGTGGATTTGAGACACATTTAAGAAAGACATGGGAAGCCTCCATTCCCCTGTACTTGTCTGACCCCCTTCAGGGGTAGGTAATAATTTTGTTTCCTGCAGCTGACAATCCACACTTTTAAGTACATCCATTTTGATTAGAAAAAGGAAGACATTGATGATGTGTTCAAGTGCTTGTATGCTCATCGTCCATGCTTCTCAATCCCTCACCCTTCGGTGGACTCCCTCGGCCACCTTTGTCCAGGTCAAATCTGCTCTTGGGACGGTGGAGAGCTGGGCTAGTCCTGAGCAGAAGGCATAAGATCTCTCTGCTGTACACATCCGTGGGACCAGAAATTAAGCTGTAATGGTTAAAAACAAAGAGCCACTGGCACTTCAATGACGCTCCTCTAAATATACCTTTCCTATTTCTCTGTACTCTTTTACAAAGGCTGTAGCTACTTTTTGCATGAACCATGTTCTAAGCTCCACAGTTTCTAAGATCCCTCAGTCTTCTTAGCGCCAGTAAATATGATCATCAACCTGTCCAATAGGATGAAAATATAACAGCAGATGCCAAATGCTTTGGAGACTTCTTCCCCTTCTCTCCCACCTTTAGGTCACTCCAGAGCTGGGAGGATTTCCCTGACCTGCAGGACTCCATCTTAATGCTCTGGTTTATAGTAAAGGTCATTGTGCAATACTTGCTAGATTGTAGATCAAAATAGAGTGTTCTTTGAAACACACTGGCTAAACAATGAAAAGACTCCATTTCTTGGTGACATAGGTGTACCATTTGCTGTGTTCATCTTTGAAACTGAGCCCACTGCACTGATTGGTTTTGTGATATGGATCACCCCCAGTTAAATGAATCATAGCCAAAGATGTTATATTGACTACCAAAGAGTGAACTGTTAGTTTGGTGAATTATCTTCTGAATGAGAAATAGGGATGAAAATTGAGTAGCAATGTCAAAAAGCTGTATAAGTTGATTATTTTGAGATACATGATGAATGACCATAACCAGTGAAAGTGTATGCAACATTTGTGAACTGTCTTTGATCACTATTTCATTCAGAGTTATAATACTGATTTAAAAAAAAAAGGACCATGCTCTCTTATTTTAAACCAACTTCATTTCTACCTTTCATTCCTAAGGAAAACAACTTCAATGACTGATAACATACACAATGAAAGAAAAATAGTGTTTGGAGTGGTAAGCCAATGGTGGTTGTGGTAGCTCTGGTTCTGGATATATTTTATAACATTTCCCAGGCCTCAAGATGAGCAGTGTCCAATGAATTCTCGGTGGGAATGAGTTGATTACTCTCTACCTAACTCACTAACTACAAGAAAAAGTTGTAATGTCCTGCTTCTGGGGATCAGTCTGAGATCCAATAATTAAGTAAATGCTTACATATACTGTATAGAATTTCACTAGGACATTGAATCAAGTTAGATCTTGCAGGAAAAATGGCTGTAAACATGTAACATGGTAGGTTTCTTCCTGTGACACTGGAACTGTGTTGTTTCCACTTTTATTAGTTTTCTAACCGTGATGAGCCATCATCTGTCATGCTGTCCTTGGTGAATGCCTACCCAGTGTTCCTCAGTTTTTAATGAAAATGAATGTATAGCTAACTTGAGAAGTACCTATCAGGCTCTAATACCTTTTTTGTTGTTGTTGTTTTGTTTTGTTTTGTTTACATAAATTTGTTGATTTTAGCCTTGGATCTTTTTGATTTATCTAAGCCTGCCTCAGCAAACAGATTGACCATTTGAGAACATTCACTCCAAAAATGACCTCATCACTTAGGAAATCTTGAGTCACAATCAGTGCTGTAAGTGGCGGTGGGGGGGAGGAGGGGGGGAGGTGGCAGGGAAAGAGCTCTGCAAGTTCCGTGAAAAATGGTAACAAACCTACATAAACATGGTCACGTAGCCTTGAGAAATACAATATGTTAAAGAAGTTAGAAGTAATGCGTTGTCAACAGCACAGCATTATGTACATAAGGACACTTTCTAAATTTAGTAGGGCAAAGATGAAACAGGAATGTTCAGGTTTGCAGGAACTTTTGTGTTTATCACTTTGCTGCTAGTAAGCTTCACATACTTTCTTCAACTTTTTTGGGGGATTACTGTATCCCCTCATTTATTGGAGTCACAGAATGATTGAGGTCACAAGGGACCTCTGTAGGTCTTCAACCCATCTGCTCAAGCAGGGCCACCTAGCACCAGTAGCCCAGGGCCATGTCCAAGCTGATATTGAAGGTCTCTGATGATGGAGACCCCCTGACCTCCCTGGGCAATCTGTTGGAGTGCCTGTCACATTCTCTGAGTTTACTATCTGTAAAAACACAACCAACTTTTTTTTTTTTTTCTTTTTCTTTTTTCTTTTTTTTTTCCTGCTTGCTGCACAACACTCTGGTTAAGCTGTTTGTACAGGAACTTTTTAAAAACTGTTTAAAATCAGACAGTAGTTGGGACATATCTATGAATACATGACTTGCGATGAATTAGGAAAACTATGGGATTAAGATAGATATGGAGACATCAGCCAGAAAAAAGTTGAATGTGCAATGTTTAAATTTTTGTGGTACTTCTGAGAAATGTCACATCTGACTCTTATTTGGCTGTTTTTAAACCACTAGCTCCTTTCTTTGACTAGTTAGGACCATATCCTTTTCAATTATATTATTTTTTTTTTTTTTCTTTTTCAATTCATCATGGCCTACTGCAGTTTTCAGGTTTTTAGGAAAGTTCTGTTATCTCTCCCACTGTGGTAGTGGGAGGTTTATTTGTAAATTCTATTGCCACATTTTCAATTAAGTAACACCACTTCAGAGTTATCTTAACACTAAGTGGTGGTGAAATTCGATGCACGTATCTTTAGGTCCATAGCTTTTAATTAACAGCCCATTTCAAATTGTTCTGCCTTTCTTACAGGTGAATTGTATTGTAGCTTGTTGAGTCAATCATTAAGAGGTTCTGGATTATTAAACTCTTCTTGTTTTTCACTTTATGAGATGCTGGATTTTGTGGCTGGGATGACGGATGGATTTAACTCAGTTTAAATCATAACATCACAGAAGTTACTACATATATCCAGTATGTTATCTTTTCTGGTTCCATCACTTCCCTGTCAATATTTTTTGTTATCTCATAAGGGTCTGATTTTTTTTTCTGACTTTGTAAGTTAGCTACCTTTAAAAGATATATTGATCCATTACACTAACTCGTTTGAACAAGTCACACTAATCTTGACTATATTGTAATTTTCTTGCGCAGGGTTGATCCATTAGCAGTCTTAGGAATTCTGTAAAGACTATTTTCAAACTAGATCCATGGAGTGACTTTTCCTTTGTATGTTTTGAGTAATAAAAAGTAATTCCTCCTACAAAAGATATTAAAGGAAAAGGAATCAACTTGTTTTTATACATGCTTCATAAATGAAGTCAGGTTCTATCTGCTTTCTTCATATCAGTGGAACTTTGCAAGCACTATTGTTAGCACTGTTGTGTTGTGCTATCAATAGTTATGACTCCCTGTTGTAACTAACACTGTCATAACAATACAGTTAACATCTTCTACACAAAATTAGATAGATTACTAAGAAAAAAAATATTTTTTCTTTGGAAAACTTGCTTTGCCAAAAGAGATTAGCTGTCTTATAAACCTTGTTGAAGGTATAACATTACTGTATGATTCTGAACCGCACGTTTTCTTAATGAACCACCAATTTTATCATTCTTTCATCAAATGCCTCTCTGGAAGTTGCTGCTATTGCTCTTTCCCATGGCTAATATTTTAAACCAGAAAAAAAGGAAAGAAAAATGTTAAGAAAATAAAGACTCTGAAGATATTTTTATTTGGTAGGATTCCATAGATATGTTATTCCTTTCATTTCACATAGCTATCTCTAGGCACTGAAGATACCATGTATTTATCAGAATGGTGATTGCACTTGATAGTGCCAAATTTTAATGATGCCAAATGCATACAGCTGAAGAGTAAGAAATGTGAGTTTATGAGCTATATAGTAGGGAAGTAGGGTTTGAATTTGTAACAAGATGCTAGAAGAGCAGAAATCTCTTTTCTGACTGAGATGTATTCAGGGGTCATTAGCACAGGTAGTGTACTGAACGTAGTGGTACTGAATAATAAAGAGGGATATGAAAGAGGAAAGAGGGCTCCTGTCAAAAGAAAAAGGAGGAACTATGCTCAGGAAAAAGCTTACATGAAGGTTTATATATATCAACAATTTAAGTTCGCAATAAGGCAAAACCCAGGAATTCCATGAAGTTTTGGTTAGTTTTTATGTCAGAAACAGGGTTAAAGTAACATCTTCTTACAGCAACACAGGAAGCTCATTAGGAAAGAAATTTATATTTTTGGCCTAAATCATGGAGAAACAATCAAACACATCAACATGGAATGCAGGAGTGCTGATGGACTAATATTTGAAGGTCCACTTGGACAGAAATTCTCAGAATACATTCACAGTCCAAAGAGCATATGAGCAACAAAGAGCCCCGCATCTCACTGTAGAGATTTTCAGCATATTAGGGTTTTTTTAATTCAAATTTTAATTCAATACATGCACAAATTCTTTATAATATTCTCTTGGACATAAAAAAAAAAAAAAAAAAAAAAAAAAAAAAAAAAAAAAAAGGTAGTTACTGAAATTTATCTGACCTTAATAAATAAATGGATGACCATTTCTTTTTGTGGTTTTTCTCATCAACTCACAGAGAAAGAAAACTCTGTATGGCCAGTACAGTACTAAAGCACAGGCCTCTAATGATAATATTGGGGCAATGCTGTAGAATGAGCAAATGGGGTCATCTCCATGCTAAAAGGCTAGCACTTACCCACTAATTAAGAGTTGTCTTTCCATACAGAGGTATCTGCAGAAATATCCTTTCAGGGGCATTTGGCTAAAACTGGGTAAAGTCTATGGAAAATGTTAACTGAATCAGAAAAACAAATTGGCAGATTTAAAGTTTGTGCTTTGAGTAAGATTCTGCTTTGAGTTGAGGTGATGTGTACTCAACTATCCATATCCCAGAGGATTTAGCAGAATTTTTCAGTTGTCTATAGCTTGCATAACTGCCACCTGCTGCAGAGATCAAAGGTTGGAAAGGAAGAACAATATGTAGATATCTTATGCTAGACTTTGTGGTCCCAAAATCTACAGCGATGCATCAGTATATGTTTATAATTTGTCGCAGATGCACCAACTAAATACTGGCTGAGCGCCTAAATTTTAGAATAAATAAGTACTTCCTAAAGCTAATATAATTTATATAGGAATTCATACATAATAAGACAGATTATATAAAGTGTTTTTGTGGGTTTTTTTAAAAATCTTATAAATGGAAGCTCTCACAAACTTTTGCTATTTTTTACAATATTGCAAATGCCTAAAACATGTGTTTTATTCACATGATATAGCCTAGGTAATTTACCAAGGTGAAAGATCTGTATAAACCATTCCTTTCAAAGTGAAGAAAAATTACTTGTCCTGCTCAACCCAGAGTTTCCATAGACAATGGAGATGAAATCTGCAGCAACGAATGACTCTTCATACTGTAGTGGGTTTTTCAAAGAGTAAAGCTGATGTTAATGTAAGTACTGAAGATGTTAATGAAATACATTTTGAGACTCTCTTGCACTATTATAACTTGATCTTCTGGCACACCTGCTACAGATTTGATGTATCCAAATAGAACTGAGTGAAGGTCTGAGAAAAATGGATATTGAAGAAGTAAAAAAGATTTCTACAAGTGGTTTTTTATAGCTGGTCTACCAGAAATAAATTGATATACCTGGTTCTATGGCTTTATTTTGGAAAAGTACAATTTAAATACAGGTACTGTCAAAGGATTATGAAATAGTAAGTTGTGTGCACTTTGAAGTTGAGAGAAGTTTGCAGAGGTGTTGTTAAAATGCAGGCCACACAAACAAGGTTGTTTTGAGAGGATTTTGCAGGAAGGTGAGTGTTTGCATGGTCAAGTAATGTGGTTTTTTAAATCAATTGGTGCACCTCAAAATAGAGATGCTTTTGTGCAGAAGTTCTTCACCCAGTGACCTATTTCCATTCTGAATAAAACATGTTGCCTCTCTGCATGAATCTTACCTAGTTCATTATAGCTGGAGCAGCTTTAAGCCAAGGAAATATCCATGAAGAGCTGCATTAGCAATACAACTTATGAGTGTAGACTCTCCTTTTTGCTTCCCAGAGACACATTCTGAGAATAGTAAAAGGTTAAACCAGATCTTTGAGCGTATTTGCAAATTTAGGAGATCTGCTATTTGAAACAGTTTTTATTGTTTGCATACTCATCTATCTGTTTTTTTATAATTTCTTTAAAAAAAAAAAGACTGAAAAAGTAGTGCTGTCAAGTTTTTGCTGTGTTTGCTACTAATTGTGTGTGTGGAGTTTTTCTCATGTTATGATGACATTTCCTCCAGGAAAACATGTACTGGTCACTGTCCTTCACTGGTGAAGGATGTGGCTCATTCTGTTTTTTCCTGCTACCCTGATAACTGAGGGGAAGGTTTTGATTAAATTTAGATTAGTCACTGGGTTTGTTGCTATCACGGTGCTCATTTCTGTCTTACCAGGAAAGAACTCTGATGTATTTAGATGTCTAGGGGCAAGGTCTGAACAGATTATATACTGACTTTAACAGATGACTAATAATCAGTTTCAATCTAGTATATGATGGACAGCTCTGTTACTATAAATACAAAGTGTCCCCCTTTGCTACCAGTTAGTCTGCTGGCTATTTTAAGCTTGAACACTGCAAACCATTCCTTCTGCTGCAGGGGCTGTTTCATTGAACATATCTCAATGTTGTAGATGTATGGAACTGTTATTCAGCTATTTTTACACAGAAGATTTTGAGGGAGGAAGAGGAGGTGAGGACGGAATCCAATTTTTCAGGAAAAACAGCTGAGTGTTCTATAAAACAAGTTACTACTGAAATAACCTCTAAACAAAAATTTGTCTCTTCCCTCCTGAGCAAATTTCACAGGAGAAAAACACATTTAAATTCTGTAATCAAATGGGAAGAAATCTGATCAGATGCTTCCTTGAAAGTGTGTTGCAGCCCACTGTTTACATAAAAGCTAGGCATGGAGCAGCCCTGCTTGTTAAGTCATGTCACATTGCTCTGCAAAGAATTTATGAATCCATAGCTCTCAAAAGAAATTTGTTTTGAAAGATGCATATTTTGACATCACAGTTGATCAGATTTAGCATCATGTTTGAGGACTGTTGTTTTTTAAAATCTTATAGTGTGCTAATGCTCCCTCTATTTTTTCTCTACAAGGCCTTTGTCTCAGCCCTCAGTGCATTTTTAACTGTTAACAGGATAATAAGTTACTTGTGTTCTCAGACAGATTTCAGGAACCACAGAGTTACACATCAATCAAATATGCCAATTATACATGCATTTTCCTGGTGACATTTCATCCTTGCTTATAGCTGGGAAAGAAGGGAAGAGGATAAGTACACTTCATTTGGCCTTTAGTTCTCCTCTAACAGAAACTGGAAAGAAATTGATCTGAAAGGCTTTTGTTGACAACTATTGCTAGCGGCTCAGTGAGGAAAATAATAAGAATTTTGAAATATTTTCTTTAATTATCAAAGCCCTTTGTTGACTAGGTTCAACACCTGGTTTATAGAGATTTTCCAAGGCAGCATCTCTGAGAAGAGCTCTTTGGCTCTGGCTTTCTTGCTTCAAACCTGAATACTGTAGTGTTCAGAGCCTGGTGTCTCCTTCCTTCTGTTTCTGGGAGGTGTATATCACTTGCCTCCTTAAAATTCCTATTCAGTTCCTCTTGTAGGTTTCTGTTGCTCTACATCTCTTTGCTATCTCCTTTATGCCAGTGGTCACAGTCAACAGATTCCTTTGCTTTATTACAGTGATTCAGAAGTTTCATACTTGTATGACTTTGCTGGATTAGATGCCCTGTGGGACAAAGTTCCTGACCTGAGGATTTTAGATATGAAGATGATAGGTGTGTTATGAATACCTGAACTAGATAGCAGGAAAGATCTAAACTGGATAGATGCAGTGCAAACTAAAGATAAAGGGAGGGAAGCTGCAGTAGAAGAATGGACTCTCGGGGCACACTCTCATCTGCCAAGCCTTTTCTTTTCCAGTGGTAAATTTGCAACATATCTGTAGATTTTTTGATTCAAGTCAACCTTAAACCCACACCTGCACCTTTTGTATTTAGGTGGTATGTTGAAGAAATAAGATATTTCTATTTTTACTACTATTCAATAGTTTAACTATAAATCATCTGATAAGAGGGATATTAGGCCTTTATTATATCAAAATTATAAGAAAGAATTCAGAAAAAAAAGCCTAAAACAAGATTTTAGGCCAATTTAGGTGAAAATGTTATTGCTGGTTTTTGGTTTTAGATTAAAATATTTGAGTGTTTTGGTAGGAATGGGCTTTGTGTAAAAGTATCAAACTTTTACTCAGAAATTGATTTTTTTCCCCCTCTAAAGAGCTAAAAACATTAAAATCTATTACTCATATACACTGATATTCAGTATTAATTTTATGTCCCACTATATTGCTTTCTTCAGGGAAAAACTAACATCCATTTGTTGATCAGTGATATACAGTCAGCACAAGGTGCATGGCTGCTGATTAAATAACCAGCATGTAAGGATTTTTCTTTTTTTTTTTTTAATTAGTGCTGGTGGTAGCCGTTGCTGCCTGACAGTCACTTAAGGCCAGTTTGCTCACTGCACTGGTAGGCAAGCATTGCTAAGTGTGTACTTTTAGCCAACAGCCCAGAATTTCTTGAAAATTATGAAGAATCACCTCCTTCCTCCATGACTGAAAGTAAACAGTACGGAGGCGTTCCCCCCAGATTTGATATTAAAATCTACATTACAAATTTATTCCAGCACAGCTAGGCATCTTTGTTAGATAGACTGAGAAGGAGGAAAGGAGGAACTGAATCAGAGACAGAGCTTTACAGGGCATTCAGCTCTTACGTGTGAATGAGTTGTTTTCTGGAGAGGCTTTCTGTCCTCTGTGGGTCAAAGAGGTTGTGTCCAAGTTAGCTGGAATGGTTACAGCTCCTACTTTATGTGCTTCATGAAATGAAATGGGGCTAAAGGTCATTTCTGAGCCTCTGAACCAAAAAACTCAGGACACAGGTGTTGTGACAGCTTATCTGCGCTGTGTCATTGCGTGTGATGCCTGCACGGGCCAAGGCAGCTCTGAGCACAGGTTAAAACAATTTGCTTTCCAGCTGGGCTGCTAGTTCAGCCACAGCCCTGTGCTGCTGTGCTTTTGCATCTTAAAGAGTTCTTGGAGAGCTTTCCTAGGAGCTTGGTGCTTCTGTTGGGATGTAGTCCATGCTGCCATATAGACCTTACAGAGGGTTTCTCTCTCACCTACAGGAAGTCAGCTATGAAAGGTGAGTCCATTTTCTCCTTGACTAAATTCATCTATATTGAAATACTTTATGGCAGTTTGCATTGCTGACTCAGTGGCAGCTTGACCTCTTCAAGACAACCTCCATTTGGCTTAATGCTCTCTTGTGATACTAAGCCTTCATAAAAAACTTCAAAACACTCATTGAGTGCTTAGCCAAAACTCACCCACAAGGATTTTTTTTCACTGTTTTTGGTTGCTTGCTTTTTTATTCCTTAAATCTTTACATAAAGTGTAAATTTTAAGTGGTCAAAAGCAAAGAACAGAATGGTTAGTACAATTTTAAAAATCTACACAAATTCTGGGCAACTGGTTTGCCCTTTGTTTTATGCTTATAAATGCTCAAATGCAGTTATAAGCCTCTGGAGATAAGGCTATACCTGCGGCAGTGCAAATGATTCTTCTGGGGCCTAGGAAGGGAATAGCTCTAGGATACTTCCATTAGTGTCACTCTGAAGGGCCATTTTATACCAGAGATTGATGTTTGGTCCAACTTTATACAAGTTACATGAAATACCATATATACAAGCCTCCATGGCAGATTTAGACTTTCTTTTGGTAGCCCAGAAGATCTGTTTAGATGAGGCTTTCTCTCCCAATTTAAAAGTCATAATTTTCTTAAAATAGACTCACTTCAGTGAATCGATTTACTTCTGATACTTCATTTTTAAACGGGGACTTCTTTTTTTCAGGAGGCATATTTGTGCCCTCAAAGACAAGTATTTCAATGTTTACACCTATCTGTTGTGTATTTCATTGCTTCTGTTGGTCAAGAAGAATGATAAACTATGCATCTCTCATAATACGTATTGATCTTGCAGGAGATGATTTAAACACCTATCAATACTCTTCTGAGCTCCATATAAGATAAAATGCTGTGTCTTCTCTCTATTTGCAATTCTTATTGTGGCATGAAATCCTACAACAATTATTTTTATTCTATTTAACAACAATTCAAAAATATCTATTTACTTTAACAGTTAATCAATTAATAGAAAATTACTGTCCTGTATTCAGGTTGTTTTTGTGGAGTTAACTTCATTGTTAGTGTCCAAGTTCTCTTTTGTTTTATGTAGTTTCCCTACAGCTTATGGGTTTTCCAACAGAAGAACTCCATCTGTCTCTCTGGTATTGTTAATCCAACAAAGAGGCCACTATAAATTGTTGATAAAATTTACTTTTCTGTGACTGGATTATCAATTATGATGGATTGATTATCTATATTTTAAATGTAATGATGGTCTCTTTTACTGTTTTAAACACCTCACCTTTAATTAGCCCCCAGTTTTCTTTGCTGTTTATTCGAAAATCATGCCTGGATCACTGCATTCATAACTGCATTATGTAAATAGTGGAAACAGCCACAACAGCAAAGGAGGCCTGAACTTCAACTCTGCCCCAGCAGCTCCACGGCTACTTAGTTTCCTTTATTGTTCTCTTCAGGATATTGCTCACTTGGATAGGTTTTCACTGTTTTGGAATCTTTTTTAACATAATTGATTAAAGCCCCTCTATAAATTGAATTTCCCATGTGGACTTTTTAAAGCCTCTGGAACTTGATTAGCTTTTGTATCAAAAGAAGAAATGTTTCATGTGGCTTGAAATCCTCCTTGCATAAAGGAGCATTTCAACAGCCATGGTCTGCTCTGCTAAGCTCTGCTGGCACAGTGACACCTGAATCTCATAGACTAACTAGTTTGGTTTTTTTCTTTTTTTTTGGTCCTTGCCTCAGGGTAAGAGATTCAAGAAAGTTGTTTTGTTGTTCAGCAAGGAAGATACTGCTGAGCCAATGAATCAAAATAACATAAAAGTCCTTCTCTTCTTGGAGAGAACTTTGCATAAACTCTAAAGGGTTTGCCACTCTCTGTTTGTGGGGCTCTATGGAAATAGTTGTTCAAGAAAACTTAGAATAACTAGGAAACCTTCAAGCATCTAAGTTGATCTAAGAAAGTGGGGGGAGATGAAGGACTAGTAAACACATCTCAAGTTTAATTGAAAGTAAAACTCAGAAAGAAAAATAAGCTTAATCTTCAATCTTCAGGGCAAAAAAAAGCTTCAGTCTTCTGGGGTTTAGTGTTTCCAGCAACAGTGACAAGCAACAGTTAAGGATGAAAGCAAAAGTTGTATGGAATGAGACCATTTTCCACTACTCTCACTTTGAAATGTGCCCATTTCCTTGTCGGATCTGCAGCCATGAAGTGGAAGGTGTGCATATTTTAAAGGCAGCAGGAAGGAATTGTAATTATGTCCTTGCAAGGTCTCTGAACATCATGATTTTATCTCCCCAGGAGTTAGATTTTCTTAAACACTCTCAACTGCTATAACAAAATTCAGTCAAAGAAAAGTCTCCCCTCTCCTTTCTTTAAGACCTGAGACAACAGAGGAAAAGAAATTGAAAAGTCATAGGTGCAGGTTAATCTCATGCTTCTTTTATTTCAGGAACGTAAGACACACTTCATGATTCTCTAAAATCAGGCTTGCCACTCAAAGACTGAGAAACAATGACAGCTGTGTGATATACAAGTGTCTGTAGCCTTCCCCACGAGACTAGACGGCCGCTGAAGGTAAAGGATGAGTCTTGACTCTCTGACTTCGGTTTGGGTAGTTCTGCTTTTATTCTTATGTCCTGTTCAGCTTTGAAGACCTTCCCGATGGAAAGCTGATGCCAGAGAGTGCTGGCCTCTCCCCTGCCGTGGCTTTTTCCCCCAGGGGGCAGGGCCCAGAGGCGAGACCCAGAGGCCTCGCCCAGTCAGTGATAAGTGGGAGAAAACAAGATTAGGTTACATCTCAGTGAGGGGGGTGGGCACAGCTGGGCAGAGACAGATATATAAGAACATTACAAATATAAACCCAATTAATGCACCACAACAATTGTCACTGATGGATTAACTGAGATCCAAACATATTTTGACCAGTATCAGAATAGAAACCATAGCTTGGTACAGAATGATAACAGTTTGAGACTTTTGAAAATTGTCTTGATGTTCTTTGTATCTTGTGAACTAAATAGACTTGTATCAGTTCAATATACATGGCTACTTGTAGGTTATCACTGCTCGCCAAGAAATACAGCTCTGTCAGTATTAGCCGGTGTGACAGCTGGCTTAGAGCTCATTTCAGTGCTTGGAGTGTCATGAATAGAGCCAGCCATCCATGGAGGACCTGGGGGTGTTGATCGACAGCTGGGTGAACATGAGCCAGCATGTGCCCATGTGGCCAAAAGGCCGATGGCATCCTGGCCTGTGTCAGCAATACCGTGGCCAGCAGGACCAGGGCAGTGATATTCTCGTGCCCCTGTCCTGTGAAACATTCCCTCACCCGGTGCTGAGCTGGTGAGCCTGCACCTCAGGTCCTCCGTTCACTTTTCAGCCCCTCACTACCAGAAGTGCACTGAGGTGCTAGAGTGTGTTCAGAGAAGGGCAACAAAGCTGGTGAAGGGTCAGCAGCACAAATCCCATGAGGAGCTGCTAAGGGAGCTGGGGTTGTTTAGCCCAGAGGAAAGGAGGCTCAGGCAAGATCGTATCACTCCATACAAAGAACTAGGTCTCTTTTTCCAACAAATGACAGGATGATTCTTCACTGTGAGGATTGTGAGACACTGAAACAGGTTGTCTGAGAAGTTGTGGATCCCTAGAAGTGTCCGAGGACAGACTGGATGGGGCTTTGAACAATGAGATGTCCCTGCCCATGGCAGTGGGGTTAGAACTGGATGATCTTTAATATGCTTTCCAGCCCAAGTCATTCTGTGTCTATGATTATATGACAAGAGGAAATGTCCTCAGGTTGTGCCAGAGGAGGTTTAGATCAGATATTAGAAAAAAATTCTTCATCCAAAGTGTTATCATACATTTGAACAGGCTGCCCAGTGAAGTGGTTGAATCATCGTCCCTGGTATTAAAAAGTTGTGTCGACATGGCACTCAGGCACATAGTTTAGTGATAAACTTGGCAGTGGTAGGTTTACATTTGAACTCAATGATTTTAAGAGTCTTTTCTATATAAGTTATTCTATGGTACTTTATGTATGATCATGGATTTATTCAGATTTATTGCATACCTGAGATATCAGAAAAAGTTGGAGTGAGTTTTTATTGCTGACATTTTTCCACCTTCAATCATGAATAGCACTTGGGTTTATTGTCAAGAAGAAAGGAAGCGATATTCCAGTGGTGCACTCCGGAAAAGGACAACAAAATGTGCAGGTGCTCCTCTGTTCAATTTATTGAAAGATCACCAAAGGCTTGGGAAAGGCACTTATTTAAGCTGTCAGCAGAGACTTTTAAAAGGTTTTTCTGCTTTAGAAGGATGCCTGCATCCCCACAGATGAGGGAGACGGAAAAACCCAGACCAAATATTCAGCTAAGTATTTATCTCACCCATTTTGAGATAGAGCTCTACAAGATGGTGGCAAGTTGATTCAAATGCTTCATCATGTCAGCTTGAGTCTTCATCCAGCTGCATAGGTTTTGCTGTAAGGGTTTTTTGTAGTGTTGAGAAGTAGCCAAGCATGTTTCCTTTGGGCAATTGGCTTCAAATTATTGTTTCTTAACCATTCAAATCCATTTGTACATTTTACAAAAAAAAAAAAAAAACCAAAACAAAACAAAAACAACAACAACAATAAACCAAAAACAAACAAACACCACCCCCCCCCACCCCCCCCCAAAAAAAAACCCCAACCAAAACCAAAAACAACCCACCAAACAACAATATTAAAAAAAAAAAAGAAACAAACGTTCAGGGCATAAGTTCAACTTGTTTAGACAACCCATCCTTCCCTGATCCTGAAAAACTGCACAAAGCACAACCCAAACCAAAAGCAAGTACGGTAAATGTTGAAGGCAGGGAGCGCCTTTTTCAGGGTAGATGGTGTTCAGAGGCATTGTCTGTGTTGAAAAGTGGGAGCTCAGGAGCAGATTCAGAGCATGATTTTCCACCATGCAGCAGGCACCCTCAAAGCACAGCAGCACTATCCTTTGCCTGTTTTACCACAAAGAACAAAAGCAATTCTTCAATTTATAGGTCTCACCCTACTGTTAATAATTTTAACTGAAACAGAAAAAAAAAAAAAAAAAAAAGTCTGTTCTGAGAATCAGAGTGAATGCTTCAGGGTACTTTTTAGTTTGTGTTGCTATGATTTAAATACATGCTTCATACCACGAGTCCATTTTTTTCCCCTTGCTATTGCTTTTTCTCTTGCTATTACTTTTCAGTACAAATTCTTGTACAGAAAGAGTAGTCAATTATATCCTTGCTCATAAAGCTTCAAAAAGTAAAATCTGTTTTTTCTAGAGCTGTTCATATAGGGAGACGGAAAAAGTAAAAAAAACCCCAAAACATGCACAATATTTTTGTACAAAACAAATATAAACTAAGAGAAAAATGCACATGAGCCAAAAGAAAAACAACTATCTTCATGGAGTGCCTAAATACAGCACAGGATGAGAAGAATATTTTCTGCCTGGTCATGCGAGCAGTATGACATTGTATGATGAAGTTCATTCTCCTAGTCTTGCCAGCATTCAGCAGCAGTGTGTTGCTTCATTGCTTCAGTCAGTGGGTTACTCATCTTGTGAGGTAAGTCACCTTTCATGCAAGAAATTGATTTCATATTTTGTGCATGCTTTATATATTGCTTTATATAGCCTTCAGTTTGCTGTTGTAAAACTAAATTTTCTCACCTTTAAATTCATGTGCCTATTCTATTCTGATGGCAAGGAGATGCCAGACTTTGTCTCACAGCATGACTTAACTTTCACCAAAAGTTTCCATTAACTTTTCCCTGGTGAGAGGCATCCCAAGGTGTGAATCATAACAGTGCTCACATATCTCCAGCCAATTAATCAACTGAATACCTGTTAATTTCACTCCATAGAAAGTACCACTTTTGAAATTATTACCTGTTTGGGATTTTTTTTTTTTCCAAAGAGTGAAAAAATAATCCTGTGTAAGCCTGGCAGCTTGAAGCCTGAGGGAAATTGTTGATTTTTTTTCCTGATCTCCAGTGAGTTGGAAGCCTGTAAGGGCTTTCAAATTCTGCTCGGAAGACAGGCCAGAATGGTCCTATGGGCACACTGGAAAAGGTTGATTTATGGGTCTTATAAAATCTAGGGGTGTTTCTCTTAAAGCCTATTAGTTTAAAAGTTGGAGAAAATGTGAGATTTATAATTATTCTGGAGAAATGCAAACCAATTGCTACCCATGTATAATGATAGAAAACAGATACCTTAACTTGATGGCACAGCTTTGTCAGAAATTTTAGGCAAGGAAAGCTTGGTAATTTTTTTTCTGAAAGGAAAGGAAAAAAAATCTTGTGGCCCTCCTTCACTCCTGTTCTACTGTTAAGATATAAAAATTATGAAGGTGGGCAACTATTTTGGTTCATTAGGCATACCCACAGCTGATGGGGAAACTGGTCATGAGGAGGAGGGGCACAGAAGGCTGTTGGTGTCAGGGCTGGCAAAAAGCCTGGACAGGGAGGGGTTTCCTTGCTAATGACACATATGGGTGATGAATGACACCCTGGCCAGCTGGCAATGACAGGCAGCACAACACATGATTGAATTGAGCAGACCTGAGCAGGACCCCTTAACCTGATAGCATGAGGCCAGAATATATTGTTTTTCATGTCATTACCACAGTGTCACTTTGGTTCATGAGAGCCGGAGATTCAGCAATGGTTCATGGTTCATTACTAGAGCAGTTACAGCTAAAGGAGAAGGGCTCATTTGGGAGTATTCCCCAAGTATTCTGGAAGGTAATTTGCTTTTCAGATAATATTCATATGGTCCCAAAGGTAACATCATCATGCTTTCTCTTTTCCTCCTCCTCCTCCAAAAAAATCTATTTATTTAAATCTTTTGTTTGTTTTAGATTATTTTTTTGTGACACACAAGATACTGTTAAATAGGCGGTCAGACAATGTAGTTGCTGGCCTTGGCTTCTTCTGCAGGGATTAGGGCACTAGTTCTAGAAAACCTTGAAAACTATTCTGTCTCTAAGTGCCTAGCAGAAAAGTTGTCCTTCTAAGATATATTTACTTTGTGAAAGTATCATAGGTTAGCACAATTTTGTTTTCTAGATATAGAGAAATGTAAAATGTTTTTTCCCTGCCCTAACCGTGGCGTAGGTTGGGGGAAGGAGGACAGGGACCTATCAGAAAGCAGGCTGGGATATTGACAGCTGAGTTGACCAATGAGAACTGTCAGTGCGACTTCGGAAGGAACATTTAAAATAATCTGCTGAGACTGCCCACTCTCTTGCTTCAAGTGATCGGCCATGAGGTAACAACGTAGTTAGGGCCGGGCCCAGCCGGGCTTTCGGAAGCTGCTGTCTGCATGGAGAGCAGGGGGAGCCCAAGTTAGCCCCCCCACTGCCGGCTGGGCCGGGCCCGGCCAGGCTTCTGAGAACTGCTGCCCGAATGCGGGGGGAGGCCCAGGTCAGGCCCTTCTGTCTCTGGGCGGCTGGGCCGGGCCTTGCTGAGCCTTCTGAGAACTACAGCTCGCATGAGAGCAGCTCAGGTAAAGCCTTTCTTTGCAGCGTAGTGATAGCTCCGAGCTGGACCGCCCTGGATGAGACTGAGGGGTGGAAAAAAGGACATTTGCCAGTTTCTTCTACCAGCCCGGCGTGTGCACGTGGCTTTTTGCAAGCCCAAGTAAACTTAACACTTTCTTAGCAACACAGAACTTTTAAAGCACAATTCTTCCTCAAAAGAAAGAAGAAAGAAAAACAGAAGGTACATGAGACCGACACTACATGAAGTCAGTTAGATGAGAAGTGAAAGAACTAATAATATTGGAATAGGATTGAAGAAGTGGACGTTTTTAACTGGACTCTTTTAAGGTAAATTATGAAGAAATGGACGGTTCTTTGCAGCATCTAGTATTATTTGGGTTGAATGCTGTTCTAATCAAAATTAAGGACTGATGTAATAGAGATTTATTTGAGAACTTTGAAACCCCCGCTCCTGGGTCAAAAAGGAGGTCTCAGCCTTTTGAGACAAAGATAATTTTAGACAAGAATAAGTATTCGTAAATAATACCCCAGATGCACTGAGAAGCTCTGCAGATAGAACACCACAGTCTGTGAAAACTCCGGGCGGCAGCGGATGTGTGTGTAAGCAAACATCTTCATAAAAGATCTTAGAAGGACTCTTCTCCTAAGATAGTGTGTAGTTATGTCTAAGTAGTGAAACTGACTGAAAATCCTAAGTTGTGTCTTTCTATGTTGTTTAATAAGAAAGTTAATAGTTTGTAAGAGGAAAGAAGCGTGTTTTTAAAGTTTCATTCTGTTTTAGGTTTTTTTCCTATTCTTTTAGTGTGTGTTAATAAAACCATTTTTTGTTCATTTTTAAGCTTAAGCCTGCTTTGTTTATTTTTTTCTTAATCTCTCCCTCCCACAAAAATATTAACACTAAAACCCCTACATTAATTAGTGTTTCTGCCTGGTTTTACTAAATTAAAACCATTACAGAAAGAATAAAGGGAAAAAAAACCCACAAAAAACAAAACAACAAAATAAAAGGCATAGTAAGATGGGGTTCATCTAATCTAGTGGGCAGTAATAATTTCTTGAGTGTCACCTATCTTTTGAAATTAAAATAACTGATAGATTCTATCCAGTGGGTGAAAAATTCAGTTATTGCAGGTAAGAAGCTGACAACATGCACATTTCAATTAAATTCAGTTCAATTTTAGTATTTTGATGGCCAAGTTGCACTTCGTTATAAGGAGGTAAAAAAATTGCTGCATTACAAGATTTTTTTCATGCAAATTTCTTAGAGAAATGTTCATGTATCCTGAGGAGTTTTCAGGTGATATTTTAAAAACTGCTGATACAAAATATAATCAACATTTCTAGGAAAAGAAGAATGAAATAAAAGTTTTACTACCTTCTTTTTCAAATAGAAAAAAATCTGTCATACATATATTTTATTTTTGTTTAGCTGATGGTTTTTAAGATCTGTTTTCTACAATTTTATTAGAAGTTCCTGCTTTATTATTAAATAGGAATGATATTTCAATATTATTCTCTTCAAAGAATAATTATATAGAGCACTTTGCCAAAACTGAATGCTTACAATGAATGTAAGTGCAAACATGCTGGGATAAATACGCATGCATTTTCTGTGCTGATTAACAATAGTTCTCTAGTCATTCCTATTTTAGAAATGTGTGTTATTCCCCCCCATCCCCAATGAATCTTCACATATCTTTTAAATTGTAAGTCACCATCAAAATAAATTAACATTTCTCTACCATTCTCCCATCTGTTTTGTATACCACCAATCTAATCACTAACAATGTGTTGCATGAAGAACTTACAATATTTTCACTGGTAGTTACTATTTTGGGTTACCATTTCTTTATTATTAAACTTTCTAAGAAATAAAGTTCACTCTTAGGGTAGGCATGCATGTTAATTGTGTAAATCTGCTGTCTGATTAATTGGTTTGTCTTAAAATGTATATATTTTGATTTCAATTTTGAAATATTTGATGCTATTGATAACTTATGACTATCTTATTACTTACTTATTTGACACTATTGATATCTTATGACTTACTACTTATGATTTACTACAGTCATACGTAGTAACCAGGGTTCATTATTTTGGTTTTCACAGAATTACTTGTTCTAAAACGACTCTGAATTTTAATTTATTACCCAGGTTGGTCCTCCAGAAACGATGTTAACAGTTTTCAGCTAGCTAAAATTTTGAACTATTCTTTAAGACTGTTCCACTTTGTAAAAGTTGTCACTGAGTACTTGAGTGCCACATAGCATGACACAGCATTTCAGGGCAATGAGCAAACCTTTCCCTTCTGTTCCAGTTTGTTGTACTTCTGTGGAAACACGTTGCACACTTAAGGTGCAACTGCCTGACTTCAGGGGGACTCTAAGTTAAGCAGGATGCTGGCTTTAGGATTTAGATAATTTGATGATGTGATGGTGAGAATAGTTGGGGTAAATAACTTCAGTACTCACCAATATTTCTCTAGCATCATGGGCTGAAGACTAGTGTACTTTGACAAGGTTGTTAAGTGTTTTCTTTAAAATCCCATGGAAGATACTAGAGAAGGCACAGTCAGAAAGAACTAACTATAGATAGTAACCTTTGTGAAAGAAATAGTTCCATTATCTTAAATAAGGAAGAGGAAGAAAGATAAAGGCATTTCACCTTGTTATTTTAAATCCTCTAAGCATCAGCATCAAAAATTGCACATACATGTCTCTGGGGTATGAATGCAAAAAGAAATTATAAAGCACAACAACTATTAGATTTTTTTAAGGCACATGAGGTTTTTGACATTAATATCAGTCATTTCACAACATTTTCAGCTACGGTACTTGTCTTCTGTAACTGGAAGACTTGACTGACTTGTTCACTAATGTGATGGGTCTGGAAAAAAAAATCCTAAGTGAAAACAAAGATGAAGCTTTTTCTTTAGTCAAAAAGGATATGACAGAAAAAGGTAGAAAGTGATTTATAGCAGCTGACGTGTGGAGCTGTTAGTCCTGCTTTTATTGTGTATGTCTTTTTGCCTCTGGTGTTAACCCTGTGTCTATCAGTAGTTTTAATCTGTTGTCCCAACATAAAAGCAAGAATTCAAAGTAGCTTCATCTCCCTAAAAAATTATGTGATTTATCATAGCACAGAGATCTCTAGAGGGATGACTGGTGAAAGGCTATCATTCTGTGACAGTCTCCGAAAGATTCTTTTAAAAGTCAGAGGAATTTGCAAGGGTCAGTTCTGCAAAATCAGTGTTACTCACTGAAAGCTGTAGAAGTTTCTCTTGCTTGCTGAAGCCTCTCACGTGTGTGGTGACAAAATTCCAGGTGGAAACTGGCACTGTCCAGATGTAAGATGTTAAGATGCACTGAAGTGAATGCCTGTATAAAGATCCAGGCAGACACGATTGCAAATTTGGCCATAAAGAGGTAACACTGAAAGAGTTCATCATTATTTAAAGGCAAATTTTTGAAAAATGTTTAAAAGTGAGTCCCAAACAGGTCTGTCCTTTATATAATGAGACTTTGTTGTAGGCAGATGTATTTGTACCTATGAATCTTATTCAACTATAGTCAGTGGAAAAATTGCTTAGTTCTCTGTCCCACACAAAATCTAAAGTAGTTCCTTTCAAAATCAGACAGCAAACATCAGCAAATTTTGGTATGAGTGGCTTATTTTTCAAATATTTTTTTATTTTAAATGAATGTGATTATATTAAAGGTTTAAGAAGAACATCAGCTAGAAAATATTCTCTTTACAGCAATGGAATATTGGGGTTTTGGAGGGCTAGTTATTTGTTTGGTTTTGCCCTCAAAAATGGTTCTTTTGTAGGAATGTAAAACAAATGTACTTGGTGAGTATCTATGCTCTGTGACAATGCCAGGTGACAATAGTACAGCCACAATGTGATCACTGAGGCTTAAACTTATTTTTAAATCATGAATTCATCTACATAAAGATTTTTCTCTAGCACATGGGAAGAGGTTATGTTTGTTCTGTTTATCTTTGAGATGAATCAGTATGAATATACCTGTCTCTTCCCTATTGCTTAAATGATCTCTTATAACAGATTATACTGTTTAGACAGCAAAGGTTAGGTGAGATAAATCTTTCTGCAAATGGTTGAAGAGAATAATTAACAGATAATGAACTCTTCTGTAGTGTAACATTTGTAAAATGAAAGAAGTAAAGTCTATGGCTTTTAAGGAAAAGTGAAAAAATATGATAAAAAATAATGACACTGCTTTTGATTTTTTTGTTGGCAACCTAGAGAAATTTTACTAAAGCTGTACTCATACTAAGGGAAATTAGTGAGGGAAATAAATGATGTTCCTGTGCTGCCTAAGGCCAGTTTTTGTTGCCATCGGGTGCTGTCCTTAGAAACACATGGGTAAAAGGACTTTTTTTGATGTAGTTTTGCTCTTATATTGATACTTTCTCAGTGTCTAGGCAGCCTAAGCACTGTTGTCCATTTTCTATACACTGTGCCTCAAATAAATTGAACATCACTGGGATAGAGAAGCCTTCTTTAAATGGCTCTTAGGTGACCACAAGGCATTATGAATGCTCTGATTTTTATACGGAAGCTCCATGGGGAGGTAAGTTGCAGGTGTATGGTATGAGTTAACAGCAAGTTGTGTTCTTGCTAGGAAAGGAAGTAGGTGACATTATGGCATGTATCTTTGCCTCATGAATTCTTTCACTGAAGAAAGGCCTTAGATCCTACATTCCTGTCACCAATATTTTGAAACGGCCTTGCTGTCTCTCACAGCTGGGGATTCTCTGTCCATGGGAGGTGGAGGACTGGGTATTCATGATCATCTCCAAAGCTTCCACCTAAGCATACAGGTCTTGGTTCAGTAGCAGTAATAGAGCAGTAATAGACAGCAAACTGCATCCTAAATCATACTGTCACAGAAATATTTAGGTTGTAAAGGAACTTTAAGATCATCATGTCCAACTGTTTATGTTAGTTTTCCACTAAACTGTATCCCTTAGTGCCATGTACGTATCTTTTCGATGTCTCCATGGATGGTGACTACCCTGGTCAGTCTGTTACAAAGCTTGACAACCCTTTTAGAGGAGATTTTTTTCCCCATATCCAATCTAACCCCGCGCCTGATTCAAATGGAGGTAATTTCCTTACTTCTTATTGCTTGTTTCTTGGGAGAAAGAGACTGACCCTCACATTGCTACACTCTCTGTTCAGGTGACTGTAAAGAGTGATGTCACCTCCAAACCTCCTTTTCTCCAGCGTAAACAACCCCAGCCCCCTCAGCCGCTCCTCACAGGATGAACTCTCTAGACCCTTCAAAGCTTTGCTGTCCTTTTTGGACTTGCTCCAGAAACTCAATGTTCTGCTTGTAGTGAGGACCCAGAACTGGACACAGGACTCAAGGTGTGGCCTCTCCAGTGCCTAGTACAGAGGGAAAATCACTGCCTTTGTCCAATGGCCACATTGTTTCTGATACAGGTCAGGCTGCCTGCCCCTTCTTAGAGAGGTGATGCACTCTATTTTTCTCTCTGAGTCCCAGCCATAGCTCCCTGTTCAGCCAGGCCAGTCTGCCCCTCCAGGTCATCTTTCAGCATGGGGGGACAGCCAGCTCCCGTGGCTTCAAGATTTACTCTTAAAAAACATCCACCCTTCCTGAGCCTCTTTGCTATTCAGGACTGCCTTCTGAGGGACTCTCAATCAGGCTCCTAAACAAACCAAAGTCTGCTCTGCAGTTCAAGGTGATAGTTTTGATAAGCTCCCTCCTTACTTCTCCAAGAACTGATCTATTTCATGATCATTTTGTCCAAGATGGCCTCCAACCACCCTGCATCACCCACCCACCCTTCTCTGTTCACAAAGGACATGAAGCAGGTCTCAAATCCTCTGAATGCTCATCGAGTAGTCTTCTCACTGAGGCCACAAAGATTCTCTATGACTTACACAAAACCTTGTAATTTTGACTGTAATTTTAAGGAGTTTTAAACATGGATAATTAGGTGCTTTTGTAATAGGGTGGGTTTTTACCATACTATTGAAATTTCCTAGCCAACTCATTTGATTGCATTCTGAAAATTTTCTGTCTTTGAGAGAGTTAGGAAGACAAATTAGAAAGCCCTCACTAGTGGGTGTACAAGATAAAAGAATTGTCCAAGCCAGGATAGCAAAGAATCAAAGCTCTGAGATAAACTGTGGCTAAGAAGCAAACATAATCAGGCATAGTTTTATATAAGCATTTGAACTTAAAACACTCTGATCTGTGGTGTTTTTTTTTTTTTTTTTTTTTTCCCCTTTCTTTCTTTTATTTATTTTTTTTTTTCTTTTTGTCTCTTTAAAAAGGAAAAGTTTAAAAAATAATAGTTTTTTCAGGGCAATTGGATTACCAACCTGTAATGATTTTGTTTTCAAAGCATTAAGGCCAAGCTATTTGCATTCATCTGTGATGAAGGGAAAATACGATTTGTCCACAAGTCATAAAAACAACAACAAATTAGTCTGTCATCACATAATACAGAAAGTTAAGTCCTACAGTAACAACTTATGATGAGATAATACAGAGAAAACAATGTATGAGAAGAACTAAATTCTGTGGAATACTAGCAATAAGGATTTTAATATTAGAATGAAAGTAAGCTATTAAAAGACACGGAAAAGAGAATTTTGAATGTACTAAATGACATGATGTCAAATGAAGGATCTGTAAAAAGAAACTGAATAAAAGAGCCAAGATGTTTACTAAATAGCAACAAAAATGAAAAGCATCCTAAAGATAGAAAAATGGAATTTGAGAAGGCAATTCTGATTAAATGAAAGGAAACAGGCTGGAACAAGGAGGAAAGGTCTTTCTATAAATTGCTTTACTTTGGGAATATGTCCTGATCAAATGAGATGGTTACATAAGACTGTCAAAAGGCCCCATTAAACCTACTACCCACAGACTGCTCAGCTACCATATAATCGAAGTGTGTTAAAGGATTCTTTTTGATAACACTGGCATTAAAAGGTATCATCAGACTCAGCTATTACTATCTTTACTAGAACCAAAAGTAATATGAGGTGAAATGTGCTCAGTAAGATCAACATGTTGCTCATCATGCCTGAGGTTTGTTCTGTCATATTGCTTTTAAATGTACTGTTTATTTCATTTAATACTTATAAAGAAATACCATCCAATGAGAATATTCTGTTTTATCCTTCAAGTAGTTGGTAGAAAAGATGGCATTAAGTCAGTCTTTCATCTCACTGTTCTATTTTCATCTTTTTTGCTAACATGTCAGTGAACAAACTAATATAAAATCCAAATTCAAATGCAGCTCAAATCCATCATAACATGCCTTAGCAAGCTGTCATTTACTTCCACTAAGCATATAAAACACTGCATCAAATTAGTCTGTGCATACAATCTCTATAAAAAAAAGAAAGTTAAAAACCCCCCCTCATTTCAAGGTTTCATCTTTCTCTTGAGTCAATTGTGAGAAATGAATTAGCAATTAGCAATGAAGCATTAAAGAATTGCAAGAATTTCACCCAAATTACCTTTGCAAATAGATTCAAAACTGAAGATCTTGAAACTGAAACACAGCAGTCTTTTGAGTGAATTGGTGCAAATAATGCATTAATGGGAGGTCTGGGGAAATAAATGATTGTCAGCGACAGTGGTTGATAAGTAATTGATTTTCAGTTTTATAATCAAAGAATTAGTCTGATTGGAAGCAAACAAAGATTCTTCTCTTTTTAAATTTTTTTTACTGAAATGAAAAGGTTAACAGATTTCAGGTAGAATTTTTTTTTTTTTTTTTTTTTTTTTTTTTTTTTTTTTTCTTAATCTTCTATCATTATATTTGGGATGCATTTTAAAACAAGGTAAAATAAAAGTGTTTACTTTAATTAGCTCATTACCAAACTACAGGTTCATTTTCTATATTGGCTATGATTTCCTTTGACATAAATGGGAACACAAGTTCCTAGCTTATATGTTGATATATGTGTTTAGACAATTAAATATAGGTGAACTGTATCCTGTCTTTCCATCGTACACAGTTAAGTCCATCAGGATGAACAGCATCCCCTTCCTTACTTACGGGTGGAATGAATTGCTCTGTGGAGGTTCCTCTATTTACCTCTATGGCAAGATGTTAAGTGAGATCTCTTAAAAAGTGGCTCTCAGACTAGCTCCTGGCTACGTGTAGTTTGACACAATTTCAAAATTGACACAATTTCATGTCATACACGGGAAAAGGTGAACATAACCCTTTGCAGAATATTCCAAAAAGCAAGAATGAAAGCATTTATCTGAACAGGTGGCCCAGACATCAAGAAATAAGAAAAGATTTTGAACTTTGATCTTGCATATATTGGATAAATACTTTTGTTCTTGGGTAACTCTATAAAAGACTGAGATCATCATACCAGTATCTTTTAGAACATAAATTGTGGGAAAAAAAGATCTGTTGACATTTTTCAGTAAAGCAAACTTCCTTCCCCCAAAATTTCTATATGATCAAGCAGAATGTTTTTGACTGAAACAAATTTAAATATTAGAAAAAAAAAGTGTCAAAAATATTGCAATACTAAATGAGAATAGACTCCCTACCAGGTCATTTCTCCTTCATGTGATCAAAATTTTGCTGAAGATAATCTGCCATTCAAATCTTCTGTATTTTATTAATTTTGAGAAGGATTCCACTATGCATCAGCAAAATTAATGAATTCAGCTCACCAAAAAGCGTTGCCATTAATTTTTGCATGATTTTTTTTAATTTGATGCTACTGCACATGATCAGCTTGATCAGAACTGATATGAAATTATGTCTACTTGAAAAGTTACGAAAATGTGCATAGGCAGAAAATAATTACCAAAGCTGGTGCTAAGCTAAACCTCTTACTTTGAATAAGTTCTCAGAAACCAATTTTTGCCTCATATACTGATGACAATTTACAAGCAGTACCCCTTTTATTACACTCAGCTGCTTGCTCAAAGGAAAACGCCATGCTAAGAATTGCTAACATAATTTCCCACAGTAGCTGTGGTCTCCTTGGGGTTCTTTTGGCCAAGTACCAAACTAGCTCTGCTTGTGACATTTTGTTTGATAACATCATAAAGTGGTAAGGCCATGGAATGTATACACAGCAGTATGCACTAATAAAGTGTTTCTCCTTTAGTGTCTCCCAGATGCTAGCCTATAGCTTTTTCCAGAAGTAAAGAGAATGTGTTGGCTGGATGTGATCTTGTGTTTATATTGTCTGCTGGGTCTGTGTGATAAGCCACATTCTTTTCTCTTTTGCTTTTGTAGAATCAGTAAAGCAAGTGCTGCCTTAAAGGCCTGTTCCTCTACGTGTAACAAATGCCAGGTCCATTAAATAGCTAGGATCAAATGGTAATAAAACTGGAGGACAGAACAACCTCATTAAGGGAAAAGCAGTCAATAATTTCTGTGTGACACAAAATTACAGAATTCTGTGAGACTCATAATGTTTAACTCCAGGGAGTTTTGGAGTTATTAGAATGAACAGAAGAGTTCCCAAATTGAGGAGAACATTCAAGACACAATATGCTTATTGTGCCATTCAGTAAGAAAGGGCATGACACTTGGAATTCTTTATTATTTACCTTTTGACACTGTTATTTATGGTAGTTGAGACAGGTGCAAATGGCAGGTGGTGTGACTACCTTTGTACTTTCAGTTTGCACAGCTGTAAATCACCAGCAGAATTGGTGAGTGCTGAGTGGCAGAAAAATGAAGCCCTGATTTTTTACCTAGGTAGCAGTATCTGTTCAGATAAGGCTGAAAAAAACCCAAATCAATTGAAATATTCTTACAAGTCAGTAAAATGGAAACATAATAGAAGTTTTTAATTGTTAAATCTGCGTGCTGATTTTGGCTGGCATAGAGTTAAGTGCATTCAGAGTAGCTGATTTGGAGCTTTGTTAAGGATTTGTGACCAAAACCGTGTTAATATCACAGTGATGTTTCAGTTACTGCTGAGCATCCTCAAGGCCTTTTCTCTTTCTCACCCCACCTCAGCAGTGAGGATGCTTGGTGTGCACAAGATTCTGGGAGAGGACACAGCCAGGACAGCTGACCTCAAAAGACCAAGGGGAAATTCCAGACCATATGGCATCATGTTCAGCATATAGAGCTGGGGGTAAAAGAAGGAAGGGGGAGATATTGGTGTGATGGCATTTGTCTTCCTAAATCACCATTACACATGATGGAGGCCTGCTTTCCTGGGAATGGCTGAACACCTGTCTGCCCGTGGAAGGTGGTGAAAGAATTTCTTGTTTCGCTTGTGCAAAAAGCAAAAGCTTTGCTTTACTTATTGAACTGCCTTTATCTTTACCTGTGAGTGTTCTCACTTTTGCTTTTCTCATTTCCTCCCTCATTTTGATGCATGAGAAGCTGGTGAACAGTTGTGTGGTGCTTAGTTGCTAGTTGGAGTTAAACCAAAACACTTTGTTATGAGATACCAGGTAATATTTTTGAAAATGTTTAAATGCTTTTCAAGTACTCTTTCAATTGCAATACAGACATTTAGGCCTAGACCATTTACGCTTGTCAAAGCACTTCACAGTGAATGCAATTTATTCTGTGTCTGTTATAGCAGCATCTGCCAGCACAGTGATCATCATCAAGGATGTGATCTTTGGTTGACAGCAGAAACTTCCATTATACAAACAGTTGTACTGTCAAAACTGAACTTTTGCTGAATTAGCTAATTTTACTTGAAAGAACTGGAAGAGAAAACGTTAGTGTAGGCACTGACTTGTCAGGATGTCACCGAATGCCTTCAAGTCTGAATTTTTCCTAGCCCAAAAATAGTTTTAAGTGTGTGCATCGTATTTTACAAAAGTGCAGAACTGCAAAGGCTCACTGTGCAAGATCCAGGATGGGGTTGTGGGTCTTCAAGTTTACCTGTCGAATGCCTAAGTATTATGGTCATGGTCCTTCAGAGTCCCACATCATATTAATACGCTTTCCTGTGCACACTCTCTGAGGCACTTTGGAATAAAAATCCACACAGTCAGCACCTTAAACAAATTGTAGCTTAAAGTCAGCTTTCTAATGGGAAAGCTTTCCCGAGGGAGCCACTAAACACCAGGTACAGCAACAATCCCCAAATGGCACCTGCTGCATATCCCAGTAACAATGCAAGAACGTAACTTTGTCTACTGAAGAGCCACAGGCAAACGAGGGTGACATAAAGCTCATAATCTTTATTTAAAACTCCGCCATTTTGGAGTGGCAGAAACAGTGGCATTCTGATTCACTAACAAGCATATATAATGATAACAAATATCAAGAGAACAAGAGATTCATTTGTCTGTAGTACCTGAGGGAATCAAATCAGCTGTTTCTACCTGTCATGTGGTAGGCTATAGATACTTTCCACCTGTTGCACTGTAGTTATGCAAAAGATGATGACACTATGTTGAAGAACATACAGCAATCTGGTGGTCAGGATTGCCAGCTACAGGGGAAAGAGAAACATCACGAGCTATATTTTCATTGCCTCAGATTAAGACTTTTCAAGAAGATATACTGTAGTCATATGCAAACTTTTTGTTCAGTTTTGAAAAGAACCAGATGAAATATAATCACCATTCATATGCAGACAGTCAGTTTAAATGACCTAACAGGTCCTTTTGGCCTGTATTTCTGTGGTTCAAAGCATTAATATTAACTGGAAATTATCAGGTAGAGTGAATAAGTTCAGTAAGGTTTATTTTACATTGGCCTAGATAAGAGTTAAATTGAGGTAAAACATTTAAATATATGAAGAGCTAAAAATAAAGTAAACAATATAATATTTGCATTATTACCATGTTCTCCTCAAAACTTTTGGTGTCAACTTATTTTAAAATATATTTAATGTTTTAGGAAACCGCTGCCTTTACAGTAACAAAAAAGAGGATATTTTCTATACTAAGGATAAAGTGAGAATTATGATCAGCTGGGTTTTTTGGAATACCATAGAGTAATAGAATGATTTGTGTTAGAAGCGACCTAAAAGGTCATCCACTTCCAGCCCCCCTGCCAAGGGGAAGGTACATTTTCCACTAGTTCAGGTTGCTCAAAGCCCTATCCAACCTGGCCTTGAACACTTCCAGGGATGTGGCATCCATGAGTTCCCTGAGCAACCTGTTCCAGTGCCTCACCACCCTCACAGTAAAAAATTTCCTCCTAATATCTAATCTAAACTTACTCTCTTTCAGTTCCTCCTTGTCCTGTCACTATATTCCCTCTCCAGCTCTCTTGTAAGCCCCTTTTAGGTACTGGAAGTCTGCTGTAACCTCTCACCAGAGCCTTCTCTTCTCCACACTGGTCAACTCAAGTTTCTCAGCCCGTCCTCATAGGAGACCTATTCCATCCCTCTGATCATTTTGGTGCCTTTCCTCTGGACTCATTCCAAAAGGTCAATATCCTTCCTTTTCTGAGGACCCCAGAACTGAATGCAGCATTGAAGGTGGGGTCTCCTGAGAGCAAATAATATCTTTTATATCTGATCTGGAAAGGGGAGACAACTGAATCAAGTGATTAATTTTTTGAAATGTCTGCTAACAGAAGAGATATGTTTTATAATGTTTATGGGATATGGGCAGTCCTTTACAGGGAACAGGATTGGTAACCACAGTTCGTATACTGGTTTAAAAAATAACATACATGCAGTGTTTTTGTCATTATTACTCAAGAATGTGCTTAAATCAATGACCTTGTATTCATAAGTCAGTTCTATTAAGATCTCTCAAATGATCTCTAGCAATCTGATGGTTGAATTCCTTTATTAAAATCAGTAAGACCTTCTTAGCCTAGGTAGGAATGGGATTTCAGTAGGTGCATATAACACCGTCAAGTTGGTTTACTTCTTGTTTTCCTTCAGAGATAGCTCTGCCAATAATCCCCACAGCGCATATGTTAATTTAGTCATGGATTCCAAGCATCAAACAGAGCAGTAGAAATCTAAGTATGGAAGAAAGAGTAGTTTGTTGTGGTGGATTGCATTATACAAAGAGCCTTGATACAAGCCAGTTCCCAAACTTGTCCTAGTAACCAGGATTCAATCTGTGCCATCAGTAAGAAGGTCAGCATAGATGGACTTCAGGAAGCTAAAAATTCACTCAAAAGGGAATATATTAACTATATTTAGTGGCTGTAGCTGTAATTAGATCTATGATGAAACTGAGTGTGAGACAAAACAATCACATCAATTTAATTTAATGAAATATAAAATGGCAATGAACTTCAAATATTTTAAGGTCAGAAGTCACTGTTTGATGTCCTGGCTAATATAGGTCATAGGACTTTCATGAATTAATTAGCATTGACTTCTATGAGACTAAGACCTTTATGTTTTCCCTGTTACATGTAACTGCTGAAATCACCAGATCAGAAAGAAATTTAAGATATTTTTCAGTTCATTCACTTCAAACTTTTCAATGTTATTTACAAAACAATTAAAAACAAATTTTAAAATAGAATAATAATAATAAAAAAGTAAAAATAAATAGAAATCCAGTAGTAGTCAGTAAATGCAACTGCAACTTGTTCTGGTACAGATTTCCCTGTTTTACAGGTCTGCACAGGCAAATGGAACATTAATGGGAAAAACTCCCACATAATCTCAATATTCATATATTGTCATGTGCTTCTATACAGGGAACGTGCTTCTATATATTGTCATGTGCTTCTATACATACGCATCAGTGTCATGTGCTTCTATACAGGGAACTCATATGCCCTTTTGCATCTGGGGTCTTGTAAGAGCATAATTCTTATTCGCTCCAGGTAACTATGTAACTATGTGAAAATAAAAATGATAGCAAACTGAGGAAGGGAGGGAGATGAAGAATGAGATAGACGTGGAACGGCATAAATGTGTTTTCTCTTGTCTCTGGATTGGTTTGCAGACTACTGGGATAAGCAGGTGAGAAAGAAAACATCCTTATCTTTATTAAAAGGTCATTGCAATGGACATCTCAAGATTGCTTTTCACAAATTATTATTCTTTCACATTTTTAAAGGAAACTGAGATCTTCAGTATGCAAAAGTGGGAGGAGTCTTTTATCCAAATAATTCAAAAGTGGATATCTTTGTGACAATATATGAATATTGAGATTATGTGGGAGTTTTTCCCATTAATGTTCCATTTGCCTGTGCAGACCTGTAAAACAGGGAAATCTGTACCAGAACAAGTTGCAGTTGCATTTACTGACTACTACTGGATTTCTATTTATTTTTACTTTTTTATTATTATTATTCTATTTTAAAATTTGTTTTTAATTGTTTTGTAAATAGATGTAAAGTTTGGAACCCACAGCAACTTGCGGCAATTAATTCAATATGTTAAATACATACGACATGAAAGCATTCCTCTTTTATTAATTTTGACTCATCTTCTTGATCATTATACTTGATGATCTAGTTTATTTGATCGTTTCTTATACTGGACTTTTTTTATTGTATATGTTTGAGCTAGTGATAATTTTTCTCCACAGTAGCACGTATGGTGTTGTGGATTTGTGATCTAAACAGGGTTGGTAACACAGGGATGATTTAGCTATAGCTGAGCAGTCCTTGCACAGTCAAGGCCGCTTCTGCCTCTCACCCCATCCCAGCAGTGAGGAGGCTGGGTGTGCTCAAGAAACTGTGAAGGGACACAGCTGGGACAGCTGGTCCCAGCTGACGAAAAGGATATTTCATATATATGGCATCACACTCAGTGATAAAAGCTCGGGAAAGAATGAGTTCATGGCTCTGGAGTTTGTTTTCTCAAGTAACTGTTAAGTGTGCAGAGATTCTGCTTTCCTGAAGATGGCTGAACACCGGTGTGTAGGCGAATGTCTTATTTTGTGTGTGCAACTTTGCTTCACTCATTAAACTGTCTTTATCTTGGTCCATGCTATCTCAGCTTTTGCTGCTCAGATTTTCTTCCTCATCCCACTGGAGATGGTGGTGATTGAGTGGGTGCTTAGCTGCTGAATGGAGCAAAACTGTCCAACAAAATTTTCAGCTTTTTTCATGAATCTTCTTGAGTTACTATATTCCTTTCTGCAATGTGAGAACTAGAACTTCACATGATTTGCAAGATGCAAATGCATCACAGAATTGAATAGTGAAATTACATTTTTGTCTGATGTGTTATCTCTTCCTTTCCTAATAATTTTTATCATTTTGCTTTCCTGTGTGATAGCTATGGGTATTTTTCTTAGGTTATCCATTATAGTGCAGAGATATTTTTTTTTTCCTCAGTGGTAATTAACTACTTCAGTACTCATCATGCCTCATGCAGTTTAAGGTTGATTTTCTCCCATGGGCATAATTTTGCATTTATTAAGACTGAATTTCATCTGCTAATTGCAGTATCCTTTTAAACCCCCTGTAAAGAGTCAGTGGGCCAAATAGTACCTACGGGGTATTCTTGAGAGATATTGTTCTATACCAATCAAGGTGATAAACACTACAAAGAAAAAGGCTCTGGGAATTTGAACTAGATTTTCCAGAAAGCTATGGCAAGGATCCTTTTGGGCATAGTTTTTCTCTTGGAAAAAACCTACATGTCACAGTGATTTATACTGACAAAAGAAAGTGATCCACTTTATCTTTGAATCATGTGACTATTATCTCAAGTTATTAAAAAAAGGAATGTTGGTATTAAATCCAATCCTTTTTCTACTTTAATAATCTAAAAATGAGCAGATAGCCCTCTCATATTAATGAGCAATATTAGATGCCTTTCACTTGAGAGGTATGGTCACTTTGAGTTATACTTTTTTGACACTAATACCTAAGTTCAAAGACATAACTAAATACAGATTAGAGTGGAAATATACAAGGGGTCATATGACTGAATAGTTTGCTCAAGTAAAATAAAAAGGAGATTAATTTCTTTTTGAAAACATTGGGAAATCCCTTATTAATCTAACATATCAGACCTAAGAAATGTGCTGCTACTAATACATGTGATACTTTTGTGAAAATATTTCTAATTTAAATATATTTAAAAGAAAGCTGTCTCAACCACTTGTGATGGCTTTGCTGTTCTTGCAAAAGCAGTTATTTATTCTTTTTCCAGAATGGAGTAAATCATAAAGTTGTGGTTATAGACTGGGTCATCCCTGAACAAAAGTCAAGCCTGTAGCATAGTAAATACAATGGTATTTGCTGAGGATACTGCATATTTGTAAGACAGTGGTCTAGGAATCTTTCAGATCTAATTTCCTGCTTTTGTTCAAAAGCAAAAGGTCAAAGCAGGTGCATTGGAAGAGGATAAAATATGAATGGAGTAACTTTTTAGAGCAGAATATCAGAGAGAGTTATTTTTCTTTTTTTTTTTTAATCAAATGTTATATGTTTTACTAGTCTATGCCCATTGACACCATTTCAGGTCCCAGAAGTGTTGCTGTTTTGTTAAACAACAAGCAACTGAACAGCTGAAGGGGAGGCGTTGAAGAACAACACTTTTTCACAGATCTCCACATTCTCTTCCCAGATATATATCCCTAGCCCAATTTTTTTCCTGCCTCTCATAATGCAATAAGTATTTAAAAAACATTATATTGGACAGACTCACCCTGTAACAAGAATCGAAGACATAAAAGACAGAGACATCAAAGACATAAACATGACAAAATACAATTTGATCACGTGTAGTGGGAATGCATTTGTCTTGCTCCACTTTTTAAGTAAAAAGCATTAAATGTACATTTACAGCCATGTACTGTAAATGTACAATGTACAGCCATGACTGTCCACTATGCATGGTGAATTATGGTGGCTTTTCTGTCACTCTCCCTCTGTTTTGCTTCCCCACCAAAACCCTGTCTGCAACCTGGACACTGCTGGATAAGCCTGAAGTACTCAGCCTAAGGTGCACATCAAAGATGAAGAAAAAGTAGCAGGCATGCTGTATAGGCTGGCAATACTCAGCTGGTGGCAGCCTGTTGGGATAATTTTCATGCTGTTGCCAAAATTGCCTCCAGGCTTTGCTGTGATCCACATTTGGGACTTGGCCCAGGAACAGAATCAGGATGCTGTGAAGTTTGTCTTTGATGTTCATTATCAGCTGTGCCCACTGCAATGCAGGCACAGCTGAAAGTAGGGTCCGGCAGCTTTTGTACTTCTAGGCAAGTCCCTGATCAGCTTTCCAGATTATATCTTTCTGGCCTCTCCCTGATGGCACTATGGCTGCCTGTCACTAGCTTTCAAGGAGACCTTTTGCTCGGTGATTTTCTGAAACAAAGCAGCTGTGATACTTGGAAGCAATGATGTTTTCAGTTGGCACATTTCCCCCCCCCCCCACCAGGAGTAGCACATACAGTTACATGATGCTCAGAGCTGACAACGGACAAGGTGACAGCTCTCACAAAGGACACTTTGGAGAAAAGTTTCTGTCAGCTTCCTCAGCAAATCCAAGGTGCTGAGTTGCCTGCATTAAGAACTTTTGACTGTGATTTTGCTGTGCTCTCTTTCTAGTTTTTTATTATGCGAGAGAGTACTGCTCTTTCCTAGGTAGACTTATGCTCCAAAACTTGAAAATTAAGAGGTTTATCTTCAAATTGCTTGGCTACTGAACTAAAGGACTGTGAGTGAAAGCTCTTATCAAGGACACAAAACATTTCTAACCATATCTTACTCAATATTTCACAGTACTGCTCCACTTGGTTTATGCTTAAACACTAGTAGGAAAATCCAGATTTGATCCCACTTTTTCTCCTAAATTAAATCCTCAGGAAGCTGCAGATTAGCTATGTCCAGCTGTGAACCAGACAATGACACTACAATTTGCTCTTTTGTAGGCTGTAAATTAAAGACATACATTCAATATGTGACCTTGCTCTCAAAGCTTCATTTCTTCTCAGGGAACAGAAGAAATATTTAGTGTGCCTGTGCCATTTGATATTTGTCACTGGTAGGCTATAGGTGGCCAGATTTGAGCTATTTATCCTAAACTCTCTTATAAATGTAGAGAAATAAATATAATTATTCTTATCCTAAAACATCTTTCTAAAACAGATCAAGGGAATTTTGCTATAAGAGTACTAACAGAGCCTATAGTGAATTTCTCATCTGTTGACATCTAAGGAAGATAAGCTTAAAATAGAGGTGAATCCAACTCTGATCTATTGCTTAAATGTCAACTGGATTCCATATGGTAACATTTTTTATGTAGGAGAGCACCAACAAATAGGCGTTTGGTTCATGTCAGAAAAAAATAATGAGAGAAGAAAAAAATTAGGGTTTAGTTCCAAGTTCAGACTCCTGACTATAAGGTCTCTGCAGTGCAGATATCTATATGTGAGCTACATATTATACAGTTAAGTGGGATCTAATTAATACAGGCAGTGCAGTTGAAGCAGATTTTCATCTGGGCAGATGAACAGGTTTTCTTTAGGCTGAGCTCTGAGAGCGCTTTTTTCACTGTCCATAATGAAAGCTTGGGCATGATAGAAATAAATAACAGTGATATTTCATCCTAGTAGGATGAAATCTTAATAGGTGGATGAATAACTGTGCCTTTCACATTTTTACTCATGGTCAGGCTTGGAAATGAGAACATGGGCATGTGCTTTTATCTGTTGTTGGCTTAGTAAATAATGTCTCACTCATGCTGGGCCAGAAGGTGTTATAACCAATTTAGCATTTGGATGTTTGGGAGGTATAAGGATTACACCATACTTTTGCCCTTTTTATGATATATATATCACTCTAGGAATTTTTATTCTTTGACAAAGGAATTCATATGCTTTTCTATGACTCTTTGGAATGGTCAGCTATAATGCTGTCACGGTTTGGGCAAAATTGCTGTATGAGAGTTAAAAATGTTGAATAGTGTAGATATACTATAGGGAATTGCCATAAGGGGAGCAATATTAGTCCCCAGCTGGAGACCTTCAGAAGTATTTAAAATAAATGCACATCAACAAGAAAGGAAAAAACTTGTGCTGGGAGAACATTTATTGTTATTTCCACTATACTGTTGGTTCAGGAGTTGCAATAGCTCATGCTAACTCCTCATAGAAGAACTATATGGCTCATAAGTGCACAATCTTTGTGAATTTATGACTCAGTCATAAATCTATTGATCTTCATAGTTTCAGGGCTGGGTGGCCTTAGAAATATATAAAAGCTTACAGCTTATGGAGTTCAGAGTACCTTCTGAAATGGATATTTGACTTCTAAAAATTCTAAGCTTGAATTTGTATTTTTTCACAATTTTTTCCACATTTTTTTCACCTGCATATAGAGCCTGGGACCTGACTGAGACCTGGAAAAACTTGAAAAGTCTTGCACCTGGGTCAGTCAAACACTGGTATCAGTACAGGTTGAGGGATGAATGGACTGAGAGAAGCCCTGCTGAGGTCTTGGTGATACTGGTGGATGAAAAACTGGACATGACCTGGCAATGTGTTTTTGCAACACAAAAAGCCAATCAAACCCTGGGCTGCATGAAAAGAAGCGTGGCCAGCGGGTGATTCTGGCCCTCTACTGTGCTCTGTTGAGACACAACCTGGAGTGCTGCATCCAGCTCTGGAGTCCCCAGCACAGGAAGGACATCAACCTGTGGGGGAGAGTCCAAAGGAGGGCCATAAAAATGGATGGAACAGCTCTAATATGACACCAGGCTACGACAGTTGGGATTGTTCAGACTGCACAAGAGAAGGCTTTGAGAAGACCTTTTTGTGGCCTTTCAGTACTTGGAGGGTGCTTATGAGAAAGATGGGGACGAGCCTTTTATTAGGGTCTGTAGTAATATGACAAATGGTAATGGTTTAAATGAAAAGAGAGTAGATGTGGACTAGATATAAGGAATCAATTTTTTTTTAGGGCGAGGGTTTTTTAGGGCAACACTGGAACAAGTTGCCCAGAGATGGGATAAATGTCCCATCCCTGGAAACATTCAAGGTCAGGATGCATGCAACCTGAGCAACCTGATCTGGTTGCAGGGGTGTTAGTCTAGATGTTCTTTAAACATCCCTTCCAAACATAACTGTTCTATGCTTCCATAGCTGCTCATCGCAACTGAAGAATTTTCTGTGTCTTTCTATACTTCTAAAATCAAGTATCTCTGTTACCCTGGTTTTTCTGAGTTTTTTATAGCCTTTTGAATTTTCATAAAATGGAGTCAGATCTTTTTAGTTACTGTACAATATTAGAAGCAGTTCTACCTTTTTCCCACATATATAACATAAACAAATCCTTTGTTTTTCATTCTCTGTCCTTTGTTTGCATATTTCTAACCTGAAAACAATTGTAACTGACAGTTGGTTTAGCCACTTGGCTGAAAGGTGAAAAACTCCAGAAGCCAATCTTCTGCTAGACCCACAAATGTATAAAAAGTAAGAAATAAACAAAGAGGATCTCTCTCTCGGCCTGGACCCAGCCTTGAGCCGGATCGGAGGAACCTCTGCGCTGGAAAAATCTCTCCATGTGACTGCTTTGTGTGTCTCGGTAACATATCTCCTTACATGAAGTTTGTCTCCTTAACCACTTTCTTCCAAAGCCCACGGTCTAGGTCATGCTAATGAGAATATAGCACAAAGTCTTCAATATCCATGGATATACCCGTACCTGTAGATAAAATCACGCCTTCATCTGTGCCATGGAGGTCTACTGATTCAAACTCATACTTTCTGGTCTGTATTTCTACAACAAACCTGGAAAACTAGCTGCTTTCCAATGTTGCTTTCAGTCAGATGCTACTTCCAGTTCAAGAATTTATAAGAAATTACACCTGAATCTTGAGTCCTGTAAGTAGACCAAATGAGAGATGACTCAGAGAGGCCTGAGAGTTTTGGACATGTGCAAGGTGAGGTAATATACTTTTGGGGTTTTTTGAAACTACGTTTCATTCCAGTTTTGAGCTTTCCAGTACAAGACAGACATTGACATACTGAGGTCACCAAGCCAGACTTCAGCACTTGGAGTACAAGGAGGGACTGTGAGGGCTGAATCTATTCAGCCTTGAAGAACAAGTCGTGAGGAGACCTTACTATTGCCTATAATTTCCTCATGGCAGGGAACAGAAACTATGGGGCAAACTTTTCTCAGAGATGTACAGTAGGGGCATGGGACACAAGTTGGAATACTGAAAAATACTATTAGAGAGAAGGAAAACTTCTTATTGCGAGAATGGTCAAATAATGGAACAGGCTGTGCAGAGTGGTTGTGGATTGTCCATCTATGGAGATACTCAAATCCTCAATGAATATAGCTCTTAGCCACCTGCTTAATTTGCCATGCTTTGAGCAAGAGTGGGATGGCCTCAAGAAATCCCTTCCAATATAGCTTACTTTATGGTTTTGTAATTCTATAAGGTGGGAATATAAAATTGCAGAGGAAGTATATTCTAAAATTTGTGCCAAACTGAGGAAAACAAATGTTTTATTTGAACAAATGCGATGTTTGTTCCTTGCTTATATAAACCATTTGACCTGTCCACAGAGGAGAAAACTGGTAGGTGCTATCTTAGCCACATGTTAACTTATTGAATTGTTACCCAGTGGGTTTGGCCACACAGTTCATGCAGGGTTATCAGCAGCACAAAAGGTCATCTGAAGCATCTGACAGGTTGGACATACATGCAAGATACAGGGCAGCTAATCAGCAATTACAAGTTGCTGCAGGTCAACATCTTGTATGCCTGTGTGCTCAGCCTATAGTGAGTGCACCAGGGAATGAATGAATGAATGAACTAAAAGTATGCACCATTTGCAGGGGCTAAGTGTTTACACAGACAGTGGCAGTAAATTAGCTTCTGGCTAGCTGACAGGGCAAATTATCACCTTCATATCTCTACTGAGTCATTGGAAACCGATATAGTCACGGACAAAGACCCTCTAACTAGTTAAAGTTAGAAAGTGGTCTGTTTATTCACCGGCGGGCGGCACGGGAGTCATCTCCGAAAGGCGTGGCCGCCCCGAACAAGGCTCTTTGCTCTCTATTTATTTTCCAAGATCTTACATACAATACATATGCATAACCCCAGCACCTCCCATCCCCGCTCTGTATTAAAATGAGGCTATCAGTCCTTCACGTGTGCGCAGTTCTTCTCTTGCATTGGGTTAGTGGTCTCTAATTGGGTCAGTGGTCTCAAAGGATGAAGTCAGGAGAGTCTTCATCAGGTCTCTGTGACCCTCTGGCAGTGTCCAAGGTCCCCTGCTTTGTGATTGATTGATACCAAGTCCAGGTGCTGGCCATTGTTCTTAGTGGTTTCAGTCTGTTCTTATGACGGTTCACTTACTCCACTTTTTCTATAAACAAGCTCATAATACAACAGTTAGCTCTAGCTTGGGCATCTAATAATCATTAACCTACCATTTACTAATCTAACTTACATCTTGATCAATATAAATTGCTTCTAACCCTTAGCTAAAATCTTAACTCTTAAAAGTCATGTATCACTACCTAGTATCTTTTATTCTTCTTTTCTTCCTGTTTTGTTTTTGTTGCTTCTACCATTCTCTATTCTCTCCCCTCTATAGTGTTTGTTTGTTTTTTTTTGTTTTTGTGAGCTTTTTTTCTTTTCTTCCAGTTTTCTATTAAATCTCAAAATTCTTTCAGGTGTTCTTCCTAATTTTCCATTTTTCCCAGTAGTTCCTCAGATAGTCTGTTACCTAAATTATCACTCTGTATTTGTTTTTTCCCTTGCTTAATCTGCTTTTGAGTTCTTTAGGGTATATATTGGACTGATTATGTTGAATATTATTGAATTTATTAAAGGAAAAAAACTGTTCAAGGTATTTAAGCATATTCTTGTCAAGCACCATGCAAGTGCATAGCAATAGCATTATTGTGCTACTGTGATTAATACTAATAGTATTACTGTTGTCATGATTAATAATAAGTGTGATCAATACCAATATAAATATAATTTGTTACTAGTGCAGTTGTTCAATGAAGATGGCTTTGATAATAATAAACCCTGTCACCAAATATTCTTCTTGATTATAGAGGAGACATCCTGGTAATTTGCCTTGCTCATAATTTACCTGATGTAGGTAAAATATTAGATGGTTCAGTAATTATTAATGTACTTAAAGCTACTCCTTTATTGAGAGGAATAATTACTGCTTGCTTCCGTTTGTCACTCAATTTGCACTGCAGCATGGACATGAATATATCAGAATGTACAGATTCATGAAGGGCTCACTGAACCCTTGGGATTTCATTTTCTAGTGTTTTAATGGCTTAACTCTGTAAGGTATTTTTAAAAAATGATATAATTTTTTCTTTACGAAATCTACCGTCACAAAAGTAATGGCCCTGACTAGGATCTAAAATGTGGTAAATGCTGCCTTAATTTTATTCTGTTGAAAACAGCTGGAATGGGGAAAAGTATTAAAGAAAGGCCTTACACACCTTTTGTGTTACTTTTCTCAGAGTATCAGTTCATGGTTAGCATGGCTAGCTCTGTGCTAGATGGACTTTTGTTCTATGCAGCAACTTGTATGAGCATGGATGAAGCAGCTCTCTCTCCCTTGGAGTCTGTGCTCTGTTTTTGCCTCGGCTAGCTTGAGAGAGAAACCACATCAGAAGGAATTTTCCTTTCAGGGCCTTAAAGATCCCAGGGGCTGCCAATCTTTTCATTTAGAGAGAGCAGGCATCTGTTGATGGCAAAAGGAATGAGTCTGCCCTTGGTCTGGGGGGGATCATGGCTTTATTCAGGGGTCCTGCCCCCGCAGAGTCCGGAGCTCAGTCCATTCCCATTCCCTGTCCCAGTCCCAAGAGCCAGAGAGAGCTCCCCACACCCTCCCAGGGCTTTTTCCCAGGGGGGACAGGGCTAGAGGCAGGGACAAGCCACTACCCAATCAGGGATAAGGTGGGAGTGGAACAGAGTTGGGTTACATTCCAGTGTTGGAGGATGGGCGGGGTGGAGCAGGAAGAAACCTCATGATACATTTTCCAAGGGAACAGGGTGGTACAGAAGAAACCAATACAAAACCCAATATAAAAATGAAATACAATATAAACCAAATTAATGCACTGCAACACACGAGGAGCACTAAATCCCTTTGACACCCCAGAAATCAGCAAACAGCTGAACCTGAGTGAGTGGTATGGAAAAAAATCTAATTCAGAGTAGCTCATGGTCTTATATGTTATGCTTTCCTTCTGGTGGAATGGAGCAATGTATCTGAACACTGTGAAGGAGAAGGAGGTTAAGCCTCTACCTCCTTCAGCTGAAGTGTGCATTCTTGGCACTGTTTTAAAATGAAGTGGTGACCCACCATGTCCTCATTTGGCAGTAACTGCAAATCTGTGTAGGGCATTTCTTATCTGCCTGACTAGGTCGAAGGAAAATGCAGTTTGTAAATCCTCCTAAAGTACAGGCCTCAGAGCTCTGTTCAGCAGCACAGCTGTATCCAGACATTTATAACAAATAAGACTTCACACACCTGGGAAGTATTAATATTAACCAGCCAAGATCTTGCCAGGAATAAACCCTTGAATTCTACTTTTGTCTAATGAGTGTCTTTTTCACCACTTGTCTCAAGAGCTGTGGCTCAGCCACTGATGTTATTAACTATAGTCAGTTAATTAATTAAATTAAACCAGCCTAGATGTATTTTATAACATTTTAAACCAAAATTGCTTTCGCATTCTGCCTTATAAAATATTTGATGATAATTAAAATAAAAACCAGCAACTAAAACAAACAATGAAATTTTATGTAATTTTAAAATGGTTCTAACAAGATGTTTAAGTTACTGTTTCATGATGTTTAGCTTGTTTTGAAGACCTAGCTTCATATTTCATGTATATTACAGAGTAAAGTAGTTTTAATTAGAGTAAACAAGTACATCTTGTTTTAAAAATACATAGAAAAGGTCAAAATTTATTTTGAAATTCTTAGTGAAGGAACTAAATAACCCTGTGGGAGAGGAATTTAAAAATTTGAAAGCACAGGTCCACTCCAAAGACAAGTCAAAGCCAAATAAATATCTAGGACGTCCCTGAATTGTGGATTAGCAGAACAAAGAAGGTTTTTCTTTTTCTCTGAGCTTGCCTTTCTTTGCGTTCTTAAAAAAACAAACAAACAAAAAAACACCCCTCCAAAAATCCCAAACCCTTTTGTAAGTCTTCGGAACTTTTATGTTCGGACAAGAGAAAAAGGAGGTGTATGCACCCAGAGACTTGACAATGTTGGACAGCAACTGGTAGTTACAATTAGACACTAATTAGATAATCACTCTGATTTATTTTGAATGTTTGTGCCATCTCAGAAATCTCAATGTGCTATGGTAATTAGGTAGACTTTCTGCATAAATTAGGCTATATTAAGACAGTTTATGTGGACAACAATTTCTTCATAGACTTGATTCATGATCACTTCCATTTTAATTAATTAATTTTTATATAAGTGATAAGAAAGTCATTCAACTGCACTCCTACAGTGTGGACCTGGGAGCCTTATGTTTTTCAATAACAGAGGTAAGTTAATGTCGGGCAGACTGAATTTACATAATAAGTGGCATTTTTATGTACATGTGCAAAAAGAACTAATTTTTTATTATAATATGACTCACAAATATTCCCAAAGGGAAGAAATCTGTTATTGCCTTGTATACTCATTCTTATACATAGTAATCATTGCATGAACAAACATATGCACCAAAAAAATCCTGTCTCTTGGATTATAAGAAGTAATTATCTCTGCTTAATATATCTGTCACACTGTTGGTAACCATCTGATGGGGAATGCTTGTGCACTACTTTGCCATCATTCAGGCTTTCAGTAATTTTTTGAATACTTGAGAAAAATCAGTAAAGCTCAGCTGTGTGTGAAATATTAGAGAGTGCTACAAATCTGCTTGCTTATATCAGTCAATACCACATGAGAGATTTGCAATTTATGTACTGTAAATGGATAGTTCAAGTGTGTTCCCAGACTGAAACAGGTCATGACTTCTACTCTGCTCTGCTGGAAATTGTTTGGCATCTACATGTTTGTTTTCCCACTGTAATAAATATCATGCAATAAGGGTAATTATTTTTAATTCTAGGATGACTTGTCATAAACTTGATCTGCAAACTTGAAAGAGGCACAAGATAGAGCTTCTCTCTGGTGGTTTGCCAGGCTATCTAGGGACGAGTTCCACTGACATCCAGAGGATCTCCAAAAAGACATGTCATGATGTGGGCAGCAGCAGGTGTTAGATTAAGATTCCCAGAGGAATTTGTGGTAGCAGAACCTAGCTTTTAGGTACATTTCATCCCTGCCTGGGAAGTTCTCAGGAATTAGATACACCAAGCATGGGAGCCTTTTTACCAATGAGACACTTACGAATTAACCACAGGAAAGCAGAGAATAAAGGCTAGTGGGTAGAAATAATTTTTCTTATTTCCAAGAAACTAAAAACCTTTCCTGAAACTGCCAGAGGTACCCATCTTCAACTGGGACCTCAATCTCTTTCAAACTGAGGCTAGAGACTTCTACCAAGGTATGTTCATAAAATTTCCCTGGGACAAATATCTCTCTCTCTCTTTTTTTTTTTTTTTTTTTTTTGTTTTGTTTTGTTTTGTTTTGTTTTGTTTTGTTTTGTTTTGTTTTGTTTTGTTTTCTCTCTCTCTTTTTTTTTTTTCCCCCCTTTTTTTTTTTTTTTTTTTTTCTCTTTTTTTTCTTTTTTCCATGGGATCTGTGGTTAAACTGCGCACTTGAAACGGGAAGAATTTGTTGAATACCTGTCACTATATGAGTAGTTCTAAGAGTGCTTCAAATGAAGACTTTGATCATCTGATGAACTGCAATGTCAAAAGACTTCAGCACAGCTTGTTATCTGTGGACCTTGAAGATCTACCAACTCTTTGAGAATGCAAACATCTCTGGGGACTTGAGAAGGGGTTTAGTGTGTCAGTGCCGGAACAGGAAAAATATCAGGCACATTATCCATAGAAAGACTTCTATCGATGGAAAGTGTAGACAGTTCACAAATCTGTGGGGTTTTTGGGTTGTTTGTTATTGTTTCTTTTAGCCCATCTATTTTTCTGGCATGTTGAGCTCAGTAAGACTGTAGAAGTGGTTAGGTATGGAGGAAAAAGTAATTAATCTTGAAATAGTCCTTATGTTCAAAAAGCATTTGGGAGGAAAACATGAAAGAAGAAGTCATAAAAATATTCTACTCAGATTTACTCATTCTGTATGTCTGAAAGTGTCAGGTTCACAATGTGCACACCTAGGAGCTGTGGTATACTGAACATTACAGTGCAGTCTCACTGCATCAGAAAAGAAATCTGAAGCCAACTTTCAATTACTGATTTTCACTGTCTTTAAAGAAATTAGAGATTCTCCATATTTAGGTGCAAAACTGATAATCTTTCTTATAAATCATTCAGTTTCCTGCAAACTCTTGAAAAGGTTGAACTTGATGGATTTCTGTGCTATGTATACGAAATAGACATCTTGGCAAATATGAATTCATTGAATTTCACAGCATGAAGAGGGCATGCTAAAGCTAAGTTCTAACCTCAGAATTTTTATTATTTATGTATTTTAGTTTTTATGTTACAAACTACCATCAATATAAAGAGGGAAGGTTATCCCTCATGAAATAGAAGTCATAATCAGTGTAGGACCCAGTTTTCCTGCTCTATCCATGGGAATTTTTTAGACCAAATCAGTTCAGTTGGTTCCTATCTTCTGAAAGTAATCATTAGTTCTTATTGTAATTAACTGTGTCAATGAACAAATGTTTCTATATACTTAAATTTCTACTGCTTACACTGTACCAGTTTCCAGAATTCAAAAGACTAGAGGCATTTGAAATCGTTTACTGAGATCATCTTATTTTCAAAACCTTAGGAATTCAATATTCGATGTGGGCTGTTCTGTATGAGTTACTTGGACATCCGAGAACAGTCCTGGACATCTTCCATAGGCAGTAGCCTCAGTGGACAAAGTTCCTTAATATTCAGGGGCTTAACAGAGAAATCTGGGAGAAGAGACACTGCACTGGATCTCTTTCCATCTGGCCAGCTCTTAGGGAGGCTCCCTGTGCAGTAAGGGATCCTCTAGTTGTCATGTCAGTTGACTCTTTGTTCCCTTATAGCTTAATTTTTCTTGCTGTATGGTATGTAAAACAGTTGAATTAGAGAAAATTCCCATGGTGAAGAGCTGAGTTGAAGCTGCAGGTTAACAAAAGCCTTTTCCTCTTACATTATCTTTTAATCTGTTGTATAAATGTCACAGGCAGGATCCCCTTTAATTAACAGGAAGACAGGGGATGTGTTACACTATTCGTCAGCAGGAGTAGCAGATATTGATTGATTACAGTATGACTCTCATCATGGAGTCCTAGCAAGAGAGCTATAACAGAACGAGGGGGGGCAAACAAAGACATTGCGTCCTTTTGATAAGATGTGACAAAAATGTCAATACTGAAAGAAGCCAAAACTGGTATCTTTGCCTATTGCTGAGATTGGCTGGGCTCATGAAATATTTCACTAAACACAATAATTAATTATGAGTTTCAATATTTTTGGTTTTGACAGAAGCAATCACAAGTACTCTGAACACTGCTTGGCTTTATCCAGGGTGAAACTGACTGACAGGGTCAGAAATTGCTTCTGCATGAGCATTGATTTTATTCTCAAAAGACTCATCAGCAATACTCCAACACTGTACAAGCAGGCTAGTCTCTCTGTCTCAAATATCCTACCTGTAGGTTCCACTGCAGATGCTTTTGCTTTCATGATAATATAAACAGCAAATGTTACTGTCTTGCTATATTTAAAACCAGATGGTTGGCCCACTTATCCCCAGGCAAACATTTCAATTTCTCCCTTTTCAGGTTTTAGTATTTGGTTGCTGACTGAAGCACCAGGGTTTAGAATCATTGCTGTTACACAGCACCACATTCCCTGTACAAGCCCTTTTACGTCTTGTATACTTATATATTATATCATAGAAATATATCCATTCTGCTGCTAACCAGAAAATATGAATTGTTATCTAAAATACATGCATGAAACATTAAACAGTAAAAAGATCTGTGGCAGAAAAATAATTCCCTGTTTTGCAAGTGTAATTTGGTATTATGAACAGAAGCAAAGACTGACAAAATAATGACATTACCTTTTGAATCAGAAACTACCAATTATGACCAGTTCTGTTGCATTTGGTAGTGGAACAATTCCAGACTGTTTGTTTACAAGATGTGTAAGTATTTGCATCTCTTTTTTCATCCTCACTGACCTCTTATTTTTTCTGGCAAGGGAGTTACAGCATTCAGTGTGACAGAAATTATGTAAGATGCTCACTTTGAGGCTAATGCTAGTTCACAGCAAAATACCTGCTGGTCAAGACTTTTCATAGAGAGCTTTTCATATCTAAGTTCTCTTATGAGATTCCCATCTTTCATTGCAGTGTTCTGTCATCTTCTGTGCTACAAAATCCATCTGGTTTCTGTGTAAATATCAAAAAACAATTGGGCAGTCTTTGACTTCTATTCCATAGGACATTATAGTTTTAATTAAAATCGTCTCTCATTCTGAGTCTTTGGAAATGTTTGTTTTATTTTTCCTGGCCTGTGAGTTCTCTGTTCTTTCTGTGGCACTTACAAGTTCTCATTTTCTTCTGTGTTTACTTTTTCATTGAGGATCCTATGAGATCTTTCAGTGTCATCCACCCTTCTAGACAAAGGCAACAATCAGCAACTCAGAGCTGCTTCATGATAATCGACAGCTCTGTTTTCCAAACTAGGGGACTATTATCGCTAATAGAGAAAGTCAGCAAAACCCAAACCCTGTAAAATACAAAGTGGAAACCTGTTTCAAGTCTAGTAAAAAAAGCCAGGAACCCCCCCAAAAGACAAAAATCCTCAACCAAACAAAAAAACCCAAAACATTTCCCACAAAAAATACCAACTATCTGTGGCTACTGCACATGCAACATAAACTTAATAAAATATGCTCCAGTTATTGCCGTAACCAGAGAATTACCATCCTTGTTCCTGGTTGTGAATAAGGGTGACAAAGTTCATAAAAACTTGTCAGCTAGTCAGGTTGTATAAGAGCTGGAACAGTCTATGTGACTGGACTGACCTTCAACAAACTAAAACATAACCCTTTAAAAAGGAGATTTGATCACTCTATAGAAGTGAAAATGTGATAAGTGCAGTCCCTAACAAATTGAGGTCTCTTAGTGAATACATGCCTGATCACTGTACAGTGACTGTACACTCCATGTACACTACATTTGTACTTTGGAAATGCTCAAAACCTCATTATAGGAAAAGAAAAACACCTTATATGTGCACTATTTTATCATTAACATCTAAACAGTTTCATCAGTGAGTTATTGTTGGTCCAGATGTAACTATTAAAAAAAAAAAAAAAAAAAAAAAAGGAGTCATAGAGAATGAAAAGTGTTAAAAATTGTACACACACTTCCCCTTTTCACAGAATCATTGATTCATGTATGATTGGAGAATCACAGGATGGCTGAGTTAGTAAAGCACCCCTGAAGAGCACCTAGTCCAAATGTCTGGCTCAAAGCAGACTGAGGTAAGTTGTTCAGGGCCATGTCCCATGGGCTTTGAGTATCTCCAAGGATGGAGACCACAACTTCCCTGTGCAACCTGTGCCTCCCTTATGGTGAGGAATTTTTTCATATGTCTAATTGCCATTTTCTGCATTTTAGTTCGTGCCTGTTGTCTTTTATCCTGTCCATGAGCACCACTGAGAAATTTTTGTCTCTGTCTTCCTTACTCTTCTTAAGAGGTATTTGTACACATGGGTAGGACCCTCCTGAGTCTTTTCCAGGCTGAGCAGTCTGAGTCAGTGACTCTCTCTGCATTTCCTAGCAGAACAGATGCTCCAGGAGCTCCATCATCTTCATACTCCTTTGACAAACTTAGTACTGTCTCCTGGTCCATGTATCTCTTGTTCTGAGGAGCCCAGAACTGGATCCAGCAGTTCAAATATGGTGCCAGTAGGTGGTTTTTTGCTTATTTGATTTTATGCTGGTGGTGTGGTTACTCTTTGAACATTCTTCTGGATTCTAAGCTGAATGATTTAATTCTGTATGTGTGTGGAGTGTACAGTCTGCTGTGAAAATTCTGAACCCACTGTTGGGAGAATTATGATCATAATGATAGTTTGTTCTTCTGTACTCTAGGAGCCATTTAGGATCTTGTTTATTTACTTGCTAACAAGTGCTATACCTTGCTTTTTTGTCTCTGGTCTGCAAGGTCTCATTATAACTGAACTGATTTTAGGCATTATTTTTATTTATTTTTTTTTCTTATTTTTTTTATCCCTAAAACCACTTTTACCAAGCTTTGTGTCTGCAAGTTGATTTTGGCCTTCCAGTTTCTAGATTTTCAGTGCCTGCCTGTGTACATTTCCTAGTCATCCTGGTCTCATAATCCCTTTACAGGGGTGTTCCTAGCTCAAGGTCCTTGCTGCATACCAGGACCATATTCTGCTGTGCTCCATCATTATCTCAGCGACATGAATGTTTCACTTTGCAGGAACAACTACCTGTTAATTACTGTCTTTATAAAATTATTCTTACAGCATACAGAGATTAGTAAAAGGAAAGTGAATTAGGTTTATTCACTTGTTCATTAGGAAAAAATATGCTACATTTAAACAAACTAGGGCAAGGCAACATGTAGGAATGCATTTCCACACCTGAGCAGATGTTTTCTATGTAAGAGAAAGAGTTTCAGCTTACCTTGGAACATGCAAGGAAGTTAAAATAGAATTTTCCATAGCCTTCTCATTGTAATTGGCTCAGAGCCAGCATGAGAGCACCTATTGGGCTTTAGGAATGTCTCTCAAAGTCTGTAGCTGCTTCTATTGGCAACAAGCCAAGTTGTCCCTCCTAAATAGTTAAGTATTTATTAAGATGCACAAAGCAGCTCAAGTGCTTTTTGGGATATTTTTAGCAAGGTGTCAGAAGTTTCTCTGACACATGTGCTCAGCTTTTTCTTTTGTTACTGTGTCATTTGCTACTTTGCTTTTATTAAAATCTTTACAAAATACTCCTGAGAAGCCTTTATTTTAAGCCATTCTGAGAAGTGCTGGACACCCTCAGAAACTTGATAAATCTTCATGTAGCTTATTCCATTCTGGCCACGTGCAAGAGTTTATCAGCAACAGACTGGTCAAAATTATTTCCAGCAAGGCAAACCTGACAAACTTCAGTCCTAAGGAGTAGGAAACACACTTTAAAGCCTGTGTTTTTAGTACTTCTAGCAGTACCAATACGACATGAATTCCACTTCAGAGGATCCAGAGGGTATTTCTGGATTTTGGGGAAAGTTATAAAGGGTGAAAAAAGAATCTGAAAAGTTGGGAAAGGAATTTAAGTACATGATTTTTCTCTAGTCTTGAACCAAAATTTTCCATTATGTTCTGAAGTGCTGGCTTGCTGGGAGTGTGAAGAGCTTGTTGCTGTGAATGAGCAAGCGTCATTAACTGAAAGCTCAATCTTGATTTCTTTTCTTTTAAGGCAGAACTTGAAGGACTGAAAAATCAACATGTCTCAATTAATCAAGTTGGCAATGTCAACACTGGCATTGTGTTTGTTATATATATGAATCATGAGCGGCAGAATGTTGCAGAAAATGTAAAAAGGCTGTTGTTTTGAAAGTAATACAGCCTGATGCAGCTATCTCAACAGGACCTTTGTCAAATAACAGTTTTCTGCAGTGAATTAATTGCTCAGCTAAGTATGCCAACATACTTATAAGAGTGGTCCTTTGTGCATCTGTTCCAGCACACTCAGTGGAAAACTTAATAGAAACATCTCCAGAAGCAATCCAAGATCTGTATACATATAAGATTTATATGTTTCAACTTTGCTAGAGCAAGATAAAGGCATCTTGGCCACACAGGTAAAGGAAGTTAAAGCTATTAACTCTTGGCTTCACTCTCTTGCAGTCCACAAAATTCTTGCCTTCAAGTTCATACTTGGAAGCCAGTATTAAAGATGGATGAAAGGTGTGGGCTTTCAAAACGCCATCAGAGAATTTTTGATTTACTGGCATTTCTTCATGGTTAGGGTATGATTTCTTCTTTTGTGACCAACTTTTCTTTGCAATCAGCTGACGAGCCTGTCAGCAAACAAGGCTGTGACTGGGATACGCAAAGCAATCACACGTGAGACGAGAGATTTTGCAGGGCAGAGTTGTTCCTCCGAGAGAGCCAAGGCTGAGAACCAAGGTGGAGAACCCTCTGCCTGTTTATTTCTTACTTTTTATACATTTGTGGGTCTGGCTGAAGATTGGCTTCTGGAGTTTTCACCCCTCAGCCGAATGGCCAGACCAACTGTCAGTTACAATTGTTTTCTGGTTAGAAATATGCAAACAAAGGACAGAGAATGAAAAACAAAGGATTTGTTTATGTTACATGTGTGAGAAAAAGTGAAAACTGCTCCTAATATTGTACAGTAGCTAAAAGTCTGACTCCATTTTATGAACAATCAAAAGACTTTAAAAAACTCAGAAAAACCAGGGTGACACAAGGCCTAATGAGATTCTTTGAACTAGACCGTAGGCTTCTCTAATAACTACCATTTGTCCTTAGCTAGTGATCCTTTCAAAAATTCATTTTGTGTGCTGCATCTAATCTACCTTCTTGACAGCTCCTAACACCTAAATGAGCAGAACTTTTCTCTCCTGAGACTGAAACAGAACCTTTGTTTACATGTGACCTGATAAAAGCATTCATCAGAAAATTTAAAGGGGGTTATTTCCTAGGCATATAGAAAAAATAATTATCTTGTATGAGATCTTATTGACGAAACCCAAAACCAAGGTTGGAGAATGTTATGGATTTGATATTCAGTAGCAAATTTTTTCTCCTGATGGAATGGGAAAGCATTTATTATCTGTTGTTTTACCTGAGCTGCTGTTGGCTACAATATTTTCATGGGTCTTTTCAAAGTGAGTAGTAAGTTTCTCCTGAGACTGTAGTTTCGGAGTGACTTTTTATTTTCCAGAAGCTCAGAAATCTTCTCTCTCTCTGAATAAGCACCCAAGTTTATTTATAAAACAGCAATTCTTATATTTCCTTTTTCTGAATCAGGCCTTTTTTACATCACAGTGGCAAAGAAACTGAGTTGGTAATATGTTTGGTTGAAAGTGGGTATAGATTAAGTAATCCTGCAGATTTACCTCTGTGTAGAATATATTTTACTGTCTGGAAAGATTTATCCATCACCATATTCTTACCATTTTTTGAAATGTTTTTCCATTAAAAAAATTCCTACTCCCAAAAGGCTACATTACATTTTATTGTTTTTTCCAGTATTGTAAGAATAACAAGAGAATTCCAGTAAAATATTCTCTGTTCTGCAAATAGAAACTCCCATTTAAAAAAAACTTGAGAACTCTTGTTGTGCTATGGTTACAGTCAGCTTTGTCTTCTACTAGAGTTAATTTAGCATTTAGAGGGCAACCTCTCAGTCTGTACAAGTACACAGAAAGAAAATCTGACAAATAATGAAACTCCAGACTCTGGCACAGCTGTAGTGAATGCTTCTTCTGTTCTGCCAGACCAGTTTAGCTATCTTGCTTTTTCTTCTGTGCGCTCTGAGAAGCCTAAATCTAATTAAACAACAGACAAAAACTAGACATACAATTGATCTGTGAGAGGAGAAAGGGGAATAAATTAGCATTTAAAAATTTAAACTAGAAGTAATTTCAGTGTATTTATCAGATTGGCATTTGAGGAAATCAGTTTGTTTTGCAAGCCATTTTTGCATTTAGCCAAGAGAAAATCCACCATTTTCCCCCCACCATGCTTTTTCCTTTCAAAATGCTCTTGATATGCCTTCACCATTTATCCTACAGAACAACAAAAATAAAGCCTTCCTAACATCCCATTTTCTTGTCCTAGTCTTGTACTTAATATTCTTCCACAAGAAACATATTCAAGACCTTTTTTATTCAGCTACATTTTATGCAGTTTCTCTTCATGAAGTACCACCTAGCCTTTTAAATTTGGCTTTGGCACAGCACTTTGAATATCCTGATAAGGTGTATCTAACCCATTAAAAGGCCAAGTCTGACTTTCATGATTCTTACTGAGAAAGGGAGAATGAGATTAGACGGAGCTTGAACTGCCATTCATATTATCACATTGTCATATTCAAAATATATTTAATATCAATCTTATTATGAGTGTAGTGTGCAGCATTATCTTTACAGATTGCACAAACAGGCATAGAGTGCATTTCATGGTCTATTTTTAAAGGGGGTTTTATTCCATATCTGCTTACTGAGTATCTGCTCTGACTCAAAGCACATTAACATGCAAATAAGGACATAAATCTTGAGGAGAAGGAAACGCAACAGAAACTTGGCCGTAACTGAACAAAGTTCAACAATCAGTCAAATATGTGATATTACTCAATATTTGGTGCCATCACATCTGCTTCTAATCTTTCTAATCTCAGCATGTTGGATGTCTCCAGAGCTTTTATTTGACTCGGTGATGACATGATCAGAGATGTCATGGGATGCAGCTAGGCAGTACAAATGAGCACTGGGTAGGGATGCTGTTAGGGCGAATCGCACTTTTCAAAATGTTTGATAATATACCCTTGTAGTGTCAGAATCTCAGTGTCAAATATTATCAATTTTTCAAACCTATGGGGCATGATAGATTGTGCCTGCCTTCCCTTGTATCTTTTAGAATAGGATCTCTTGTAGACCTCGCAGGCTTTCTTCAGACGCTTATCCACTACAAGGTCTTTTAGTGCCTCCAGTAAGTCACATGGTCATTGGTATATTACATAACTTTTAAAAATTCACACTAAGTTATTTTTCCAGGGATTCATAATTCATTTAGAGGTGGATGCAGAGCACAAATTATTATTCGTATCGAGGAAACATAAAATAAGGTATTATTCTTCTGCCCTTGAGAAAAAAAAAAAGGTTCTGTTTTTAGTGATATTCTGAGATAGGTTATGCAAAAATTGGCTGGAAAATGAGGTAAAAGGATGTTATTCTGTCCCTCTAAGGAAAGGAAGATGCACAGCATGTGCTGCAACTGTAAGAATGAGATATTAACAAGGCTGAATTGCATATACAATTGGTGAATCATGTTGGAAAATGGTGCCGTCTGTTTTTGAGTATCATGGGGGCACTGGCCTTTGGCACCAAAGGGTAAAAGATCTGAGGATACTGAGCTACAGTGCACAGACAACTTTGATTTGGGAAATTTTCCTTAACAATATTATTCATTTCATCTGCTGAAGAATGTGGGAAATTTGTACTGAGGAATTTTATAATGTCTCACTCTAGGCCATATTTTAGTGTACATGATTTTACTTTGAATGTATCTCTCTCAGTTTTTATTTTTCTTTTGATGGAGTTGCAAAACCAGAAACTAGAGTCAATACAGTGACAAAATGGTAACTATAAATATCCATTCAGAAGAAGAAAATATTTTTTTTCTGGTGGAAATCTATACATTAATATACTACATGAAGATGAAAAGACTAATTAGATACCCTTGAGAGTACAAAAGGAGGGTGTCAAAATGTAGAATACTTGCAGTGATGTCCATGGAAGAATGAAATGTCAAAATATATAGCCAGTTACATAAAGAAGAGTAGGAGACCCTTGTAGTCCCATAGTCAAGCTTTCCACTGTAAGCCATAAATTACTTCTGCAGATTTTCTCTACTGGTAATCAGGGTATAAAAGCTTATACGCTAAAATAATCCAACATGATCTGCAAATTTACATTAGACTCATGAAAATATAATAAATTTTGAAGAGAATTGGAAAACACTCTTCAGACTGTATGACATACTTCAAAACCACTTTTGATGGCTGAATATTTGCTATTCATTTTTGGTATGGATAAGCTCTCAACCTACTCACTAGACTGTCGAATTCTCTGTATGTGTGTCCCACTGCTTCCATAGTTTCCAGCCTAACTGGCTTTTGTGTTCTACAGGGTATTTCTGTGGTGCAGTGTCTCTGTGTCTGCTATTTCTTTATAGAAGTGGGAACTCAAGTTCTACCTGTCTTAGACCAACAGATCAATCACTCTACAAATTTTCTAAAAAAGGACAGACTTACCTTGTGGGTTTAAAGGGACTGACACTATTGGGGTTATATGGGTTTGTGAAAGAGTAGAGATTTGCCTAAGTAGTTTAGAGAATAAAATAATGGCATGAAACTGCCAGGTGGGGTTTAGGTTAGATATCAGAAAAAATTCTTCACCCAGGGGGTGGTTGGGCACTGGAACAGGGTCCCCAGTGAATTAGTCACTGCACCAAGCCTGACAGAGTTCAAAAAGCATTTGGAAAATGCTCTTAGGCATGTGGTATGACTCTTGAGGCTGTCCTGTAAAGGGTCTGGAGTTGGATTTCAATGGGCTTTCTATGTCCCTTCCAACTCAAAACAATAACTCTTCCATAGAAAATTTAAAATTAGCAAAATATTGCTAATCTCTGAAATAAAGTGGATTATTTATCTTGAAATAATAATTTTATTTATATCTTCACAGAATCACACCATTTTTAGGTTTGGAAGTGACCTCTGAAGATCATTGAGTACAACCTTCATGCCAAGGCAGGGTCACAGAGAGCAGGTTACACAGGAACACATACAGGTGGGTTTTGAATATCTCCAGAGAGGGAGACTCCATGATCTCCTTCAGCAGACTGTTCCAATGCTCTGCCACCCTCAGTGTAAAGAAGTTCTTCTTCATGTTGAGGTGCAACTTCTTGTGGTTTAGTTTATGGCCTTTGCTCCTCCTGTTGCTGGGCACCATTGAAAAGAGTCTGGTGCCCTCCTTTTGGCAACAGCCTTTGAGATATGAATGTATTGATGAGATCCTTTCTGTCCTCTCTAGATTAAACAGGCCCCTCATCATCTTTTTGGTCTCTGCTGGACCCTCTGCAGTAGCTCCTTGTCTTTTTTGTACTGAGCAGCCCAAAACTGGATATGGCACTCCACATGTGGCCTCATTAGGGCGAAGCAGAGGGGTGTTATCAGCTCTCTTGACCTGCTGGCCACAGTTCCCTCGATGCACCTCAGGCACCTCAGACCCTCCTGGCCACAACGGCACTGCCGGCTCATGGTCAATTTGTCATCCACCAATACTCCCAACCTTCCCGGCAGAGCTGCTCTCCAGTAGGTCAGCCCCCAGCCTGTGCTGGTTATTCCTCCCCAGGTGCAGGATCTGACACTTGCCCTTGCTGAACCTCATTAGGTTTCTCTCTGCCCAACTCTCCAGCCTATCAAGATGCCACTGAATGGCAGCACAGTCTTCAGGTGTGGCAACCACTTCCCCCAGTTTCATATCATCAACAAACTTGCTGAGAGCACATTTTGTCTCTTCATCCAGGTCATTGATAAACAAGTTGAGTAAGGCTGGACTCAGTGCTGATCCCTGGGGAATGCTACTGACTACAGGCCTCCCACTGGATTCTATTCTGCTGATCATGACTCTGAGCTCTGCCATTCCGCCAGTTCTGCATCCAAATCAATGTCCATTCACCTAATCTACATTTCTGGAGCTTACCTAAGAGGATATAATGAGAAACATTGTCAAAAGCCTTACTGAAGTTGAGGCAGACAAGGTCCACTGCTCTCCCCTCATTGTCCTGTCCTGCCATGTCACCATAGAAAATTATCAGATGGGTCAAACAGGATTTTCCCTTGGTGAATCAATGCTGACTACTTCTTATGACCTTTTTTCTATCTTATTGAGTGTCAGTGTGGGAATTCAAGATGACTCTCTACAATTATGCACCAGAAACTCAGACAGAAATGACTACAAGGACATAATTTTTAAGAGTGTTTAAGTTTATCTGCAATTGGAGTTTATGATGATGGAAAGGTAAATTTGCAGTACAGCTAAATCCGCATTGAAAATGAAGAAAGTAATATTAAACCAATGCAAAAAATGAATAATTTTGGTATTGGTTTCTCCCCTTCTATGCAATATTTTATCTTTTGGGTTTTTAAATTTCCAAGTGTTGTTTCTTGCTTTCCTATATACTGAATAAATAGTGATGACTTGTATCATCTGGCTCATTACACAGAATGAAAAAAAAAAACCCCAACAAAAAAAGACATCACTGAAGTACTATTTTGGGCTCTATTGCTTGTCACATAATGAGTAACTTGGTTGGAATGAAATGCTTTCATTATGAATGCTTTACAGTCCTAGGATCTCCCTGCTTCACTATCTTATGTAAGTCACACTGAGATCAAATAAGTGTGGTGAGACCAAATAAATGTGATGTGATGTGTGCACCACTTTATTCTGAAATAAAGACTTCATTTTGTATTTTAAAACATTATCTTTTTACTGTTGCTAGTACTATTTATTGAGGGATTTCATCAGGAAAAGCAGTAAAAAAAAAAAAAAAAATTTAGCTGTTTTTATTTCCTGTTTGCCTGTAAGAGAGCCTCCCTTTCCTTAGGACAGTATTCTAAAATGGATCAGGATTTTTGTGAACTGCTAGTAGACCAAATAGTTCTGGAAAGCAAGAAGTCAAATGGGAAACTCAGTCTAACAGATCAGGTTCTGAACAGTCGTTATTTTAAGAGTGTAGATCTAATGAGGAGTAAAACAATACCATCCCTTAATTAAATGGACTGTTTCTGAAAATTAGAGGTCAGACATTAAAAGTAAATGGTATCCAGTTATGCCTGTGTAATTTGCATACCTATTTCTTTCCCCCAGTACAATTTTATGTCCCCCCTAGTGGAGGAATCATTAAACTTTTTTTTTTTTTTTTCCCAATTTGAAAATATTTTCTCTCTATGTATATTGATATATTTAGGGTTTATTTTTCATAGATTTTTGAAAATCTAAAGTAAATCAGGGTGTCATTTTCATGTGCATTAGAAAATAATAATGCAGTCATAGAATGGTATTTTCTCTTCACAGAGATATTAGAGAAAAAAAAAATTAGAAGATTTTTTCTAAGGCAATTGTAACATTTCTAATGGAAACCCACTTATTTTCCCTGCCCTTGCCATCATTGACATAACCTCTGAGTTGAGTGGAGGCATAAGTGGTTGCAGGAGAATGGTGTAATTCAGGAAGCTGGTTGAAAAATAAGTATAAACAGAAAAAAATAATAAATTCAGACAACACTTCCATAAGTATATAATACCATCTTTTGAGATGTTATCAGCCTTTGACCTACGCTTCATTTTGTCTTGGCAAAGGTAATAAGCTTTAATAAACTAGTTGATGTAGCTTGAATGGGTGACAGGCTCTCAAGCATGCAAATTTTCAGGATTTGAGGGTCTGTTTTCTCAAACTGTTAACAGTTAAAGAGGTTCGTCCTTCCTATAAACCTGAATGTACCTTTATCCCTAAAGACAGTTACCATAAGATTACTAGATTATTTCTCTAGCATGATAACAAATTTCTTCAAATATTCCAGGTTTTGCTAGGTATTGTGCTGATCTTCCAAGTCAGAGAAGCGTTGTGTCTTCAAACTGTAGACTCATTTTTAGTAAGCCTGAAGTGTCCCACTATTGCCTACAACTATTGCATAAGAATATGGATTATAACCCATTTGTAATTTCTCTTCTATAAAGATCAAATACCTTGTACTTAAGTGGTTGAACATCCAAATTTTTGGCAGTAATATTTCACAATAAAATTGTGAAATTGTTTATCTATTAACAAGTTTTTATACACATATAAATATATTTATTGTAAGAAGTAACTTTAATAAATCTTATAATATCATTCAGTTTTTGAAAGAAGGCTTATTGTACAAAGAGAAAGTGTATGTCCTTGGCAAATAATACCCATCTGGGAATAAATGTGTTTGAAGAAATAAAACAGAAAGAGGGATCATTAGGAAACCAGCAAGCTGTTAAAAGAACAGTCAGCCAGACACTGTCATAAAGATTTGAAATGCTGCAGCATCTTCTTTTATGGCAGTTCTCATTCAGAAATGTCATGATGGTATGGAGAATGAAGGGTTATCTTTTATGATCTCTAGCTAGTTAAAATAGTATAAACAAATAAATCCAAGGAATTGGAAAATATTTATTAGCCTTCAGAGACTTTGCAAGACTTTAGTTGAGACACTGAAGTGCTGTGCATACTGGAGGAGGTGATGAGAACATCAGTAGCTATTAACCATATCCTGTAGATTTTGATACCTCAGAGAAATGTTAGCACAAATTCCACACAATAACTTCCCAAGCAAAATCATAAGGTCTTGAGTTCTCTAAATGTATCCAGTGACTGATCATGCATTTAACAGTACTGATTTCTCTGAGCATCTAATCTGTTGAACATTCTGCCATCTGCCTCTAAAGACATGGTGACCAAAACTTTTGAAAAACTACCTGCAGAGAAAAGGACGAAAACTTAAAGACTCTCTTCCTTCTCTCTCATTTACTTCTGCTGCCAATCATCCTTTATCTGGACAAATTTTCAAATGTTTCAGCGTATGGAATTACTATATTATTTTTAATTTATAAGGATGATGTTATCCTCAACAATTTTGTTCTTGAAACATTTTGAACTAGGGAATATCTAAACCTCTATGAAACTCAAGCTACCATGTTAAATTTAACAAGTATATTTTACTACAGTGAAAACAAGCAAGAAAATAGTCTGAGCTATATATTTCATAACTAGGTTCAAGGATTTATTAAAAATCAGGTTTGAAAAGATGGCAAAATGTAGAGGTGTTTGCATTTTATTGTAGGAGATAGTTATTATCAAGAAGGTATGTATGATGAAAAATATTAGCTAAAAATATTTTCTTGAAGAAGTAGAAACTATAGCCTATAAGTCAGTATCCAAAATACATACTACATTGTTCAGATTCTTTAAAAGAAGAAAAATGCCTAATGGATTTTTAATAGTAAGGTTTGTAATCTTTGAGTTTACAGTTTCTATTGGTACCAAAGTACCTGTGGTGAGCTGACCATGGCTGGCCACCAGCTGCCCACCAAGCCACTCTATCGTGCCTCCTCCATCAAGAAAATGGAGGAGAAAATACAACAAAAGATTGTGGATTGAAATAAGGGAGTTTATTCAGAAATTAATCTCACAAGCAAGACTGACTAATCTAGGAGAAATTATACTTTTCTAGTATGGATCCTTCCCATGGGCTACAATTCTTCAGAAACTGTCCCAGTGCAGATCCTTTCCATGGAGTGCATTCCTTCAGGAACAGGCTTCTTCAGTATGGTCCCCCCACAGAGTCTTAGGTCTCAGAGTCTCAGGTCCTGCCAGCAAATCTTCTCCACCGTGGGCTCCTCTCTCCACAGATCCATAGGTCCTGCCAGGAGCCTGCTCCTGTGTCGGTTCTCCACAGCATGTACCTGCTCCGGTGGGGTCTCTCCACGGGCTGCAGGAGGACCTCTCCTCCCCTGTTGACCTCCACGGGCTGCAGGGGCACAGCTGCCTCACCATGGTCTGCACCATGGATGGCAGGGGAATCTCTAGTCTGGTGCCTGGACTACATCCTATCCCTCCTTCTCCAGTGAACTGGATGTCTGCAGGGCTGTTTCCATCTCATATTTTCATCCCTTGTCTGGCTGGTGTTTGTTCTTGCTTAGGATTCCCCCTCTTTATTAACTCTGTTATCCTGGTGGTGCTGCTGCTGTGGCTGATGGGATTGGTCTATCTTGGCATTGACTCTGTTGGACATCTGGCATTCTTCTGACAGCTTCTCAGAGAAGCCACACCTGCAGCACCTACCTCCGTGCCTTGTCTGCCACTTTTCAAAGTTTATCTGTGCTTAAAGTTTATTCTTTCATAAAATAGAGCAATCTAACATTTTGTGATATAACCCTTCTTTTCAGTACACAGGATTATGTTATACATAGACAGTGCTTAAAAATGAGGAACAAACACATAAACTCACAGAAACCAAGCTCCATTTTTTTTTTCCTTTTTTTTTTCTTTCTTTTTCTTCATGCAAATGCTTCTAATACCAAGGGAAGTCAGAAAAAGAAAATTACAGAGAGCTTGTGACATATAGGTTAGTTTTTCAGAAGAAAATATTTTTGAATTATCAGCTGGCCTCTAGGAAAAACAGTTAAAGCTTTCAAAAAGCATTTTATATTAGCAAAATTTTAATAGCATGGAAGCGTAATTTAATTTAGTGAATTTTGCAATATGCAAAGAAGAACCCAGTTAAATATAGATTTTGGTGTTTTCATTACCTGGAAATTTGGGAGGGCTTATTAACAAAATAAATCAGTAAGAGGGAAGCATAAGAAATAACTTGTTACTGGATAGGATCAGGAGACAGTGTTGTAAGGAACTTGGTCCATATTTAGTTCAGCCCTGACAGTGTCTCTTAGAGATGACCTCACATCACTTCTATCGAATGTCTTAGCCATCTTACGAGTTACACTCGTCTTGTATCAACTCAAATATAAAAACACTTTTTTTTTTTTTTGAGAAATATTGCTTGTATTTTCAGCTTAGTATCATCACAGAATCATGATGACAGTAGAACTACATTCTGAAGAATTTAGAAGTTTAGTCTTTGAATTTATATTGAATTTTATCAAGCAGAGGGTTTTTTTATATAGCCAAGATATGTGATAATAATCTGTTCTGACTAGGGTTTTATGCTTCCTCAAGGAACACTGTTATTTAACCACCATTTACCTCCTGTTTCTTTTCCTGTAGTGTATAATGCTGCTGAATGGAAGATTTGCCTAGTTCAATGGAAATTGGTAGAGACATGGGACATTAATTTTTTCTTTCTCATGTGCTCTTGGAGATGACTGATTAGAAATCCACTGAGAATCACTGCCTAAGCACTTGCATAGTTTTAACATGGTTAAAATTCAGCACAATGTTTTTGCTTATTCCACACAACTTCTTTCTTGTTTTCTTACTATATGTTGCTAAAATGTAGTTCTGTGACTTGCATTCATGTATCAGAAATCGACTCTTATTTCATTGAAATCAATAGAAACTCTCCTAAAAATGTAAAACTGAGATGGCAATGAGTCTACTAAAAAAGAAAAAAGTAATTTCTCATGGCTGTGCAGCTGTGTTCAGCCACTCTTGTGGCCAGCCCAGCGAGGGTGAGTACACTCACCTGCTTCCTTCATGCCTACACTGCTGTACTGGGTTTGTGTGGACAGGTTTTGGTAGCGAGGGCCAGAATGCTACAGAGGTAGATTCTGTGAGAGGCTGCCAGAAACTTCTCCCATGTCTGGCAGGGCCAATGCCACCTTGGTCCAAGACGAACCCACCACTTGTCAAGGCCGAGCCAGTGAGATGATAGTGATGCCTCTGTGATAACGTATTTAAGAAGGAAAAAAAAAAAAATATTGCACAGAGGTAATTGCACTCAGAGAAGAGTAAAGTAAGGAAATGTGAAAGGAACAACTCTGTAGACACCCAGGTCAGTGGAGGAGCAGGGAGGAGGTGCTCCAGGCGCTGGAGCTGAGTGTCCCCTGTAGCCTGCAGTGAAGGCCCTGCCCCTGTAGTTCATGGAGGTCAATGGGGGTGCAGGGACCTGCGGATCCATGGAGGGCAGTCCATGCTAGAACAGGTTTCCTGGTAGGACTTGTGACCTTGTGGGGGACCCATGCTGGAGCAGGTTGTTCTTGATGGAGTGCACCCCATGGAAAGGCACCCATGGTGGAGCAGTTTGGGAAGGATTGTAGCCTGTGCGAAGGACTGACCCTGGAGAAATTCATGGAGAGTTGTCTCCATGGGAGGGATCCCATGTCGAATCAGGGGAAGGACTTCTCTCCTTGAGTGGTGGCAAAACCAAGGTGTAGTTAACTGACTATAAATCTCATTGCCCAAGAGAAGGGAGGAGGTAGAGACCAGGAAGGAGTGAGAGATGGGGGGAAGGTGTTTTTAATATTTGTTTTACTTCTCCTTATCCTGCTGTGATTTTGACTGGTAAAAAGTTCCATTAATATCCTCAAGCTGAATCTGTTTTGATGGTAATTGGTTTGTGATCTCTCCCCTGTCCTTGACTCATGACCCTTTCATTATGTGATCTCTCCCCTGACTTGTGGAAGGAAGTGGTAGAGCAGTGATAGAGAGGCTTTGGTGGGTACCTGGCATCCAGCCAGAGCCAAGCCACCACACCTGGAATACTGCCTGTCCCAGTATTGCCCACAGGCATGGAGCAATCTTGGGCATGAAGACATTGGCCATGAAACCTGTAACATCTTGCAGCAAAAAGCCTTTTAGGAGCAGTCCCACTGTATCTATTTTCCTCAGAGCTGTTTCAGGACTTACATTCTTGGCCATCCTCATTAAAAGAGGTCCGTGATTTACTCTGATTTATTGTATCTTGTTTCAAAACCATGACTACAGCTGATTTATGCAGTAATTCTGAACACCAGTGTCATGTGACAACTAAATGTTTCGGAACATCAGCCTCTGTCTCCAGGACAAAATTATACTGCGATCACAGTAAACAGTGCTAGCATTCATTGAATAGAATACCTGTACCACCCTTTCAGCTAAATATCCCAGTTGTCTGGATGATCCGAATATTGATATGAAGCTCAACTATTCTTTCTTACAAGTTTTAAATGTATTTTCTGGTAATTCAAGAGCTGTTAGTGCTGCCTATAAGATCAAGATGATCATATAATCTCCATAACATGGAGCACACTTAAAATCTTTTCAGAGATACACTGCTGTTTCCAGCTCTGTGGTGGCTGGATGCAGTTTAAATATAAAGAGAGCCATCAGCATGAACATCTACTGGGTCATCCAGTGCTGTCTGTCAAGAGATTAAGACTTGCACCTCTTCCTGAATTTGTGAGAACTGTCCAGGGATTTTTCTTCTGCATATGTGTACAAAGCTGCCACAACAGAGTGAGAATACAGCCCAATAAGCATGGTAAGATTCTCACGATATTTGTTACCAAGAGGAAATGAGAGGAAAAGAATTCTCAATACTAAAATTTATATGTTTGTATATAAGAATTCTGTTTGCTTGTTTGTTTGCTTTTTTCTTCTACAATGCCTTATAGACAAAAATGAGATGGCTAAGATTAACACTTGAAGGTAATCAAAACTGAAGGATTCTGAACATGATTCATCAAGAATTAAATTTATGGTTTGTAGGCACTTTTAAATATTTCATTCTCTGCACCTCATATATTTGTTCTACAGGCAGCTATTAAAAACACTTAATGCTGATTTCTGCTTTAATGTATTTCTCCTTGTAGATACCAACTAGTCTAAGTTTTGTAAATAAGTAATCCAATATGCTTTGGGGAGCTTCCAATTGTCAACACCAGTTGAGATTTTTTTAAAAAATAAGAATTCGTAATTAATATAAAATCGCACCTTTTAAAAATTATTTTTGGCATGAAGAAACTGATATGGAAAAAAAGGGAAAACTTTTCTGTTTCCTTTTGAAGTCTTCTGCAAGGCTCAAAACATATTTGGAAATTTTGAAATGTCCAGACGTGGTCCTTCAGCCTCTATTCTTCCTGCCACAGAGATGAGAGAACTCTAAGTCTTCAATTCCTTCTGCTGAGAGCTTGCCTGAAACAACTCTGAAGTAGAAAAAACTTCAGGATCAGATGCTGGGATGGCAAACGGAGATGAGAAAGAGGGAGAATTTGGATAAAGTGGTAGGAGTAAATAGGCAGGCAGAGAGGAGAATGGAAACAATCAAGCTGTATCGGCTGAATCTCCCTGAAGGCAGACAACCCCTGATGGGCCAATTACTTCATCTCGGCAGCAGGAGACAGACATTTTCTGTGGATCCTAGGCTAGAAATGCTTTAATGTTGCTGAAACTTCTTGTCAGGTGGCTGCACATAGCACAGCTGTGTTCAGAGATACAATTTCTGCCTAACAGTGATTGAAAACCACTCATCCGTGGAAGATGTGGTACAGAAACAGACCAGACAAGACTTCTTTGACAAGCAATGTAGTCTGCAACAGATGAGCAAATTCTGATTCCTGTACTTGCTAGGAGGCTGAGGGGAGAGAGGAATGTACTAGTAAATAAATGGGTTCAGAGCCTCTGCCTCTAGTTCTGAGGCCAAATGCATTTAAATGGCACAGCACATTGTTGTAACCACACTGCAAAGTCACACGAAAGTGAGGTGGCTACACGTAAACCAAACTACAATGGAGTTATCTTCAGCTGTTCTTGAGCTGTGCCTGACATTTTCTGGGAAAGAGGTAGGTGCTGTGGCCTAGGACCCAGCCCCTTGAGAGCAGAAGAGCAAGAAGCTAAGCAGTACAAATGACTTCAGTGTATGCTCAGTCTGTCTGTGCCCTAGCCATATCTTCATACTCTCACACAGAGATTACCAGCAAATTTCATAACTGTTGGGAACCTTTCTCCTCAGTGATGGTATCAGATGTTTGTTGTCTGTGCCTTACATGCCCTAAACTATAGAATCACCATCAAAAGTGTATTTAAACGAAATGCAGGGAGTATTCTCCCATGTATGGACGGACATGCACAACAGAAAACTCACCATGCTACACAACCTGTTATAATTAAGTTGCTTACAACCTTTGTTAAAAGTGAAAAAAATGCTTATATACAGAATGCAAGTGTATAGCAGAATGTTTATTTATAGTGATTTTGTCTTAGTGAAGGGAGCATTTTACCTAACTGAAACTCCCATGCAATGTTAGATCAAGACGTGGAGCTTTAAGAAGAATATATCCTCCTGGCCCATAAACCAATGCTGTTGAATATATCCTCAGAGGCTAAATTACAGTATCTACAATGCAGTTTGGAAACCTCTGGTTAGTTGAAGAAGTTAGTGTGATTTATTTTACAAAATAGTAGAACTGAATATTTAAAAATATTTGGTGTGCAATACTTGATGAGAACATTTCAGTGTGAGTTATGGTAAAGCATGTGTTAAATGCTTCCTTTCAAACTATTTAGTTAGAAAGCAAATTTTCATGAGTAATGGAGGCTCAATGGCCAGGCAATGACAGAAATGAATATCATATATCACAGTTTTCTAAAATACAGAACACTATGAAGAGAAACTTCCTTCTTCTCCCTTTTTGTGTGCCCTTCTTTGTTCACAAAGAAAGCTTCTCTTTTGACCTGATGTGGAAAGTTCCAGGAACATTCTTTTGAAAAAGTAGTGTTTTACAAATTATTTTGGAGTATCCATGGAAATAACTTTTTCTGGAAAATAGTTTGTTTAAAATATTTTAGTTGTTTCATAAATATTTAGTAATAGAAGAGCTTCTAGGGTATGTTTATTTGTAATATTTGTAGTTTAACAGACCACTTCTGTTGGGTAGTTGATTTATAAAGTCACCTGATAGTATTTTTGTTTTCTAAAATAAGAAATCTTGGCCAAGACTATTTATTTAAAGTGTGGTATATACAGCAACATGAAACATTTTAGCTGAAAAAAAAGAAATGCTACTTCTCCAAAAATGGTTAAGAAGAGGAATTTGTTCTTTGTATGTTAAATGTAAACTTTTTCAACAGTCTAACAGTAAAAAGCAAGCATGTTTGCAACTTTGAAACTGAACTATAATTACATACAAAAGACTTTTCTCAGGAATGAACAGAACATAACAGTTTGCAGTTCTGAACTGTAAATACCACGTGACAAGTCACAGCTTGTGTATAAATTGTATATTAAGAACCAGAAGGTGGTATTAGCTCTAATCCATCAAGGTTGGAGCCACCTGTCTCTCCCTCTTGACTCCTTCCTTGCTTCATTAGCTGCACAGCAGCCCAGTTTTGAAGGCACAGTGCCATCTCCCCCCTTGAGTGGTTATGGCTATCCTCTTCCACAAGGAAGTTGGTCTTACAGTACTTGTGCCAGTAACCTAAGCTAATGAGTAAAAAGTAGAGGATGCTGATTTTACCATCTTTTCAAACAATGTTTATACTCAGAATAATTCATATTCTGAGTATAAACATTGTAGTCATATTCCTATGACTACACAGACAGATATGCCCATCTTTTTTGTTCCTTCTATATTATATTTTGTTCCTATTCATACCAAACATGTTTTACTCACAGAAGAACAGAGGTAGTCATCTAGGGAGATCTGGTTTACCTGTAGAAGGACTCAGCTTCCTGTACAAGATAACCTACTTATTTGGTCTGAGTTGTCCTTCCCAGGTTTCAAAGGCTGTATCTAAATGATGTGACCAAAGAGTCCTTCCCACTTACCATGTCTAGGTGTGTAACACAGTCATGCCCTGATTATGCTGTGTGACAAGACTTGGTGTTATTCCCTTTTAGTCAACTCACTGAAGAAAATCAGGAATATAGATAAGGCAGGAGCAGCAGTGAGCCCCATTATGTCCCAATAACTGCACTCTCCTGTCTCATTAGGTGTAATCAATGTCACAACTTTCCATTGACTATTTAGGAACTTTAGAACGCTAATCTCAGAAGTGGAAGCTCCAGAACTAGTCAAATATCTCATGTGTCACAAAAGTAAGGGTATCTTCAAACTATTACACTTCAATTTCATGATTTTCTTTTTCTTCTCTCTGTCATTTTTTTGCATGAGTCTGTGTAGTGGATATAGTGCTTGCAGAGCTATCCAAATATATTAAGGGACAAGACAGTACAATCTGGTACTTAATCGTAATATAATGTGTTCTGGGTACAGTTTATACTGAGTATATTTAGGGAAAAACCCCAACCATTTGGCAAAACCAAAATCTTTCAATTTCACTATCAGTGGATATGGTAAATACCTCAGAGATGATCCAGCTTCCTCTGCCATGCAAAAAAAATGCATGCAAAGAATGGTTCTACTCTGGGGTGATCGCTCTATGTCAGTTTTGTGGTCAGAGTCTGTTGTCGAGGAAGTGTAGTTGCTGATCAAAACCAGGGTTTCAATTCTATGTTCACCATTTCTGCGGCAGCCAAAGGATTTTTTCTTTTTTCTTTTTTTTTTTTCTTTCTTTCATAGCACCGAACCAAGATCATTATAGGATCAGTGTGGCATGATTTAACTATAAACCACCTAATCTTTTTTCCCTCCCTTTTAGTGGGCTTGAGATATAACAGTGCCATTAACTGAAAACAGTATAGGAGAGAAAGCTTTTTAGGGCACTAATAAAAAGTGATGCAATGCAACAATAAACCTGTCTTTTCACATCTGTATCCAGAAACACAATACTTTGCTCAGATTTAATGTTTGTTTTATTGTTTAAATATGCATTGTCAGGGCTTACATAATGTTCTTATCTTTTTATTTTCACAATGGGGATTTCATGCCTTCTGTATAATTGAAATGAGTAAAATTACTGTGAAATCTTACTGAAGCATATGCTGAATTTAATATGCATAATTTTTTAATTTTTCTAGTGAGAAAGAAAAACAGTAATAATGTTAGTGTGAAACTTAGATATCATACAATCCCCCATAATTTATGCTATCTGTCCGTGATTTGTGGAAGATTCTCAATATTCTTATTCCTTATGTGCACTATAAAAAACTTTGCAGTAAATCTTGGCATTCATATTAGGTGTTATCATGGTTTGCCTGACTCACAAATAAGTACCAGTTTTCAGACTCAGTATCTCTGATCTGAGAGTGAGTGAACGTGCTCTTGTTTTCGCATGCCCAGTGCTATAGCCCAGGTCATGTATTTCCTGGATAGAAATCTCAACGTCTCTTCAACTATGGTGTAACTCACTCCATAACTTGGTTATGACTACACTCAAATGCTGTCAGCTCCTATTTTTTTGTGTATGGCTGCTGTGTCTGCAGTCCTTTCAGGATGCTGCATCTCCTGTTCATTGTGTTCCAGGAAGGTCAGCAGATTTCAGGGGGGAGATGAGGACAGTGATAGATTGCATCAGGGGGATTAGCTGCAAGGTATGACACATCTAAACAGTTTGAAATACAAGCAGGAGGAAAGCACTGTGAAGAAAATTATGGAGATGACAATGAATGGGAGAAAACATCAATTTTATTATTTGTAGAAGAGGTTGATGTCATCATTTAGGAATAGTCTTCCTCAATTTAGTAATTCCACTAAAAATAAAACCACAAACTGCTCCCCTCCCTATTCTGGTGGGAGACACAAAAGACAGAGATTATGATTTAATGGAAAAAGCAATGAGATAAGAAGCTGAACGGTAGCAGCAACAATGCTGATAAAAACAGTATAGAAAAGAGAGGATGATTAATGTGCAGAACCACGAGACAATGGACAATGGCAGATGGACCCTATATACCCATGCCTTGACTGCAAGCTCATCTCCTTCTTAGAAGGAGAAAACCCTCACTTCCCCACCCTAGAGATGACACGAGGTGGTATAGAATAACAACCTAGACATGCCCACATGGCCACTGCAAAAAAGTTATCTCTGTCTTGCCTAAAACAAGGACAGTTGGGAAGCATCAGAAGGTAACATGGAAAGCTGGCTGAAGGAAAAGATTAAGAAAAATAAATTATGTGTGAAAATGGGACTCTACCTCATGTATTACTGAGGATCTGCTGCAAGACATTTTGAAGTTAATGAATGTGATTTAACTGGGTATATAATGATAAAATACACAATACAAAAAATTGGACCCTTTACACTCGATTCTAGATGGATGGAAAATAAGAAGCCCTGTATACTAAAATTTGGTAGAATTGCTGGTAAGACTTGAGATATGAGAAGAAAATATGAAGGTTTTTAGAAGTATATTTGTTTTGTGATGAATTTCAACTGATGAAAATAAATGAGAAAATGAGTTTTACTTAGAAAAAGAATCAGAGAAATATGAAGTAATTTTGGATATAAAATGGCCAGAGATTGAAATTTTATCTAATTTCCTTTTATTTAAGGTCAAGAAAATTTACTCAAATAAAGAAAAATTATTTTTTACATTCCTGATTCTGGATTTATATAATTAATGTTTCAGTTGTACACATTGTTTCCAAGTAAATTAGGTTATTTAACTTGGAGATTACAGACATTTAAGTCATGATTTATTTAGACTGTCCTATGCATACATAATAAATTTTACATCTTAATTGTGCTAAGATGAGAGCTAGGCTGTGCACTGTGGGCTTTATTTTTAATGAAGTTCGATGGCAAAGTTTGGACAGCATTCAGATCACTGGGGAAAATGATAGAAGTCATAAGGTAAAAGCAAGCAAGTTCTCACAGAAGTTTAATTTATAAATAGATATGTATGACTGATGCCTCTTAAGTTTATCTATTATTGCTAACTTCACATTATGCACAGTCATTTAGGCTGGATGTGTGAAGATTCTAAGATTAATAAGAAAAGAAGAAGTAATACTTTTTTACCTTTTTTTTTTTTTTTTTTTTTTGTTCAAAGGGGCTTAATCTAATTTTGTGGTGACAACTGATGGGACTATATTTACGTCATTTTCAATGCACCTTTTGAGCTGTCACTATATAATTGTCCGATGTATTTCATTGTATCACTAGATGACTAAGAACAACAAATATTTGGGATCACCATTGCCCCTGAAGCTTTAACATTTTTATTGTAGCAAAGTCATAATAGACACATTGATTCCTCTGTCCCAATGTATGCAGATCAAGTCTTACACATTTTTGTTGATTAAGCTTTTTAAATCTAATAGTTTATAGGTATTGATTAGATGGTTTTGTTTGGAAGGGACCATTAAGTTACCTAGTTTAATCTGCCCCTACCATGAGTAGGAACTTCTTCAACCAGGCCAGGTTGCTCAGGTGTTTTATCCCATCCAACCTGACCTTGAACACTTCTAATGATGGGGCATCCACAACTTCTCTGTGCAACTTGCTCCTGTGCCTCATTCACCATCAGTGTCCTACTCTTGCTGGCCACTCTATTGCTGATGCAGACCAGGATGCCACCGGCCTTCTTGGCCAACTGGGCACACACTGGCTCATGTTCAGCGGCTGTCCATCAGCATTGCCCAGTCCCTCCCAAAGAAGTCTTGCAGTGCAGACTGGATGACCATATGCTATTCCTGAAGACAAAAGGAATTCTTCCACCTTTGAGTAGGTGGAAGTATTGGAATTTTATAATAAAAAATGATCGAAAATATTTAGTGAAGCATTCTTTTTACTGGAAACTGAACCTTAGTTGGAACTAGATTTTTCATTTGGAACATGTCCATTTCAAGGAAGGAAGAGGCTGAACAAAGAATTTTAACTTTTTGTTCTTATTTTGCTAATACTGAGTGTTTTGGTTTGGAATCTATGTTTTTCATCTCTTTCATTCTGGTTAGTGTATCACATGATGCATGTTTTTTCATACCTATTTTTGACATTAAAAAAGGAAATTTTCAATGAGTTTTTTCTAGAACATTTTACCAAGACTATTTTTTTTTTTAATTTCACAACAGCTTACAAACACTTTATTTTCTTTAATATATTATAAGATTTTCTTTCTGATAATTTAAAGAAATTCTCAGCTCACAGAATTCTTGTGCCTGAAGTACCATGCTGTATATAATTTTAATGAAGATGAATCTTTTTTATGGCACTTGTACCTTGGAATCTTGGCTTGTTTGCTATTTGTTTTCAGTGTACCTGAGTAATTGTCTGGGGTTTTTTTTTGGTACTAGACAGTTGCAGTAAATGCAGACTACTTGCATATGTATATATTCATATGTCTATGCATACTCACTACTCTGGCCCTCTTACGGGCTTATATCTGTGTGTGTTTGTGTTTGTTTGTTCCTTTTCACAGTTTGTTTTTTGCAGCCAATGACCTGTAGGCCATAATCTGGTCTTGAGTTAAATTAGATATGTATTGGCTACTTCTTTATGTTATGCACTTTCTATCAAGGAATCAACAACAAGGCTTCTGTTATGGTATTAGGACAATATTTTTTTGTTTGTTTTGTTAAGGTAAAAGTTTAGTATAAACAGAAAAATCAAGTGTCATAAAATTAATAAGAATCAGATATTAATTTAATAAAAAGATCAGTGGTTCACCATGTTCCTTTGAAACATTTTTGCACTTCTGCAAAACATATTTCTTTTGTCTAGGTCTCTGCAGGTATTCATAGTTGTGAGATACTGTTCTGATTTCAGCTGGGAAGGAGTTAATTTTATTCCTAGTAGTTGATGTCATACTGTGTTTTGGATTAAATATGAGGATATTGATAACAGGCTGATGTTTTGATTATTGCTAAATAGTGCTTTAAATCAAGGGATTTTCCAGTTTCCCATGCTCTGCCAGTGAGCAAATGCACAAGAAGCTTGGAGCAAGCATAGCCAGGATACCTAATCCAAACTCATCAAGGGGATATTCCATACTATAGACTACCATGGCCGTTATACAAACTGGGGGCAGTTGGCTTGAGGATGCTTGCTACTTGAGATAGGCAGGGCATCAGTCAATTAATTAAAATTATTATTATTATTACAATAATTTATTTCAATTATTAAGCTATTTTTATATCAACCCACGAGTTTTCCTTTTGCTTTTCCCAGTTCTCCTCCCCACCCCACTATGTGATACTTAATTGCTGGATGGGGTTAAACCAAGAAAGATGCAAAGTGCAGTGTTTGTACTCTTCCTGTGTCATTATAGGAAACTGATAGCAATTAAAGACAATATTTTTGTTTCTTACCTTTGAATGCTTTGGCTTGCAGAACTGTATTTTGCACTCTTTTTCTCATATTCCTCTCAAATAAAGGCAAAACATTAAATGTTTGCTTCTTTTAGTCAGGACAATTGTTTGTAGAATTCTACATTGTTTGTAGAATTGCAGAAGCACAGAGTGGGTCAGGTTGGAAGGGGCCACATCTAGTTCAACCTCTGCTCAGGCAGGATTATCCTAGAGCACATGGCACAAGATTGTGTCCACATGGTTCTTGAATCTCTCCAGTGAGGAAGATTCCACAGCCTCTCTGGCCAATATGTTCCAGTGCTCAGCCATTGTGCAGTAAAGAAGTTCTTCCTCATATGTCGGTAGAACTTCCTGTGCACCAGTTTCTACCCATTGCCTCTTGTCCTACTTCTGGGCATCACTGGGAGGAGCCTGATGCATCCTTTTGACACCTCCCTTCAGATTATAGACATTGATGAGGTGCCCTCTCAGTCATCTCTTCTGGAGGCTGAACAGACCAAACTCTCTCAGCCTTTCCTTATAGAAGATGCTCCTCTGAAGGGGTGACATCCTTCAGGGATTGAGTGTGGTGGGTTGAGCATAGGTGGTGACAGAAGGGTGCTTTGATAGCCACTGGGATGACCAGTAGTGCACCAGGTCTAGAATGCATCCAGGGGCTCCAGTCTGAAGTTAAAGGAGGGTGGTCAAGAGACAAACTGTGGCATAGATCAGGGCCAGAGACAGTGCTGGAGAGCTGAGCTGCTGTGGGGCTTCTGAAACACAGACTAACAGCTCTGTGAGGAACCAAAATGCTGTCCTGGGCCATGGGCAGGGTGGTCATAGCACTGGAGGTGGCTGGGAGGGGATGATGAAGTCTGTGAATCACCTCAAGGTCCTAACACTGTTGTGGATAGACCCTGAGCTTTTGTTTCAAAAACAATGTGTGCCTCTGGAGATATATCTCAAGTTCAGTCTGTGAGGCTCAGCTTCCACTACTGGAATCTATATGAAAGATAAAGGACAAGGTTTGCTGGCAGAAAGATGAGATATGATCTGTTATCAGATAATGAAATCTAAAGCTATCTTAAAATTTGCATTTATAAGATTTCACACCAGGTGTTCCATTGTCTCCTTTGGGACATAAAACTATTGAATCCTGGCAAAGGGTGCTACCATTGATTTTATTCAGATTAATCTAAAACTTGAAACTTATCTGTCTCATAACTTTCTTATAGAAAGTTGAAGCTATTATTATTATTTTTTAATCCTCAGCATCTATTTTCAGCTTTCTTTCTTCCAATAATTATAGGTATCCAGGCAGCTATCTATCTAATAGCCTTTTTTGATTTCAAATACATGTATTTAAACTGCTTTCCTCCATATGGATTTATACATCTGAAATTCTTGTATCCATTACTAATGGATATATTTTTCTATAGTGTACCCTTTCCATTTATTTTTTGTTTGCTTCGTTGGAAAAATTATATATATATGCATTCTTGTCTGAGGCATATGAGAAAAGAATAGTGCATATGCTACAAATATAACAGGCTTTAGCTGAATTCTCTTGAATCTTAAATTTTCTTCCTAAATAAATTTTCCCCCAGGATAACCTACAAAATTGCAGAACAACACCCTGAAATCAAAAGAGACAAGGCAAATGGAAAAATGATTTTTAGTAACAATTGCTGGATGTATGTTATATTATGAAATATGATGAAATGGTGTGCATTTTTAAAGAAAAATGCATTATGTTCCTTTATATTCTTCCGCTGCACTTTATCACTGCCACTTTTAAAGTAGGAATCACTCTCTGGTGGTTCTGATCCAGATATCATGGTTTGTGTTTGCTGTAAGCTAGCCCTCTCCTATGAAACTAATGAGCCTAAGTGTATATTTAAGTACCCAATTCATCATGCCTAAATGCAAAATGCTTTCTTTAAGCACACTATATTAAAATTGGTTTCGTTAAAATATATTTATAAAATCCAGACTCAGAGATTATACTATGCTTCAGTTTTACTAAAAATGGTATTTTAAATGCTGTCTTTTCAGTGTAGATCTCTCACATACATTTTGTTGTACATAAATACGATTTGAAAGATATGCGTAATAATGCTCTTGAGAGGCCAGAATGTTTATTATTCATGGCTATTACAATTGATTCATTTATAAAAAGTTTTGCATTTACTTGATAGTTAAGAGTTGTAGCTTTTGTATTTAATGAAAGCTGAGAAGGGTGGGTTTTTTATCTGTTCTATGCAAAAAGTATTCGTAAGTCAATGCTAAAGAGATGAGATACCTTTTCACCTTCCTTTTGTTCTGAACATCATGGTACTGAGTACACACAATTGCAAATATATTTTGCCTGGGTTGTCAGTTGTTATACAACAAAGAACAGTCTGAAGAGCTGGCTTCTCCTGCTTTTACAGTTTAATGATGCCACATCAGATCTTAAAATGCTCTCTGTTTTTCATAAGGCAGACACAGATGCCCAAGTTAGGATCCCTTGCAGTCTAGACAGTTCTATTGCATCCCAAGCCTCTGAATCTAACATAGAAAAAGAACATGTGTGGAACCCTGAATTGCTACTAGGTGGTAGAACATTTTAACTCTTACATTGTATTAATTCTAGGATGGGCAAACTCTAGTGATCTGAGACAAGAATAGAAAGCAGGTTGCATATTATTGCAGAATAGATTTTGAAGGGGTTCTCTGTAGGACTTTGGTTTGATATGCTTGACCAAGTTGCACAAATAACGGCCAAAGACATTCCTGTGTTTATTTTCAGTCTCTCTCAATATTTAATTTTTTGCACCTGTGTGGCATCCCACCCTTTAGGGGAAGGGAGCACATGAGATTTATAGATGCTCATGATGGAAAGGAATGATAAAAGTCATAGGGTCCACAAAAGCTTACAAAGTTTTATTAGTAAATTGGACCCTTGACATGGAAATTGGTATGTTTGTCCCTGATCTCTTATATGTCTCCATATAAACAAGAGGCAGTGGATTTTAAGCAGAGGGGTAGGGTGAAAAGGAAGAGAGTGAGGGAGGTGGATTAAAGAGGGAGAGAGAGAAAAAAAGAAGAGTGAAAAAGAGATCAACAGTCTTGGCTCCAATATCAATCCAGCTGAGTGGATTGATACTTGTGGGTGCCCCCTGGGCTCTTGTAGGGTACCTTTTTATAGATAAGTTTCCTGCGCCCTGCAGATATGTTTCTCACTTTCTATGTAAATTAGTTATCATGTATAGTCTGTTCTTTTAGATCTTTGTAAACATGGCTCAGAGGGTTTTGTGGATGTTTGGTGGTCTTGATCATCCCCTGTAGTCCATACCACTTGACCTCATTCCTGTGCTTGCACTGTTACTGTGTTGTGCTTATCTCCAGGAGCCAGAACAAGGTTATCTGTCCCCGGAGAGTGCTGCCCTCTGTATGGCTGCCTTCTCCAGCCACATCTTGTTCCTTCTCACAGCACATCATTATCAACCATCCTTGGTTGGCTCTGCAGCTACAGGTGTTTGAGGCATACACAACTATCGAGGTTCCTTGCCCTCCAGGTCAAATCTTGGCTGGCTCCAGACCCCAGTGCATTACCCCAGTAATGGACAGAAGGTAAAAGACAGAGGTGCTCTTTTTCTTCCTCGGGACCATGGTCCCACAGGTTTATTGTAGAACTCACAGCCCAGGAGGAGCAGAAAGAGGAAGGGATTTTTTTCGTGGGGATTTTTAAACCTGGGGGGGAAAGAGGCAGGGAGAGGAACCACAACCAATGGGAAACAACTTGGGGGGGGGCGTAGGGAGGGACGAACCAGGAGATATCAACACCAGAACTTAGAGGGGGTATAGAACATATCATGTGCAAAATATAATAAAACTATTTTTGTGTGCAAGCATGATAAACCACCCAGTGCAATATAATAACAAAAATGAACTAACTATTTACAACACACAACAACCCCATATCTTCTAGGCTGCTACAACCTCCTTCATCACCAAGACCTTTCCAAGGTAGCACACCATCCCTTTCATGGAGTACTTAACTGCTTGACTGATTTGCAAGCTGTTTACAACACTTTGCTTGTTGACCAGCAAGGGAGTTCCAGGCCTCCCACCACCCTCCACATTTATCCGTGTGGCAGTTAATTATTTAGTACCTACTTTTCAGCAACTTGCTGAAGCAACAGTAGCCTTATGACTTTCACAGGTGTTAGAGTTATATTTTTACTAATAAGCAGCAGGTAGGATAGAGTCAGGGAGAAAAGAAATAATGCATGTACTTTGTACTGTGCTTTTTTTTTTTTTTTTTTTCCCCTCCCAGGAAATCAGACTTTTTTTGTTTTCAGACAGTTTGTCATTTGTCATTCATGCTAAAAAATGCACGTGTAAAGAAAGAAAGAAAGAAAGAAAGGGAGGTGTTGCATAGATTAAGTCATGTCATTCACTTTAGCAATTCTCCTTCTGTTTTGCAGCTGGGAGATTACTTTTTCTTGGAAAATCAAAATGAAAGTTCAGCATAGACAGTGAGGAATACAATAGGAATACTGTAAAGACTTGAGAGTTGTTTAATTTGATTAACTTTGAGAAATATCCCAGTCTTTAATAAATATGCCTTAAATGGGGAAATCATTATTGGTGAACAGCAGCGAAGTTATCACTTCGATACATCTCTAGACAGGCATGGAAAAAAAGGTTCTATTTGTTGTTGCAAGCCATGGTTGGGTGAGTTATATAAGTAGACCATATTACAACATCTTTGAAATCCTGTGTTTTCCGTGCAAAATTTACAATTACTTATACACCAAAAGACTTAGAATCATGGGGTTTTTTTTAAACAAAGAGTAAATGTTTATGCTCTAACACATTATAAAGAAAAGAAACTGAGAAAAGGATGCTGGCAAAGACAGAGACACAACAGTCAATATTTTTTTAATTTTGCTTCATTAAATAATTTTATTTTTTTAAAACTAAGTATGGTGCTCAGAAAATCCAAAATATGCAGAATTTTCACATCAACAAGATCTAATATTTAGTTCCCTCTGTCTTTGTGTGAACATAAATGGTGATTTTGGGATTCACTATGAAGTTTTAAAAAGTCTGTATTCTTCTATGTCTAAGTGATTATATTCTCTCCCATTATATCTACAGAAAAAAATCTTATTATAGGAACAGAGATGTGTTGGCTTCTGTGTTAAAAATCTAATTTGCTTATTCAGTCCTTTATTGGTTAAGATAAGAAACCTTGTAATGGCAGAGTAATTTAAGTGGTTCCATTAGTCTCTTTTGAAGGAACCATTGATTTTTAATGTTCTTACTTCCTAAGCTAATTTTGCCAAGGTTTTATTTACCATTAGCTCCCAGTCCTTGCATGTTAATGCATTTATTAACCTCTGGAATCCTGCAAGAGTCTGTTTTAACAAAATCAGTGAGCAAAAAAAAAATGTTTGGCTTGGATTTTACATGGTCCATGCAAAGCCTAATTCAGGAATATTCATATTTCTGAAATTAAAGAGCCTCTGTGTTTCAGGAACAGTGATACAAGGAGACTGCAGAACACTAGAGAAAAAGATGAATTTTGCTGTATATTTTCTGGCCCTTCCCATTTCTTTAGCCTGGTCATCAACCAGAGCTGCTAAGAGATATTATTAATTTTTTACCTCAGTGCATTTTATAATAACAGTTCATAGTCTGGCATCATCCAGACAGAGGGTTCAAAGAGGATTGGTTAAGCAGTAAATTTAGCCCTCCTCCAATCATTACATTATTTCCAAGACTGTACAATTGTCATGTAAGAGGAAAAGGTATGGAATTAATAACTGCTTTAGACAGCTGCTTTCCTAGCCCAAATCCTGCCACATAGCAGCCATTTGTGTCATTCTGCAAACCCACAGAGGAACTGCTTCATGTTCAATTGGGAATGGCTGAGGACGATTTGAGAAGTGTAGAAGAAAATGCAGACTCCCTCCACAGGTCTCTCGGCCCTTGTGCTCTGGAAGTGGTTTATATAAACCTCTTGTAGAAAAAGAGTAATTTTTGCCAGGCCCTGAACTTAAGGGAAGCCATGACATGGCTCTGACTGAAGGGCCACAGAATGTATGTGTCTGCAATCCCCATGTTCTTTGAAAATTAAAATCTTTTCTGCAATGCTGATATAAATGCCCATCTGATATTAGGGTTAATGTCATATCTATTATTTTATAAGAATTTGTCTTTTTTTTGACCATAATAAATTAGTTAAATCTCCTTCTTAGAAATTTTAATTTGAGAATACTCAAACACAAGGAATATGTTTGTCTGGGAAGGAAGAGAATGGAAGATCTTCACTGCCTCAGCCCTTGCATGTTTTATGCTGTGGGTTTTGTTTAAAATGGACCGATGACCTTTAGAAGTGGAGATGAAAAGTTTGCCGTCATGTAGTATGACAAAGGTATGTAAACATGGCCTTTCTTGATTCTGTATCTGGCAGCAGAAAATTTGTTGTTGGCTGGTTTCAATGGCTGCATTTCAGTAGAAGGCACTGACGGAATTGGGACTTGATCTTTATTTTAAACTCTTTGGTGGCCTGGGTAAATAATAGTATAGTAGCCTTTTTAGATAAAGCTAACAGAATCCAGTTCTCAGCTGCAATCATGTCTCTCATCAAAGCTAGGAACTGGCATTGCTTACACTTTAGAATGAAAGTGGAAGAAATAGACATTTTGCTGAATTCAGTGACTTATGTTTTGGTAGATGTGAGTGCACACAGTGGATTAGTCTCTTCATGAAGTGTCTGAACCTCAAATTTGCATATTTGTAAGACAGTTACTGTATTGGTCAGCTTATCCAAGATGGGAACTCCTAGCAAATGCCTAAAGCTTTCAATACATAAGTAAATATACAAGCAAAAATCATAGGTGATACAGAATCTTATCCTGATACAGATGCCTTAAGTTAGATGAACCATACCCCTAAATGTGACTATTTCTCTTCATTGCCTGGAAAGAGAATGAAGAGATTTAGACAGTGATGTCTTTTTGATAGGTAGGGTACATCCCACTCCAGGTATCCAGAAGGTGTGTTTCTGCATCTTGCTCTTGATCATTTAAATTAATAGTCCAGGTGCTGAAAGATATTTAAATTGTAATAAGTGCCATCTGGAGGCAGAAATTTGGAAGTAGGCACTATAGTCATGGTGTCCAAAAGACGTTTGTTGGATTTGGTTAAACATCCCTCATCCTCAAAGAGCAGCTGGGCAAAATGGAAAGAATTCATTTACTCGGTGCATAGACAAAACAGGGCCAAACAGCTCAACATTTGGAACCAAGAAAGGTGCATATGAGGTCAGGGTGTAATGTAGCTTTTTTATGAATAGGAATTGTTAAAATCTAATTTAAATAGGCTAAAACATGAATGCACTGTATTAGTTTAATTTAAAATTAGTCTTGCTCAAAAATTAATCCTTTAGTTTCAGTGATATCTTCTACTCTTTAAATGAATCCATGGACCTGAGTATACCACTGGCTGACAGTTACAAGCTTCTGTTCACTGATCTGTGGCACATGCCCGTTTCTTTTTAAATTAAATGTTCATTATTACCATGTTCTTCAGTGAGCTTTAAGTCACACTCACAGATTGCTCATCTTTCAGTGCTGCCTAATTCTTATTGCAGTCTCTGGATTGCTCCAAAAAGCCTTCTCCAAGAGCAAAGAGCTTTAGAAAGGGTTAAGTTCTGAATGAAGTAAAGGAAATCAGTGCCTGTTAGCCTTGGCCTCTTCTTTTTCAGCTTCTAAATCCTAGCTTCTGACTCTGCAGATGGTACTGACTGGCTTAGCTGTCTCTTAACTGATTTGCATTGAATAGGTGTCTGGTTGGACCAAAATGATACTAACTCATTTCTTTCCCTTCAATGAAAGAATAACTTGAAATTCAATCTTCCATGACAGTTCAGAAAACATGTCAAATTTTAACTATTTTTGGTTGACTCATTTACTGCTATTTAAAAGGCTCATTCGTAGTTTAAGTTGTCATGTTTCTGCTATTTTGTTACCACATTCTGAGGATTTATTTGACAGTTTTAAAATCCAGTTCCAAATTAAGGTGATTTATTACAATACATACATGAGCTTCAGAGTTCATGAGCTTGTGATTATTCTTTCCAACTTTTCAAAATAATTATTCCTTGTATATGACTAAACCGCATAATATCCAATAAAGTTTATATAGCAACAGAAAACATAATCATCTGGATTCGTGGTGTCTTGCTGTTTGTGCCAAATTTGCTCACTACAGGAGTCACAGTCATGAGCTGAAAAATACTTTGAAATACTTTTTCAAACTTTGAGAGGTATTTTCAGAAAGCTTTGATTAAACAGAAAACATGGTGTGATTTCTTGGTTTAATGACTTGATAGATTTTCAAGGTTTTTTTTATTTTTTTTATTTTTTTAATTCGACTTGTTTTATTATTAGACACAAAGTGCTCTGAGGTATAGTGAATAATCTTGTCAGAAAATGATGCTCAGTGCTGTAGGATCAGCTGGTATCATTGCTGGAAACTCTGTATCACCTTTTAAGAAAGGCACACCAGTGTGCTCTGAACTAAAACAAGATTGGAGAATAGTTACAGACCAGACTGCTTAGTATTTTTACACCAAACCAATGATTATGTGGAGATAAAATGAGCTAAACCTATTTTTTTTTTTTTTTTCATTCTAGTGAGTATTTCTAAACCTGAAAAAACATTTTTCTAGGAAGTGAAATTAATTTAATAATGAAACCCAAATGTTAGATTTTGAGGACGCATTATGGAATGTTCTTACTTTTAGCATTACAGGAATTTCACTTACATTTTCCATTGCTCATTACTTAGACATAAGCAGATATTTGGCTTTCAGGAGCCAAAGTCATTCAATTGACGGACATCATCAGGCAGCAGAATTAATTAGGAAGCAAGCTGGAAATGTTTTTAATTCTAGTTCTGTAATAAACACTGGGAACAAGAAGAGGAATATACAGATTAAAAAAAATCCAAACCAGCAAACCCACTTTTTCTTTATCTTTCATTGGAAAACACCAAGAATAAAAATGTAGTAGTATATGTTTCATTTTATTTTTAAAAAATATTGATATTTATAAGTAAATTAGACCTAATTCTTAATCTTCAATATACATTCTAATGTTGAAAAGCAGGCACTGCAGATCCTATCTTAAGTTAAGTATTTAAGTTAAAATACTATGGCAAAAGGCATGCAACGAGGAAATTCTGCCAGCAGGCCTTTCTTGTCTTGGCAGTAGCATATAAGTGAGTAACAACAGAACAAGAACACTTCATCGTCTCATTTCTGTAAGCTTGGTTACAGAGGAGTGAATATAGGTCACTGGACCATGCACAGGTCACTGCATGGTCTTGGCACTAGTCCAAAGTACAGGTCAATAAGGCATAACCCCAATTTAACAACAGCATGATCTCTGGCTAATATGTCACAAAGTCCATATGATGACAAGAAATTCAATAGAAGGGAGCTGTGGTGCTGCACCATGTAGTGATCAAACTCTGCCATTTGTTGAAATGACTCTTCAGGGCAGTAAAACTTAGGTAGAACAATTTCCATTATAGATACTTTGCTAGAGGAAATCAGACCTATTTACTCAAGGCTATAGTAACATAAACAATATGGCTAGAAATGTGGGGATTTTTTGTGTGTGTGTGTCTGTGTGCATGAAAGCATTATACTTAATACCTCTTGAGTGAATTTATGCCATTTTATTACACAAGAAATACATGATACTGTGAAACTCATCTGCCTTATTCCAGTTTATCTACTGCATTTTTCCCAGCCTGGATAAACATAATTGCCTCTTCCAAAGGAGTCTGTGGGCTAGCATGGGATTATGTTGACATGTTGGAAAACATTAATGACTGTGAGGTTGGAGAAACGGGGCTGAAATGGATACAGACTCAGTCCAATTAGGAAAATTTGGTGCATCAGGGTGGTTCTAATTTTTACCTAGTTATTATGAATGGCCATCAAAAATTCACTCAAAATATGTGTAGAACAATTATTGGAGTTTCTATGTCCTTTTTTTGTGCCTTTCAAGCAAATAAGTTTCTTTATAAGCTCATATAATTTTCACCTAGATAATAGAACTTACATCAAAGCAGCCAGCTTTGCTCATCCTTGAGAATGTATGTCAGTCATAGAATCACAGAATGTGCTGAGTTTGAAGGGACCCATCAGGATCATCAGAGTCCAACTCCTGGCCCTTCACTTCACCAATCCCAAGGGTCACACCCTGTGCCTGAGAGCATTGTCCAAACACCTTTTAAGCTCTTACCCGGCTTGGTGCTGTGACCACTTCTCTGAGGAGCCTGTTCCAGTACTCAACCATCCTCTGTGTGAAGAATCTTTTCCTAATATCCAATCTAAACCTCCCTTGACTCAGCTTCAGGCCACTCCCTCAGCTCCTGTCACTGGTCGCCAGAGATCAGTGTCTGCCTTTCCTCTTCCGCTCCCGAGGAAGCTGCAGGCTGCAGTGAGGTCTCCCTTCATTCTCCTCTTCTCCAGGCTGAACTGACCAAGAGACATCAGCTGCTCCTCATACAGCTTCCCTTCCAGGCCCTTTGCTATCATTCCAACCGAGCTTCCATGGAGTTAAAAGGTGTTGAACGACACACCTTTTAATTTTCAAAACTGTTTTTTCTAGAAGAAGATGTGAACTGGGTTTTCCAGGTGCACAGATGCACTCCATTGTACTTGACAATATCAAGTTAAGCAGCAGTTTACAGTTCAGATGTAGATATGAGGTGGAGTGACTATTTCTTCTGCTACTTCAGTTACTTATGTAAGTCCATACATTTTAGAAAGCCAAATGTATTTTCACAAAAATTTTGCAAAACTCAAAGGGATTTTTAAACTGTGATTAATGACATAATAGGTATCATGGGTGATAAAATAGTGATTGCAAAGCAAATCTTTCCCTTCTTAGATTCATATCAGGAACAAGAAGCAAAGAGCTTTGTTCAGCCTTGCTTCAAACTAAGGTTTCTGTTATTCATGAACAAGTGGCATTTAAAATCTCTTGGCACATAAATCACGGTGCGCTAATGTTATTTGTTTTTCAGGGAAGTAGTACTTTGTTCTCAATGTCCTGGATCAAAAGCCTACCTAAGGCTGTGTGAAGTCTCCTACAGGTCTTCAGATCCAGATGCCTGAAATTTGTAAATATGCTTAGTTAAGGGCAGCAAGAACTTTTGCTACTTTTTCTTCTGTGATCAAAGCTGCAAAATTCTTTGTGCTTTACATGATGGCAAGGCTTAGTTATATGGCAATTAGGATTGTTATAGATGTGTTTTATAGCGCTTCTAGCCATCATCTGATATTTAACTCACAATATCTGTTGTAAATATTAATTAAGCGCCTTCCCAGTTTCTAAATTTAAACAGTCATCGATCATGTCTCAGCAGCTATGTCTCTGTGCATGACACCCCCCACCACATATTAACATGCAGCATGGACTACTAGTACTGCACATGTGAATTTAATGCAATGCTCACCTTCGCAGGAATTGGCAATACTGGAAAACTGGAGTTACTCTGGCAGCATAATATTCTCTGTAAGGAAAACCTGGGTGATTACCTCCCTTCTCTCCCTTGCGTACTGCTGAGACTCTTTATGCTCCTACCAATTATTTTGAACATTCTTGATGCTTTGAGCAATTAATACAAGGCACAATTTCAGAAAGTAGATCTTGGCCGAGATAGTGCAGTCATGATATGTAGGACCTGTAGTTTCCTGAATATATCAGTATAAAAGGAAATTAAAATATAAATCATGAAATTCACTCATTGTTAAAAGTTTAACTCTCCATAAAATGTATTTATCAGCATTTTTTATGGTGAGTACGTCACAAATTGGGCATAGGAATAGGAAAAATGAACTTGAAAAGGTGAGGATTTAAAAAAAAGTGAAGAAGGTAATAAGCAGAAAGGTTGAGAGTGAAAAATTATTAATGTAAATCACAGAATCATAGAATATCCTGAGCTGGAAAGGACCCATCAGGGTAATTGAAGTCCAAATCCTGGCCCTGCAAATGACCACCTCAAGAATCCCACCACATGCCTGAGGGAATTGTTCAAATGCTTCTTAAACTCCAGCAGACCTAGTGTCATGACCACTTCCTTGGGGAGCCTGTTTCAGTGCCCAGCCAACCTCTGGGTGAGGAACCTTTTTCTTATATCCAATCTAAATGTCCCCTGACACAGCTTCATGCCAATTTGGAAAATAAAGAGACTGAAAGCTGCTATTTTTGTCACTGTATTCACAACAACAACAACAACGAAATGGATATAATTAAAAAAGGTAACAAATATTACTCTTGAATGTAAATTCTTAACACGTGACAGCAGTAGCCCACTGTCTTCAGTCATATTACAGCTATAACAATTCCATATTATTATTATTTTTCTCCAGAAAACATTTGATGATTTCAGTGGAAGTGATGCCAAACTGTATTTTGCTCTCCTGCATGTTTCTGAGTGATTTGTTCTCAGAGGTGGTAATAAGAAGGGGCATCTGACTGAGTTCTATTTCCACCCACTTTCACAAAGGTTCATATAATCTTGATTGGGTGTGGTTTACTTTTCCGTGAGCCTAATTAATTCCTTTTTAAGCAATCAGTGTACATATCAAGCAATAGTTAGAGCAAGATAATATGTAACCTGAACTCTGCAATATCAAATTTACTTTGCAGTGTTAGGATTGACTAATGTTTGCACAGATGCTCTGCTACCATGCCCAGGATTGGCAATCCTCCAGCCATCACTTGCTTGTGTCATGCATGAGTCAATGGCAGACTTCTGTGTGACTTCTTAATTTTTCAGGTTTATATGGACTGTGTACAAGTTTCATATTTCAATATTATATGACAGCCAGGTTTGGAACATATGTTTGCATGTTCCTTTCATCAATGGCATTGATCCACACCCTTACAGTGTTAAAATATACTACTGTTTTTTGTGCCTCTGCCCAACCTTCTAGTGGAGGGTTTTTTTGTCCACTGGATTTCTTTGCTCATCAGAGTAAAAAAATTTTATTAGCAATGGAATATCAATTCAGAAAAAAAGGAGCAATACCTGGAAGACATAGAAATGGGAAAAAAATATCTCTAATGATATAAAAACTTCATCTATTTATGTTGTCTGCCTGTGTTAAGGAAAACTGACATTAGTTTCTTTCCTTGGGAGAAGTCTTGTGTTGTGGATCAAAAAATCATTTTTCTAGTTATGGAGAGCAATGAGAGAACAAACACTTTCAATACAGGCAAAGCAATGCCCTGGCAGAAGGTAACAGGAAGGTTCTGGGAGGGAGCAGTGGCCAAGGAATATTCCCAGCTTGTTGGTTTGAGATGCAGATGTGTAGTTGGGTGAGGCAAAATGTTTTAACTGTATAAACATGACATGCTGGGATAGCTGACATTAAGAGCAGTATCTGATTTGTTTTATTTGCTGATAGAGGCACAGTAATTTAGCTCATTCTCCTACCCCAAGACAAGTTTTGACAAGGAAGATTATGTATTAGTGATGTGCACTGTCTGGCAAAAGTTTGAAGCAGCTCAGAATATGGTGATATGGGCATCAGGTATATTTTTGTAAAATATTATGATGAATTTCAAAGACACTTGTAGAAAACTACAGAATTTCTGAGACAAATTTCACAGGTATTTATAAAATATCCTACCATAACGTTTAATCACAGTATTGTATGTGGAATTTTTATCTGGTACAGGGACTCATATTGCAGCTTTAGATCAATTAGTTTGGAGGAACATTTCACAACTTATAATTGCATATAGATGAGGAGATACCAAGGCATAGATGAAGATTTACAGAGATACTGAGATACAGGGGAGCCAAGTGGTAGAGAATGTTGTAAACCCCTATGGTTCTAAGCACTAATTGAAAAAAGTCTATTAATTTTACTTTGAGGATTGCACAGGATTTAAAATGATCCCTAATCACAGCTAGATCTCAGTTTTGGTTACAATTTTTCTTCTAGATTTTTTTTAACTTGAGCTTACATATTCAGGTATTGTTTCTAATATTCTGGAGTGTGTTCCCTGTGAGGGGAGACTGAAAATATGGTCTTGTTGAGTCTGGAAAATAAAAAGTTTCATGATGAACTAATAACTTTCCCCAAAATTTATGAGAAATGTTCCAAGAGAACAACAGTGTAAGGGTGAGAGACACTGAGCATAAACTGCAAGTAGGAAGATTCACACAGAGTATAAGGAGAAATGTGCATCAAGAGCAGAATTGACAGGGGGTCAATGCAGAAAAGTGTTCTGCTTTACTCTGAACTGGTGCAGTCTCACCTCCAGTACTTTGTGCAGTTTTGGGCACAGCAATATATCAAGCTACTAGAAAGAATCCAAAGCAGAAAACTGAATGTGAAAGGTCTTAAGTGAAAACCATGCAAGGAGTGATTAGGGTCACTTGACTTGTTCATTCTGGAGAACAAAAGACTGAGGGAACCCCTCAAAGAAGACTACAGCTTCTTCACAAGGGGAAGAGGAGGGGCGGGCACTGATTTCTTCTCTCACTCTTGGGACCATCTTCAGTGGGACTCAAGAAAATGGCATGAAACTGTGCCAGAGGAGGCTTAGGTTGGGTATTAGCAAAAGCTTTTCACCTATACAGTGGCTGGACACTGGAACAGGCTCCCCTGGGAACTGGTCACAGCACAAAGCCTGCCAGAGTACAAGACCCATTTGGACAATGCTCTCAGGAATGTTCTGTGACTCTTGGTGTGTCCTGTGCAGAGTCAGGAGTTGGACTCCATGATCCTGTTGGGTCCCTTCCAACTGAGGATATTCTATGATTTCTGGCCTGAATCGTCCTTTTTTTTTTTTTTTTTTTTGGGGGGGGGGGGGGGGGGGTGGTGCGGTGCAACTAGTGTCAGTGACCTCTTCTAGCACGAGAAGTTTCTGCAGAGATGCACATATGACATCTTACCTCGTCTCCACAACTCCACCACATTATGCAAAAGTATCATGTCAGTCAAGTTTCTTTGTTAGCTTGGGAGTTCCTACAGTGACTCAGGTTGACTGGCAGGGAGAGACTCCTGTCAATCAACTATTTCTCATGAACCAGCCGAGTCTATACTTCCAAGCAGTTCCTAAAAGCAGTGCACAGAACTTGTATGCATTTTTCAAGCTATTTCAAATAATACATAAAAGGCTCATGGCAGCATACTTCCAGAATGTAGCATAAGTAAGTGGAAAATATTTTACTGTTTCTACACTATTCTAATACTGGTAAGGAAGAAAAGCTGAATATGTTTTACCAAAACTTAGGATGATATTTACCATCTTTGATGTAAAATAAAATGTGTAAGGCATCATAACTTCTGTTACTTTTTCATCACCACAGGTCTGAATTGTAACTGCTCTTGTGTTCAAAGGTGTGTTAATCCTTTTCCAACTGCTGTGACTAGGTTGCTAGGGGAAGCAAACCCAATTGTTTTTGTTTTTTTTTTTCCTCCTGGGAGATTCAAAGGACATAAGTAAGGTATCTCTGGAATGGAGTTTCTGTAGGCATAGAAGAGCAAGAATAAAGAGCTGATTCAGCAGAGCTCAGGATATTAAGGGGCAAATGGCATGTGTTGAAAATTGCTTTACATGAAAAAGGTTGTAACTGTCTCCTTTCTGTCTACCACTGAAAGGTACCTCAGGCAGCCTATCACTCTGGGTAAATATTACATATTGTATCTCATATTCACCTCAAATCAGACAGTGGGAAAATTGCTTCACAACCAAGAGGTACATTTTTTCTAGGATGCATCACACCACAAGTTACTATAAAGTGTCTATATAGAAAACCTGAAATACACATAACAGTGATTTATGTGGCATGTAGTTATAACAAAACTAGTAATAGGTGAGGAAAAGAAAATACACAAAGGAGACATTCTTCCACTCTAAGAAACTCCATGCCTGGATGCAAGTTGACTTTCTAGACATGTATTTACTCCTTCTGACAGTGTGTATGGTTATGGCAGGGATGAATTTACACTGTCACTTTTTTTGCATTTAAACTACCATCTAAAAATACCTGAGGAGATTAAAATGTTTGTCCATTGGTGCTTTTCTTTTTATTATTTTTCAGAACTAGATAGCCTGTTTAAAAAAAACCAAAACCAAAACAAACAAACAAAAGCAACCAAAAAACAAAACCAAAACCCAAAACCACACAAACCAAAACAACAACAACAAATAAAACAAAACAACACCCCCAAAAACACCTGCTTAAAAGTAGTCAATAAGTATTTAACATAGCTATCTCTGAAATATCATAATTTTTCATAAGAAACTTGGACAGTATTCTGGAAAGAGTCATTAAATATTTGATGATATATTTTTTCCTCAAGCATAAGTATGTTCATGAAATGTCATAGCAATGCTCATAAGGTATTTCCTGAAAACTCATAAGAAATCTGTCTGAAATTGTCATGTAATATTTATGATGTTTTCATGAAATATTTAAAATATATATAAAGAAGAAAGCACATTGAACTACAACTAAAGTGAAATACCACATGAAATAAAACACCCATTCATGGAATGTTCCAGAAATTTCATTCATGAACTCATAGAGTAGCTGAGATTGGAATGGGATCTCTGGAGGCAATCTAGATCAGGACTTCTGCTCAAGCATTTGGCCAGAACCAAGTTCAAATGATTTTGGAATGTTACCAAGGTTGGAGACTTGGCAATCTTCCCAGGCAGTCTGTGCCAGAGGTCATCACTCTCACAGTGAAAAAGTGTTTCTTGATGTTCAGATGTTCCTGTGACCATTGCCTCTGTTCCTGTCACAGGGCAGTGCTGAGAAGAGTCTGTTCCATCCTCCTCACACCCTCCTTGTGGTTATTTATGTGAACTGAAATCTTCCCAAAGAGCCTTCCCTCCTCTAGGCTAAACACTGCCATCTCTCTGTCTTTCCTCATAGTAGAAATGCTCCAGACCATTCATCTTTTTTTGTTGCACTTCACTAGACTGTCTCTAGTATGTTCATGTGACTCTTGTATTGGGAAACCCATAAGAGGACCCACTGTTTGAGGTGTGGCCTTGCCAGTGCTGGATAAAGGGGAAAAAGCACCTCCCTCCACGTGCCGTCAATGCCCTGCCTGAGGCAGCCCAAGACAGCCTGTGCTGCAAGGACGTGTTTCTGGTTATGTCCAAATTACTGTCCACCAGTAATTCCAGGTTATTCTACCTCATCTTCCTGGCCCATCCTTCCTAATGATCTCATATCCTTCCATTAAAGCACTCTAGTCATGCAAGCCATCACAGATCTTAAAGATGAAAGCAGTTTGTTGACAACTATTTGTGACATTTCTTACAAATATCTAGGAAATTTTTCATGAGTATCTAATGGAATTTATATGAAATATCTTATAAAATATAATGCAAGGAAAAGTCATAGTCAGTGAATAAAGTATAAGTTTAAAATTGTTCAAATAACCCTAATACTCAAGAATAGGAACATCGGGCACCTTTGAGTCAGTGCCTTTGGCATCTGTTGTTTGGAGGAAGAGAAATTTTTTTGACTCCTTACTTCAATTTAAGAACTTCCCCTACTCTGCATCACAGCAGGGTTCATAGCAAAGCTCTCTTTTCACCTTGAGTATTTTGGACTATGTGGTGTACAGTCATGGCACAAAGCAAACAACATTCAGCAAGAAGCAGTGGCAGCTTCCCCTCAGTCTCCCAAATGCACCCTTTGCAGTCAGATGATGCCAGTTAAGGCAAGAGATAAATAGTTTCTGTAATCCAGGAGGAAATCCATGAAGTTTAACTAGAATTAGCACTGCAGAAGGCAATTCATCCCACTTGGTATCTATTTTAGTCTGGGATGTAATTCTTTATAAAGGGAAGATAGGTGATAAGTGGTCTACAGAGCTAAGGACAGAGGAAATGAATCATAACCAATGACTAACTAATGTCTAATTAAAACTTTACAGGTCAAGTAAGAAGATGTGGATTATCAAAAATTACAAGGGCATTTCAACAGCACTAACATCCATAATATCTGCAAACAAATATACTTTTAAAATTAAATAGAAGTGCTGTCTATTAACATCTTGAATTCTTTCACAATATACTTAAAATAAGAGTGGTGACATTGCCAATGCAGACAACCAACTTTTGAATGAAGAGGGGCAGTAGAAATAAGGACATGGGTTCTGCCTCTTGTCCTGTTCAATGTGGGACTTAAAAATCACAGCCTCTGAGAATTTTTAAACTTTGAAATCTATAGAGAGAATCAGAACTGCAGAAGGTATTAGTTACTGCTGAGGAGATTTGGCCATTTATATCTGAAGTTTACAGTGATGTTCGTAGTGGTGCAGGATGACCACAGTTTTACAAATAGATAGATTTCATACTGACCTGAAGTTCTGAAATGACAACTGCACAGAGCTCCAGAATTTTTTTTTTCCTTGATATTCTCATACATTGCTACAGATCAATCTTTTCCTCCTAGAAATGAGCCCATTTTGAACTGAGGCAATAGTTCTGTGTTCAAATGATTAGAAAAAGACTTGATATCACATTAGTGCTTTTTGGGATGGAATATTTTATCCAGGGATGCTAAAACTTCATTTACTTCTATGGTTGAATCACAGCCTTATGCAACTTCACAAGCTGTTGATCTATATGTAGTGACACATTTTCTTGTGTGCTGCTACCAGGCAACTCTTTGTCCAAACTGACATACACTAACTCACCTTAAGAGAGGAAATATTTTGTCACTAGTCTCAGTTTCCCTGCTGAAAGATATAAATAAGGATCTATATCAGAAAGTACAGAAAGGATTTACAGCAGAGCAGAAAGCAAAAAATAGTGAAAACTTAAGCATTCAAGTTGCCACTGGAGGACTGTGGTCCATTAAATACACATAGTGAAAGGTAGAATTCGACTCAGGATCACTGATTCATCTCATTCTAACTTAGACATGATTAAAAGTATCATAAAGATGTGTCCTAAAAGCGCCCATTCCATTTCATTGATTGGGAAGAAAAGAGCAGTGTGTCTACATTAGATGTAGACATCCAGGTAACTGATACCTAAACCGCAGTACAGTGCTCCCAAAACACCTGTGTCGAATATTGTGGAGAGGTCTATACAGCGCTATACTGTGCTGAGCAGTCTAGCTGTAGCCATGCTTGTGGAACACTTATTACATTATGACTAGGGTATCACAACTCAGCACAAAAAGTTACCCATGTGTTGACAAATTGTAGAGTGAACCAAAACCTTAGGCCCTAGCAAGATTTTCAGCCCATACAGTGAATTTCCTCCACAGATTTTCATCTATTTTAAGAATAACATTTGTCCTTGTAACTCGTGTTTAGAGATGGAGAAGAATTACTCCTACTTGGGAAAAAAGGGAGATTAAGGACAGAGCTAGAATTCAGAATTCTAAAGTTTTGTCTTGAACTATTAGATTGCAGTTGTATTTCTTATATTTGTGAAAATACACAGGAAAAAATCTGAGACGTTACAATTCCATATATGCACTAAACATGGAGCATCAGCTCTCCTCAGTGTTACAGAACATTTTTAATCTTAGGGACGGGGCTATAACAAAACAATACAAACAAAGCAGGTATTAAGATAGTAGCGTTCATAAATTTGCTCTGTGGAGCTATTAAACAGAGGTAGACTGGCAATCAAGATCTTGATTCAGCTTTATGTCTATGAAAGGTTGGCTTAAAGCTGTAATAAAAGGGTCTTAAGTTGCTTTGTAATGGTTGATAGCTGCTGTCAGGAGAATATGGCACAGCTGGGAATAGAGTATGCAGTGTTAACCAGAGAGCTCTTCCCTCTTGTGATGATCCTTTTATGATAAAAGCATTGGATTGGAAAGTTGAAAATTTATTTCTTGTTTTTACACAAACTTCTGTGATGACCTCTGGAGGCCACTTATTCTGTCTGCACCTCATCCCATTTTTTTCTGAAATTCTGCTCCACGATGTATAGTTTCTCATACTGCACTCACATCCAAGTGCCTCTCAGTGCCAGGTTAAACGATGCTGTATTTATTCTTGACTATCCCTGTAAGGAAGAAATATGTGTAATACAGTATTTCAAGCTGTAGATGCAAACCTGATCTTGGGGTCATTGTTTAGAAGAGCTGCAATTATCCTAAGATATAATTAGGGCCAGAAACAAATCCACAATCATAAGGTTAGGGGGCATCAGCTGGGTTATGTTTACGCTTCCCAGCAACACAGCATACTCACCTTGCAGATGATTAGAAGGTTTCATTCCCTAACTCTGACTTCTTTGGATTACCCTTGCCCAGAAATTTAATACATAGGAAATGAACACAAAACCAATTAATTACTTTGGAAAAGGATAGACAATGGGACTATCTACTGCTCAAATTCATCCACTGGCCTTCTTTCATTAAGATAGAACTCAAATATTGGTGCTCACAGTTATGGAGTGCTTTCATAATAAAGAAGACATGACGGAGATAGAATCACTGTAGGAAACCATGTCAAAAGATCCTGCATTGTCTAATATTAACCAAACGTGGACATCTAAGAAAGAGTATAGGCGTGGAAATAAATGTGGTTAAACTTTCTCATCATAGTCTTACAGACTTTAGAAACTTGCAGCAGAAGAAATTTCTGAACAAGAAAAGCTGATGTGTTTGAAGATAATAACTACTGATGAAAATTTCTCCCATGAACTTGCACAGTCACCGCTTGAACTTAAAAATCCATTTAGCATTTACAACGTCTGGTGGCACGGAGTTCCACAGACTACTTACACCGTATGTAAAGGTCCACATTTTCTTCTTTTGAAGGTCACACCTATTTTTTTTGGTAGCCTGTGGTGCTTTCATTCAAAGAATAATGAATAGTCAATCCCTGCTTAGCTGTTTGCCCCACTAATAACTTTATTGACTCCCATTTTAAACCCATCATTTCTTCCCCACATTTTTTTTGCATGCTGAATTTTCTAGCATTCAAAGCATTTAGAAGCACTGAGCATTTGATGCTATGAGGATGCACTGGCTACTTCAGAGCAGATCTGATGGACAGAAGCACCAATGTCTCTTGAGAGTACCAAAGCACTGAGGGTGTCATTCTTTCAGAAATGTCCTTGGCACTGTCTGTCTGAGTAGTGATAAATAAATGAGTCCAGATAATTTTCCATCAAGATAGGTCAAAGCCTTATATCATATAACAGAAGAGAGACTGCCACCTGAATATAGATTGTAGAAATATAGCTGAGCTGGTTGGGTTCAGCTTGAGACACAGCTGAATCTTATCCAACTGCTCCATTCTAGAGGCAATTCTCTCCCAGCGTGCTAATATTGCAATTATAATAATCAGATGTAGTGAAGATTAAGTTTCACTCTGTGTCTTCTGCATAAAATTGGCACTTTACTTTATATCAGTGGTTGAAATTAGACTGTGCTGCACTTGTACTTCACAAAATGCTTGTTCATCCAGATCAGCTAGAGAGCACTGTGACTTTCTGCCTACCCACTCACAAGTTTCCATCCAATAACATAACATGGTAGGAGATACATCCAGGATGCAAATTTGCAATGTGGGGAATCCTGCGGTGTAGGGACAACCATAATTACCTGTCTGTAGGCTGAAAAGGAGTGGGAAGATATTTACATATCCATATAAATATCTATCTAGTTTTATATCTATATTTAAGAATTAATAAAACAGTTGAACTGAGGTTATATTTCTAAAATATACTCATGTCTAGCAATTTTATAATGGAGACAGGTCGTAGTGGATCAATGATGTATTTTTAGATTTTCAGTTAGAATTCAAGCCTCAAGAGTAGACACTGAAATCCATTGTCTCCTGAGATCATACTGCTCTGCATTGAAGGGGCCACAATACTTACATGCTTGATAAGGAATCCAAAGGACCTAAAAGAACTTGGAAATCATATTTCTACCCAGTACAAGAGAGTATCTATTGGACTGGTGAGGAAATATGGTTGCAGCTTTTTTCATGATGCATGTTGCTCAACATGGATACCTGTTGAGTCACAAGGGCTGATAAATTTGAGGTTTTTCATTTTAATACAGCAAATATCTCATAGCAGGAAGTGTGACTTCAGTCTTTTCAGTTGTTTTCTTGGTCACTGTTGTAAAACCATTTAATTTTTTTCCACATATGTAATAGTTAACCAATCCATGTGACTAAGTATGTCTCAACAGACAATATGGTTCCAAAGTGTTTCAGGGAATTGAACAAAGTTTTAAAAAAATATTTCTCTGAGCATTTGGAAGTCAGTCTTGGATATCTGAGAACTTTAATGAGGGATATTCTCACCCAGGGATTTAGGAAAATGTGTAAAGTAGTAAAATACTGGCGAGAACTATTTCTACATCAATATCTTTTACAGTTTTTGTATGTGCATTTGCTCGAGAAACTTCTGTGTAATTCATAGGAATAAACTGCAAATGGCCTGAGAATGCCTGGAAAAAGACATGAGAGTGTGTACAATTATAAAGTCTCTGTGGTAGCTTTTGCCTTCACAGAAAAGTAATTAAAAGTTCTTAAAGGATGAAAGTAAGCTGAGAAAAACTGTGTGCATCTCAGGCTGCAATTTCAGAATCTTGAGAGGGTGCTATTAAAGTCTCTAACATCAGAAATTCAGTAATAGCTGTAGACTGCAGGGACTTTCATTCTCAGACATTAAAAAAATGGTTCCTGATGAATTTAAGATGGTTTTATATTGGTGCAGTCTATTTTGTATTTTTCAAGCTTTCCATTGTAATCTGCAGCATTGTCAAATTCAGTAAGTAATGTTATGACGATGATAGTGGGGTTTATATACTAACATTAAATCAAACATTAAAAAACAATGGAGCAGTGTGTTATGTCTGTAATGTTTGCAGTAATGAATGCATAAGCAAGAACAGAATATGTCTGCCTTTTAAACAGTCATTCGTTGTTGTTGGTTTTTTTTCCTTTAAACATTACTTACATGCGCAGAATTCTCTTTCCAAAACTCTATTGGATAACATATTTGACATGTTATCAGTTTTCTTGAAATAGAAAATTTAACACAATACTGCAATTTTCTTCAGGAGGTGTAGTACATTAATTGGTTTTGTCCAGAAGAAAATAAATTAAAAGGTTGTATCTTTTATTGTTTCAATAAACAACTTGCACATCATATACAGTGTGTCAAGAGTGAAAAATTAGAAGGGGAATATAGCCAAAAGATATATAATCAAAAGTAATTAACAGTATGGTCGTCAGTATGCTTGAGTCTGGGTCTTTTTTTTAGAGTATAACAGTATTTGATTTACTGAAGAGATTATATACAGATTTGAATTTCTGTTTATATTTTCATCTTGCTTAAAAAAGGAATCCAGATGTTGCTGTCTGTAGAGCACAATCATTAGATGCTATCTTCCACCTTAAAATCCATTGAAGCACCAGAGTTATGTCCTGTGGACTGTCTCCCAAACTTTAGTGAACCTCAGTCAGGAAAGGTTTTAAGTAACTGCCTAAAGAGTTTCCTGAAAAGTGATTATTTCGTCAGCTGAGACAAAGCTGTTTTGCAATAATTTCTAGACAATCCTTGTGATATTTTGCTGCAGTGAGTTCCGATAATATTATCAGAACATTGAAGTTAATGAAACTATGGCAGACTTTGTGTGAGTTAAAGCCAGATTTTCAAATTGCACTATTTCTATTAAGTGCTTAACATAAATGATTAGCTTTTCAAAAGATCTCATATTTGTTAAGATCACTTATTCATACAGTCAGAGTAAAGGGCAACAACGAAGAAGTGGTCCCAAATCATCAGATTCTGATGCTAAAAGGATGTTGGTTTATAGCATATTCAGTGAGGAGCATTGCTTGCAAAAGACACTTTAGAAGAAACTAAGGCCTTTTTCTCCTGGATAGCCTAGGAAGTGTAAATGACTCATTCCATGTTAGCAGTGTGATGAGATTGCTCTAGGTTTTTGCATTCTCTCCCCTTCAGTACTACAGAATGCTTTGAACCTTCAGATGCCATTACCTGTCCTATTGACAATGCGCTCTTTATGCAACACAGTCACATCTCCCTGATTTCAGGGGAAAAAAAAAAAAAAAAAAAAAAAAAAAAAATCTAGTAGGCTACAGCACAGTCCTCAACTTGTTTAAAACACTTGAACTGAGAATAACACCCACTATCCCTTTTCCTCATCCAGTTTTGTCCTGTGGCAACCAAAGTGCAGTATGGAGCCAGGAGATCCAAAAGTGAAACCTATGAGTCCTTGACACAGCCAATCTGATGCAGATGGGACACACCACGGGAAGAGTGGACACAAGCCTGTGAAACTCCTCTTGAGCAGGGACCCCATGTGGGACCTATCTAGCAGCATATCTGTAGCTTTAGTAAATGTTTGTGTTGAGGGTGATACACTTTCTGGTTCAGGACAAAACCAGATATGTATTACATTTAAGTATTGTATATAATGCTGAATCTGTTGTGGAATTAGGGAAATTTACTGTGAATTTTTAAGGAATTTTCTGCTTGATCTGATAAACTATTTTGGCAATAATAATATTTTTCTTTGTTTTCTTTTTATCTGGATATATTTTTAGGGGGAGCTTAGTTTATTGGGAAGTTGTTCACATAGGAACAGGAGTCTGTCAGATACTACTCTCTCTGCTATCAGTGCAACAGCAGCAAGTCCTTTCTTATCAAGAAAAGTCACGAAAACACCGACTCCCTATGTTCAGCAGCCAGTCCTAACATGGCTTTTGGGTGCACTTCTATTCCTTGATAGCAAACCAATCTGTTACTGTAAATTGCTGAAGACTAAATTAGAAATAATGATGGAAGAAAACTCATTAAGGATAATGTTAATGAATCAGTACATTATATAGTAGTAAAATAATTAAATATTTTATCTCATATTAATAGCGCTTTACATTTTAAATAAATATAAATTAGCAAGTACTTGAAAAATTTGGGAGAGGTGGTTAAATAAATGCAATATACTTCTAAAGATTTTTTTTTAATAAAATGAAAAATTTTTATCCAGGAGATTGTAACCACTCAACAGTATAACAGGGAATCTCTACTGAATTTTAGCAATGGTTCAGAGTTTTTCTTTAATTTTTTTTCCCCAGTTTATTATTTCTATGCAATGAGCACATTCCCATATTCTTTGCATGAATCTGTTGTCAATTAGGTGCATATCTTGTCATTCGTAAAGAAAATGTTAGTACTTTTCATAGGAAACTTGACATACTTCAGACTGATTATTTTTTGGAAGAGAAAAAAATCTTTTTCTTGCCCTGAGTAAATGATGTGAAGTGTCTACTGCATTGCATGAACTGAATATCAAGTATCTTATTTATACAGTGTTATTTATACAGTAACAGCTGATTAGGGAAAATTCAATCAGAAGGTTTTTTCCAGAACACTTATTACTATCACACTTTATTAACTTTGCTGGTTTAGATAAAGACCATACACAAGAATTCATTGTAAATAGAATAAAAGTAAATAAAGAAGTCTTTCAGTTTTTGTGTACTAGAACAAAATTTTTAGTATTTCTTCTTTCATCACTATTAGTTTATAATCTGTCCAGTTTAATGTAAATTTATGGGAGAAAAATCACAGATATTTTAAAGACCACTGCATTGCCTCCTCAGAGAGGGATAATAATTTTCCTATAACACATATTCATTAGTGATCGGATTTCCACATCATATATTCTATGAAAGAAGTAAAATAAATAGAGCCCAAGATCTGACTCATTCATAAAGTCATGTAATGAAACTCTGTAAAAGACAGACAGAATATAATCTAAAAGACAGAACCTGAGGTCTAGAATTTACAGAGACATATGTCCATTAATGGAAATCCCACTTCAGTCAAAAGGAAAAGACTGTTTCAACTCAAAGGTGATATCTGTAGTGGGTTAAACCTTTGTTCAGTGTTCATTTAGAGTGAATATAAATTCTTTTCGATTTAAAAATTACATCATGTTGGCACTTAGGTGTATTTCTGATTTGTTAATGTGCAATAGCTTTCCTTTCAACATATGAGTAAGTATACAATTCCAAAATTTGTATTAAATCTTGATGTATTTGGGGTTAGAGAGCCAGTCTTCAGGCCAATCTCTTCACCGCTTGCCATGATATAAACATCTAGAGAGGGAAAAAAAAAAAAAAAAAAGAAAAAAAAAAATCAGCATTTAGTGCTAAATGCTAAGCATTTTACTGCACAATGACTATCATCACTGTATAATAACATCTGACAAATAGGCTATTACCATCAGAGGGGAGGCTTTTAAATCAGGCCTTAACTACTTTTATTAAAGGCTTGGAAGGTAATCACTGAAATTATATTTTTGTCTTGTGTGTTTTTGCTTCTGTCTAAATTCTTTAGAGATTTGCCAGTTACAATCTATCTACTACCTGTTGTGAAACACTGGTAAAGAGATAATACAAGCAATTAGAAAAGAATTGCTCACTCCTGAAGTGTTATTACCTTAAATTAAGGTTTCCAAAGGGAGTACACAGTAGTGTTTCTGTGACATTTTTTTGTTCCTCTATTTTCCCAAAGATACCTTTTGTTTCTTACATATTCTATCTAATCAGTATCTCACAGGTGGCTGCAGAATAGTGTCAATTCATTAAATATACTCCCTTAGGAGTAAATAACATTAAATCTCAAATCCACAAAAAAACAAGGCCAGTCTATGATCCCTTTATACACTATGTAAAAAACAAAGCAACTTAAAACCCCTTCTTAGTTAGTTTTAATCTTATGTGTCTTAAATATTTCTAAATCTGTAATTTCTAGACATGCTACAAGGTTACACAATAGTGAGAATTACAGATGTGAATCTTAGCATACTGATGTAAACACATGCATCTGCCACTTCCCACGCTGTGCTGCATGGGTTTTCCTGACTTGGGACCCTCTGTGATGGTCCCAGCTGGTCACCCCAGTGTGTGATTCACTGAAAGCTTCTCATGTGGGAGACAAAACATGGGTTCTCATAAGGTGGGGTTATGATGGGAAGCCCATCACTTTGCCCTCATATCTGCCAAGGGCTATTCTGCTGTTTTGCCTCTTAGCTCTGACAATATGAAGTGATCCTGTACTTTTCTAGACTGTTGCTAGTCTCTGAGAAAGTAGGAAGGGATCAACAAAGTGATTATTAGAAACAATGATGGAATATATTGAAAAAAATGTCATCACTCTCTTGCACATACTACCCGTACCCTTCCTGCTGGGTGAGTGTTCAGCCCAGCCGGGAAGGTTGATCCATGAATTCCTGCCCTGTTTTCAGAAGGTCTACACTATGAAGTAACTTTGCCTTGGACAGTGAGCTTGGGAGCCAAAGATAGTAGAGATTAGTTCTTCTGTCAACATACCCAAGGGTGTTCCCTCACAGAAAGGCTGGACATATCCACATTGTATAAGATTTGTTTTTGCATCTCTCCTGAGCCTGGAGTACAGAATTTAGGACTAAAACCCCACTTTTTGTATGTGTGTTTTTTGTTTTGTTTTGTTTTGTTTTGTTTTGTTTTGTTTTGTTTTTAATTCAGAGGTAGCACAGCTCTCTAGAGTGGTGTCCTTTTAACTGTGAAAATGAATGTTCACAATGGTATTTGAGGACATAAAGCTTTGCTGGCATATTGTTGCAACACCATGTCAGAAGACAGTAAAACTTGCCTTCTGCAGTATTTTAGCCACACCAATTAACACAAAAAAGGAGACCAAGGTTCAAGGGTAAATTTGAGTGTAAAGTTATTTCAGATGTACCCTTCACTTGTTTTTGACTATGTCTATGCCTAAGTAGATTATGGCTCTGGAAAGCTAAAGAATGGGGTTCACAAATGTATCAAATGCTTCATGTATTTTTCTTGTCACCCTCCTTCCACAGACTGCAAAAAAAATTTGCAAAGGAAATAGGTAATGTAACTTCTTTTCTTCTACTAAAAGGATAGGTGATATTTAGACTCAAATATTAAGAAATTCTGTCCAGAAATGAGAATTTTTTTGGAGTTTATCAGTAACTCTTATCTTCTGGAATCCGAGTTGGAGAAAAAGTGAGTATTTGTATTTTATACTCAGCCCTACAGAACATATAAAATCACTGTATCACAACACCATTTTGTTCAGAGGGGACTTAAAGGGTCATCTAGTTTCAACTTCCCTGCCTTTGACAGGGACATCTTCCACTAGACTGGGTTTTTCAGACGTCCATCCAGCCTAGCCTTGGACACTTCCAGGGATGGGACATCAACAACTTCTATGGCCAACCTGTTTCAAGGCCTCACCTCACAGTACAGAATTTCTTATTAATATACCATTTAAATCTACCCCTTTTCAGGTTAAAACCAAACATACTATACTCAGTATGAGATGCAGGAAAATGAAAATAAAAAAGTAACAGCAATAGGAGCTATGTATATTCAGACCATTTTTTGTTTTGTTTTTTTCTGATTGTGTTTTGTTTTATGTACTACTTTCCTAGCAATTTGTCTTATGGCTTGTCTTACAGTTTAAAGCAACACTATTTATCATTTTCCAGGCAAGTAAAACTGTACTTCTTGTGTTCCTCTTAATGTGTTTATGTTTTAGGAAACTGCTGGTTTTACATGGCATTGTGGCTCAATTACAACAAAAAACAACATTCATTCCAGAAAAGTGAGAGGGGTTTTTTAGCTTTTAAAGGATACAAATTAGTTTTCAAAATCAGGTGTCATGGTCAGTTGAAGTCAAAGCTCTCAAGCACATTTTCTCGTCTGTTTTGATAAGATGCATATGGGAAAGTTCATGGCCACCAGAAACTCTAAAATGAAGTACAAACCTATATGATAGATCATGGAAATTATAACTCTTGTACTGTTGTACAGTTTTCTTTGAAAAAAATGAAAAAAATATTTAAATGAATAGATTTATATTAAATCTGATGGAAAATAGAAGTGATAGTTGCTTTGCAGTCAACTAACACACTTCGTATGGTGAGGATACAAGTGGCACTTACTACCTTTGAGCCACTTGCTTTACTGCTATATTCAGTGCCTGAGTGGGCAAATCAGCAAGGAAATTTAATGTCTAGGGACTACTTCATACTGTTTTCTACCCTTGTGGAGATGATAGCTCCTCAAGCAAGCCTGTGGGTGATACTTGTCACATTAATTTCCTGCCAAATCTATTTCACAACTTATGCAGTTGAAATATACACGAGTTCAGTTGATGAGAAATGCAGAAGAGTAAAGTTAGTAAGGGGCTAAAAGAAACTTGCCACTTGGTCTGTACATATGTTCATATATAGGAAAACCTCTTTGTAGTCATGCAAGTCTTAACTGGAACTCTGACACCGTAAACTCAGGTCAACTTCAGCAGGTACTTTAGGATGGAAAGTTTTTGGCTTTTTTTTGCTTTATATTTATTTTCCCTTTATCACCAAAAGAGGATGCTTTGAGGGCATAGGTTGGCATTGCTTCAGAAAGAGGCACATTTTGTACATGTGCATTTGGAAGAAGATTGTGGAACTGATGGAATAAAGAGTCTTCTATTTCATCGATATTTTGGAAGTGAATTAAAGAAATGTCAATTAACAGTGGACATTTAAGCTGGAATTCTGCAGTTCTCAATACATCAGAGGCACTAACCAGTGACAGTCCCAGGGTACTATCTAGTAAACAGTAATTTAATTAAATATTTCAGTATGTTTATATAAAAATAAGATTATGTCCATGCATTAACTTACATTAATTTTTAAGTACTATGCAGACTGTTAGCTAAGCAATTTCTATTAAAGAAGGCAAATGAAAGTTTATTTCCTACTTTCAAATTTCTGTGGTAAAAATGCTTTTTGAAATACACCTGCAAATTTGGTGAACATTACAGTACTGACCTACTGGTTTGGAACTCCAAGAGAGAGAAAATGCTTTAAATAAATGGTCAGAGGTGGGAATGACTGGTAAAGCAATTCTGTTCACTTTGTAAAGCAATGACCCAGAGGAAGAGATGTGCAGTAGGGATAAAATTTCCTGATACAAAAAAACAGAGTAGCCATTGACAGAAAAAGTACAGTACAAAATTACTCTGATTGACTGACTGCCTGGACTGAAAAATATGTTAATTATTGAGAAATTTTCCTGTAGCTGGAGAAAATTTCAATTAAAAACAAGAAAAGATAACATCATTTAAATGACTGAATGACAACAGAATTCTCAGAAGTGCCTGAGAACAATGGCTAGAAAGAATAAACAAATATTTTAATTGTTATTTCCATATACAGAATCATGGTGTTCAAAGTGTTATGTAATAAATTAAAGTGTAATATAATAAAGTTTATGAGAATAAACTCCACAAACTTGACTGGCAGCTTGGGAACCTTACTGGCTGTTCTGACTTCATCTGGCAGTTGGTTTCTCTATTCTGTATCAGCTGAGTGCCTTGTCAGGATTTAATCACTGCACTTGGTTTCTCGATTTGAGTGCCTTGGGTCCCAGTGACTCCTAAATCTAGTGGCTATCAGTGTATTGCACTCTGATGTATCCTCTCTTGGTGTTTCTTCCATTTTTTCCACAATGATTGCTAAATTCCATCCTTCACACATGATATTTTTTTTAAATTTCTATTACAATTCTCGACGTTGTTGAGTTGCTGTTGATGATATGACCTCATAGCACAAGGGGAAATGGAAAAGGTGGACATCTTTAGTCCAAGAAAATCCCTTCATGATCACAAAAAATGGGATCTAAAACAGGATCTAAAGTGTGTGTAACAGAGGATATCTTTTTAGCAAAGCCCAGAGCTAGCCAGAAGGGTGTTTCACCATATTAGAAAAACAAATGCTAGGCACTTTTGGTTTTGAACTGTGACTAGATGTTTGTGGGATCACAAGGTAATTCAGGCTGGAAGGGACCTCAGGATAATATCCCTCTTGCTGAAAGTGTGGTGAGTATCAAGGTTGGACTAGATTGCTCAGGGCTGATCTAGCCTTCAAAATATCCAAGGAGAGAGATCACAGAGTCATTGGGCAAAATCTTTCAAGACTTTATTGTCTTTGTGAGAAGGTTATTCCTAAGAAAGGTAGATAGGTATTGCTTGTTGAGTTTTGTGGAAGCAAGTTTCAGATTTTTCATATTAGAAGACATATGGCTTCATTCAGAAACAGTAACATACAAAGCAACAGAGAGATTTCTGTGAGCGATACAAATCACTACTTTCACTGGGATTTCATGAGGCTGAATTTACCTTGCAGTAAATTCTTGTTCCTATGAAGAATTCTAGTCATGTCAGTGGGACTGTTGCATGGACATTTTAGGTTGTCAGTAGGATCTCAATATTAGGCCCCTAAAAATAATCTGAATTAAATTTCATTAACTCAACATGCAAATGTTAGCTCCATGAGGGAAAAAAAGGAAAAGTAATTGTGATTCAGGAAAAACTAGTAGAGTTAGCTTTTCATCTCATATTGTGGTAGATCCCAGGACTGCATGATGCTATGCCAAACTATATCCTCAGAGGAATTGCTCTTAAGAGAAAGCTGAAAAAACATGATGCTGATCTTAAAGACAAACAAAATCATCTGAATGGGGTTCAAACTAATAAGAGGTTAAGAGGATCTGTTTCATGGATTAAATGATGTGGAAATTTACATGTTATTGTATGTCAGTGCCAGGAAGAGTCACACTGAATAGTACCATTAACACTGGCAGAATGTTACATCTGTTTTCATAATTAGAGGCCATGTGGTTAATTATACCTTCCAAATTTCACAGAATAGTGAGCTTGAGTAATTTTGTGGGTTACATTAATCCATAACGTGTAAAAAGCCAATAATACCTGTGGTTGATGAGCTGCAAATTTACGCACACCTGTCATTGTATGCCAGGCAGTCCAGCTCCCAAGTCACTGTTTCATAGCTTTCTATGTAGGAAGGGATTTGTCTGTCTTTAGGTATCAAAAATGAAACACCTGTGCCTGGGGCAGTCACACAATAAACATCTTCAAAAGGTGAGTCATTTTAAGATTTGTACTTTCATAACCATCTATGGGGGAGACCAGTTTTCTTCTACTAGTGCCTGTCTATTATTGCTTGTTAGAGGAGAAAGAATTTTACATTTTTCTAATCCATAATTAGACATATAATTTGGATTAGAAAAAGGTAATTTTTACCATATTTTTTTATCATTGCTTTTTTACTTTACTGCATTTCATGTATCCATTTCTAGCTTTTCAAAGCTGATCTGCATTTCTTGTTCTGACATACAAATGGTCTTCCCAAGTGATTCAGATTTGTTTCTTTATAGAAATTGATAGAATCAACACAAGATAATGAGTATGCTAAAGGGAACACAGAAATATGGAGTCCTAAGAAGAAAAAACTGACTATACAACAAATTATACCTAATGGTCTTAAGATCCTGGAAGAAATTGCTTAAACCCTGTGCATAGCTAGGCCAGGGAATCTATATTATTACTGCAAAAGATACTGAAAGAACTGTTTAATTCTGCAGCTAATAAATTATTACCCACCACCAAATGTTGTAAACAAATATAAAGAACAGATAAGAAACAAAGCTGTATTCCAGCTGAAGTGTATCAAAAGTTATGGTCTTTACTGATGTATTCCAGTTTTACTTCCTTGCGTTTGTTTTTTTTTTTTTAAATGAGGAACTCCAGTTTATGATTTTTAAGCTGGGTTTTTGTTTGTTTGTTTGTTTTCCTTTGTTTGCTTTTTATTTTATTATTATTATTATTATTATTTTAATGTTTTTACTGGAGGCCTCATTTGTGGCTTTATCAGCTCCTGGCTATAAAGTAGGAAAGCCAGCACTGATGAGAGTTAGTTGTAAAAAATATTCCCTAGTCAACAAGGAGGGTTGGTCTGTGTCAGCTGGGTCTCACTCCTGACTCAAAATGTCATTAATATTGACGTGCTGGAACTGATGCTGTGTCTATAAAGCCTCACGTACTGCAGTGTTCCCTACAGCAAGAGGTGGACAATATGCTTCTGCAGTCTTCAAGGACTCCCCAGGGGTCAGATGAAGCCCTGACTCTGTTTCTTCTCTCCTGTTATTTGCCTGGCCTATTGCCTGACCATCTGCAGAACTCTGTATTTATGCCACTATTTCATTTGTCTCTCTGAGGTGAGCTTTAAGGAGAAGGCAGCAAGGTGAATCCAGCCTTGCTGCATAATGTCTTAAGATGTTTTGTTCAAATAGGGCAGTCCTAACCTAGCAAGCCAAATTAAAACCTACCTTGTATTAACTCACAGGCTGTGTGGCAAATAAATAGCCATGAAAGGAAGAGAAAGTTAAGTTCTTTTGAGAGACTTCTTGCACTCTGATAATGGCACAGAAAGAAACAGCTGTGGCTGTTATAGATGCCATTGTCTGACAACAGAGGAAAGAAAAAGTTTGCAGGTGGGAGGAAGAGGTTTTATTCATTCAGATGAAAAAACAGGAAAAATCAAATTCACAGGCACACAAGATCTTCTAAAGTAAGTATATACACTGGGGAGTGACATTTGAAAGAAAAAAAAAAACCCAAACATCTAGCTGTTTCAAGGCATTTCTGTTTACAAAGGAAAGAAAACTCTTCAGGTCAGTGAGAACTGCATCAGAAATATGTTTAAAGTTGTATCTTAGGAGACACCTCCTGATATGTTTTAGCTATCAATAAAATTTACATAAATTTATTCCACATAATTTCCCATTTGAAAACATAATATATATAGGGAAAATATTTATGGCTTTATCCCTCACGAACAGTAGTCCCTCTATAATCCTCTGCCCCCATCTCTGCTCTAACTATATTACAAGATTCACGGAATAAAGTGAATCTTTCTCCTCACTTTTTTCCTTTGTCTGTGGCTGCCTCCAGAATACTCTTTTGACAACATAGCTGTGTTATTGGGAAGATATATCGGCAGTTAAATATAAAATTGACATTTACATGTCTCCTTTCTTAGATGTCAAAGAGAACTATGAAAAACTTTAAACATTCTCATCAATTCATACAGGGAAGAAAGTAAGATACAGTTAGAGACAGAACTGAGAACAGAACAAATCCTTCTTATCTCTAGACAGGAGCTTGTCATTTTAGACCAATTATATTATCTAGTTTGGGTTTTATGGTGAAAAAACCCCATATCTCTGAGACTGCAGTATGCAATGTGAGAAAATGCATGTAATCACACCTTTCATTAAGAGTTTCCTCCTTGCAGAAATAGCCCATCTAAAAAGTCTATTTTTTTTGCCATGTACACTCTGCTTAGAGTTTTTGCTCAGTGTTCTTCCTGAATAAACAAGAGAGGAGGTTATTACTAAATTGCTGGTAGCAGACAGAAACCTTTCAGAAAGGGGAAAAAAAAAAAAAAAAAAAAAATAAAAAAAAAAGAAAAAAAAAAAAAATAAGCTTATAAATACAATAAGGAAATTAGTATCTCCTAGGCTAATTCTATAACCTCTACATGGAGATCTGAACATGTTTATGAGTGAAGATATGATTTATGCTTTTAAGTAAGGAAAGATGATAAAGATGAATTAGATCATCCAGCCCATTTGATCATCATGTAAGCTGCAGTAGCAATTCTTTGATAGAGAACAAAATCATATTAAAATGATAAGAACAGAATTAACAGGGAACAGAGAAGAAAGAAATAATAGCAAATGTCATGGTTTATGGAGACCAAACAGCAGAAAAAAGTAATTCTTGAAATGGGCATTAAAAAAAGCTCACTGTGAAATAGAGGTTCCAAATTTGATTTTGGAAGCTTAAATATCAACGAGTGCTGCAGAATTACTTCAGAAACAGCACTTCCACAAGCAGTTAACCACAGTTAGGATCAGGAGCAGATAGTCAAGAGAGTGCATATTAAGTTATTCCTTGACATGAAATCACATATTGATTTAATTATTGACATGAGTAGAGCTATTGCAGGTCACATAAGGGTTTCCAGTTATTCACATCGGTGTCTTCTGTTTTCACAGACCCATTTCATCATCTGCAGAGTGAGACTGATGTATGGCTCTTTCAGGCAGCATTATGAGTTTTGTCAAAGAAGTATGAAGCCCAGTTTTCGTTATGGGGTTTCTTACAGATCTGTTTGGGTACGGCTGAGAAATTATTCCCTTTGGGGAAAAAAAACCCCAACCCTTCTCCTTTCAAACAAACAGAAAATTAATTTTAAAATACATTGTGTATAAGGAAGAAAGCATTAAATTAAGTATTCTGGTTTTCAAAGCAAGACTGAAGTGAAAAATCACATGAGATTTGAATCCAAACTCCACACCCCCAGATTTCTGAACATTATAAAAAGCAATTAATAATTATCTTTCTTCATTCTATGCTGTTTAAGAGTCAGCTTGGTTTGAAGAAGACTTAATTGGTGCAACTTAAGCAATTAATTTAAAATGCTTGTACACAATAATACAGATTTTGCTCATTACTGAACAAAAGAAAGTTGGTGAGGAACACTCTTCTTTTTATTCCAGCATTAAGGTCTTATTTTAGAATTCTCGGAATAACAACAAATCCCAACACCAGACATCTAACAGACTATGGCTTTCTCACAGCAACTAGAAATATCTAGTCTAGTATTGTGAAAACAAGTTTACCCTTTCAAATTACTGTTGTGCGTTCCTGTATAATGGCTGCCTGACTGCAAAAGTTCCTCCTGGGCAGAGTGCTCCTGAATACCTATTAGAGCTCTGTCTTTCAAAGACAAAGTAGAGTGGTTTATGTTGCTGTGTAAGCTGAAAATTCTGGTTCTTAGGTACCTTACTTGACAGTCCACTGTGTGAAGTTATTACTAATTAAACAGCTTTGTTTTACGAAATTTCTGAACTTCATAAAAAGTTTAGAAAACAATGTTTACACGTAATGCAAACAGTCCAAGGCCAGAGTCAAAATACTTAATTATTCATGAAGCTCTGGGCTTTCATGGCCTTTCAGTTCCATTTTGTTCCCTACTTGAGTATTTGTGTGTGTTTAAGATTCTTTTTCTTTCTTTTCTTTTTTTTTTTTTTTTTTTTTTCCCCCATTGCAAATGCTACTAATTCTCAACACAAAATTAACAATCTCTGCATGGTGTTTTTCTCTTAATAGATGATGTTGATGCTGTGTGACATGAGTTAATATCATTTCAATAATAAGTTAAAGTGCAGAAAATGCCTTTGAAGGGAGGTGACTGAACCAGTTTGATGGATTCTTTTGGTGAAAAAAAAAAGAGAAAACACAAGGAAGACAAAAAGTCAGGCAAAATCTATATGAGAAACAGCAGAGGAAAATGGACATGTTAGAAGAAATCAGAGGCACGTTTAGTGCAGCCATCATAATGAGTTCCTAGCAGAAGTCCATTTTTGCAAGTCCAGTGATGCATTTTATAACCCTTTATTTGTGGGGAGAAGAGATTCAAAGTCAAATGAGAGGGTGGGCAGTTTCATGAGCACCTGCTGACCTAATGAGCCTTATTAACATTTTACCATTTGGTAATATATTGTGTAGGTCAATTTGAGTTGATAACATAGAAATGCAGAGATAAGTATTGCTTCAGATTGATTGCAAAGCAGATTGATTTTGTATTTACTTTTAAATATTTTATATTATAGTTATGGAAGAACTTGGAAAGGTTTGGTTTTTTTTCCTCCTGGAAAAGGTATTGTATAGCATAAAAATCACTTTTTCAATATCACCTAAATAGCCTTTTCTTCTGGTCTCAGAGGCAGGAATCTGAGAACATTATTAACTATAATTGGAAATATCAGATATTTTTGATGAGTACCTTGAGACCATCTGTGCTCATTCAGAGGTCTTCAGTCACATACATAAGCTGGACTGTACCCTCCAGCAGCTATTGCTTGCTTTTCCAAATTCAATGAAGGTTTCTGCATTGATAATTTGCTTAATGTCTTATTTTACTTATTCAGTTTTTCCTACCTTACAAACATAGCCACAGAATAACCAATAACAACACTGTTCCCTCAAAAACCTCACTAATGTGTTTGCAAATTGAAGAATTTCTTTCTTTGCATGTAAGTGCACAGCATTTTTTTCCCCTAATGTAGCAAAAGTAGCTTTGATGAATAAATATTGAGTCCTTCATTTTGCAACTATTTCTCCTAAGCCAAATTTTGTACAAGACAGCCTGTGTTGTACTGGTCTAAATATGTTTTAAGTGTAATAACTGCTGTTTTGTATGAACGAAGACCAGTATTTTCCACAGATTTTTCATGAAGTTTTAACTTAGATAAAATGAAGTCAACACATAAAGTAGTGCCAGTTCTTCATGTCACTATCTGCACTTTAGTTTGAGTAGAAAAAAGGATGAGAAATCCAGTCAAGTGTCTTATGACACTGGCTACTGGAGTCAGATATTGTATTGCTTGTCTCCTGCTGCTACTAGAAATACACATCTTGAATCACAAAAGCTGAGGCACGTTTCCTCTAGGGCTTGGAAGAACTGAAAAGTTAATGAAAATATTTTCCTGAGTTGCACACAAACTCAGTAAGCAGGTCATGTGTTTTCAAGATGTACTTAACAACAGTAACGTTCTTACAGATACTCTGGGGAGTAACACTTATCTCCCACACCATTTGAAGCGTGAGTTAGTCACTTTGTCAATCAGCTCAGCACAACAAGGCACAGTAAAGGGTCATTGTCATTCAGTTTCTTGACAAGGGTACAGTGCATTATTTGATGACTTTCAGTAGCCACATGTGAAGTTAGTTGCAGAGTCAGAGGGCCTTGTAGATTTCCACTTTATCGTTATTCTTTAAAATATGGTAGATAATTTCCAAAGAAAATAGGCCAGTGTGGCTGTAATGCTGTTGATAACTTGTCTTTCATCTGTGAAATTGCTTTTAAACTTGGTACCTGCCTTGAACATAAGCACTGCAGCTTTGCTACTCTGCTGGATTAATTTGAAAGATACCCAGCTGTTGTAGCCTGGAAGAGCTACTGTTGAATTTTAAAGTGTGTTTTGGACTAATGCAGTGATCACTGAGGACAGGCATCAGATACATGATATTTGCATAACAGCTTTTAGAAATAGTAGTAGAAAGCAATCTCTTGTAAAAGCGTGGATAAAGGGAACTTAGCACCACCCTATCCTGAGTACCTCTTCTCTAGTGTCTGTTCTAATGATACCTACCCTGATTTCAGTATTTTTAATAGAAACATGCTGAGCTAATATGTCCAAAGTAAGCAGGTATACATCCCACTTAACAAATTTATTTACAAAGGAATAGGTGGCAAAACAAGAATTCAGATCTCTGCCCACTGGGTCCATGCTTACTGCTTGAAGTAAGAAGGGAGCTCTGTCATCTCAAGCCAGAAAACATGCTTTCAGATGTATCCACTGTTTTTTAGACCACTGTTTATCTTTAAAGAACCACAGGAACTTAATTCAGAGGGCCGCTTACCACAGCCTTCAAAGTATACTGCAATATCTAATCGATCAATGTTATTTTCAAGGTATGAGTCCAGATTAAGGAGAAAAGAAAAAAGAGAGCATGATGATTTTAACTACAATATGGGCATTACAATTTTTACAAGTTTCAGTAAGAGTGAAAAAAAAATTTCCTTTTTACTGTCATATATTGGAAAAGGTAGACATTTAAAGTGTAATGGCTATTTTTTTTTTCTTATTTACCACCATTTCTAAAAGGTAAATATTGGATTTAAAATGTTTTTTTTTTTTCCTCCTTAATTCATCTTAAGAAGCTGGGGTTCTGGTACTTTCTGTTTCTTGCAGGTCATGAGCTAAAGTGTTTTTTTTTTTATGAAATAAAAAATATCTGTGCTATGCTAGTTGCTTGTTTGTGTGTCCCCAAGTTGTCAGCAAATCTCCCTGAAGCATTCTCAGATGCCTGAAATGGGAGGCTGGGACATTCTGGGGGGAGAAGACAGGGAAGCATGAAGGGCAGTAAGATGATATTTATATGAACCATATCCTTGTGGAGCAGACATCCTTTCAAAAAAAATTATCTCCTTGTCCAGATAATTAGTCTGAGTTTGAAATAGCAGGAAAAAATAGTACATGCCTAGTTTGCATCTGCCTGTTCACTTTACTCATAGAATGATTCAGAGACATGAGACACTCACTTTATCTTTCTGGTTACCTGAAAATCAACTCATTATATTTTAAGGAGGGGCAGCAGTTCTGTGGTTGCACACATAGGGCTTGCAGTGGTGATCTTTCTGTTTGGACATGTATGGATATGTAAATCCAGTACCATTCTTAACCATTTGAACAGTGTGCTCTCCTCAGATGACATTTCCCACTGTGCAGAGAAGCTACAGTTTCCCTTCGGGAAACACTTTGAGCTAAGCTACAAATGACACTGTCTTTTATTTTGGTCTACCCACAGTATGCTGTTGGTCTCAAACAGGCAATAACCAGTGTGAGCAAATTTTTTTTTTTTTTTTTTTTTTTTTTTAACCTGGATGTCAGATTATTTGTCTACTAGGATTTTTTTTTTTTTTTTTAATAAAAAAAAGTAAGCTGCTCTTTGGTCGCCAGCTTATTTATTTGAGTTGGAAATAATGTATTTAATATTTGCTGTATGGTCCTAGCTAGGATCCTGAATTCTAGGATTTGCCAAGATGGGTCAGGATCCTTTTAAAAACCAAACAAATAAAAGGAAACAGGTACTGACATCAAAACTATAAATTTGAAATATTCAGAAAAAAAATAAAATTCTTTCAAAATAATAATTAAAAAAGCAAATGCAGTCAGCTGAAAGAATTTTTTTTTAATTGGTCTTTTTTTCAAAATACATTTTATTGATATTTTATTGAACTTTTTAGCTCTGGAATCATCAGACGTACAGTAAAAGTATAAAAATTGATAAGTCTGTGGAACAAGATTTGTACCTCCATTGTGAAGATTTACCTATATCCAAATCATGACTATAATGTTCTGAATGGCAGCTCCAGTAAGAGAAGTGTGATGTGGCAGCGATTGCATCAGAAGTCCTTATACTCCCTTTTGACTTGGATGTTGCATAACTATTATTCAGTCCAGCAGAGTGCAATCATCTCCAGTGTAGTGTTTTTTATGCATTACACAGGCATGAATTATTGCTACTGCAGCACGCTTTCCTTCTGCATCAGTGTTCTTCTGATTATTCTGAGGACTAGTGTTAGTGTACCCTATAACATCCAGAATATGTTTTGTAAAGTTTGCATTGTATAAATGTAAATGGACAAAACAGAGAACTTTGCAGCAGAGTTTAAGAACTGAAGGGGTGAAACCAACTGATATAACTCACAATGGGAAATATCTCTTTTAGCACTTGGAAACACATGTGTTTCTCTGAAACTACTGAGAAAAGAGTTTCTAATATTGTTGTCCTTGAACCACAATTGATCTTGATGACATTCATTTTTCTTATCCACCAATTCTTATTTTCTATTCTCTATCCTTGTTTCTAATTATGACTAAATTTCACTCAAAGATGGCAATGTATACTCAGCCATTTATAATATCAGTTCACTTGGTTGGCCACAAGCATGATATCTGACAGTCTGACAGTTTGTGGCAGAAATACTCCACGTAATTGAAAAAGAGAAGGGAGCTCTGGTGCCAGATGTTCTCTGAAAGGTATTTCTCCTTAAGAGGGTGATTAATCCAGCCTTTGCCATGCATAAGGTAGTTGTCTAAGTTAGTTCTTTTTGCTCTCTTTTAAACAACGAGGAGAGGTAAGAGTCTTAAACTTTTCTTGTTTAGGACACTATTAGGTTTCAGAAGTTCTTGTTGCTCTGTGTTGTCTCCAAAGAGGCCTCAATATGTGCTTTACCCTAGACACTGATTTTTTAAGTAGTTACAGTTAGATAAGATGAAGTTCATAATCAGGTATTAGAGTGCTGTGCACTGAGCACAGTCCTTTGTGACATGAGCAACTTTGCCAGTTGCTCAGCCCGGCCAAATAAAGAGCAATTAAGCTACCAAAGCATCAAGATCAAGGGGATATTTTCAACACTTCTCAGAAACACTTGTGGGGGCATATGAGAACACAGCTTCACTTTTTTTATTTCCATTCTTCTGACAGAGATTCTTAGAGATTGCATATAGTAGTTATAACCAGCTGAATCAGAAAGAATGATTCATCTCTGCATTATTATTGCAGTCATAATTTGAATTTATAGTCTTAGTTTTCATACCTGACTTTTGCTTTTCTTGCTTCTTTTATGTTCAGCTTTCCTAAACTAGTCTCATACAATAAGCTTGGCTATTATGTCACATGCAAAATAAAGATGAAAAATTTTTGGGGGGAGTATCCACAAGAGAAACTGCCTTCTGGCTCATATCTATTTTAATGACTCAGGTATCTCTGGTTTGATTTGAAAACAGGGACATATTCAAAATAAAACATGTTGCTTTATTCCAATTCTCTTCGTGGACCTAGGAGCGGTGACTAAGCTCATTTGCATGTCAGAGTCCCTTAAACTTTTCAGCGTGGTTTAATTGCAGGACTGGGTTCATTGCCTAAATTTGCATCTCCAGCTTAGTAGAGGTATTTAGAATTTCATTATCTATGTGCATTAAAAAACATGCAAAAATCCTTTATTACTAAAAAGAGTTCAAAGCAATGAAACTTTAAATACAAATCCCTTGAGCTGTTTTGTAAGTGCCATGTATTGCACAAAATTTAAATTAAGCAATAGTAATAGTAAAGAGAAGTTAAGCATTAAACAAAGAAATTTTCTATGCCAATTTAAATTTGTTTTCTTGTGTTTATATATGCAAAGTTTCTTTGGAAAATGAGTAATTTCCTTCTTTGTCCAATGTTGACTTAATAGGTTTAACTTGACAGTCTTTAAAATTCAGATTTATGTTCTGGGTTTCAACTTATTTCTATTTGGCTCAAGTAACAATGCATTGTTTCCAAATGTGTATATAACAGTGCACTGCATGAATACTTTACTAGCATGACACAAAAATCTGAGATTTTGGATTTCTGTATTTGGTATCCCTTGTTTATTTTCTGTCTTAACAGATGTAAATGCTCACAGAAGATTTAGAAGGAAAATATTTAACAAGAAGAAAATATTTTCCTTTTGCTTGGGCTTCTCAGAAAATTGCTTAATTTTGGCCTGCATTTTCACATTGTGCATATATGTACATGTTTAATGTTTTATGTATGCATTACATATTGCACATAGCCTCTTTTGTAACATAAACTATTAAATATATATATATATATATATATATAAAAAAATAAGTGTGACAGTTAGTTGCTCCTTGAATAAAATCCAGTGGAGTCCTAGCTTGGTAAATACCACACACTTCTTTATCTGGTTAAGCTTAAAGTAATTGTCTCTGCTTTCTATGACTGTGTGTCATAGAAATGGTTGATGTGATCCCTTTGCCCAAGTTAGATTTTTAAATGTTACAAGTCTATGTGCAAATTAGAGTCTACCCCTTTACAGCCGATAGAGAGAAAATATATTAAATTAACTGGCTGGTGGATGTGCATATTTTTATTAAATTTCAAAGATTCTAGTGTGAATAAATGAATTCCTTTCCATGTAACAGGGTCATAGAACTAAGTCTTAGGATGGTTTTGACCCAATATAACTCAGTCTCTGCCTCTTTACAAGATAATTCTGCCTCCTGCCTCAGGTGAGATAGTATTTGCAGGGAGATTTTCAAGATAAGATTGACTGAAAAATGAATTGACATAATACCTCCCTATCTTGTTTTTCTAAAACTGTTTACCCAAAATGTTTATGTCCTTATTCCTAGCTCAGATTTGTATCCTGACCATTAAGATATCTGCAGAGCTACTGAACTCTGGTTCTACTTGGAGATCTTTTACTGCTGGCAACTATCTTGAACAAATCTTTAAATACATTTTTACTCTGTATAATATGGTTCTACAATATTGGTAAACACACATAACTGTAAAACATAACAGTCTATCTTTATTCCATTTTACCCAGAGAAATAGAATTTTAAAGCCAAGACTGTTACTAGTATCAAGTGACATACCTGTCACTTGATACTAGTTGGTGGTGGTGAGGTTTTGTTGTTGTTTTATTTGGGGGGTGTGTGTGTGTGTTTGTTTGTTTGTTTGTTTGTTTGTTTTGTTTTTTGAGGCACCCTTAGATGAAATCAGAATTTTGTCATAGAACATTTTTATTCTCTGGAAAAGTTAGTGCATATTATACTTTGCACAGAAAGGTCATTTCTTATCTCTGTGTGTTGTAACTACTGCATTTTGGACTGTAATAATTTTGTTTTTCATCATGAAATTATAATTATTAAATACTTCTGCTTTTGCTTTTTATTCTTCAATTTTTGTTATTTAAGCATAGGTGGTTCCTCCAAAACGCACACAGCCTTTTTTCCTGATAACTGTACTTAAAATTTATAACACTTTCAGCCATGAGGTAGTGTGGTGGTGCGTGTTTTATTTTATCGGTTTTATGTACTTATATGTACTTAATGTAATGGTTCATTCCTTGTACCCCCCTCTTCAGTCAATGGTTTCAACCTGTTTACTACTTAGTTGGCCCTTACCGTTAAATGTCAATCATCCCTTCCCCCTTGATCCAAGTTGTCAATCCTCTCTCTCTCCCCTTGGGCGCCCTGTCTATCACTCCAGGACCCTTCCCTGGCTTCCGGAAAGCTCCAGGGAGGGCGTCGAGTGATAGGCTGGGGCCCTGGAAATCCCCTCCCAGCTTTTCGTGATTGGTTCCTGGTTTCATGGTTACTCCCCTTGTTACATCCCCCCACAATTTTGATTCGTTACTACAGAAGAGACCACACCTACTTTGTTTCCCTTTTAAGCTCATGCACACCTGATCTCGCTGTCTCTTCTGGGCGGTGGGTCAGAGAGTTCTGGGCCCCATGCTGCCTCTCCCCCTGAATAAAATCCTGTTTAACTGAGCCCAGAGGAGTCTGCCTTCTGATTAGCTGCCGTGGGTTGCATTTGTCATCTGCTGGCTGTCGCTGTGTGGGGAACCAAGGCCCCACAGGGAGGAGGTGGCTAGCCTGGCTTGCCACCCCAGCCTCACACGTTGCTGCGGTACACGAGACTGAGCTAGCCCATGGCCGCGCTCGACAGCGTGAGGAACAGCACCGCGACAAGGTAGGAAAGAAGTGACATCTAGTATCAGCTTGATTTGAGTACGCATTCAAAAAAAAGCTTTTAGCTTTGACTGGCACAGCAACAACAATCTCCTTTACAGAGCTTGCTGTGCACCGAAAATGAGCAATTTCCATGAGTTCCTCTACACTTATGTGAAATTAAAAAGAAGTGATAGAGGATGGCCCGCTACCCAGTTAGATAAGGGAGTGTGTACAGTATTTTGTTGAATTAAATTACAATATGAGATAATTATAAAATAAGAGGTATTTAAGCTCTTATTTCACTAGCACATTAACACAAATCTTTAAATCTTAAACAGCAAAATATCCCAGCATTGGTTACTGACACCGTTATGGAAATTTAGTCTATTTTTGGGCTTTCTTAGCAGATGAATAATAGAATCATGGAATCATAGAATGCCCTGGATTGGAGGGGACATTAAAATCATCTAGTTCCAACCCCCTTGACACTGGCAGGGATACCTTCCACTAGACCAGGTTATTCCAAGACCTATGCAACCTCACCTTGAGCAGTTCCAGGGATGGGGCACCCACAATTTGTCTGAACAACCTGTTCCAGCACCCCTTCACCCTCACAGTAAAGAATTTGTTCCTAATATCTAACATAAATCTGCCCTCTTTCAGTTTAAAACCATTATCACTTGTCCTATCACTACATGATCTTGTAAAAGTCCCTCTACAGTTCTCTTTTAGCCCCCTTTAGGTACTGGAAGTCTTCTCTAAGGTCTCCCCAGAACCTTCTGTTCTCCAGCCTGACTAATCCCTGCTGTCTCAGCCTGTCTCCACAGAGCAAGATGAATGTCTCTACAGTTGTGAAGATAGTCTTTATATAGGGGTCAGTAACAAAGGCTAATATGTCCTTAGAAACATTATAGGGACGAAATGTTTGGGACTAGAAAGCAGAAATATTTTAGGAAAGCTATTTTCACAGCATGAGACTATTAATAGCTGATAGCTTATTTTAGCAATTTTCCAAATATATGAAAAAGGGATTTATGGTTAAGAGATCTAAACATGTGTGAATTGAGATGCTGCTGGGAGCCAATAGTTAGCAAACACGCACTTATGAGTGTCCATTGCTATATCTGAAAATAACTCTAACTGAGTTATAAGTACATCTTTAAAGCTCTGCAAAAGATTTATGGTACTATTTAATACAGCTATCTCTATATTTTTAATAGCCTGCTGTTTAATCTACAACAACTATTATTTTTTCATTAATGTACTTAGTGCTAGGCAAGTGAGATTATCATGAGTATCTAGCCTAACTACACAAGAAGTAATGATTTTTTTTTGTTTGTTTGGGGCAGTTTATGATTTGGGGTTTTTTTCCCTTTAGTTAGGACCTCTTATGAGTGATATCCTGGGGGACCAGAAAGAATAATCTTAAAGAAACAGTTTTTATATAAAAAATATGTATAGTGAATGCATGCAAATAGTCATAGACGTTTGCTGCTGTGAATCAACCGATTCTGCTATATATCTGTCTCTGTCTCTATCTCTATCTCTATCATCTCTATCTAGCTATATCTATATCTGTCTATCTACATCTATATTTATATCTCTATATCTCTATCTATATATATCTATATCATCTATATATATATATATATCATCTATATCTATATCTATGTCTCAACCTCTTTATACTAGCACTGAAACAAAAATCTACTTTAAATCATATTTACCTGTGCAGGCTACTAGGTGCTTGCATCATCAGAGCAGGTGGGAGTTGATGAATTTGATCACTGATCTTCAGCAGATTTGAGATTTTCCCTCAAGGCAGATGAGTTGTACAGTAAACGTATTCTGGAACTTCACCATTAATGAAACATTTACTTTCAAACTGTAGAACAAAAGGGAAGAATGGATGTTTTTACGTGTGTAATGTAATATGTCGATAACAAAAACAAAACTAATTTAACTTTGCTCCTTAAACAAATGATACTCTTTTAAATAACTTTACTATCAGATTTAGTTCCACTCATTAACCTAATTTTTTTATAGCAAGGATAGGTGTCATCACTGCACTTATGTCTTAACAGAGGCAGTTCTTAAAAACTGATAGAGCATTCATTGTTTCTCATTAGATGTACCCAGCTTGCTAAGCTTTTCATTTTCATAGGGGTTTCTTGTTTCCATCCAGGATTTTCTGAGGGAAAAAAAAGTATTTGTTCTGTGCCCTGCATGAGCAATGCTTATACAAATGACAAATTGTGTATCCTATCGGTAGATTTACTGTGTGGATTTGAGCCATGTCCATGTAAGAATCTCAGAGGCTTCCTTATGGTACATGTACTAAGCAGCTGATACATTTTCCCTTTCACCATTAAGTGACAATGGCATTTTTCAGGGCATCCTCTTTACCTCAAAGATTTCTGAGACACTGCAACCTTTGCTAGTCAAGGCAAAGAATTAGAGAAATACAACAAATTGGCAACATCATGTAATATACTAGAAGGAACATCAATATCTTAATCTTGAATATGACATTGTCTCACTTTCCTCTGCAGGATTTGCATTATATTTGCCGTCAGAAAAATTGTAATCACAGCTTAAGTTATCTTGGAAATATTAATTATTTAAGACTTGTGTAAGTGCTTTCAAAGATGTCAAAGAGCATATTTTATTGGCTGAATTGTTTATTTGGTTATCTTTCTTGAGTTATAAGATAGAAGGACTGTGAAGCTCTACACCTGTCTAAAATTTTTGCAAGACTATACTTGAGAGCTTGGAGTGACAGTAGATTTGTAATGAAATATTTTTAGGCAGGCACTGTCTTAGCAACTGTAAATACTTTAAGCTAGAATGCATTGTAACATTGTAATGCAGGTAAATTAATGGTTGCTCTGGAAAAACTTTTTTTATTTACTTTCCAGATTTTCTGCATCCCATTATTCCAAATGCTTCAATAAAATATCTGATAGGTTACTGGCAGAACTGTTTCTACTCTTTTCCTCTCCTTTCACCTTGAATTTCATTACATTATTTTAATATTTTTTAGACTTAAAAATAACGTTTCCAACAAGTGTAAAAGGCCTAGAGAGTTCATGTAAAGTATTCAGGGACAATTGTCTAAAATCCCAAGCAATAGGTATCTTTATTTTTCTCAAGAGATCCTTTTGCAGCAGAGGTCAAACACATGGAGGATGCCTCCTCTACAATTCTCACTTTGGGGGCATTTGTCTCTTTCTTTATCTTCTCTTTTCCTGAGGCCTTTCCCTCTTCTTCTTACTCTCTTTGTTGTGTCCTCCTTGTGATTTTCTTACTGTTACAGTTTTAATATTTTCACTTGTTCCAGCAGCTTAAATAGAAAATACTAGGGTCAGCCTGAGGTTGCAGTGCTCTTTCTTATACAGAAGTTAAGAAACAAGATTGACCTTTTCAATGCTTTCTTCTGCATTTTCAAGGACCATGAAAGGGGAGTTGTGCAGACATAGATGACACTTCCCTTAGCAATCAGTCTTTTTATTTGCTCTCTCTGAACAAAGCAAACGCTTCATTGGTTGCAAGTTCAAAAATCTGTAGATAGATAGACTAGGGGACTACAGCTGCAGAGTTTAAATATATTTTTTCCCTGAAGATCTAAAATCTTCAAAAATAATTGATACTGTATTGATTATTATTACTATTTTCTTTATGAGGTAATAATAATAATAATGATTCAAAATTAGACTAAAGTAAAATTCACCATAGAGGCACTAAACTTTGGAGGAGGGAAGATTGGAGGAAAGAGATTTTAGAATCCTATGGTAAAAGAAGGCTCTACTGTCACATTAACAGACTTAACACCAAGAACTGAACTGTCTTTATTTTCCTGTCCTGACTTAGGACTGAATTTGGTTCCCAGCTTTGTAAGGAGCTGGCTCAAACAAGACACGGTAGCAATGTATTAATTCTTTCCTGATCCTTTATTTATCTTCAAAAACAAACAAACAAACAAACCAAACAACAACAACAACAAAAAACAAACACAAAAACCAACCAAAAAACCCCTTCACTGGAATCAAGACTCCCAAGTTCCATCTGCCACAGAAGGTGTGAAGGTCCAGCAGGCCAGCAGTACACTTCCACATTTGTCAATATATATTCAGCTAATTAAGAAAGAGCAACATAAACAGGAACAGCTGAAAGAATCCTGCCTGGCTTTGTCTCTTTAGTTTAGTGTTTGAGGCTCTCCAGACTCAAGCTTGAAACTACCTAGGGACTTCTGGAATGCCTATTTTTGTCTTCAAAACTTTGGTTTCTTTGCCCTTAATACTGTGTCTTGAGAGATCCTGTTTATAGGTAAGGCAAAAGATTTTCATCTCTCTCAAATAGGAGAATAAAACAAACTGATGTCTACAGGAAGGCAGTACAGGCAGGGCTGTCAAATGAAAGGGCAACAGCATTACCAGAGCATGTAAGCAAAACATTTTTTTTCCTGTTCTGGAGAAAACCAGTAAGAAAAATGTTAAATTTATTTCTTTCTGCCCTAAACTAGATAAAAAAGAAAAATTTCTATTTTTTTGTAGAATAAAACGCCATTACTTTCTGTGATGATGGTCAAAAGAATTTCTTAGGAAAAGCTTTGTCCAGCACTTTTTTGTGGCCATCTGAGCATCTCTTTTGGAAAAGCTAACAAAACTCTACTAATGCATCTTGTGTACCACTCCAGTCAATGAGTAGATTCTGTAAGACCACAAAGTCCTGCTAATATAATTCATTCATTATATAGAGTTTTTTCATCAAGGAAGGTTGAGTTGGGGATTAAATCAGTTAACTGCATGTACAGAGATGATGCATTCAAAGGTGAGCCAGCCTGCTGTCATTAAAAGGCCACTATAATTTTTCAGAAGTTGTGATGTCCTGGGCAGTACTCTAATACCTTGAAATAATCTAATATGTTCAGTCCCTAGGGAGAGGAATTCTGGCTGCATACTGAGCTGCATCCAAGAAAGGCAAAAGCTCCCGGAAAACGATTGTTCCTCTCTTTTCAGCATATGAGAGGAGGCCAGTTGGAGTCCTGTGTCCAGCTTAGAGCTCACATCTCAAGGGAGATAATGACAAACTGGTGAGTTCAGTGGAGATCTACTAAAGGGAATGGAGCACTTGAAAGGCTGAAGAAGTAATGTAGTTTTCATGGAGCAATGGAAATTTTAGGTAGGTACAGGAATATATTTAAGTCATTGTAATCAAATTTTGTGACACTTCAGAATAAATGTTCATGGAGCTATAACAAACACTTATATGTGCTTTGAAGTATGGAGATGCTATCTAAATAATTGTACAGAAAATGTATTCACTTGGCTCTCGCTTGAGAGCCAGAATCCTGTGGCACATCAGGACAACAATATAACAGGATTAGAACTTTCTCAGGCTACTTCTTATGCAGAAATGTGTGTAGTTGGAGCTGTACTTCCTGTTAAGCAGAGTTCCAATGATATCTGATGTTACATCTGCTGTTGCTATGGATTACTGTAAATACTGGGGTCTGAACCAAGTGGCATGTTTAAAAAAGGTCGGATGTACTATATTTTTTAATCTCAGAGCAGTGAAATTCCATTAGTACATTCGTTGCTGACACCATAAAAAAACATTTGCGATTCCGAACCAAATTCATTAGTTTCTTTAAATAAACTGCAACAGGTAAAGACCCATCACTAGCATATGCAGGTACAGGAACTTAAAAGCAGTAATTCTGAAGGTCAATTTTTATTTTGCCTTCATATATTTGGCCAAAGTGTTCTTTAGCATGAGTTTTTTCCTTACATCATGAACTCCTTTTGAGAAGCTATTCAGTGCAGGCTCTTGGATTAAGGGTATGGGCATAGTGAATTGATTACACTAAAATTTCAATGCATTCAACTTAAATTTTATGTTAAGATCTTTATTCCTTTCCATTCTCACTTTCTTTTTGTTTAATAAAGAATGTACTCTCACTCTCAACAACTCAGGTTGATATTAGATATGAGAAAAGATACTTCTCATATGTGCTCAAAGTACTGCACATGAAACAGTGGAGAAATCATGTCCCCTTTTCCCCCACTCCCCTAAGCCTTTTCCATTTTATAGGTAGATCAAGAAGTTTTGTGTAAGTTTTCATCTCCTAATTTCTGTTTAATAGCTTGTCCTGTTTTCATATACATTGATAATCACAAAGATGAGGTGGTGCAGAAAATAAAAACACAGTTGTTTTAAAGCAAACTTCAATAAAAGATATTTTTAATATCCTTTTCCCCCTGTCCTTTGCTGTACACTGTAGTAATAAATACAGTTATTTCTTTTCTATGAGAAGGGGAAAAAGACTGATCTAATAATAGTCCTTTCCCAAAGGTATCCTTATTCTTTTCTGGTAAATAAACTGCTGACCCAAGAAAAATAAAGTGAGAATATGATGAATGCTACAAGCAGTAGAAATATTGGAGATTAAAATGTAATTGAATGTCAAGCTACCAACTAGATTTAACTCCATTCACCACAGTTCTTTGGGATTGTGATCATGACAGTTGTCCCGGCTATATCCTTGATGGGATGCACCATTATATATCTTGTTAGCATTTACCCTAATTCTTACATATAACCACTTTACCCTATCACCATCATTAAAATTTGAAGAATCAAAGTGTTCCCAAACATACAGGTTACCCCACTGCCTTATTTTCCTTGCTCATCCCTTCTGAACACTTAGTAGCCACTGCAGAACTCCAGTTGTGAGTCAACCACCATGTTTCTGTGATGACAACTGTATTTTCCTGCTGCACAGCAGCGTTCAGCTCCTCTAGTTTTTTGCAATTCCATGCACATTGGTGCAGATGCCCTTCTGTTGGGCTACTGATGTCGCTACATTTCTGGGAAGCCTGAATTTCTATGATCAGCCTTAGACATTTCCATGGTTTCTAACAAACCAATATCCCTGGCATCTTTGTTGCAGCAAGGTTCTCCATCCCCTGTCTCCAGTGAGGTGGCAGACTGAAGGACCATGCCAGCACACTGTCCCTCAAACAATGGTGTGCATTGCCTGGTAAGAAACTTTCTCTTCTCACCTACATCCTGGTCTCTAGGGAAGCAGCAGAACTCCCTGTGTGGGTCCCTCTGCATATCTGACCTTCAGAAGGGAGTCTTCTCTTTTCCTTCTCAGAAGCAGTTTTGACACAGGGCATAGACCAACTAAACCTCAGTGACACCTCTGGCCTAGATAAACGTGGCCATTCTCATTGTTCAGTTCCGTTTGCAGAGCCTCGTACCTGCTATACCAGGGCACTGCGAAAGTGGAGCAGTCACGGTAGACACTTACCTTCTGCATCCAGCAGGAGCTTTTCAGCATTGTCCCTTACCTCTTAAAGTCACTGTGTTCAGCCAAATGAAGAAAGGATAAGGAATCCTCTGTAACATGCATCCTATCTGCCTGTTGGGCCTGCCTTAGGGAAGGCAGGATAAAATTCCAGTAGTCAGCCCCCCACTCTCCTTGATATGTTCTACCTACTCACCTCCCCCCAGAGCTCTGTCACTAAGCAGAGGAGTTCCTTTACCTTGGATGAGCCTATCTAGCACAGATACTTAGGTCCAAATTCATCCCACTTAAATTTAGGCATCAAATTTAAAAGCATATTTACTTTTTTTGTCTATGCTCAGTGGAGAGATGCAGTTGAAGAGGGTAATAGACCCTACCAGGATAAGTTAGGAAATCCTAAACAAGCTTGAATTCAGCACTTTCCAATGTTGGCACTTTATCACCCGGTTACTCAGACAAGATCCCTCTTGCTGCCTTTCCATTTCATTCCATCCAGATGCTCAGTGTGCAGCGCCCCAACTTCAACAGGAGGAAGGGACACTGGTCTCTGCTGCTGTAGCTTTGTGGCAATGTCATGCTCCTACCACAAATATTTGGGAATCTTTTCTCCCATAGAGGTAGACTTGGAGTTAGTCCCTTAGCATTTGGCTGATACCTTCTACCCTGTTTCCTGGGAAGCAATTTTGGAGGCTAAATTAAGGTGGTTGAAGGATTTGTGTCAGATGTTCTTTTTATTTTTCTTTGTTCTGCAACATGTATGGTAAAAAGCTGTAACTGTTGCCTGTTTTCATTGTTCAGCTGTTGGTAATTTGGTTCAATAGAAACTTCCTTTTGGAGGAGAGGACTCTACCTTCTCAGAAGTCAGCTAAGAGAGGTCTACTGGAGAGAAGTGTCAAAAGCAGATGAAGGAGAGACAGGGTGAGTTGGAGTTTGCAGTATAAGCAGAGACTAAGAGGGCATTGAACAGGGGCCTAGACCTCAGGGGACCAGGAAAAAAAAAAGATATTTTTCCTGTTACTTTGAGATGACTGTGTAGAGTTTGTGAACACAGGCAGCCAGTTGAAGTTACTGGAGGAAGGCTAAGGAAAAGATACATTGTACGTAGAAATATTAGAGTCCTTAGAAAAATATTTGTCTCATAAAATAAAATATTCCTTTCAGGCAGTTTTAGAGAGAAATAAGGTCCCCTGCTCACCCTCCTCTTCTCCAGGCTAAACAACCTCAGCTCCTTCAGCCACTCTTCACAGGATTCTCATTTAAAACCCTTCCTTGACCTTGTTGCCCTTCCCTGGACACTTACGAGACAATGCTAGAACACTGAGTTCTGTGCAAACATTGTGTTGTTTGGATACTGCTAAGTAGAAAAGAAATGGAAATTCTTAAAGTTTCTTATCCTTGTGAGTCAAGGTGTATTGAAGATTTGTGATTATACAGGCAAGACAGGGAGAAAAGAGTTCATGGTCAGTGACTATTATCGAAGCATTAGAAGTTTAACCAGTACCCTATTATTTGTACAATGTTTTCAGGTGTTAAAATTTATATGTATATGTGAAATTTGTATTAGGATTTATGTGATACTAGAAACTTCTCTTTAAGTTGAATGTTAAGTTTGCTTCATTTTATAATTATAGCATAGACAAAAAATATTTTATTAGCCCTTTGAATTTGTTTTGTTATGTTTTTGCTGAGAGTTATTAAGAACCACTCAATATCAGAGAAAGCTGATAAATTCAGATTACATTGCTTGCTTATTGTCATCAATCTTTTAATAAAGCTTTTTGTTGCACTAAGGCTATTTAATTCGCTAATATCCTCCAGATCTTGGTGTAAATTTTGTTCCTGGGCAATATGCTTACTTGTCCTTTGCCATTTTCTTTTCTTTTTTAAGTTTTCTTTGCCTTAGTTCAAAGGAGATTGTGACTTTTGTGTATGATTTCAGTTCACTGTTAAATCTTTAATTAATCTATTTTTGAGAGTGAGTAAATACTCTCACCTGAATTGTGTCATCCACTGTCATAACAAAATTGTAAAATAGCAAAAGTAAAAGGCAGAGCAACAAGAAAACTTGCACAGCTGCTCCAAAAAGGTTCCTACTAAACTGAACAGCAGCTTATTCCTTGTGTATATATTTTTCCTCACATTTTCTTTGTGGCTGGGATGCAATGCCATTCATTTCTTTAAAAATCATTGCTAATCTGATCTAATGATTTTGTGATGTCATTTATGTTGCTGTACCTTACATTGACATTAAAATATTTTCTGTTTAGATTTTTACAAAGTGAATTTTGTGTCCTGTCAGTCTTTATAATGCAATTAAAAATGTGTAAAATAGGCAAGAACCTTTTAATCTTTGATGGCTATTTGGAACTCAGAAATGAGATTTGACCTGGATGATACACTGTGGAATTCAATAGAGTTAACAGAGATGAAGATGTCTATTTGAAAGAAAATTAAAGAACATTTATTTCACATATTATGTTTTAATAAAAGATGAATCTTGGCTTTGTGTAAGTCAGCATAGATTCATGAATACTAAGAGAGGTCTGTGGAACTCTGGCTGTTAACTAAGAGCTGTCAGAATTAGCAGCTTCAACCTTTTGTTTTCTTTGTCTTTCAGATGGAGTGTGTGTGATTGTAAAAACAACAAAACCTGTTTTCTGTATTTTATTATTGCATTACTATTTTAAGACAGATACTTGAGTCTGTTTTCTTCATATTTTGTTCCAGGTACATAGGTTATAAACTAATTAAGTGGTGCAATTAATCACAAATCAAGTTTCTCTGTTTTTGTGTCATAAGCAGTCTAAAAAACTGCATAACAGCATCAAAGGGGATTAGGTCCATGTCATACAGCAAGTATCCAGATTCATGGTTGAGAGAAGAGGTCCTCTTTCTCATCCTGAATATTCAAGGCTCATTTTGAGCTTATTTATCTGATTCTATTTTAGGCTAACAGGCTGAAGTTTGCAATTAGATGATGAAAACTATGAGTTTTATGAAATTATATATTAATGTTTAGCTAGAAAATGCATTCTGATATTAAGCTATGATTCTGGGTGAGGCATTTAAAAGAAGAAAAAAAAAAAAAGGCAGCTTATTTTTTTAAATTCTGACACTGTTATTCTAGACACTCTTTTTCTTGTTTTCATGTTCATTTCCCACTTTCAAGGTTCTGTATTACTTTAAATGATTGCAATAACTGTCATCATCTTTGTCTCCAGAAAAGGTTTTCCAGAAACCACCAGTAAATCAAAATGGTGGCTTTAAAAGTTACTTTTTGTAGGCATTATAAGATTTAGAACAAAGCAGAAAATAAGATATTTTCTGGTAAGCAATGATTGTGCTAAGATGAAGTCTCTGCTTAGAGAAGATTTTTGAGTTGTCCAATATTCTAATGCCATTTTTATCCCATTACCTCAGCACCATTGTAATTGTTACCTTTATGTGCACTACACACAAGGCCATCTTATGATTAGCTAGCTAATTTAAACCAAGAACTTGATTGCTGTACATAAAACTTGTGCTGGCCCACTCTCTTTCTTTTTTTAGTCCCTATAACAATGTTTTTCTGGTTGTTTCACGTCTCAGTATTAATTCTGATGGTAAGTCTTGCAACTATTTTAAACAACTCTACAATCTAACTGAAAAGTCTAGGGCTAATTATGACTTGGGGTTTCCTTCTGTTTCAAAAGTGAGTTTATGAAAGTTTTAATTTGGTTGAAAAATTAAATGCCAGCTAACCATGGTTTGTTCTTGCTTTGTGTAGTTTTGTGCAGCACTCGCCATTCATCTAGTGGCAACACTGCCAATACATTTTTTGTTCTGGTCTTACTGCTTCGATTCCCTCTCTCATCCCACTGATGGGTGTTTAGTGAGTGGCTGCAGCGTGCTGAGTTGCCAGCTGGTGTTAAACCATGACAAATTTTAATTCACCAGTTGGCTGGCTGATGCTGATCTTTTAACCAAGAAATCTTGATTGCAGATTTTCTCCGGTTCAAGAAAGGAACTTTTTTCCAAAGTTTACCATTTCTGCCTCTTGCTAGAGGTGAATTTTTAATGGAGTTCTAGCCTTTCTCTTCTGTAACTGCTGCTTGGACTAGCATGGAGTAACCTATGGAATGGTTGCTGCAAAAATAGAGTGTAGCATTTAACACTTCTGGTTTTAATGTCGTGGACCAGCATGTCTTTTGGGGAAAAAAAAAAAAAAAAAAAGCAGGCTGTTAGTCTTTGATGCTACAAACTCTCCCAAATAAGTTACTCCAGGGTTTAAAGGCCTTTAAGGGTAAGCAGTTGATACAAGGTTAGCATATACATATGAGCTTTCTGTGTTCTGATGCTTATCTTTATTATTCCATATTGTACAGCAAGGAAAAATGCCAGGGTAAGATCCAGTCCAGTTAGAACTAGGATGTGGGTGCTAGGACAGAAAAAGGACAGGCTGATTGTCAGAGATACATCAGCTTTAGTAAAAACATTTTCAGTAGAAAAAAAAAAATCATAACAATTAATGCATACAATTGTTTTAATTAGATGCATAAATGCAATGTGGAGGGTATTGCAAAATATTTTGGGACTGCAGCTCTAGTAGGTAACAGTTTAGGTTTCTTCCCACTATTTGATAACCTATTCTATTTACTGTCTTGAATTACCTTTCTCATTCTCTTGCTGAACTCAATATCTAGGTATTAAACAAACAAACAAAAAATTAAAAGGCATTTATTCCTTTTTCTTACACCATTGAGTCATGATGATGTGAAGAAAGAGCAGGACAACCATCATGAATATAATCTAATCTGGTTTCATTAAAGTAAAAATCACACTTAATAAGAAATCATTTTCCTTCCTGCATCGCCTCCTTAAAAAAAAAAAAAAAAAAAAAAAAAAAAAAAAAAAAAAAAAAAAAAAAAAAAACCAGAAATTCACTTTCTATTCAAATAATCTGGGTTCCTTAGTTTGATTCAGCATACATTCTATATGCCAGGAATTCGTAAATGTTTCTATATGTAATCCTTGTCATGTTCTTTTTATTCTTAACAAGATGAAAAGACCTAATGCAAACTGAATTTTAATGTGATTCTTCAAAGGCATAATATGTTACTAGTTGACATGTAACTTGCTACATCAATTTGGACTTTTTGTGTTAAGACTAAGGAACAAATGACACACTACTTGTGCTCACATTACATCAAGCTGTATCACATTCACACTAGATACGTGGTGAATTAATCTGTTGCAGTTTTTCCACCAGCAAATAATGATTACGCTAAAGCCATTATGATTTCAGCCTTTTCCTGACATTTGTTTTAGTCTCAGTGACATGCTATTACCCTTGTCACAATTTGGTGTAAAACATCTCTCATTCAAACACCATTCATTACCCTTGGGCTAGACTCACATTCAGTATATGTCAGTCAAGGGGCAGGAGGTCAGATCTCAGTAAATTAGCTGTCCTCTGTGAAAAAAATAACTCATCTCAGAAGATAATTTACCTTTAAACAACTGTAAGATTTCCACTCTTTGTAAAGTTAGATTCAATTTGGGCTGTATGCTGGAAGATCGACTTGCAAAACATGTTTACACTTTTTTGTTTCCTGGGTTGTCCCCAGGTACCAATTTGTGCATAGTGATCTCTGTGTGACATGATCTGAATGCTTAGTACTGTAGACTCAACAGCAGCTCTGAGGTCCACAGCCTGAACTGCATTTTGATTCTCTTCTTCCATCAATGTTAGGAAATTTTGTTTGGGAAAATACCATCTCTTCATTTTATAAACCATCTTTTTGTGTACCAAATGAAATCAACTGTTCTTTAATTTTCATCTTTGGAGCCACTTCGTATTAAAAAATACCGTGGTTTTACACTCTGATTGTAATCCTGTCAATGTAATTTATACAACTGGCTCGAACTGGAATTTTATGCACTTAGTTAAGTTGTCCTCATGGAATATGTAGATACATCTAAACTGTGGATTACTCCCTAGCTTATAAGGCTGATTTTATGGTGTGGCTTTCTCTGAAACACCTGGGTGATGGTTCAGAGTCTGTTGCATTTGCTGAACTTGAGTCTGTAGCATAATTTCTTGCTTGGTGGCTTGGTTTCACAATGGGTTGGAGTCCTGTACAATTTCTATATGGAGAGAGGCTCAGATTGGCTATGCTCAGTGATGATATATCTGGATCCTTGATTTGGGGCTTCAACCCCTATGTTGAAGCACCCCTCAGTGCTGTTGATCTTGTTGAGCTGGGAGTGTTTTTGAGAACAGTTCTCCAAAGGCACTTTTCTTCCCACCCATTTGCACAGGCTCACATTCAGTGATCCCAGACAACCCCTTGTGAAGGCACATGTAATAAACAGAAGGGGAGGAACTGATGTTCCTGCCAGCTCTCTGTTCTCAGCCTGGCTCCAGCAGATATGAAAGAAAAACACTTTGTGAGGTTTGAGCTCTCCAAACAAGTCTGGTCTTCTGTTCACTGTGCAGGAAATCTTGCTACTGGAGTATTATATTGTAGGCATGTGGTCTTACCTCCTTTGGGCACATTTTAAAGGAAGAGAGTTTGTTTTGCTACGTTTTCTATGAAGATATTAAGGCATTCTCCATGGAAATTGCCATATCTGTACTTCTGAATTCCTGGCTGACACAGGTTTCCTCTGGTCTCTTCAGGACCTGCGCTGTGTCTTAGCTTTGACCAAGAGGTGACTACAGACAAGAGGACACAGTCTTAAGCTATGCCAGGGGAAGCTTTGGCTAGACATTAGGAAAAATTTTTCACTGAAAGAGTGATTGGGCACTGGAATCATCTGCCAGGGAGGTGGTGAAGTCATTGTCCCTGGAAGTGTTTAAAAAAATCTGGGCTTGGCACTCACTGCCATGGTTTAGTTGATGAGATGGTGTTAGGTTAGGTCATAGGTTGGACTAGATGATCTTAAAGGTCTTTTCCAACCTAGTTAATTCTGTGACTCTGTAAAAGGCACATATCTTTGTTCAGATACTCCTGCTGACTCTTAGCAGTCTTCTTCCAGATTGCTCTTTTACAGGACTGTTTCTTCCTCTCTCATGAAGACAGAGGATAAATGGCTTGCCCAATGATCTGAGTGCCAGAGCCTTTCTTCATACAAGCTGTGATAACAGTCACTTTTTAAAGCCAACCATAAAAGACATATATGCCTTTTTCAAGTTTGAATGTTTAACACTTGACTTAAAATGTATAATGACTTCTTTCAGACTCATTAAAATCAAAGAAGTTTGGGGGAGAGTTGGTGAATTCCCTTGATACAAACCACATCCTCATTCCCTGTTTTTTAACTATTCTTATGAAACTAAAGAAAGACAAAAATCCAAGTTCCTTATAATAAATATTGCATCTCATAAAACAAACCAAAATAACTCAACAAATTTGACTCCAGCTTTTGCCATTATGTAAATTACATTTATATAAAAAAATTGAATGAGTCACAGACACTTGAAAATCAGAGTTCACAGGGGAACCTGACAGCTTTTTTTACACTGTTTTTAATCAGGTTTAATTGTTGTCAGCTGAATGATCTATGAAGGTTCTACCTTTATGAGAGGCTTGTAGCTGTGGCTTTTTGCTGTTGTTGCTAATTTGGAGCCAGAAATAGTTGTGTGCAATTAAGGATCCACAAGTAAGGTGAGATTTTGTGTTCATTGAAAAGGACCTAGCAGGGATTCAGGTGGGGTGACATAATTTTGTTCATTAGGATAAGAAGCTTATATTCTTTCACTGTAATCACCTCCTTATGAAGAAAAGCCAGAGCTCAATACTGATTGACTAGAACTTTACATGGCCCTGTTGTTGAGCACTGAGTGTATTTGGTTTTGCATTGTTCTCTAAAAACATTACATTTTCCCACCTCATGCAAGTTGAATGCATTTATTAAAAAAAAAAAAAAAAGCACACACAAAAAAACCCTCTCAAGATTTTTACATTTCAGACAAAAATTCCATACACATAATATTTTCTCATATGAAAATATATACATATTTACCCATATCAAGCCAAAAACACAGTTAGAAGAAATGCTAGCTGAACTATAAGTGATAATTTAATGGAAGCATGCTTATGTGTAACAAAGAAGAAATGTTCATGTGATGCTTTATAGATTGATTTTTGGAAAAAATATTTCTTAAAACATAAAGAGGGATTAAAATCTCACAAGTCTGTCACAGCCCAAAAGTCATATAGACTAGCCACTAAGAAACAAAACAAAAACAATCAAGGTGTTTGAAAGTCAGAATCTTGCTTACTGTTTTTAGGTGACTGTCGTGCGATAATAGATTACCAGATTCACCACCCCCTTTCTCCAGTGGAAGACAGGAGTAAAGAAGTATGCAGACATAGTGTGACAAAACATGCAGGCAGCTAGGCTGTGCCTGTGAATCCTTTTCCCTTGCCCCTCAAGCAGACAGGTGCCTTAGGCACCTTTCTACTCTGATTAAGCCTTGAGTCATTTCTGACTTCAGGGTACTGCATGCTGAGCATGCTGATTGTCATTTGCTAACTTCAGAGGGTACTGACTCCTTTAGATCTTTCACTGTGGTTTCTACCTCTTTTGTATAGAGAGCCTAAGTAAATTCTACTGGAAGGGTGAATTGCATGTAAGTTACAGATATATAACTTATGGTACTTTGATACATAACTTTTGGATAACTAAACTTTTATGGGAACTGGCCTACTTTTCATATTGACCTTGTTAGGACTTTTTCCTGAAAGTTTTGTATTGTAACCATGAAAGTGCTGTCAAAATATAAAGTATTACTACAATAAAAGGTGCATTATAATTTATACGCCTGCAGAAGATCAGGTTTTAAATGGTTGTTGGCTCCCATTTCTATCTGATTTTAATGGTAAAACAGAAAATAATTTTCTGATCTGTGAGAAAATTCCAGAGGGACCACAGACAAGAGACAAGACAAAACCATGGCTGACTTGTCTCGTGCTGGCAACAGTACTGCTGTGAGTGGGAGATCAGGCAAGAAGACACTCAGAAGTATATTCCAACTCAACATTTTTCCTATTCAATATTTTTTATAGGGCTCTTATAGGGTTTCTTTTTTTTTTTTTTTTTCTGAACCACTAGTAAGACTACAAAAAACTCCATTCATTTCTAGAAGGGTAAATATCAAAGACATAATATAATATAATATAATATAATATAATATAATATAATATAAATTACATTACATTACATTACATTACTTTACATCGTATCATATCATATCATATTCCAGACCTGTGAGAAAGAAAACCAAAAAATGGAGAATCTCAAAGACAGAGTCTTGTTTAAGGAAGAGCAGGAAGGAATGCCTTGAAAGAGGCCTAACTGGAATAGAAGTAGTTTGGATTCTGTCCTAAATGGGTTCTTGAACTTGAGGCCAACCAGCAGAGGAGCTGCTAAAAGCTGTGGAGGTCAGATAATTCCTGTAGTAATAAATATGGTCACAAAGGAAAAGGTGTTAAGATAGAGGTTTATGTATTTAAATAGCAGTGGAGAGAATAGGAATTTTGTAGACTCTGGCAAGATCCCAGCCCTTGAATCTCAATGAAATAAGGGTTATCTCCTTCCATCTTTGCAAATACCAACTGTCTGAAATTCACTGGCCTATGAAAAACAAGATACCTGTACAGGAGTGTTATAGATACTAACTAGATCAAATCACTATGTGACATTATTCTTTGGAAATACCAGTTGCTAAACAAAGCTCCTCCATTCTCACCATGTCAAAAAAATTGAAGGAAAAGACGGTTGATTATATCATGAGGTGTCTGAAACTTTCCTTTTTGGAGTGTTCTTGAATATACTCAAAACCTGAGACTGAGCTAGCTCTCAGTCATGAGCAATGACACGTCTGAATTTGAACAGGCTTACGCTTGACTGACAGTATAAACTTAACTTACAAAGTGGCTGTAAGCTTAAAAATACCCCTTATTACTGTCTGTAATCAAACTGCACTATTTCATCCTTAATGAGGTTGTGGCAGGAGAAGGAGGTATACTTGTGTAAATGTATCAGGAAAGAAGTGGTACCAGTCTAAAGTAGATCCATTAATAAATGAGGTGGAGAATTAAATTACTAATGACTTTGAAATGGCTGAGATAAAGAAATTCCATGCCAAGCTGCTTTTAATAAGAGAAATAACATTAGGCCAGTTAGGAGTGCTGGAAAACCCCCACTAAACTGTGAATTTAGTGTGAGAGAACATCTAAGGAAATAAAGTTTTGTATATGACTGCTATTATACAGTAAAATGAGGCACTCTATAGTGCACCGGCAGTACTAAAACCCCTCTTATCCTCTGCACTGGTTATTACTGGGACCATATTTTCCAAAACCATCTTAAACTGTCGATTCTATCAAAAGAAATAGTGCCTTGGCCTCTAGGTTGTCTCATTCATGCTTTTTCTCTTGTCCTGTTGCACTGACTGTTTTGACAGAAGTGTTATCACTGCCTTATATCTAACTGCATTTTTGCAGTATTCCCCTGGGACAAACAACTTCTACAGGATAATGAGGTTTATTAGCTTGAGTGAAGGTAATTCAACAGTATTGCTTCCATTAAACAAACTAATTTGTCAGCTCAGGTATGTCTTCATGGCACAGCATTCATTGTACTCTTTAGATTTACTCTAATTAGATGTTAAGCTGAAGATTTCTTACTGCTGCTGGAGCTGGTACTGACTGCAATTTTTGCTCTTATCAGTTTTTATTCTAGATGTTTCCTCCATATTATGCCTTACATTCTCTCCTTTTCTGCTCAGGTCATTAAATCCTACCTGACTAATATTTCCAGTCACACTCTTTTGCCTTTCATACAACACTTTGAACTCTTTCTTCTTTTTGAGGAATGTGGTACATTAGGAATGCTCATTTGGAATTGAAATGCCCATCTTTTTAATCATATTTTTCATGTTCATAACAGTATGAGGTGCATTAGAGTAATGTAATCTTGAAACAATCACCCTGAGAGGTGTGAAATGTCTCTCTTTATAGAGGGCTTCCTGTTTTAATATCAAGGTGATTAATGATTGGAAGGGTCAGTAATTTAGCAGAACCATTTTGGTGATAGGTTGTTTTAAAATCCTCAGCTCTTGATACTGAAAGACCCAACAATTATTTATGCAAATCCAAATACTTTCAAGCTGCTTTTTTGGTAACGATGCTAGTTATGTTTTTTGATGTAAACAAAATAAATTGAATGACGAAAACCAGAAATTATAAGGCCAATGGACATAATTATACTTTTCTACAGTAGAACCAGAAGTGGAACAAACATTAACTTTATTGCAGTATTTATCAGTGTGTTGAACTCAAGGTTTTTAATTTACAAGGCTCTTTCACACTATTCTAATTCTGCCACAGAGATGTTCCAATGAAAGCAGGGAGTTATAAATCAGAAGAGAATGATCTTCCCCAGAAGAAGATAAAAAAAATGCCAATGGGAGCCTCATTTTTCTGCCTCCCAGATCATTTATTTTGTTTCTAAGACATTTTCTGAGCCATATTCATTAGCCATTCCTCATCTGGTGTTCTTTTTCCATTTCATCTTCCCCAGAAGCACTATTATTTCATACCAAAAATGGTTGCTGGTTAGGAAGGGAAAATCAGAAGATGAGAGACTGCAAACATTGCCTTCCTCCTCAGAGATATGAGGAAAGAATGCCAGATGGTGAGGGAGCCTTTCCTTGGAAATTCAGTGGTGGATAAAAGGATAGACATAATATCAAATGTTGAGAAATATCTGGAAAAAGAAATGGATTTCCCACTGCTTTAGAAACAAGGTGTATGGCTCCCTTGATACAAATTTCAGTAACTTCCTTGTGAATTCAAAGCTCTTGTGCACTGCATACTTTGTTGAATATTCAGAAAACCTATAAAAATTGCTTGAATATCTCAAATCAAGAATAGCACCTGGATATGTCATTAATAAAACATTTTGTGTCTGATGCTGAATCTAATGAAATCTAACAAATGATAGAGAATGATTAATAAAAGGTCAGGCAAAAACTTAGAAAATATTAAGCACATTATTTTGGCTTCTCATTTGCATTCTGAGTTCTGTGAATTTACATACTTCTTTTTTTACATTGTTTTACATTAAAGTAATGGCATAAGGTAGCCATAAGACTTTCTTATAAATGGAAAAAAACCTCATATGTACTCTGTTCTTACTGTTGAAAATATTGATAATATAATGATGCCAGGGAAAGAAGTTTTAGGAAAATGATAATCAGATTCTTACTGGATCTGGCAGAAATCCAAGAAATGTGGGCTAATAAAAATGAAGTTTGTGAATTTGGTAGAAACACTTTGATATTCTCCTTAAAGAAGTGAAGATTGGTAAAGTATTCTTAGGAAAAGTCCTTATATAGTAGAACTAGGGTCAGCACTGAGAATTGTAATCTGAAGCTTCAGTGAATTCACCTTGTCAGAAGAATCATGTTGTATCATATGCATCTCCTGAATCCTACCATAGCGTATTTGGATCAAACCTATTAACAATTGTGTTTTGGAACTATGTAAATGTTCTCTTCACGGAGGCAAGAGTAAATCGTATTGAAACACATTGAAAATATTGCTTGCACCATCTTGCAAGAAGTAATTTTTCCCTGTAACTCTGATTCTGAAGGAAGATTGCTATGCCCAGCAAGGAAAACTAAGATGTTTCCTTGAAACGTGTTGAAATATGTTGAAGAATGTTTAATTGCATGTCTGTTTTTGAAAATCCATGGGTTTTCTTTAGCAGCTTTGATAGCAAGAAGAGGTGAAGAAATGTTTTGTCGCAGTTTTTAAAATGTCAGAGAAAATATTAATTTTAGTTTTTTATGTTTATATAGACTTCAAAGATGAGAGTGGTAGGAATAGACTCATGGAAATCAAGTGTATGCATCCACCTTCATACTAATGTAGTTTGCTACAAAAAACACACCGCTTTTCTGTAAAATTATCGAATGCCTATTAAGTATCTTTAGTATTATTTCAAACACACAGAGTTTTGTACTGAATGCTTACCCTCTCTGGTGTCTCTGGAGAGTTAATGCAGTGAAGATATACCAGCATTGTTAATGGGTTTTTTTGAAATGTGAGAAGAAGCTCATGCAGAGTAATTTATTTATGTTGGTATCTATAAAGCCATGGGAAGAAATTCCTTGCTGAAGTTAATTAATTTTTTTTTCTTTTTAAATTTATTGTTCATGTATTATGCAACTGCTGGAGTGTAAAATATATGGGTTTTTTAAAAAAATGATCTTTTTCTCAGACAGAAAATTCCAGCTGTTTAATGAGAATTTAATCCTACCCACTGAATGATCAAATGTTAAAAAACCATTTGAATCACCATGATGTAAATTGTAAAAACAAACAATTTTTGAAATGACAAAAATTTAAATGGAGATTCATTTTACTATCTGACATACTTGTTTCACAAGACTACATGCATGATACCAGCATGTTGCAATACCACAATCCAAAGCTGAATTAATATTGTCACTTTGTTATCATGCACACATATTTTACAAGTCAGTCTTCTAAGCACAGTTTCACTTGAATTACTGTTTATTCACTATGTGCCATTGCAAGGCTGATTTTTGATGTTCGTCCTATAGTGATTTATAAATTACTTTAGAAAGACTGTAATTGATTGCAATCATAAAGTGCAGCTATGTACAGGGAAAAAAAAACAAAAAACAAAACCAACCAAAAAAACCACAAAAACCCACCTCTTACTAAAGAAGGTGATTTAAGATTTAATTCAGATCTGGAGGAATTTTATTTATATTAAGATTTCTCCACCTGTTTGTGTAATGGAAAACAAAAAGGTTTTGTTTTGCTTATAATTCAAATTCATTAATATTGTGATTCAAATTATTCAGTTTTATACTTTATATATTTTAAAATGTTCAATATTAAGTTCTGTACAGAGCAGGATAGAGTTTGTAGCTTGAGATACCTAGATGCACCTGTCCACGTGCAAATTATCTGTATGTTTAGCTGGGTCAAACAAGCCAGTCCCATGCATGTGCCATGGGTACTGGTGGGTATTGCAGGTAGCAGAAGGTGACTCTTTTCTTGGCAATTGAAGGCCAACCATATCCAGTTCAATTAATGTTTCCTAGGTAATGAGTCAGCTGTCCTGTCACCAGACATCTGTTTTAGGCTGAGAGTGATAGCTCTTTGGGGCTCTATTCACTTGTCTAAACATGGGGATCTGGTGTCATCTGGGATTCCATAGAGATCCTGAGGCACCATCTTACAGCTGCAGACACACCTTGGGACATGCAAGAGACGATGTGGATAGTGGGGATACCTCAGGATGTGTTAAACAGTACTAGATGCCTATGTGCGGGCAGTTCCATGCAGGCTTCATCAACTGTATTGACAAGAGCCTTGGTTTAGTTGCCTACACCTAGAGGATTTAGAGGAGGGACTTACTTGCCTAAACAGAGGCAAATATGTGTTATGAGGTGCCCTAAGATGCATGCCCAGACTCCTTGATACTTCTCAACCAGGTGTGGCTTCAGTTGTCACCAGGATGATTCAAATCACACCAAGGAACATCAAGTCAGGTTTGATGCTACATTTAGATAATTTAATTGAGACCTTAATGCCATTTAAGAGACATCCTGGCATTCATCCTAAACTGGTGAATGTGACAAGAGAAGCAGTGGAGACTCTCGGCCTTAGGTAGTGGTAGCCAGAGGCCAGCCAGTATGGCTTTTCATTGGTGCTGGATGTGTTGCTTAAGTTCCTTGATAAAAAATCCAGATATCCACTGCTTGCCAAAACCTATACATAGATGCCTAAACACAGGTGTCTTTGTGTTCTGACTTCTATCAAAAAGGAAATCTAAAAATGTGTATAATAAAAATGGCTATCAGAACCAAGAGAGCAGTCATTAGTGTGTTCTTTTTAAATCAGCTAATAAAATACTTCTTTTAAAATTATTTCCATCCAATACATAGTGTTTATTTAACTCCTTCCTACTACAGCATTACTTGTAATTTCTTTGTCTGCAAAATAAATCCAAGATCTTCCTTCAACAGAAATGTACTTGGCTATATCTGAAAGCTAACTCTAAATTAGTACATATTAAGTTCCTCTGGCTCCTTTCACCATAGTCATTATCCTGTAGGTACAATTAATCTAGTTCAGTGTAGGGGAATTGTGGGTCTCCTTGTGATGTTCTATCTAAGGAGCAAAGCTGAAAGAAGAGTAAAATGGTATGCATTGTTTATTACTGCATATCCACAAATATAATAATTTTGATAATTCCCCAACTATATTCTGCTTAAATTGGGTCAGACCTTATGGTTTTCTCCTCTTTGAATTGACATACACAGGCAGTAGTAGATGTACCTCTCTACAGCTAAACTGATGTGCAAAGGCAGGCTTTGGCACAGGACTGTGTCTGTCTGCCTAGGTGTTGGCCCGCTCCACAGATCAGTTTTGTTCTGCTTCTACTAACCATCTCCAGATGAAATTTGCCTTAAAGGAAACTAGCCCTAAGCAGAGTAGATGTCTGCCAGTTAGTGTTGCACTTCACGTTCTCTTTCATTTAGCAGCGCAGCACACAACCACAGTGGCTACTGTAACCCTTTTTTTTTTTTTTTTTTTTTTTTTTTAATAATCTGTTTTCCCCATGACACTCTTTCTAAGCTACAATTCATAACAACAGTTCTGGTCTTCACAATGCAGCTGTCCAAGTAACATGTTTTTATGAGGTTGAGACCAGCACATCAGCTACAGCCTACCTCATCATGAAGCAGAATGTGGTTCACAGGTACTAGCTCTGACAAGGACTGGAAAGTCACAGCACAGTGGTACGAAGACAGCCTGCTGTTTGAGTAACTCTCTTTAAGAAGCTCTTGTAATTTTGTCTAAGTCACTGAACAACAGCCATAAAGTTCTGTGTCATTGTGTCACTTGAAATGGCCACCCTGACACTTGATCAAAGAAGGATTGCACCTTTCTCTCTTGAATTATTTGATGCACAGCCTGTGTACTATAGAACTAATAATAATAAAAAAAGATATTTTATACATCTGAAAATACTGCAGGCCCAGATTTAATTTAGTTTTGTTTGGAATCCAAGATAATTAACTCTGGAATCAATCTATTTTAGAGAAAATGTTTTCAGCTGCAGCTGCAGGCAGATATTCCAGTTTCAGATACAATAGCCATAGCTAATTATCCAGTCAACAAAAATTCTGTTTAGTCTGAGGGGAAAAAAGCTACCCAGGTTTTCCTTTTCAAGCTTTAAATCAGCAGATGCTGGAACTTAATCAGTCTTTGTCTAATGAGAAATTAAGCACTGTCCTTAGAAAACAGATTTCACTCTTGTCTTCTAGGGTGAAAATTTAAATTTACATTTGCCTTTAAAAAAGAAACCAAATTGCTGTTTTAGTAGCTACAAGGAAAGTGATATAAGGTTAAGCTGGGAAAGGTCATGCATTACAAAAGATCACACTTGGCATGGAAGCACCTTGAGAGATTTCAGCTGGAAAAGCAGACACAAAAGAACACTAACCAATTTCATCACAAATACTTTACAGTTAAAATGCAAGGAAAACACTGAAATAACCTTCCCCCCCCGCCGGAAGTTCACTATTAATTCTGAAATATCTAGAAGCACTGAACCTCTAACACAAGAATCAAAACTCTTAGCAGGAACAAAATAAAAACTAAAAATATCCTAGGTGCATTGAAAATAAGCTTTTGCTTTCTTATGTAAGATGCACGTGATCTGCCTCGTATCTTAAGTTCCTTAATTGATAAGGAAAAGGGTACAGTAATGCTGCAGAACTGTTGTATGAATACTAAATATCTGGAAAGGAAGATCCATAACATGAAAGCAGGGTAGTTCTGGCTTTCATGCTCTAGTTTTCACCTCTTCTTGGGGAAAAAACCCAAAAACCCAGTGTTTTGTTTCCTATCCCTCAAACTGCCTAAAGTGACCTGCAGACAAATGCATCTGGTGCGTGTTGGGATCTCTGTAGAAGAAATCATTCTTTTGGGTTGGACGTGACGTTCATCTGGCCTATGAATTCAGGTGTCTATGTGAAGACCAGGGCTTGTAGGAAAGGTGGACATATGATCAGGACATTTGCCTTATAGAGTGTTGGGTTGTGGAGCAAGTATGCACATCATTAATACTTTTCAATTTGTTTGGTTCCTGCCTGATGGAGGAATGTGTAAGCAGGCAATGACTGTTGACATTCAGCTGCAAGGAGTGAAAGTGTAGAGGCTGTGTAGTTCCTGCCACCTCAGAGATTATCTACAGCTCCTGGCAGTCTAATGAAGCTGAAGCCATCCAAAGACCCATACTGTTCTTGCCAGTATGGTTAAGCCCTTACTGTATTGAATGCCTTTTGAAAGTGATAATATTTTTCTCCAGTTACGTCTTTATGTCTGCTTCACTGCAAGGGTGCTGCCATTGGTTTGTTCTTCCTTCAAGTCAGAAGGCCAGGGGACTTTTGAACCTCTGCTCGAAGGATCCACACCTGTTCCTTAGAGATACATTGATTTCCACTATTTTCAGCTCCTCTGTCCTATTCAGTAGAATTTACACTACCAAACCCAAGGGGTGTAACTTCTTCCCCCTCATCCCAACACATGCAGACTAATATTTCATTAGGCATTTTGTGCCTTCCCCTTTTCAAAAGTGTAAAAATCCTCATTTCCTCCTGCACTACTCAGAGAAGGGAGGTATTAAGAAACCCTCTTCACAGCATCGCCTCCTGGAGCTCTCTTTGCTGTTTGCGACAGGGCCAATCATGGATTCACTTAAGTGCAGCTTCACAACTACAGGACCAGTTTTAACAATACTTAGAAATAACCATTTTGTCTATGTGTTTCACTGTGTCATGGAAAGGGTCTGTAATTCTTTATTAAGGAGATGATATAATCATTAACACAGTGACTGAAATTAATAGTGTTAGCCTATGTCTAATTCATGCAAAATAAGACATGTACGTTTTTTAAGGTAATCTTGAAAGGGCTGGGCAAAAGTAGACCTAAAGAACTGTGTGATTAGTAGGTCTGCTAGAAACAAAGAAATTTGAAAAAGATGATTCTTTTTACTTTTTAAATACATTGATTCTGTGTGTAATAAAGCCATGTGTTTTTGAAGGGAGAACATAGGATCCAGGTGGCCACAGAACACACATTTATGTCCAAAAATTGGAGAAAACTCATGAAGAATTAGCTAAGATGAAACATTATATTTCTCTTTTAATACTAGAAAAGTGTGTGTCACTAGGTATTTTTGAAATTGTTAGACTTAGGCAAAAGCTAGTTTCACTTTACATGTCACAAAGCATGTCCTTATGATTTCAGTCATTTGCATGTATCACTGCTAGTTATAATTACTCCAGTTAAAATATTATTTTGGTTGTTTCATGCAATTTTTTGATTAATAAATCTCTAAAGCAGTCTGCAGATGGAAGTAGTCTGTAATTTGGATTAGTACAAAATTGTTTGAATAAAATGAAATAGTCTATTTGGCTTAAAGAAAAAAAAAATACAGATCTATGTTGTGATTTAAAGCAATTTTAAATATGCATACCTTCTGTGCATATACTGATATATAAATTAAAGGAATTATGTCGTTGTTGTTTTTTTTTTTTTTTTTTTTTTTTTTTTTTTTTTTTTTTTTTTTTTCTCCTCAAATACAGCAACTATTGACCAAACAGATAGCAATAGCTCAAAGTAGAGTCTGAGTTAGAGTTTACTGTGTCAATGATGTGTGGATTACAAACTCCCCAGGTACATATTCATAAGATAAAGCAAATTACTCCTATGGAACCACACTGAGCTATCACGGCAAAGAATTGCAGATTAAAGATCACTTGGCATAGTTAGGATTGCAGTCTAGCAAACATAATGGGTTTCCTATTGACAAAGTATTCTCAAGTACAGATTTTATTTTCTGTTTATCCAAAAAATAGCAGAATAGATGGAGGGTGAATGTAAAGGCTCTTAACCTGAATGAAGATATTGAGGAGACATATAAGATTTGAGCCAGGTCAAAATCCCATTCAATGTGGTTACTACATGTATAAAAAGTCTGGAGAGGATGAGAAAGTGTTTCAGGTGTGTTGGCATTCCTCTGTCTTACAGTAACGGTAAGTAATTCAGACCCGTGGGAGAAAAAATTACTTTCAGAGGCTATTTAGTTAGCATGAGGAGAAAGAATCTTCTCTACCTATGAAAGGCTTTAGTTCTTATTTTTAGAACTCAGATTTCCCAAGCACAGCCACAGCTTGAGGGCAGAGCAGAAACAGAGGCCAAGAGTTGCAGAAACCTGAGTAAGAGCCATGGGTAGGAATAGTCTTCACTGTACAGGAGGAAGAATGGACACACAGTCAAAAGGGCAGATCACACTCACTCAGTGAAGAAGAAAAAGCAATTTACATGTACTAAAAGAATAAACATTATTGTACAAAGGCAAATAAGAGTGGTGTACTGGAAATATTGAGTAGCTTGCTTAAACTATCTAAAATTTAGAAGGTTTCTTTATGTAAATTATTTATTTTATGTGAAAGTTACATTGACAAATTTAAAAACCTAAAGGTCCTTCATTTAAAATCAGATATACATCCTACACATATTCATAACAACCACAGCATTATTACTTAGTTGTAAGTATAGCAAAAGAATGAACATGACAGCTATTATTTTGCTATATAGTGAAAAACTCTCCAGTATTCATATCTCAGATCTTTTCTGTCTTTTCTGTCTGTTTACTGTTCTTCCTTTGGATCCATGTACAAAACAGTTGCACCTCTCATAGAAAAGCAGAAAAGAAAAGCCACACAGTATTAAAAGTTAAGGTACAGGATTTTGAGATTTAAGGGGACAGCTTACACAGAACTCGATTAGACAGCAGTGATTTATCTTAAAATATGTTACACTGAAATATTTTAATCTGTGTATTACTACAGGCAGATTTCAAATCACATTGAAGTTAGAGTTGCTGTATTTTCATGATGCAAGACCCTACATTCAGTGCAATGTGATAGAGCATGTCCAATGGAAAATCTATTTTGGTAGTAATGGAAGTAGAAAAAAGAATGTGTATAAAAGAGTATCTTATAAAGGGAACTAGCAGAAGTTCCTTGAGCACTAGTTGTTTCCCTGAGTACAGAAAATATCACTAGTTATTGCAGTAAAAGAGTAGTATGTGAAGTGCATTGGCAACAAAAGTATTAACTCTTGCAATACTTGATACTGTAGGCATAGCAGACAGATCGAATTTCCAGGGCCTCCTCATAAAAATTGAAGTCTGGTTGAGATTTCAAAATTTTTAAAGCAATTTGATGTTGTATGAGTAGGAAAAAAAAAAAAAAAAAAAAAAAAAAAAGTGTCCAGAGCCATGATACATTTCTCTTGAGGCTAATTAAGGAAAACGAGAGTATAAATTTTGTAATTTGTGAATATTGGCATGCATGGTCAGTCAAGTGGGAAGAAAGAAAGCTGAGAGCTCATAAAACACAGGCCATCTGTCTTCTTTACAGAGATAATTAAATATAGTACAACCTGTGGCGAAATGACAAAAGTATAGATATTCAGTACAGGGATATTAAGGAATCTGATTTATAATTTAGTAGTTGGTTAATAATTATTTTTCATCTACCATTCAGATAATATTTCTTTTCTCTTGAAATCTATTTTCAATGAAATACTATTGGATGGAAGGTAAAATTCAAGAAAATATTTTTGATCATGCTTACAATTGAACTCTAATGAAAATGTTCAGTTATTTAAAATAAAAACCTATTAAATAACTTTTTGTAGTTTAACAAAATAATTTAAGTCTTTTTTAAATAGTTAATAATATGAAGTCTTCTGAAAATTGTCTGAAGTTGAAACACTCTTTTAGAACGGAGAGAAAGTAATAAAGAAAATGTATGCATCTATTTGCTTGACTATTTTAGAGGAATGTGTAGTCACCCTAAAAGACACTAAAACTTGTCCTAAACATATTATTTGAAATATTGTTAAATTGATGTTCAATGACCCCATGAAGTGATGTTGTTCCTGGGGGTTTGGGTGCTTCAGCCCAGTGCCCTTCACAACTCAAATTTCTTCGATTGCATTTTCCCCTGTAAAATGTTTGAAGGCGTTTCTATGTAGTGAAAGCCCAGGTGCCCTACACATATCTTCACTGTAAGAAACACCAAGGGCTCCTGTGAAGCCTATGAAGACACTATGAAGATTTTATCACTGCTCTGTGGAATTTCTTCAAGGTTCTGCTGTAAAAGATTTAGGTCCTTGCTTTACTGAGATTACTCCTGCCAGTGAACTTTTAACCCTGTATATCTTTTAGAAGTTATTATCATCACACATTAAAAATATACATAGACCAGCTGAAGGTGAATGAATGAAAAATGCACAGAAATGTACCTAAAGCAGAATTTTTGTAACAAGAGAAACTGACAACAGTAAATGTGCTTAAGTCTTTGACATATAAATCATCACAATAATGCATAAAGTATAAAGGAAATGCAATTAAATTTGAAGTGGAAAAGTTACCCAACTTTTTACTGTGCCCAGTCAGTATTTCAGTCCATTAGTTTTTCTCAATGTGACAGCAGTATCCCTCAAAAGCATTGGATTTGCTACTTAAACTTTAAAATCACAAAGAGAAAGCATTACAAGGTGGCTTGGGTGATTGACCTTCATTAGTCATTGATTGAATTTCTTCTGCTACCCATTGCATTTCTAAGCATTGGCTAGTGCCTTGCATTTTTCTGCAGAGCTCTGTTGGCTTTGTCTTCTTATTTTCCTATCCATTGCATCCCCATTCATCTCTTTTGATTTATTCCTGAATACTATGCAAATCTTAGATTGCATTAGATAAAATAATAGATCATAAACATATCGATGTCACAACTTTTTAAAATCTTGTCTTATTCTCTGTATCATCCAATAGAATAGAGGCAAACTTTTTGGGTTTGTAATCACTCTCATTTATAAAGGATATTTTGTTGTGATTGCAAGTAAATTACTCCTTGCTTCCAGAGGAAATAAAACCCCACAGCCCCACTAAATGCATCATTTGAAAGCTCTGAGAAAACTTAAATTCATCTGTCTCTGGCTTTTAGGAGGAAAGTGTAGTTTTTGCAATCAGAACAGATAGGTATTTTGCTGGTAGTCTCTTGAAAATCACACAATCAGCCCTTCCTCTGGGCATGTGTATACACACAGAATTAACTTTACTGCTTTTCAGACTGATGCCAGCTATTGCAGCTCTGTGCAGATGCCAAAAACAGTCAACATAAAGAGTTGTAGTAAATTTATTCTCCTTTCTGCAGCATTAAAAATCACTACCTTAGCGCATACACGGCAATGCTATGCATTTATTGTGTTCTCTCATGTTGTACTGTTGTATGTCTGAGTCATTTGCTATTTCAGTAAGTTAATAGACTCTTACTTATGATTAATAGATTCTTGAGTATTTAGAAAATGCATGTGACTATTTAACACCTTAACACAGGAACAGGCTCTTCTGAGGAGACCAGTGATTCTTCTAGAAAATGATCACAGCTCTGAGTATAACATCACTGAGCTGATTCGAATGGAGATGTAAAATTGTACCTTCTGAAAACTGTAGAATATTTTTTCTGAATGAAATGTGCTTTGAACTACTAGTACTTAATCTGTGGGATTTAATGTATCACTATGTAGTTTTGAATGGAAATCAGGCTGGTAAACTTTTGTGGGTTCTGACACTAATACACTCATATCATGTTTAATTTATGAGGCTCTGCTCATCCATTTTAGATATATTCCATTTGGGAAGTAGCTGGACAGTGAGACAGTGCAATTTTTTTCCAGAAGTCTTTACAGGAGGCTGATAAATTTGTAGTCCTCTAAAGTATATCTTACTGAAGGTTTGTAAAAGAAGATTGTTGCATGGGGAGATCACTGGTTCCTATGGAGCATATTAGCTAAATCACACATCATGCTAAAGAGTTAGCGCACTCAGGTCAAATCAAGTCTGTCTTTTAAAGTAAGATTTATCATCACTGAGTTATTAAAGTTTTGTCTGTTATCCTGAATAGTCTTTTATTGACTCAGACAATCCTTTGTACCTTCCCAGCATGAAATTATGATAAAAGGTTGAGTCCTGCAGATGTCTAAAATGTCCTTGAAATGGAAAGGGAAAATGGCCTAGGTTGCATTTCAAAAATGAATACATATCACTCATCACAGAAAAATGAATTGACTTTGTATTCATTAGATGATCTGTGAAATAATCTCCAATTAAATGAATAAGACATCTCTAGTTCTTACAAAGATACAAATTTAATCTAACATGTCTTTTTTTACCTCCGTTTTTCCACATATCAAAATTGTAGTTTTGTTAAGACAGCAAATGGAAATAGAATAAAAAAGCAGCCATAAGAGAGATCTCAAACAACATGGTAACTAACATAGTTTTACAATGGTTTTAGCACTCTCAGAAGCAATGAAATGCTTATTTGGCCAGATAATATAACATAAACCCACAGGTGTAACATTTCCCTTTCATACCAGTTTATACCTTTACAACATGACCTAATGAAACTTCCCCATGCACACATGGGGAAGAATGATGGCAGTACCTATAGTTTTACCTGCTTTTTGAGTTCAAGAAAGATTATCTAAATTTTGCTTCTGCTTTACATGTATTATAATGATTATTTGAATTACAGAAGTGCCAATGGACTCAGCTGTGAGTAAGACCATTTTTTTTAGATGCCACATAAATACATAAGAGACCTTTACCTCCAAAAATCTGATTGGGAAGGAGACTGATGTATGCTACAGCCAGACACTGGGGAAAAAAATAAAACAAGTCAGGGAAAATGAAGCGTTGTGTATAAACAAATAAAAATCAGAGATTTAAGGCACATTTTCACTAAAGTGTGAAATGACTGCCTCACAGGAAAAAGACAATAATAATTTTTTAGGAGGGACAAAAAACTACTGAGTGTTCAAAGGTGTGTTTTTGGCTAGGACAGTGTTAATTTTCTTCAAGGTATCTGGTATGGGCTACGATTTAGATTTATGCTGAAAACAGTGTTGATAATAAAGGGATGTAATTTCCTGGTGCTGAGCAGTTCTTAGAAGGAGTCAAGGCCTTTTCTGCCTCTTGCTCCATTGCAGAAAAGCTGGAGGGGACACAGCTGGGACAGCTGACCCCACTGACCCCAGAGATGTTCCATGTGGCATCATGCTCAGCATATAAAGCTGAGAAGAAGGAGGAAATGGGGAAACATTAAGAACGAGGGCATTTGTCTTTCCAAGTCACCATTCTGCATGGTTGAGCCCTGTTTTCCTGGAGATAACCAAGCACCTTCCCACCTATGGGAATGTATTCTACTGTTTTTACTTGGAGACAAATAGAAGGTTTATGAGGGGGAGAAAAAAAAAAAGAAAGAGAAAGAAAGAAAAAAAAAAAACACCAAAAAAAAAAAAAAAAAAAAAGAAAAGGAAGGAAGAAAATTCAGGGCGTATACCTTTTTCATAAGAAATGTAGCCCAAATTCAATGAGTGCCTTCCAAGATAATTTTATACTGAAACTGAAATATGGCTGAGACTGCAGCCCATGCATCCTTAAAAAAAAGATATTGTGAAAAGTTTTTCTGCCCCTGGAATTCCCTGGGATTCTTTCCCAAAGTACTCCCTCTGCACTGTGTTAGTGGGAGAAGTAGAGGCCTCCCAAGCCCTGGGATCTCATTCATTATTCCCTGTTACTAGACCAAAATGAATAGTGAATATTAATGGTACTTACATCATGTCTCTGAGCTTATTAGCAGCACTTTATGAGCTTTTCCCTGTTTCTTCATTCTGCAGTTGCTGTAGGATCATTCTTTCTTTAGCAAAAGGAATGAGTCTCTTGTGAAACAGGAACCATTTCCATCAGAAAGTATCAATCCCATGTTTTTTGCATTTCTCCCTTCTCAGCTGGTAGCCATAATCTTCCCTTGATTTTCTTCTCCAACATAGTATTTGCCCAAGACCTTGTGCTGAAACAATGACTGAAAATAAACCTCTCACCTTAATAATATGCTTTTACTCAGTTAGTGCAACAGTTTGAGGACATTATCTGCACAGTGTGCGGATTTCATTTTTGAGAATAAGTATTCTGTTACTTCCTGACAAATTGCAAACTTTATTTTTACTGCAAAGACAATCATTGCTTTCCTGCAGTAGTTTAGCCTGAACCTTAACTAAAATTCATAAAGGGTTCTGATCCAGGGCTAACAGAAGTATTACTGGCTTAAAATGTATCACTTAAATGTAATTGCTCTGACAATAAGTTAAATCCCATGGAGGAGAATTGTTTTGTCACCTTGGCAATAAAGTCATTTGGAAAGGATCAGAGAACAGCTTGTAGGGCTGATCAGGGATTCACCAGGCAGAGCAGCTAGAAAGTTATAAAAAAAAGAAAGTGAGTAAGTTGTTTGATCTGCTTTAGTCTTCTTCAGCAGCTAAGGATGAAGGAAAGCTATATGTCCCAGGGGCAAAATAAAGCAGAGAAGGGCAGAGGATAAATAGGTTCTAAAGGGGTTCCAGAGGAGGACTGAGCCAGAATAAAATACCTAATACTTTGAAAGAATGTCAAAAACTGTATTTTATTTTAATTCCTTTATAATTCAGTTTTGCTTTATTTTTTAACTAAGAGTAATAGTATGCTTAAATTTTTTTGCCTGTATTTTCTTCCTCTTTTGTTGGCAACAAGTTTGGACAAGTATTTTTGGAAACGCCTGTGGTTATCTTTAATTTTAGCCTACTAAGAAGAAAAGTCATGGCTTTTTGGTTTGGGCATCACATTGTTGGAAAAGTATTGTTCTCTCTTAATAACTTCAAAGGCAACAGAACCAGGTTTTCACTTAAAAAGTGAGGAAGGACTGACAAGGTCTTCTAAAATGCCTGCAGTCGTCCTGGCTCTTGAAAGGTCTGGATTGTTTACAGGCAGCTGCAAAGCCAACCCAACCCAAAACACATCCAAGGAAATACATCCATTCCTCTAAATGAATTTAAGGAAGAGTTTTCATTGCAGCTTTTCCTGACTGTGATCCCTCCCATCAATTAAATGATGAAGACGGTTTTGTGATTGTCAGCAATGTGTTTTCTCTTTAAAAGTAATGCAATCTGGTGGAAAGAAAACCAGTAGGCTGAAGCTTAGTATGTATTTCCTTCTTCCTTGAGAGCTGCTCATTTTGAATATGTATATATGTGTATATATATGTGGGTATATAGGTATATAGGTACATATGTACATATGTATATATGTAATGTATATCTTATTTGGCAAGGTACTTCCTCCTCAGGCATTCTGGAGAACTGACTTCCAAAGTACTATTGAAGGTATTCACTTCTGGGGCAAATATCAGAAGAGGGATTTTCAAGTTATGATAGAACACCCGAATGAAAAATACACTTGGACTTTGGAACCAATCTATAAAATAAAAAACCCTGAATTTTAAGTGTGTCTCAGACCTGGCAGAAGAAAAGGCCAAGGATAAAAGGAGAAAATATAAAACACTATTTATAATTTTCTTTCTCTGCTGCAAACAAAGAATTTTTTTTCACCTTGGGTTCCACCTGTGTTGTGCTGATTTTGTTTTTTTCTCTCGAGACAATATAAGTAACTACACCAAGTATAGCTTTTTTTGTTGTAGATGCATTTTAATTTTCTCTGAAAGAGAAAAGCTGTAATTTTTCTTCCTCTTTCTAACATCATGGACTCATTCATCTGCCATTCATAAGAATTAGATGATAATATAAAAGCCTTGAGTCATTTGAATCAGGTGTTTCCAAACCTTGAATGATTACAAAAACCTCTTCTCCTTTCCTTCTGCTGTTTTTCAAAATGTTTTTTATGCAAATCCAAACCAATTTCCCGTTGTTGAAACATGACCCAGCAATATGATCTATTAATAACTAACACTGAGTCAACAACAACTGATTTTGTCCACGCTGATACTGATTTCCCCAGCACATACCTTAAAATCCTGTCTGGGAGAAGAGAGAGCCAGAACTCTGTATTTCTGATGCTTTTTGGACTGGGTATGTGTGCATGTCTTCAGGTGATTTAAATAAAAAAACAACAATCAAGACATAAAATGGAAGAAATTCTTTACTGTGAGGATGGTAAGGCCCTGAAACAGTTGCCCAGAGAAGTTGTAAAATTTCTGCAATACAATACTGGACTTCATCTTGAAAGACACAAGATATCCCACATTCCTTCTGGTTTGAATCATTCGACTTATTTCAGACATTGCAATTTGAAGATACAAGTTTCAGATAAAGACTTCACATTTACTTTAGGGGAAACCTAGGGCACGCAGCTCTTTGTATACAGCTATGAGATCTACATTACTTATATGAGGCATGACCGAAATTTGAGTTATTACAGTCTGAGGTAAGAGGGTCTACCTTCAAAAGATAGTAGAATTACATGGGTCACAGATAAAACACTGTGGTACACTTAATTTATTTTTTTATTTTGCCGATCTTCACATTTTATTCACTTTTGTCCTTTATTTTTTTCCCATATTTTTATTTCTGTATGAAGCTATAGTTTTATTTTTTGACCTTTTTTTTTTTCGTCAATAACTCACTTTTTCATAATTAGAAATACCTTAGAACACCTTGGAAATACAAATCATGCACAAACCTTAAAATCCTATTTGATATTCTCAATGTTGTCCTTTCATCCCAATTACAGACTGATTTGTTCATCTTAATAGGGCAGATAGAATTTTTCAGAAAAAAATTAGGTTTCACATTGTCTGCACTGGTATATTTAACTGCAGTTCTTTGCTTTCATTCATAGCAGCTACAGAAGTGAATTTTAATTCATGCCAGAAGTCTAGACTTAATATACACATTTTTTAATGTCCTGAGCAGTATCTTGAAAAGCCATGCAAGTATTGTGCAAGGGACACCAGGGGTAAAGAAAAGAATTATGAACCGTGACCTGTAGGATGAAATGCCTCATGCCTCTTCAATTAGCTTATTTATGTATAAAATAATAACAATAGGTTGACCTATATCCAAAATGTAAATGATCTCATATAATTTGCCCTGGTTTACCCAGCCAATGGAATAATAGCCTGAACTTGATGATAAACTCAAAGCACATACAAAAACAATAGAAAAAAAAATAACCAACCAAAAAAAGTCACTTGATTCATGATGTTAAAACTACAGGGAGGAAATGACACTCCTTTCTGCAGATAATGGGTAAAGTAAACCAGTGTTTTATAGAGGTAAGGAAATAATCTCACCTAAAATTTGTGATTTTATGTTTAGTGAGGTACCCTCGAGCTCTGCTATGAAAGACCTTCTTTTTTCAATAGCACGTTCTTTATTATTTTCTTACTAAGGCTCAGAAGTTTCAGTTTTTCATATCTAAGAGACATACCTGAGTGCTTATTGAAGAAAGCTTTTGATTTTCCTTCTTTTGAGAAAAATAACAAAGAGATGAAAATGTATAAAAATTGTATTTTTTTTGTTAATCAGTGTTTTGCCACATTTTCCTTTCACTAACTTTTACTAGATTTATACAAGTACATAACAATGGTTGTGCTGGATTCCTCTAGCCTTAAGTCCTGCATCTAACAATGATTGTTTGATATTTAGGAAGGAGCACAAGAATAAGGCAATTTTATAGATTCTGGCTGCCTTTTGTTCAGAGAATTCCTCAGCTAGAGATTATGCCCATTGCCTTCCTTCAGATATATTCTAGCCTATTCATACGTTGAAATCTCACAATAACTTTCAGAATCCACGTATTTTGTAGCAAAACTAAATTTTAACTTTATATAATATCATTCAGGTAAGAAATGACATTTTGTGTCAGCACAGAACACAGCAGTGTGCTCCCTGATCTTCATATGATGAAAATTCAGTAAATAGTAGCTGCTTCATCACTTCTGCTGTATCATTGATGAAAGTGTTCCTCTTCAAGATATTTAAACCTCACTAATATTTCTTTGCACAGAAATTGTTCAAGTCCTTTGATTTTATTATTGCACTTTTTGACACTTAAAAATCAAACTACCTTGCTTGAGGTGCGGCAGCATCAGGAATGCATCTCTTTTATTCATGAAACAAGAGCATACCAGATAAATACAAGGACATAATGCTGATTTGCTCTCTATTTTGAATTCTTTTAACCTTTTTGCCATTGTTAAACATTACAATTGTTATTTCATCAAGAAATTCTCAATATGCTCAAGTGAAGTTACTAATTTAATATTCTTGTGTCTTTGTAATTATTTAATACATTCAGGACACTTCACTATGGGAGGATCATGGACACTGTGATTAAGTCTTACAGACCTTTAGACATGTGCATTTGGCAGGGATCTGTTTGCAGAGAAGATGGAACATTTGGAGCAGACAAGGTGCTAGTGTGTCTTAAGGTTTTCTTCATGCCCAACCTTACTGTAAGTCATGCCCTTGCCATGGAGATTTCATGGAGATTTTGCCCAAGCCCCCAGGAGGGGGGCTGTTTGTGCCTCAACTTCACACAAAATTGAGAACATTAATAGGCTGACTGCGTAAGCCTGATCACATCCTTTTATCTTGGTGTGTTGCACAGTCTACAAACTGGACTTCCCAGATGGGTAGCAGAAAGACAGAGCACCTACTTTTCATTATACAGGCTGGCACTTGTTTCAACAATGTGAGTGGCACTGGGAAAGGAAGGGGAAAGGTTAATTCCATCTGGGTAAATGTAGCTCAGGATTGTACTTGTTTGCTCAAAATTACTTTTATACTGCTCTGAAAAGAAGAACTAAAGTAGAAAGCCTTGAAAAGAATAGAAGTTCTATCCTTTAGAAAATGATTGAGCAGTTTAAGTAAGGGAATATCTGAGAGCTGAGACACTGCATCTCATATAGAGAAGCAGTAGAACTCAGTTCCTTAAATGTGAATGTGCAGTGCTCCCTTAGATGTAAGGCATTCCACCCATCTGCCATCCCCCATTCTGGAAGACAGTGAGTTACCAGCAGTTCCTGCACCCTGTGTGCCATTGCTATGAAAATATTTCAGATGGCTTGGTACATCAGAGATGTATCCAATGGCACTGGGCACCTATATTTAGGTAACTAACATGAATCCATAGGGCTGGATTCAGTTTAGTATATTAGAGAGCTAAATTTAGATAACTATGTGTCGAGATATTATCTAAACTGCAGGTATAATGGACACCTAGCACACTAGTCCAGTTAAGTGTGCAGATACATCCTGTGGTGATGCACTGCTGCCAGTAGGACTCAGGGGTATTCTGAGCTTTACTGCAGTCCATGAATAAAACCTTTAATCCCAGAAGAAATATAATAATCCCAGAAGAAATATAGTAAAAATTGGCTCAATACTAAATGTCTAAGAGATGCTGAATCATCAGCATCCCAACCTTCTGTCTTGGAGTTTTCTCACTATTTGTGGGCCATTAATGTTGAAAGTGATTAAAGAGAATTTATACATTTTAGACAGATGTTTTGGTAATCAATGAAACATTTACTAGATACTGAGAACAGGTGCCTATTTTCTCACCTCTGCTGATAGGAAGGAATATTTGTGATCAGAAATAAGCATGTGAGGTTGTTACAATCCAACTGTCCTTTCTCAGCATGTTTTTCAGGAGCGGTCACTAATTCTAGAAGCTCATTGCCTGCTGGGATGTTTGGTTTATTTCTGAGCTCTTATATTACTGTTTTCTGAAGTAGGAAGGGAGGTGAGTGAGTGACTTTTCTATTCTCGCTTGCTTTCACATTTCAGTCAAATTTTGCAAAACCTAAGAAACCAGCTTGTAGCTTTCAATCATTCTTTGGGTAGTCCCTGGTGTATGGTTAGTAAAAGAAAATATTGATGATGTTGCTTGGTGAGAATGTAAAAAGATTTGACTTTAGTAACTTAATTTTAAAGCTAGACACATATCATCCATGAGATGTTATTTCTACTACTTATATTCTTGAAGCAGCACTGATTGTTGTCTTAGGAAAGAGATGCAATGCTTTGTTTTGATGCTGCCTTTTTTGTTTGTTTGTTTGTTTGTTTGTTTTGTTTGCTTTTGTTTTTTGGTCATCACAGTTAAGATACTCTCATGATGCTGTTTAAACACTCATATTCTTAAATTTGCATATCATATATATCTATGTAAAAAGGATCAAACTACAGATACAAGTGAACTTGGTTAGATTGAAATAAATATTCTAGATATTTGGAATTGATTTAAGATGAGACAAAAAACCAGATACATCAAAATATAATTTTTTGTAGTATAAAACAAAATCTTATTAATTTTATATGTTTACACAGCCACATTAGATATTTTGGAGAGTTTAATTTTTTACATCTCTCTCAAACAATGCCAACCTTCTTCCATTCAGTGAGCAGCAAGCTCAAATGTGAGTAAGAAGACTGGAATAAAAGATACATTCATCACCACATAAGCTTGTTTTAAATCTGAAATTTTATTTAATTACTAACATAATTTTCTGAATATTATTCATTTTTATAAAGCAATACCTGACAGGAAAAGACTGAATAGTATTTCTTGAAATATTCTTCTGAGAAGATACCTAACTGAGCATGGAGTTTTTATTTTCTTTTTTTTTTTTTTTCCTGTTGGATTTCGTTAACACACAATGGATTAATTTTAAGCAGGGGATTTATTTTCACTTAGTTGGGGATTATTTGCTAAAATATTACAAGGGCATTCAAGTTTTGAATGTACATAGCCTATATAGCAGTAAATAATCTAGCAGCTCATTTACTTTCTGATCCACCTACACATCTAATATTGCCTTTTTGCTTCTGTGTGCAGTTAGCTTTGTTATAAACACTCGTACATTCTTTTGTACTAAGGAGTAAACAGTTTTCTGAAGACAGCATCTTTGGGTTTTGATTCTTACAAATGTTAATTCTGAGTAAAGGGATACAAGAAAAAGAGATGTATGGAGAAAATACTCCAGAGAAGATAGTTCCCAATGAGCACAGAAAAAATCCAGTACAAAACTTTCTTGAGGAATATGCTAGTTTGCATTTGATAATTCCCTATGTCACATGTATGACATAGCATATTACATATATTTATATTTGTTATATACTCTCTATATAGCAAATTCTAATTAACAATTCTACAGTTCAGCCTTTCTCTTCTGAAGCATGTAAAAAATACAATTTTACACAATTTACAGTGATTTTATATATTTTTTAGCTGAATATATTTTTAGTGCTTTTTTTCCCCAACAAATTTGACTACCAGTTCTCATTTTCCTTATTGCTGTCACTCTACAAGGAAATAATAAAATACCATGAAGATGGAGACTGACAGTTTCCTCAGTTTAGCTTGAAAGATTTTTTTTTTTTTTTTTCTTTGACCTGTGTGGAATTTTGTATATTTTGTAATTTTCAAACTTGAAATGTTTAATGCTGTTGAGTTCTGTGGTGCAGTGACCTTATCTGGCTGCCAGAACCCAGCTGTTCTCTCTCTCTCTGCCTCCTCAACAAGGCAGGGGGAGAAAATAAGATGAAAAGCTCAATCAAATGTCAATCTAAAGACATGGACATCACTCACACTGACTACATTCATGGGAAAAACAGGCTTGATCTGGGAAAAATGAACTTAATTTATTGTTAATTAAAATAGATTTGAAAGCTACATGTGCAAACATTCACCAAAACCATTTAAATAAATAAGTGATGGAGGCAAATAACTGCACATCTCAGTTAAGCAGTGCTATTTGAAGGTTACATTCTATCAACTCAAATGGAGGATATTTTGAAGTGTGTTTTTAATGGTGCTTAAGAGACAAATTAAATAACAATTTAGAGACTACACAGAGCTTTTAAGCATGAAATATAGCATTTGGTTTTCCCTAAAAGGAAAATTTCCTTCCACTATCTGCAAGGATAGGCAAAATTAAAGATAAGTAACCCATATTTTTAAAGGGAAGTCTTTTTGTCTATATTCTCATCTTATCCTGTTGGGAACATGTTTTGAGAAGTATTCTTTGGAAACTCCGGTGGCTATCTTTATTTCTAGCCCACTATGAGGAAAAGTTTTTTGGTTTGGGATTCATCACATTGTTGGAAAAGTATCTGTTTTCTCTTATTAACTTCAAAGGCAGCAGAACCAGATTTTCACTTAAAAGGTGAGGTGACAAGGTCTTCTGAAATACCTGCACTCATCCTGGCTCTTGAAAAGTCTGGATTGTTTATAGGCAGCTAAGCCAAACCAAGCCAAAACACAGCTTTTCCTGACTGTGATCCCTCCCATCAATTAAATGATGAGGACAACTTTATGATTGCCAACAATACATTTACTCTTCAAAAGTAATGCAATCTAGTGGAAAGAAAACGAGTAGGCTGAAGCTTAATATGTATTTCCTTCCTCCTTGAGACCTGCTCATTTAATAAGCATATTGAGCAAAACCTTATAGCAGTATTCCTAAACCAGAGACTAGAAAGAAGAAGAATCATAAACAATCTCATTAGATCTGAACTTTTAGTTTTATTTATCAAACAAAAATGCAACTTTGAAACATGTATCAGGCTTTTTTGATGTGTTTTCTGGTAAGTTATGCTATAATCTGGAAGTAGTTGTTTGGTTTTTTATTTTGGTTCAGTTATGGAATTAGGTTCATAACTTTTCCAATATACTAAATTAGATTTTGCAAATGTAGAAGCTATGGATGCATTTGAATTTAAGGAGTTACACTTTTCATCTGCAGAAACTGTCACATGCCCATTCTGGATAATTCCTCATTTTACAATGTTCAAAAAGGGCAGAATATGATGACCAGAACACTGGAAATTGAGTTATTCGAAAGAGTTAAGAATGAAGAGGCTCAACAATAATTTAAGTGTGTTATGCAGAGCATCTGGGATATGGGAATTTCATTTATTTAATTACAACTATCACTAGGTAAATCAGTTTATAGAAGATACATGAGCCTGGAAGACTGAGATAAGTTTTTGTGTTTAACCTTTGCTGTCTGAAATGTTGATGTCTCAGGTAGAAGGCTAGCTGAATACTAATTGTTCCATAGTGTCTTGCAAAGCAGGCTGGTTGATATTTTGGCTTTGATTTGGATGTAACAGCTATCTTATGAGACTGGCAACCCACTTATTCTCTGTTGCATCCGTGCATGTTGGAGGACATACATGAACAGTTTTTATCCCCAGATGTTCCCTCCTGTTTCAACAGAGATTCCAAACTTTAAACACTGGTACCTTGCCAGGATTTCAAAATTCTGGACACTATTTGCATATAGTCAGGCAGATGGCAGGTGCCCTCATTGTTAATTTAGAAGGTTACAGCTCCTGGCTTAAAATATTCCACCTTGATGTTAGCACTTTGAAAAACTTTTCTTTTGTCTATGGTTAAAAGTCTGTCTGTTTTGGTAATATATCAAATAATGTGCCTATATATGTAGCTCATAGAAATAAAAATACACTGATGTAAATCCCCCCATATACATCACTAGGTCTGTGCCATTTGTATTTGTGTGTACTTTAATATATCTATCTTTATGTACATATATTAAAAACACATTTGTTGCTAAACAATTGAAAATATTAATTTTTTACAGGAATTTTAAAAAATGGCCACTTTCAAAGTTTGCTAGTCTTGATCTAAGTGTAAATGACTGAAGCTTGTCTTCATTTTATCTAGAAATTAATTTGTTTTTCTATACTTCTGCAAATTGATTTTGAGTACAAATGGATTCCATTTATTGCCAGGTAAGGAAGCTTTCATACGCTTCATTGTCGCCTAAACTGATGTGGTGATGCAAGAGTTGTTTTATTAAGTTATTAAGTTATTTTTGTAAGATTTATAAGAAGTTATTTTTGTAATGGTTCATTCCACTGTGCCCCCCCATTTTCTGTAATGATTGCCCCCCCTATGACTTGGTTATATAACCAGATGTTTTATGTCAATCATTCCTCCCCTGCACTTGTCCCTGTCAATCCCCCCTCACCCTGTCTGTCACTTTGAGACCCTTCCCTGGATTCTGGAAAGATCCAGGAGAGGTGTCGAGTGATAGGCTGGTGCCTGGGGAATCCCCTCCTCCCCTCTTGTGATTTGTTCATTGTTCAGAAGTTGACACCCCATGTTACACCCCTGTGTTCCCTGGTTGGCTGACCCATTATCACCACCCCTGGATCCTCCCCCATTTATAAGTGGCCACAAGGCTTTGATCTGGGCTCTCTCTGGGCAGCAGTGGTCTGAGGCAGAGCTCCTTGCCGGACTCCCCTTAATAAACTACCTTCTACCCTGCTCAAGAGAGTCAACCCTTTTTCCGTCGCCACAGTCGTGATGCCAACAGGTCCACTCGCTTGTGTAGGGAACCAAAAACCCACCGGGAGGAGGTTACTCGCCCTGCCTGTAACCCCGATTGATCCACGTTGCCGCAGTGCAGAACTGAGCTAGCCTGTGGTCAACACCTGCTAGGCATGAGGGACACTGCAACAAACTTCTAAACTTTGCCTGTTGGCAGGAGAAATTAGATTATCAGAGCAAAATAATAGCTTTGGTAGGACAGAATACCATCTGTAAAATGTAGTATTTTGGAGAGACATGATGCAATCTATATACAGTCAATTGTTTATATATTAAGCCATTTGATGTCAGAATACACTCCTGATGGCTGCTACAGTAATCTTAAATTCTTTATTTAAAATCCTAAGAATATGATTGATTTTTTTTGTTGTCTTCAATAATGGCATGTGTTACTGAAAGTAAAAGTATGAAGAAAAAGGAAGTGGGTTTCTTTCGTTCTTTCTTTCCTTTTTTCCCCCCACGTTTGCTTTCTAAATTTTAGTGTTTTACAGACATCCCTTACACAAAATACATGAAGATTTTATCATTAACAAACTTCTTCAGTGCAGACGCTTCCATCAGTAAACCATAGAGTCTATGACATTAAACATTGTTTCTTTCTATCAGATTCTTTGGAGAAGGCAAGATTTCCTTCTTCGACTCTTGCTGTAATATTGATGGGCCCACATTCAAGCCCAAGTCTTTGCATACTTGCCCATGTACAATTTGGTGCCAATATAATTAATTAGTGAAGCTCATGGCAAAATCAATGTTATGGTTTATGCAGTCATATGGAAGTCCTATAGCCACTTTTCTCAAGCAGAGACAAAAAAAAATGTGGCAAGCGAGATAAACACTGAAACACACTGAACTGTACAGTCACACAGACTGAAAGTTTATGTCATCCATGCAGTATCCATAAAATGAAACAGGGAAAAGACAGAGTAAAATTTTATCATTTAGGAGTTTCTCACTGAATAGCTAGAGGTCTAATCCCCACAATTTACCATTTTTGACAATCAAGATTTTTGTTATATTTAGTCTGCAGATACACTGGCTTACAGGATCTATCTGATGAGATTCCAAAGAGCAAGAAATCTGATCAGTATTTTGTTTGTTATTGTTTGTTACATAATTGCACCTATACAAAAGACTTGGATAAGAAAAAGGGAAATAAAGGCAGGCTAACTAACAGAAGAGACTTCAAAATAAATCCAGTAAAGTCTGGTGGAAATTTATTCAAATCATGCTACAGCTGTAGCTATTAAACTCAATGAAGTCAATAGAGATGTCACTTTACCTGAAACGAAGTTCTGTGACAGTATCGAGTCTCTTTTCTTGCCTAGCAATAAAAACACAGTAAAATTAAGCCGCAGATTGAAGACTTAGAGCACACATGTAAAATTTTCTGTCTAGAAATAAGATTATATAAATCAGGAAATATGTGAAAACTCTGGACAGTAGCTATTAGAAGATTTCAACCTCACTATATGTTGGGCATCTCCATTCATCTTTAAGTCCAAAAGGTACTTTTATGATCTGCTTGAACTTTCTGAATATAGAGCAGGTCATAGAACTTCTCCAAGTGATTCTATATCATTTTCTGGATGTATATATTATTTGAAAAATAATATAATTTGATTATTTTATTATATTATTTGATTCATTATTTGAATCATAATATGACAATTTTGCACATTTCAATACATGTACTGAAAGAGCTTTTATGAGGAACTGACACTTTTATTTGCTATAATATTTATTTACAGGTTGATTCTATATGAGATTTTCAGTGTTGTGGGGGGTTTTTTTTTAAGTGCTTTAATATTGTTTTCAAAGAACTACCTTTAAAGGACATTGTACATTTGTAGTTTATTAGTCATCCCTAAGTGCACAGACCAGTAGAATAAACACAAGATTGAAAATCCCCAAACACCTTTAGTTTCTACAGTACCTGAATCTCCATAAACAGAAACCTGTCAAGTAATGAATTTAATGATTTTAATCCTTCCAGCTATACAATCAAAGAAATAGTCATGAAGTGTAAAATAATGAAAACAAAAATATGTCTCTGTGTAATGAGCCAGACAGCATACTAATAAAATCCTCCAACACAGTAAGTCAGTCAATAAAAGTAAAACATTTTTCAGTACACTTCACAAAAACATGAAAACTGAACCTTTTTCCTAGTACATCATGAGAAGTAACTAAAATTCAATATGACAGGGATTTCAGTATTTTACGAATAACTTATTTTTACTTGTTTTTATATCTAATAATAATCTATAAAGAAACCACTACAACAATGAGACTGTACTTATTCTCAAATTAGTCACTTTTCTTATAATTTGCCATTTTCAGTAGCTTTTCCCAATTAACTTTCCTTTTCTTGGGGAGGGACTCCCTTTAGGTGTTGCATGTGATTCAGTCATCCTCCTCCTTTAGAAGGTAATGGAAAGAGACGTGCATCCCCAAAGGCTAGCAATAAGTTTCTTAGACTTCTACTTGAGGAACAGAAGAATCATCTTCTACAGCTGTCTTCTTCATCCATCAAGGATGGAAAGAAGCCCATAAAGGTATGTGGAAGGAGAATGTCTTCTCCTCTAATGGTATCTGATCAGAGAAGGCATGAACAAGATCATACAGAGACAATATGTGATATAAAGGAGGTCTTGATAAGAACAATCCTGGTCAGATACACTGATTAATAAGGATATGTTGAATGTGAGGATGTTTATTTACTCATTTGGGAAGATAAAGAAAAGAAGGGAAAGAAACACAGTCATAAAACTTGATTAATTAGCACTAACAAAGACCACAACCAGAAGCAAACTTGTCTGTCACACTAACTGGTGAAGTATCAAAAAACTGAAAGGCAAACCAGGACTTTGCAATGGCTAGTGATGCATATCTGGGTGTCCTGAACATTGGAAGGGGTTCAGCAGGACTATTCCGACTGATGAGGCCATGTGCAGATGAAAGGAGAGCAGGGAGGAACAAAAAAGAGGTAGGCAGAAAGGGATAGAAAAGGGGCTGACATGTAAAATGGGGCCTGTTGCTAAGTTTGTCTGGCTGAGCCCCATTCCTGATCACCCCAGTCTGTCCTGTCTTAAATAACTTCTTAACAATCTCTCTGTGTGTTCTTGCCCTCTAATCTGTGTGTGTCAGTGCTGCAAGAGATCAGTGACAGCTACTGGAGGCTGAGCAGAGGGCATGAGCAGAGTTGAGTGAAAGGCTCAATGCTGTTGGCTGAAGCAGGTCTGTGAATCACAGCCTGGATGTCAGCTGATGGAACCAAACATCTGTATCTTCCCAGCCAGTTGTACACAGGCTATGCTTGTGGATCTGTTGGAAGACTCCAAGCTGCATCAGTCCCAGGTTCAGGCAGGGCTATCAGGCAGGTGGAGGGTCTGTGCTGGTATTTTGGGGGACCTGGGATTGAGGGGTGTCCATAGGATGGGTGTGCAGTGGGCACCTAGATGGTCCAACTCATGTCTCAGGGACCCATGGGGTGAGTTAAGGGTGTTGTAATCCTGTTAGGGATGCCAGGTTGGCAGGGGGGCTCTATGGGTGCTCGAAGAATCTGTGAATGTCCATGTGCTTGTGAACCTGGGGAGAGTGGTGTGTGTGCCGCACTTGTGACCTTCTGCCTCTGCCTGTCCAAGAGGAGGAGGGGACATGTCCCTGTGTGCCTGTGTTTGGGGTGAGTCCTGAATGTGAGGGATGCTGGAGCAGCACCTCATCTGCAGTTGTGTCAGCATCCTGTGTGTGTCCCCTGCTCAGTGTGTTTGTTTGGAATATGTGCTCAACTTCACTCATGGCTAGGCCTAAAAATGGGAAAGCAGCATCTGCCTCCTTCAGCCTGACCCAAGGTCTCCAGGCACTGGGCTGGGGACCATCACATGGGTCCTGGGCTGGAGGTGCTGAAGGCAGCTGCAGATTCTGGGTGAATTTTTCCTCTTGAATCAGAAAACAGTAGAAAAATATTAAATACTATACCTAGATTTCAACACGTTTCTTAACTGTACACTAAGGAATTAAAGATTAAACATGGAACTGCGCAGTTACAGGTAGTCAGTCTTCAACAAGATTACTTCAATTTTTTACTTAATTTACTAGCCTTCCCTTCTCCTTCTCCTTTTTTTCCTGCTGATTATAGCTTACAGTTTACTGCCAATACTTAAGATGGCCTTAGAGTATTGGGGGTTTTTTTTCTAGACTTGGAGTAACTTCTGTGCCAGGAGATACTTTTCTGCTCAGAGCTACTTTCCATGCAGTCATCCTGGGACAAGATTTGAGCTTGTAAGGAAAATAATCCAATGCAATTATCCCGTGGGAAACTAAAGATTTATCTTTGAACTGAGGAGAGGAAATCAATTTTGGCTGACTATGCATAGCACTCCATCTCCCACCAGATGCTGATTTCAATTTTGCCTGCACACCGAGGTTGTCCATGAGGAGGTTTGGAGTTCTGCAGATGGGCTGTCTGGTCTGTTCTACAGGTTCCAGGGCATGATCCAAAATGACTTATTTTCCATAGGTTGTGGGATCTCTTGGTACTTTATTTGCCCTGGGGTTGCAACTATGAACACATGTAGGCAACAGTTTCTTATCCTCTGAGGAGGTGTCAAGTTCTCCACCAGTCATGTATTTAAAAGAACTGTGCTTTGGGGACTCAACAAAGCATGCCTGCATCAGTGTAAAGATTTCATAGTGCTTCTGTTGGACTGCAGCTACTTCACAACTTAATGCTTGCGTCAGAGGGAAGTGGACACAATTTTGTAGGGAAAAAGAGAATTATTTGCTAAAAGTGGGAGAAGAAAACAATATTGAGGCTCCTTTGTGTATCACTGTGTCATGGGTTGGCGCAGTTTGGTTTTTAGTTATGAAGGAATGTCAAGTGTTTTTTCCCTGTCAGGACGTGGGAATTGCTTTACAAAGGACAGGGACCTATCAGAAGGTTAGTTGGTATATTGGCATCTGTTTTGACCACTGAGAATGTCAAATGTGACTTTGGGAAGTACCCATACATAAAACCCCTGATTTCCTGCAAGTCAGCCCTTTTCTTCCTGGTTGGCTTAACAGGTAACATCGAGTTGGACCTGCTGCTTCCCCCCAAAGTGGGGGAGCTGGCCTGAGGCCTGGCAGGATTCCACCGGCTCCCGGGTGAGGGGAGCGGGGGGTGTGGGGCAGGAGAAGTTGCTGCTTTACATCAACTACTTTCTCCAAACTTCCCTGGAGCAGGGAGGGATCTCTGCCAGGCACCTGATAAGAGCTATGGGCATCATTTAGGCTGAGGTTGCCCTGATTTACACTGAGGGGTGGGCAAAAAAGGCATTTATGATCCTGCCTGTTTTTTTCGTTTGGTGGTTTTTTTGTTTTTTTTTTTGATTCCGAACTGGCCAGGTGCTCTGATCTCCGATGTTTCTGTGTGAGTTCTTCCCTTCCTCACCAGCTCGGCCTTGAAAATCTTTACACCATGAGCTGCAGTGAGAGAGAAAAATATACTCTGGGCAGATTTAACCCTTTCCTGGCAAAATGAAACTTCCAAGGCTTAACCCTTTCCTGAGAGAGAAAAGAAAAGGACAGAGTGAACATAGAGAAGAAACAGCATGAAGTCAGTGGAGCAAGAGTGAAAATACTATTGGGACAAAGGTTGAGGAGTTTGTCATTCCATTTTAGGCTGGACTTCTTATTGAGCCATGGAAATTAACTCTATATTTAGATTATCCCTTTAAATCATGGGAAAGATATGAATTTGGGGAGATGATTGTTTAGATTTGTGTGTGGATTTGAGCAAAGATGTTTGTGATGGACTAAGTGATATTAATCCCATAAGATGCTTGAACAGAGATAGAGATGAGAAGCCCTCTGCACCAGTGAAGAAGTGAGAAGATATCTCTGTACCTTGAGATGAAGAATCCTTTGCTTTAGAGAGTTATTCATCTTTAAAAGGTGACACCCCAATATGCAAAAGTCTAAGACCCATGACTCATGAGCAGCTTGGGAACCTGCTCCTGGGAGGGTCACAAAAGCAGGTTTCTCCAGGCAGTTGGTTTTGTGACAGTCAAAACCCACAAGAGAACTGTTCTAGGTTGTTGGTGGGTTCCATGACTCTAAGAGAGACTCCTCTCCTAAAAATTAGTGAAATACTATTTTCAATTGGTGAAACTGACTAAAAAATCACAAGTTTTTTCTCTTTATGTTGTTTTGTAGGAAAGTTAACAGTTTGTAAGGAGAGGGCAGAGTATTTTTGCAATTTCATTCTGGTTTTTTTGCTTTTTTTCCCCAACTTTCTTTTTCCATTCTTTTAGTTGTGTTAATAAAACTATTTATTTATTTTTAAGCTTGAGCCTGCTTTGCTTTTTCTCCTAATCTTTCTCCGATGAAAAGAGAATAAATGCTACGACCACTACACTAAATTTGGCAACCAAAATTTAGCGAACGTGAACCACTACGCTAATTAGCATTTCCGCCCAGTTACAAATTAAAACCATTACACACTGTCACTGTAGGGCAGTACAGATGGGAACAGGCAGATGTATTTTGCAGATGCAGCAGAAGAAAACCAGTGCTTTTTCTTGGAAGAGTGGGAGGGGAAGAAGTCTGCTGTTGAAAAGAGGTTTTCAGATGGTTTGGACAGAGGTTAGGAGTAAACAGAGGCAATATACTCTGTCAGCATGACCTACTGAAGATAATCAAGGGTTTGATATGATGTTACCACTCAAAAATAAAAGATTCCAAAGAAAACACTTTCTAAAAATATTGCTGTCTTATTACCTTGACAAATTAGAGCTTTAACTCCCTTTTCTTCTCCTGTCAGAAAAGGAACTGAAGGCCTTGATGGACAAAAAACCTGACCATGAGACAGCAACGTGATCTTGTGGTAAATAAGTCCAACACCTTCCTGGCTGCATAAGAGTGTTACTACATGTTCAGGGATTGGATTCTTCCTCTCTGTTCAGTACTGATGAGGCGAATCTGGAGTGCTGGGTCCAGTTCTGCAATCAGCAGCATGGGAGACACATGGACTTGCTGGAGTACAGCCTCATTGGAGAACCAGGTTCTAGAGTATCTATCCCAGGAGAAGAGGCTGACAGAGAGACTGGATTGTTCATCCCAGAGAAGAGAAGGATCAGGATGATCATATCAGGGTGTATAAGTATCTGCTGAGGTGGGGACTACAGTAAGTGGAAGTTGGCTGTTCTCACCACTGCCCAGTAAAGACACAGCAGGCAATCAGCACAATTTGAAATACAGGAAATTACATTTAAACATAAAAATACCCCAAAACTCCAATTTTTAAAAAAAACTCTGGAGGTGCTTGAATACTGAAGAGTGCACAGTCTCCATCCTTTCAGATACTGAAAACACAGCTGGACAAATCTATGAGCAATTTCACAGAACCATAAAATCATTAAAGGTGGAAAAGACCTCCAAGATCAAGTTCAGCCTTTGACCAAAAAAACCCATAGACCTAAGTGCCATGTCCAGCCAGTTCTTGAACATCTCCAGGAATGTTGACTCCACTACTTCCCTGGGAAGTCTGTTCTAATGCTTAGCAACTCTCCTTTCTTTGAGCAGGAACGTTGAATTTAATGATCTGCACAGGTGCCCTCCAGGCTCAACTATTTTGCAATTCTATGAAAATGCAGCGCCTGCATGAATGGTCTCACCGTAGCAGAAATCCTTTCTTGGTTAACTGTTGTTTAGTGATTGGTTTTGGAAGATGGTTCCCAGATTCTTGGGAGGAATTGAGTGATGCCTAGTTTTTTTGTCCAGCTACTGGTTTATAACAGTATACACTGGTCTCTCTATAGTGTAATAATTCCTGCTGAACCAAATGTAGACTAGAGTAGGTTGTGGCTGGAGAGGCTTATACACCATATTCTGTGAAATATTAATAAGGTTTTTCAACACTAAATCTCAGTTTTCTCATTTGGAAGCTAAGGAAGTATGGTCTGTTAGATGGAGTGGAATTTGGATGCACCCCTGAGCTTAAACAGCATAAACATATAAACATAAGATCCAGATGTCAGATGACGATGGAGTACCTTACTGGGACCTGCACTTTTCAGTATCTTCATCCACTCTTTTTGGTGAGGATGCAACATGCATCCTCGGTGAGTTTGTGGATCAGACTAATACTGGCAGACTGACACAAGGATTGGTAGAGTTTCCGTTCAGAGTGAGACTGATAATCTTAAACTGACAGAGACTTCAAAAATTCCAGTGAGGAAAAGAAGAGATCTGCCTTTCAGTTGTAAGAACCTTACACACTAGTGGAGGCTAGAAAAGGGCTCTCAGATAATAGCCTGAAAAGTACTGGGGAGTATGGTGGATTGCAAGTGAAATGTGAACCAACATCACACTCATTTCAAAAGGAATGCATCATGTAGAGTGGCTAGCAAAGGTATCACCCCTCTGGAATTGGTACTGGTGAAGCTGCAGATGAAATATTATGTCTGGTTTAAATCCCACACCCTCCAGTTGAAGAGGGATGTGGAGAAATTCTAGACAATTCACTGCTGAATTACCTGATAGTCAGGGGTCTTACATCCCATATATTGTGAACACTGCTCTGAATCATGTCTCTGTAGAACATTTGGATTCCCTGTGTTGTGGGAGGCAAGTCCTAACAACAGACTTACTCCCTACTTGTGTTCTCCTGACACAAGAAAGAGAATTAGCCTGGACAGGATCCTTGCTAATGGACTTTTCTTGATCTGTGGAGGGAAATGACATAAGCAAGCAACATAGTTGTGCTCACAAATAAAAAGTGGAGCCTGGGAGAAGGTACAACTATCTTTTCCTTCTCTTGAAGAGGTTAGCGGGTTATCCCTGAATGGGATGCAGACCTGATGGCCGGTTTTGGCAAGTGCAAACTCACTAAAAAGCATTACTTGCAGTTTTAGCATTCTACTGTAGTGCAGCTTAGATAGCAAGAACGCCCCAGAAAAAAAACCTATTTCCTCCCTAGTATAGAGGTAACCTATAAAACAGGTCAATAAACAGGTCAATGTGTTCAGATACCAAGAGAAACAAAAAAATATCCACCAAACCCCCCAAACCACCCCCCCCCCCCCAAAAAAAAAAAGAAAAAAAAAAAAAAAAAAGCTGAAACTAAACCAAACCATAAAACAAGTGAGGCTTGTGAGGTTTATTTCATTCCATAAACACTTCAAAGGTAAAAAAAAAAAAAAAAAAAAAAAAAAAAAAAAAAAAAGCTTTGAGGTAATCACAGCAAAATTTAAACATTTAACTAACCTTATCCTGGATGTTGGAGGACAAGAGATAAGCCCTTAATTTATCATCACAATATATAAACTAGAAATTCATTGGAGGCTGCTTAAGTATACAGTGTTAGTTTGTTCAAATGTATTCAGTAAATCCAGCTGGTTGGGTACAAATGGAAGTAATATCAAGAAATTGAGTTGCAAAAGCCTTATGTTTCTTTTTAAAAGAAAAATAAGAATGAGAATTGAGGGAGTGATAGTAGATGCAGAGATTAGAAACACAGACAGAAAGGTGAGTTTATTTTGAAGTTGGGTCCTCAGCTGCAATGGGTGACACACAGGCTTGCTTATTCTACTACGCATTTCTCTTTAAATTTTAGCAGCCCACCAGGAGCAAAGTTCTTGTCAGAACCATACAATAAAAAATTTTGCTTGGGATTCACTGTATATGAGCTGACACTGACCATGCCAAATGAGCTACAAGAGCAGTTAATCAATTTTCAAATTCTGAAGTAAATCTATTAGATGCAGCACAGCAGAGGATGGAGATCACATTAAGTGGCACTGCGAAGTAACATCCACTAAATAAGTAGAATCAATTGAAGACTCTTATCTTTCTGGATCCTATAATACTGTTGCTTATTATATAATACCATTGTATTTGGGAGAGATGAGAGAAATCCAGAAAAATAAGCATCAAAATCATTCAAACCTTCCCTAAAATGAGAAGAAACATACTCTTAGACATTTGAACCCTTTTCTTCATATCCGATCAGGCTCAGTTCTCTTTCTAGGTATATTTAGCATCTACACTACCCTTTCCAGGCCAGGGTAGCAGCTACTGTTGCACATGTTGACTCTTCCCCTAGAAGGGAGAAGCAGCAAAAGTCAGACTGTGAAGATGCCTGATAGATTTATGTATTGAACCCAACTACTTCAGCTGATTTCCATTATTTCTGTCAAAGACAAAGTAGTCATGAGAACCTGGAAAAATCCTAAACAAAGCTACTGCTCCCAGCAATAGCCACCATAGTCAATTTCCTGGTTTACCAGTGCCTGTAACTAATATCTAGACTCTCAAGTGCTAGACAGTTTCTTCCTACCCTGCACTGTATTGATTTATTACCCTGCAGACAGGCAACAGGCAGTTCAAATATACAAAACAGATTTTCAGAATTCAAGTCTGAGCAACACAAAAGTTCTATTTGTAGGACAAAGAAAAAACTTGAGTTTTTACCTCTGGCATAGCATTGTTACGTGGAAGGTGCACATTCTCAACCAGTCTACTTTTCTAACAGGCAAGCAAAGCTAGAGTCTCCACTGACATGAGAGTATCTGTGAGTAATGCTTCCTCACCATTTCTGCCTGGCTAGAGGACTCTGTCCTATCCTGGTCGGTCTCAGTTATTGGTGGTTTGTCACCTTTCAAGCTATGTAACTGTATAGTATATATTGCCATGGACCTCTTAGCGCTTAGGCAGGACTACAGTACCCCTCCTTAACAACAGTGGCTGTTATATCAGAAAAGTCTTCCTATCCTCTCCTTCTCTCTTAAACATCAGGCTAAATCTCCTTAATAGGAGGCTTGCTAGAAACTCAAAGCAGTGCACAGAAGTAAGTAAAGGATAAAGAAATACTCTGTTCAAAAGACTCATTGAAGTGATTTTCTAAAAGAAAGCAGTTTTCCTTGTCTGTCCCAGAGGCTGCACTCAGGGTCCACCTCAGGATGATGAGAAGCATTTTAAGACCTGAATGAGATCAGTTGGGAGCGTGTTAGACTGAAGATTGAAAGGTTCCTATTTCATGCCTGGGATTTGATGAGTTTGACAGATGAGTTTGACATCTCATCATTCTAGGTGGTCAAGGCCAGATTAGATGGGGCTTTGAGAAACCTGATCTAGTGGAAGGTGTCCCTGCCTGTGGCAGGGGGCTTGGAACTAGATGATTTTTAGGGTCCCTTCCAATCCAAACTATTTCATGATGGTGAGGAGGGCCAATGCCTCACACTTCCCACTTTAAACACTTTCTAGATTCACTGTCTATAACAAGCAATTAGCACGGTATGGTTTGCAAGATTTAAGAACTCTAAAACAAGTGTTTCACTGCATACAGTTCTTCAGCACAAGAAGAGTATAAGAGAAAAAATATAATTGGAGAAGTTAAACAAACATTTAACAAACATATTTCTCAGAAACGATGATGATGAGCACTCCTCAGCAGTCTATACTGAAAGGATTTTTAATCAAATTTTACTCTGACATATAACCCTTTCCATAGGATCATAATCTCTCCATTGTTTCAATTATGACATTTGTCAAGGACAAAAAGTTTTTAAGATTTGTTTTGTTCGGGGTTGGGGTTTTTTTTTGTTTGTTTGTTTGTGATTTTTTGTTGTTGTTGTGTGTGGTTTTGTTGTTGTTGTTGTTGTCGTTTTTGGTTTGATTTGGTTTGGTTTGGTTTGGTTTGGTTTGGTTTGGTTTCGTTTTTTTTCTGGAGAAAGGCTGAACAACAAGCTTTAAGATTGCTATGCAAATCAATAAGTTCATAATCTAACAAGTTAGTAAAATGCATTTAGATCAAGTTTTGAATTAATTCTATTGGAAAATTCACTGCAATAATGAAAACTGAAAGAATTAAAGTATTTCTAAGTCTTTAAAGGGCATTATTGTTCCATAGCAGAAGGTATTTGATTTGACAGAAATGACTAATAAACCATGAACACGAGCTGATTTTTTGTATCACTAGAAGGGCTTTACAAGATTTCTTCAGAAAGTAATGCTTAAATTTCCTTACAATCAATCAATCTTGTTAAAATAATCACAAATTGAAGAGCTAGCAATCTCTAAAAACAAAAAAATATATCTCACTGCTGCAAAAGAATTACATAGAGTGCTTTACTAGAAAGGGTAGGAGTAAAAGAGCTTGCTTGGCTGTATTCCTTTTTGCCAGCCTACATATGTCATTATAGATGACATTGATTTATTATGTATTAGCTGCAGTGGTGTTCACCGTTTAAATCTAAAACTAAAACAAAACCCAGAAAATCAATGCATACAGAATATTAGATGTAATGTCATTTTTGGTGAATCTTAAGAAATATGAATTTTTCTCATTACATTTCACTAATTAATGGCACACTTGGATTTTTTTTTTGGTTGTTTTGTTTTCCTTATCTTCCCACACCCTCCCGCCATCCGTCTCAAATCCAGAAGTATAAGATGATTCTGTGTCAGGATGAATTTTAGGTAATATATAGGTCCCTGAAAATTTTGATTGCAAGTATTTTTACATCAAATTGATCTTAAAGGGATCTCTTCAAGAAAAAAGAGAGAAAAATCTAGAAGCATGTTATTAAAGCTTTTGATGGAGCAAAGTTACTGCAACAAAGAAACTAGTACAAATGTCTGCAAAGCAGGATGAATTTATACCTGCAGCAGCATTGATAACGGTCTGAGATAAAAATGAAGATAAATGCTTTAGCTGAAATACTGTTTTTGAATACCTTGCAGTCGCTTGTTACAACATACTGTTAAAACTACACGATACTTGAGCCAACTGTTTCACATCAGAGGTCCTCGTCACAGAAATCACCGATCATGTCTGGTCATACAACTGTATTATGCTGGAGAAAGGTGCAGTGTATAGTGTGATTCTCATTATCTGAAAGCTAACAAGATTACCACATAGAGGAAATGGTGCATAATACCTTTGAAAACAGCCTCAGGCCAGCCTGCACTGATGTGGAAGAGGAATAAATCCCATTTTCCAACTTCTCCAGTTTTGCCAACTGCCTAGGCTAAATTGTCTTTAGGCACAGCAAAAAATAAAATTGCTGTGCGGAAAAGCTGAATAGCGGAACAGTGTAAGAGCTGTGTTTATGTTGATGGCAGTTTTCTTATAACTGAAATCCTGTAAGGTCAGGCTGGTCATGACTGAAGTAGCAGAAGCAGCAAGTCCCATTTTCTTAAATATGTTGATATGTTCATTCATCTCTGTCCTCCCCTTTACATCTCCATTGATGGTAGGTGGGAACTGAAAATTTCCTTCTGAAGCACCTAAACTGCTTCTTATGCATTCTATGCCACTTCAGACAGGGTTTGTGGCCAAGGAAAAGAGGCATTAATGGATATAAGTTTGGCTTCATTCCCCTAAAAGTGGGTACACCTGCATCTGGGTAGCTCTTGTATAAGACAATTTTTTAAAGCAGCGAAATCTAAAAAAAACAGCTACCTTATACCCTCCTCTTCCTTCTGACCTCTTATGGATGCATGTAGAGGTTATGAAGTCTCTGTTCCTCTCCTCTGGGAAAGGGTGAGAGAGTGAGAGTTTTTCAGTCTGAAGAAGAGAAGACTTCAGGAAAACCTTACTGTGACCTTTCAGTACTTAAAGGGGGCTTGTAATATAGACAGGTGTGTGTGATAGGACAAGAGGTAGAAACTAAAAGAGGGTATATTCAGGTTAGATATAAGGAAGATTTTTTTTTTTTTTTTTTTTTTTTTTTTTTTTTTTTTTTTTTTAAATGAAGGTGGAGAAACACTGGAATAGGTTTCCCAGAAAGATGGCAGATGCCTTATCCCTGGAAACATTCAAGGTCATGTTGGACAGGGCTCTGAGAAGCATGATATAGTGGAAGGTGTACCTGTATGTGGGAAATAGATTTGTAGGACGGACATTGTTGAGAGAGAAATGGAACTAGAAACAAGTTTCAAAGGATAGCCTTGCAAATAAGACTAGGTACTTTGGAGAAATAGAACTATGAAAGGTGCATTGTAGTAGGACCTACAAGGGATAACTTTATATTATTTGCTTTAAGACATTTATAACATTGTGTGGCAAAACCTGATAGGCCAAGAAACGCTTATATGTATTGTAATTAGGAAATAGTTGGCTTCTGATTGTGATGGCATGAATTATAACATCTGTATTGTCTCACCCTTCACATAAGACTGAAAATGGAATAAAAGTTTTTAAAATGCCTCTCAGTTGCCCCATCTCTGGGTCAGAAAAGGGTATGATCCACCCCCTGTAGAATGCAGAAGGGTTGAAGGAGATGGCCTTTAAGGCTCCTTGCAAGCCAAACCATTCTACAGCTTGTTCCTTTGCAGAGCTCATGTCGTGTAAAGGATACTTGTATCTAATAAACAAAACTCCTGTGTATTTCCATCTTCACACTGTCATCACTGGAGTTTATGTTAGCAGATTCTTATTTGACCTGTGTTTCTCTTCCTATAATTTGTGATGGTAACTTTTGCCTCACAAATTATATAGTATCTGTTCAGTATTTTGGAATACTTTGTATTCCAAAATGCTGTACTTTTCTTGTTATTTATTATTAATATGCTATACTTTATTTTTATTAATTAACATAATATAGGAAATCTGTTTTGATTAAACACTTAATTGAGCACTGTGCAATTTTTTGTCACCAGCTGACTGTTGGGTGGAATTTACACTAATCTTATCCCAATTAAACAATAATCATTACCTTTAGATTAAATTGGTATCTTGTGAGAAGACCAAATATATTATCCCTCCCTATCTGAGTTTATTCACATTAACTGGAATATGTTTTACTATGAAAAATGATCAGGGAAAAATAAGTTCTGACTTATTTTTACCATGAGAAGATAAATGTTTTTGCTTGACTGGGTGAAAGTGAAGAACCAACCAAGAAACATCATGCATAAAGACCTTTCAGAAGATCAGTGCTGTCACTCAGAGTTGCAGGGAACCACCTCTTTTCCTCTCAAGGAAGAAGTACACAGAAAGTTAAAGGCTCTCCTAGACAATGGACAAAAGCTATTACTGGACAGACTGAGAGAGCTGCTCTTGCTGTCCTCACAGTGGAAGCCTAGGTAATTCTTTGCACAGGAAAGAGCAACCCCAGGGAGGGGAAAAAAAAGCTTGCTTGGGATGCATGCATGAATGTTGCAGGTTTCCACTCCAACATATGTCATGCGTCTCTCTCAGAGCTCCCAGCTCCGTTTTGCCCAGGCTAGCTCGAGACGAGCGGCAAGACAGAACTCCCCTGGGTCCTAAAAACCTGGGAGGCAGTGGAGGGCTTTTCCCCTTATCACGAGAGAGAGCACTTGTCAGTGGTGGAGGGAAGGAGTCAGACTTGACCTGGGAGTGAATCCAAGGGCTTTTATTCAGTCTTTGTTTGGTCCTGTCTGGACCTCTGTCCCAACCTGGTGTATCTATATGCAGGGGAGGGGCTAAGGGAGGGGACAAACCAACACCCAAGGAGGGATAAGGTGGGAGTGGAACAGGGTTGGAAGGACATTCAAAGAAACCAATGGGAACATAAAGAGAGGAACCTCCTCGGCTCCTGCCCTATCATTTGATGTCCTTTACTCAAACTCTCCAGAAGTGGGGAGGAACAGCCGAATGGCAGACAGGGCCCACAGGAGGGGACTGGGAGGAGTGTGGGAGGAAGGACAGGGAAAAGGGCAGGTACAAACCTCGGGATATAACATTTTCCAGGAGAACAGGGGAGTACAGAACAAACCATTATAATACAATATGAAAACAACACATAGCAATGAACATACCAGTTTTCTGTACTGTAAAAGCTGTCAGCCCAAAGTCTGCAGCAAATCCCTTGCCCTCTTTGTACGTGCTGGAAGTGTGGCAGAAACATCTCCTTTGCTGAGCCATGGTGTCTGTAATCTCTGTGTATCAGAATGATATTATGTGTGTTACTGAGATTTCTTGACTGAATGCGCTTCAAAATTTCTTTTCCAGGTAGGGAAGCCTCCTCACTCTGTAGGGATTAGTGGGATAATTCTTCCTTCTGGTCTCTTCATGGCCCACTGTTGCTTGAGTACCTTTCTGTTCATTGCCAAGGCTGTGGTATAAGAGTTTGAGAGCCTCCTTGCACACACTGTACTTCAGTTTGGCAATTTAAATTCTCTGCTGGAAAGTAGAAAACATGATTTGAGCTTGAGATTGAAACTGGATTATCTTTAAGGTCTTTTCCAACATAAACCATTCTATTCCTTAAAGGCAGCAGAAAAGACTAAGCTTACATTCCTTACATCATGTGAGAGCAAACAAAGATCCATCACCTCAGCCTATGAAGTGGGCAGACATGGACAAGACAAAGCAAAAAAATATGTCCTGCCAAGAAATGACAGTGCTTTTTCAGCCCTGATCAAATAGAGGTCCTACAGATTCCTTGGCTGCCGTAAGCAAGAGCCAAGATTTCAGGCAAGGCTTTCTCCTCAATGATCCATTCAGGGAAGCTCTCAGTTAAAGTCACAGTGAGTTCACTGAGTCTGGGTCAGCCGTCTCACAGTGTCCTGGCATAGTTTGGCCTCTAGTAAGACCTTAGCTCTTTTGAGATCCTGGTTACAGAACCTGGTTGCCACCTGTGTCTCAAGAGGATAGTGTCTCAAAAGTCACCTAAGGAATTGTGTACAATTTTACATAAATAAATCCTCTTTTAAACTTAACCTTCCATTTTAAGTGTACATGGAAACAACCACAAAACCAATACAAAATAATGAGATTCATATTGTATTTGATCTAGTAATACATGTGTCACAGGGAATGGCTAGTTTTCTTGATTGTTTTAATTTAAAATGAACATAATTGTTATAATTAGGAAGAATTTTCCTCTTGCCTTTCCCTTTTGCATTTATTGTTTATGTTTTATGAAGAATAATAGGTAACTGGGATAACAAAATAATCCTAGAGTTCAACAAAGTGTTTTAGATACCTTTGTTTACACCTTTTGGATAGTTTCAAGGAATATGAATTACAAGTTGTGATGCAGGGTGTAGTGTCTCTTCGGTGTAAGAGGAAAATTTAAGTGACTAAAATTAATCAGTTCTGGCAAACATTACTAAATTACTTGCCAGCTAATTTTGAAAGAAAAAGACTTATATTATCAGTGTTAACAATATATTAAAAATATATTAAAAATATTCAGATACGGCTTGCAACCTTAACTTTCAAAGTTACTGAACTACTGTAAATATGTGTCTTATTTGCTAATGTTATTAAAGCATAGAGCACAATGATTAAAATCCTATATCACCACACCCTCTCAAAATAGGTTCAATGTGTTCAATAAAACTGGTGGGGTTTTTTTGGCACAGCCATTTTTACCTAAATTTATTATAAGCTTATTTCAGGCTATCTTTTTCTGCTGTTTTGTTTTAATGAAAAATGGATGTTATAAATAACTTTTACAAATCATGCAGTAACCTGTAGGCAAAATTTCACTTCCTTTTTGTGGATTCACTGCAGCTGCTTGCTCCACAATGACAGCCTTTCCTTTAATCTTTAGTCAATTACACTGATTAAGTGTATTTTCACTGTTTCTCACCTGAGCTTGAAAAAGTGTTTCCTAACACATTTGTTAGAAAATTTTGGTTTTGGTAATTCCCCAGGTTTTTTCAGACTTCTAGATGTATCTCTCTGACAAAAGATTGCCTTTTATGAGCAACTCTCTTTTTTGACAGCTGTGAACTCTATTCGCAGATGACTGCTGCAGTAGTCCAACATACAGTTTTGGCAATGCTCTTGAGTCTAATGGATTCCAGTTTCTGTGGTGTTTGAACTCAGTCAAAGATGATATCTCAGAAGAGCACAGCAAAGAGAGAATTTTTTTTCTTTCACAGAAGCTAGAAGAATATTTCTGTGGTAATTTTCCCTTGGTCAAATGGTTAGTAATTCATGAGGAGAACACAGAAAGAGAAAAAAATAGAAGCTACATTCTCTAGCAATGAAAAGGCTGCATCTTTCTGAAAGCATACCTTTCATACATTGGAAGATTTCATGTGATAATGAAGTGGGGATTCAAGAAAGGTGGTTAATATTCAAAGATCACCTCCTACAAGGTAAAGAGAATTAGTCATAATTAATAAAACACCAGACAAAAATGGTTCCTGGCCAAACTCAAACACAAAATGGAAACATACAGAAGGTGAAAGCAAGGATGAGTTAGCTGGGAGAAATACAGAAATATTGAATTAACATTCAGGATTGAGGTTAGGAAAGCTGAGGCCCAGATGGAATAGCTTCTGTCCAGGGATGCCAAAGGCAACAAGGAGGACTTCTGTAAGTATATGGAAGTCATAAAAGAAAAATCAAAGATCTATGAAAAATGTAGGTGCATTGCTCAATGAGATAGGGTGAAGTGGTTACAAAGCTCCAGGGCATGGAAAAGGCTGAATTTTTGAATGTTGTATTTGCCAAAGGTTTTACTAACTAGACTGGCTTTCAGGAATCTGAAGTCCAAGAGACCAGGGGGACATTCCTTTGTCCAGATCAGGAAATACATAAGCAAACTGGACATCCATAAAGAGCAGTGGATATTGTCTAACTAGGAAGAGAAGGGCTTTGACACTGATGAGATCCTCACAGACAGGCTATGTGCAGCTCCTCATGTTTCACTACTTTTGTTTTCCTTGGGACATACAATTTGAGTAAACGCCACATTAGTTGTGTTTTTGCATGAAAGGGGGAATGAAACACTGATATGTGCAGTTTGTTCTCAGGTATGTGCAGAGCTAACTCTTACAGATATTTTAGGTGATTTTTGTTCAGACTGTGCAAGCTGAGGAGACCTTGAGAGACAGTTAATGTATGTTACCATGCAATGGCTGAGGACAGATCTCAAGTAAAATTTTCATTTTTCTTGGAAACTAATCATGGTTGTTTAGGTTACTAGTTCAAGAAGAAAACATAGTTGTACTGTGACTGAAAGCTGAAAAGCTATGCTTTTCAAAATTGAGAAAGGAATTCAAAGTTTTGAGGTCTAGTTTGGTGCCTAGGAGAAAGAACTGGTATTGGGGAAGTAGGGTGTTATTTTTTATCGTCTGAATATCCTTAGTTCTCTTCCTTTGCTATAAAGGATCCTTATGCTGACCACCCTCATAGATGAATAGAAATTCTAGATGAGTCAGATTAAATAAATCTTATGAGTATATCCAAAAAAACCCCTGTCTAGGTCGCATGTTCTCCTCTGCTTCCTGAAACATTGTAATTTTATTGGATGCTAAGGTCTAATTGTAGCATTTTGTGTTGAAGACATGGGTACACAGTTACTCTCGAAAGCTCTATATGCTAACTTTCTACAGTTACTAGAATGAGAAAGATGTAATAAATTTTCCATGATTTTTTTTTCTGAAGTCCCTAGGACTAAATGTCAATTTTCTTACATTTCTGCATAGGTGCAATTGATTCTGGTTTTGCTGCATATGAAATCTTGATTGACATATAAATCTTTTTGTTTCAATGACTGCTGGAGTCTTTTTTTATTACCATTTCCAGGGAAATGAAACCTCCAGGGCAAATGCACAAACCCACCTATTAATTGTCAACAAGTGGATAAAATTATGAAAGCTAAAATTGTAAAGATAGGAGGTCCTGTAAACAGTGTCGGTTTGAATGGAAGCTGAAGTGGTAGCGCCTTTACTTCTGCCTCTTCTGTTTTTCTCCATCCTCTGTAGAAAAGAAAGCATATAGGATACGTAGTCTCTTTCTTTAAGGTTAACTCTAAAAATGGCTTCATTGTAGTTAAATGTTTTTCTTTTGCATTTAGATTTATTTGTATAGAAATAGAAGAGAATAAAACAATTTTTTAAAAATAAATTTTAAAAATAATTTTTAAAATAAACATAAGAAAATTCTTCTGTGAAACCTGATAAACCTGTTAAAAACCCAAAGAATTTGCTTTCCTCTAAGACTAAATAAATGGCATTCCTAGAATAAAAAAATAATTTTATCATCAAAGCTATTTGCTTTCTTTGCTTCATTATAGAGTCTATATATAAACTTAATTTATTTTAAAAACTTTAATGAAATGGTATGCAAATTTTGGAGAAAACTAATCTTTGGCTGCTGATCCTCAGGAAAACAGGAATGGTTGATATCTTATGACTTAAAAGCAATAAAAAACATGTTAGCAGTTTGGTTTTAAACTGAAATAAGAAGGCAGAAAAATAATTGATACTTTTATCTTTTGTTCAAAGATGCAGAACAAAGAACAGTGGGATTTTCAGATCTACGCAATTGTCTAAAGAAATGAAAAGTGTCAATCCTTTGCAGTTATTTCTCTGCAGTTCTGGTCTCCTAAAGACCTTTTATTCTATCCCCATACAGAGAGTTTAAGGAAGATGAGCTTAAGGACACAAGAAGCATGCCTAAGGTTGCAGTAAGTTGATGATGCATCACAGTCACAGCAAGTTGCCTTCTTAAATGGGTCTATTTCTCAGCTAAAATTGGGTAAATAGGAAAAATTATTTTCTTCTTGTCAGTATCTCATTGCAAGGTCAAAGGAAGAAAAATAAAACCAGCATGTCTATAAGTGAGGTAGCATATTGAACTATAATGAAACATACAATACACAAAAACTCAGGCCTGAAATATATTACAGACATTTATTTATGTAAAAGATAATGCATTTTTTTCTTTAAAGGGGAATAATATTTGCCCAGCATTTGGTGAAGGATAACCCTTCTGTTCAATAATTGGTTTTATATTTTTCATAATGCTTCATTTCTTTCTGGGGTTTCAGCAATTATATCCTGCTTTATATAGTCAATATAATGAAGCAGTCTGGATTGTTGGCATATGTTCATTCACTGACTTTCTGGGCATGTAAATCCTACATAAAACCCTGTCTCTGATTAAGTTGTGTAGTTTGATGAAAAACTTTGAAAGAACCTGACCCTGATCTGTACAGATGACTTGGGTTGGAAAAACTGGTAGTAAAAGGAGTGGGAAAGAAAGAAATTCTGAGTTCTAATAAGGTGACTCTGATCTTATGTAACATGTGTACTTATGTGTTAACTTTTTTCTTCCTCCCCTTGTAATAGACGCTGGCTTCTGTTTTAGTGTTTTTCTCCCCCTAGTCCCACTGTATATTTGTATAATAGAAAATATATGCTGTTTGGAAAGAAAATACTTCACTCCCTGCAGCTACTAACAATTTACTTTTCTCAGAGTTAGAATGCAAACATTCGCTTTCTGTTTTTCTTCATCTCAGATCATTCTGACAGTTCTTTACTCTGCTGGAAGGACATTTTGACAATAGGTGAAAGGAAACATAGAAAAGTATCCTTGCTAATATAACTCAGTTCTGAGCTGATCTGACTGACGTGATTGTGTGACTTGAACACCAGTCTTTTAGAGCCTGGCTCTTGGCCTCATAGCACTCACAGGTATAGACCGAATGTAAAAGACAGTATTTTGTTCACACAACCATGCAACCTCCCTGTCTCCTTTATTCTTGAAAAATGCCCATACTTGAACAATGTCCAAACTTCCAATTAAATACTTCAAGCTGTTTGTGCACTGTCTCTCTGTTAAAGTTCATTTCTCATATATTAAAACAAAAACTAAGAAATTCAAATACATTAATCTCCTATAAATAAATAACATTTCAATTAATAAGACCATAAGGATTAACTTCAGTGCCTCCTTCTGGTTCTTGTAAGATCATCCTCACCAAATAAACACTCAATTAATAACATTTATTTTTTGTGTCTGAAACCTCTTCATGTGAACAGCTGAGGATTGTTCCAAGTCTTCAAGGTCTAGTACCACACAGAAGAAAAGAGGTTATTTGTAATCCTTTCAGAAGTTTCTGTTTGAGTGAAAAAAACCCCAAACAATCCCCCCAAATCAAAATTCCCAAAATCTATTTAAAAGCCTGCAATTTAAAAAAAAAAAAATAAAAATAGAGTGATTGGTACATGTTTTTGAAAAGCTCTTGTGTGAATATATTGTTAGAAAAAGTTACATCAGAGTAATTTTCTTGTTTATTTCATAAGAAGGATTAGAAAGCATAAAGTGGTTGCATCATTTGAAAGTAATTCAGACCCTTAGAAAAGCCATGATTCGCACAATTTAATTTTCAAAGTCTGCAAATCCTGTCATTCTTTTACTTTATGATAAATAATCCTATCTCCAGATACATGATTTTTACTGTACATTTTGATTAAATAATTGAGAACAAGGAAAGAAATTTAACAGACAAAGCAGATTCATTTGCTTTCCTCATCTGAGTGCCTTTACCTTTAGCCCTTGCTCAATTTTTGCTGAAGATCAAATCAAAAGAGAAAGAAAACTTAAAAATTGTTGACACTTTTAAAATTAAATAAGTAGAAAGAAAGAGTGATAGACTATCTCATCAATTCCCAGCACATTTTTGCACAGAGAACTGTAAATTACTATAACCATATCTTACAATTTGATGCATTTGCAGATGCCTTAGGAACCAGATAAGACTCTTTTCAGATGCAGTTTTATTATGTTAAACTAATTTGGACTCAATCACTACTGACTCAAAAGTATTTAGTACCATAATGACTGCTTCAGCACTGTTCTTCAAGGCATCTTGTTGGATGCTTCTAGATTCTGAAACAATGTGTTAAAACATATTTATTAATGAAAATAATTACAGTTACAGAATTCCTCTAAGTTACTAGAGAGAAAACTGTATAGTTAGACTGTAGGTTTGGTTTTTCCAAACCTGTAGGTTTGGAAAAAAATCTTGCAACAAGAATGATTACAAAATGCAAGTATAAAGCACATTTCTGGTTTGTGATTATATCAATTATAAAATACTTTCTTTATAATCCACTTACCTTCTGTAAAACCCCATTTATTTAAGAAGGGTATGCTGCTTTACTATAAGGTTTTCTGTTTGGTAGACTTATTTCGTGGAGCTACTTGTGCTAACACTGTGAATGAGCGACAGAAAGTACTCAAAGAGATTGAAGAGAGATCTAAGTAATAATTTGAATTTGAAAACCATGGCGGTATTATCTGAGTGAAAAGCCTTGGTATTGGATTTAAGATTATTAAAATATGTGTGAAAGAGCCGAAGCATTACTTTGAGATATATTTCACTTGTGCAATTCCATTTTGTTCTTTTGTTGTTGTTGTTGTTGTTGTTGTTGTTGTTGTTGTTACTTTAGCTGAAAGCAATCTATATCACCACAAAAAATTCAGGTTATAAGATAGTGGACTTTACTACCCAGTTGATTGCTTATCTTTAATAAGTCAATAACCTCCTGTGTAGGAAAACAGCTTTGGCCTTCTCCTAGTGACATACTTGAATGAAGAATACTTTATGCTGTGTACCAATGAAATGTGGTTCCTTTGAATATTTTGTGCTTGGCTTTCATACAGAAGATATATGGACCACAACATTAATTACATTGTCAAAAAAGAAACTTGTACTTTTGAGAAGTAAGGCTTGACTGATTTAGTGAAATGGTGTGCAGACTATAATCTGGAAAAAGCATCCCATTAAAAGCCCAGGAAACAATGAAATTAACCAGTTTTGTGAGGAATAAGTTTCCAGCACAGAAATGAATTACTTTTAACTTTTGTGGTGTAATTCACTTGCTTAATCAGGCCATGTATAATTTTTTTGCTACTTAGGATTTCACACTTAAGCCCAGGCCTGCTCCTGTGGGTACTTTCTCCCATATATCTGTTCTGCATATGCCTTCAGCATCCCAAAGAAAAACACTGATGTATTGGAGTAAAGCCAATGGAGGGCCACCAAGATGACCGGGACTTGGAGCACACTGTTTGAGGTAGTGATTGTGAGGACTGGGTTTATTCTGGAAGACAGAGGGTATCTTACTGCTGGCTTCAGCTACCTTATGGGAAGATGTGAAAAATATATAGCCAGTTTCTTTGGGGATGTGCACAGTGATAGATGAAAGACCCAAGTACTATTTACCAAGGGAAGTTCTGATTCTATGTTAGGAAAACAGTGTTCAGCATGAGGACAATTAAACACTGGAAATAGTAGTCCAGAGCAGTTATGGAGTGTCCACAGGTGAAGATATCCCAAATTCCACTCAAACTGAGCAGTCTGAACTGTATTGAGTCAGATAACTCACACAGGCCCCTTCCAATCCAAATTACTCGATGATACTATGTTTATGTACCTTCTAAGTTTACAGAGAAGGCAGTTATGTGTCATGACTCATTTGATATGCTTCAGGCACCTCTAATAAGAATCTGTCACTTCAAACATTAACTGTACTGTAATGGCCATAAAATATTGCTATTATGAATATAGTCTTCTAAAAACTATGCACATTAATCCTGCTTGTAGAATTAGCATGACCATTGTAAAATGACACAGAATGTGAAAGTCATGGACTTCAAGCATGTCCTTCTACCCTTTGAGCACTCCTTAAGCTTTTTTTCAAGCTTTTTTTTCAAAATAGTAACAGGGATCCTTCTTCAGTAGTCAAATTTGACTAAAAATTTGCTCAACAATTTAATGATAATAATTGTCATTGCGAGTATGGAAGGCAGTTGCTTCATGACCTCAGCCACAGGAGTTTCTAACCTTCTTGAAAAATTAAGTGTGTCTAGTTAAAAGGCATAAACCCTCTCCCACTGACCTGGTGACACCAAGGTTGCACTGTCTATTTTTTACGTTCAATCATAGAAGGAGTTGGGGTTTCACTGACTTCTCCCAGTCTATGCCCTAGTTTCAAAGGATTCCAGGAGATGTTCCAATACGTACAGTTGCTAGATGAGTATGTCTTAGAATATCTGCCAAGCCAGTGTTTACAAATTAATTTGTGCTTAATTTATAACAGTCATGCTGCTTTCCACTTAGTGAATAGCTAAGATGCTAAGCTACTTATAACATTTTCTTACTGACATTAATCTTTCACAAGCAAGAGTGGAGATTTCAGTTATGTGGTTTCTGCTACTGGAAACTGTTATGGACCATGACACACTACAACAATGAATAGATTCTCATGCTCCAAATAAAAAAAAAAAAAAAAAAAAAAAAAAAAAAAAAAAAAAAAAAAAAAGTTGGAGAATGAATTCACCTGGCCCAAATCCACACAGGCCCAGGAGTGCTCAGAAAGGTGAGGGTTGAATTAGAACCTTCAGAAAAACTAAAATACATAAATCCACACAGACATGAGGTATAAATGCAAATTTAGTTTTAAATGAATAGAGGATTTTTAAGTGCCTGTATTAGTTAGTAAGAGAAGCCCTAAAGCCGAGTTTAATGTTCAGTAGCTTTGCCTTTTGCAAAGATAGATAAACTCTAGACATAATGAAAATAATGTAACCTTGCTAAAACATTCCTAGATAGAACACATAGAGCTATATATGTAGGATTTGTGCAAGAATTTATGAATATTGCTGCACATCAATCTTAACTTAGGACTGGCCCAGCAAGACTGCTGGAAAATTCATGTAGGTACTTGATTGGCTAAAAATAGGATTAAAATGCACTACTTTGAGAATGCTAACACACACAGGCTCACAAAACATCACAAATGCTGCTGTTGTTGCTACTGTTGCAACTGCTACTGATAAAGACGGTTATGGGATACAGACTACGGCTGCTGTCGCACCTGCTGTGGCTGCTGCTTCTGATTGGGACTTAGAGACTCTGTGTTAGAGGCTTTCTGCATACTGGCTCAGAGTGTAATAACTTTACCTTCATGGGGCTGATTTAGCCATGCAATAAAGGACTTTACTTTTACAACTATCCATTGCCATAGTCTTCAATGAAGACACCCCAAAAACTTGACAAAAAAACTGCAAAAAACTTTGATGGATGGATAGGTACCATCTCGCTTCTTTATTTGTTTTTGGTTTTGTGTTGGTTTCATTATTGTTGTTGTATTTTTGTTTGTTTGTTTGTTTGTGTTTTGTTTTGTTTTGTTTGGGTTTGGTTTGTTTTGGTTTGGTTTTGGTTTTTCCTTCTCCAACTGAGGTTATCTCATAGAGTCAGCATTAGACTGTTTCTTCCCACCCACACAATTAGCAGAGTTCTCTTCAACATGTAAGGTGTCGACATGGCCTTAAAGTCTGTCAGTGTGCATGACTAAAACTAGTGCAGCAAACTCTTTATTCTGTCCCTGATGCTCAGAGAGTTTTAGTCTTGCTTCTGGTCTCTAAAGATGTGATGGTGTTGAAAAGGGCTGAAGAAAGGGCTGCTGATGATATTATCAGGTCTTAAATGCCTTCTTATGCTCAGCTTGAAAGTTTCAGTCTCTCATCTCTTACAGGAATGTAGACTTCGAAGTTACCTCCAGCATTTTTGAATCCAGCAGAGTTCTTCACAGGCAACCATTTAATACCATCTCTTTCACTAAGTTTATAAGATTGCTTAAAAAAAGTTGAAAGTCCGCTTCTAATTTGAAAACTGGTTTAGAATTTCAATTCCAGTATGTGAAAGATTTTTTCTATTTTTTCAGCACTGAAATAAATGTACTCTTGGCTTTCTGAATATCCTAGGTGAATCCTTCCCTTAGCTGATATTTTCCCCAACAGGTTTACAGAGCAATCATGCCTCCTTTTCTTCCTTTTCCTGTAATAAGCAAGCCATGCTCTTCTATCTTCTAATCATATGCTAGTAAGATGTATTACTCTTCCCAAAGTCTTCTTGATAAAAATTCTTTTGCAGACATGAAATTTGAGCATATCTTTCTTAAACACAAATGACCAAAACTGTATGGGGTATTTTACACAAATTTTATTGAGTGTCTTATCTGTCCTCACATTAACACTTTAGATAGTACCTGATATTTTCTGGTTTTCCCCCATCAGTTGATTGTTTTTCCTTGCTTTAAAATACATAATTAAAATTTTATTTTATTTTGGTTTCTTCTCCCTCCCCTCTCCTCCCCTCCTCCCCTTTAATAAATTATGAATTTAATATTTCACTAAAGAAATATTAATTTTTTTTTTAAAAAAGAGAGTTCCATGAGGTTTTTTCTATAGTAACCCTAATTTTCTGACTTACAATTCTGCCTATGAATTGCTGTCTTCTCACCTTCAATGAGTAATTTCTCCTGTGGCAACATGTCATCTGCTTCACTGAAATCCAGACATGTTTCATCTACTACATTTCACTACTCTGAAAAGTAGGTGTCAAAGAAGGATTTATAGCTCACAATCTATCCTTTGTACCATGTCCCCCATTTAGCGTTTTCCTTCACGTCTCTAATTATTCTTTCCTTCCAAATACCTTCTAAAGCTTTGCATACCTTTAAGGCATGCTTTGATAATGTCCAGTAAATGTCCATCTTTTTATTAGCTCTCTACTGTTCCTTGATTGCCTAGAAATATCTGTTACTTGATTCATTTATTGAAAAATGTTGCCATTACAACTGCAATTTCATTTGCAGTTTTCTTCAGGAGACAATGTTTTATGCCTGACTACATTAAGTTGCTTGATTTTAATGTCATTTCAGATATGTATCCTTTAATTTTCTACTCTTATCTTCTCTTTGATACTAAATTCAATATTGTTGCCCATATTGAAATCTAAAGTTTTAATTTGTTTTTTAGAACATTCCACAAACAATTTAAATCTATATTCTACCCTTCATAGTATAAATGTCTTTTTCTTTCCTTTTTTTTTTTTTTTTTTTTTTTTTTTTTTTTTTTTTTTTTTTTTTTTTTTTTTCCCTTGTTATTCTATTTCCTGAGCAGAAGGCTGGAAGTTATTATTCTTAAAACATGCTGTGTATTGTTTGCATAAACGAAGTGGAACAAGAATAACTTCCAGAATGATTCAGAGTACATATTGAAAAATACATATGAGAAATCTGTTGTCAATTTAAAAGCAAGAAAAGCTGTAAAATACAAAGATTTTTTGGATGGAATAATTTGGTCTTGATTTCATGTTTTCTTTCTTATTTGCTAAATTAAGATTTAAAAAGAAATCATGAACTATACTTGCTGAATTTATTATTTTTGGTAGTGACTGTCTTCATCCATTATCAGTTTAATTCATAACAAATCACAGCACAGTGATTAATCTTTATTAGTGAGTAATTTCATAATTAAAAAAATATAATATTTTAACTGTTTGCAAAAGTGGAATGACTTTATATGTGGGGCATCAGCTACTATGAATAGCCAGTCAGATTGACTGTATCCATTCTAGTAACTCAAGGAAACTCAAGGAATGTTTGCAAACAGTCACAGAATCATAGAATAGCTGAGTTTTAAAGGTGCCTCTTGAGATCACCTAGACCTATCCCTTTCTCAGTGTAGGCTTGTCAGTCCCATGGCCAATCATACTTTTAACATTTTATGGAAACAGACTCTACAACTTCTCTGGGCAGTCTCTTCCAGTGCTTGACTGCTGTAAGGAAAAAAAAAAAAAAAAAAGTTATTTTCAAGTGGAATTACTTGTATTTTAATTTGTTTCCATTTCCTCTTTTCTTATCACTTCATAACTTGAAGAGGAATCTCTGTCTTCTTTACTGCCTTCCCCCACCAGATGTTTGTACACTTTGATAAGAATATCTTGAATCTGCCTTTTTTGAAACTGACCTTTAGCTAACTCAGTGTCTCTTCTATGTCTGATATTCCAGCCCATCAGAGAATCTTTGGGTCCCATTTTTGTGTTACTTCACTGAATTTGTCCCATTAATTCTGTATCTTTCTTGTAGTGAGGACTTTAGAACTGGACACAGGTCTCCAGATTCATCTCACCAGCACCAAGCAGAGGAAATATCACCTGTCTCAACCTGGGAACATTTCTGCTAAGGTAGCCCGCAATGCTGTTGGCCTTCTTTGCTGCAAGGTACACCACTCTGTCATTGACAGTTTGTCCACTTTGACTCCCAGGACCATTTCTGCAGAGCTGCTTTGCAGTCATTCCCCACTGAATGCTGGTGTGGGGTTATTCATCCCCAGGTTCCATAATTTGCCTTTGTCGTGGTTTAACAGCATTAGCTCTTCCGCCCAGTTCTCCAGCACAACCCCATTGTTGCCAACACCCCTCAATTTTTACATAATCAGCAAATTTGCTGACAGTGCACTGTGTTACTGGAGTCAGTGTCAACCCCTGGAATACAGTACATGCCTCTAGAGGACTTAACAGTGATGACCAGAATCTGTTGGGTGTAGCACAAGAACCTGTTGTCAGTGTCAGTGTACCTCACTATCCATTACATCATTCAGTTTGAATATTGTGAGGTACAGCCTCGAAAAACCACAGATTACACTGTGAGATTGTAAAGAAAGGAGTCAGTGAAACCAGACAGACTGAGGTGACGGAGCATAAGGCTCATTTTACACACAACCAGCCCCTTCCATACTATTTTTTGTCTACCTTCCTTTAGTTCCTCTCTGATCCTCTTTTCCCTACACATCGTAGCCTGTGTCTGTACAACTCAGCTGATGCCCACAGCCCACCCAGCCTGGGTCTCCCCTGGTTTACGGCCTTATCAGTTGCAACATTCAGGTTGATCTTTCTGGAAGTAGTGCCTGTAACTTCTGGATAGGTTTGTGTGACTGGTGAGGTTTGTCTCGTTTCAGTGTCTCCATGCATGTTTTTTCACATCTGTGTTTGGTATATTTTGTTTCTGCTTTCTCTATTTTCACTTAGTTTTCTAATTGACAAGATGATCAACCAGATAACCTTACTGGAATAAATATTCTCACACTCCCACGTGTCCTCATCAATTACCATGACTGACTAGGTATATCACTGCCTCCCCTATCATTTGTCACTTAGGAGTGTGTCCCTGTATGTTGTCATTTATGGCTTACTCCTTTTCTTATTAACCCTTTCATTTGCAATGAAAATGTCCTTGAATAGACACCCTTAAAAGAACAGAAACATTCCCTTGTAATAATGTTTCATAATAGACTTTTTTGTGTCTAATTTCTCAAGCATGCCTGAAGATGATCCTATTCCATCACAGAATTTTTCAGTCACAGAGGGCTGAGATTCATGAAGGCTGGTCAATACCGCTAAAGACTGTTACAAGAATAGCACTGTCTACCTCATCTATTTCCCTATCTTTCACCACCCTGCGTCCTAAACTATATTTTTTTTTTTTTTCCTTTTGTTTTTGATATATCTGTAGAGGCCTTTTTGTTGCCCTTCACTTGCCTTGCCTGATAAAGTCTAGGTGGTTTTTGTCTTTCCTATCTGCAATCTGGAATGCTTCAAAGTGCCACTACCTTTCTCCAAGGACCCTATTTTCCTCTCTTGTATGTTTCATTTCTGCATTGGTTTTGTCAGCATCTCCTTGTGTACTCTAGTTTTAGCTCCTGCTCTCTGAGACAAACCATTCTTGATGTTGGAGGAGGAGATTCTTGATCTTTTTAGAACCCAGGTCTCAATAACCCACTCTAGAAGCCAGCAGACTGATCCTGTGCTAATTTCCTCAACATCTGTGACACATGCCACAGAGCTTTCTGATCAGTTTGCGCATCATCATTCATTCTAGTGAGGTAAAACGTGTTGGTGCAGGTCGAAGGTTATTTCATACTGCTTGGCCTCTGGGACACAGAGCTGTCCCAGGTGCATTCAGTTTACTGGAATTGGCCTAGCAATGGCATATGAATCTCCTGCTTTTCATATTTCTGGATTGTTAGTTGTCTTCAACCTTAGATTTCTGCACTGCTGCTCACTTATCCATTAATTCTCAGAAATCTGTTGCTGGTTCATTTGATAGATTTCATAAACCAAAAATCCACTTATGGAGATATGGACTATGACTATACTGGTAAATAAAGAAAACTGTGGGGTGATTATGTTTGTTCCTCTCTAAGGGCACCTGTTGGAGGCCATTTGGTACCTCTTGTGCCAAAGGCTGGCTATCCTAAGCACACCAGCTGCATCCACGCTGCATTGCACTCAGCCCTCTGGGAGTTGCGCTGTAGCTCCTTGGCCCTATCAAATGGTTACCAGTTTCTCTGGTTTTTCAGCTGAATGCATCTGAAACAATTTGGTGGCTGAACTTCAGCCAGGCAGAGGAGTATTTTTACAGCATGACAAACCCTGGAAGATGCATGAGAGAAAAGCCGAAACCCTTGGGGATGAAAAGCCCCAGGTGGTAATGGACTATACAGAGTGAAAGAGGCCAAATTGTGCAGATCAGTTCTGTTTTTTGGGGTGGTGTCCAAAATAATCTTTCAGACCTCTGTTCAGGCATTGTCGTAGAGGGAGCTAACTGGAGCAATCTAAAAAATTACAGCAAGTGGACTGCCAGGGGCTCAGTTTGTGAACTTGCTTCCTGCTTTCTTTTTCTCATTGGTTTCAAAATACTCACAAAATTCCAGATGATTCCAGGGAGGTTATTTGCCATCTGTATTCAGCTTACTCAATACTGCACTTAAATCTGCTTCCGGGACAAGAAGCCTAGGCCTGACAATAGAAAGATAATGAGAGAAATATGTAAGATGATGCTTTAAAGGAGATAAATTTGATAATGATTTTTTGATGTTGGGCACATAGAAATAGGACAGGGACATTTGTTCTCTAGTCCCTAATCAAGAATAGCTAAGAGGGTAGCTAACTTCTAAAAAGGAGTAGCTAAAATAGTAGGTTCAGAACTCACAAGTCAGAAAACACGATGTAAGAGAAAGAATTTTTTTCTCTCAAATCTGAGGAGAGGGTTAAAATATCTTCTGAACAAAGCAGCAGTGAAAATCAACTCCCTCAGGGATTACATTTATCTAGATTTTTTTCTAGTTTCACTGATTTGCTTTTGTTTTTACACTAACCTCCTTTATTCTTGTCTCTTTTTTACAAGGCTGCATCAATTTTTTGCTATTTCTTACTCTTAGGAAAATAATAGCTTACATATGAAGAGCTGTGCTCCATTTGGTGTAACACTGAGTTTCCTAACTCTGTTCTCACAAATGCTTCTGGAGTAGCACTAGAATACAGGTGATCAACTTTTATATAATGATGACTTGATCATGGAATAAGCATGTTCTTTATGGATTTTCTCTTTCCTAATATGTGTTTATATTACCCAGTTACAATCTGTGAATTAAAGCAATTAATTAATTCCCTCCAATGGTCATCTCCATAATAACATATTTGATCTGCTTTTCCATTTCTTCCCTGTACTTTCTGCAGTTTTTCTATATTTTATTTGTTTCATAGACTCAACATATATATGTCTGATAAAGCTTTATATCAGACCCTTTATTTTATAAAGAAAATACATATTTCTATTCCATGTATATGATATGTATATTCTATTTATGCTAATATTTCTGTATTTTCACTCATCACCCAAGTATCAAAAATAGCAATTTTATTAAGATGTGGGATCCCACTATATTGTGCTACACTGGTTTCAATTAGATGAAAAATCTCTTTATTGAAAGTGAACTAAACCAGATTTTCAGCATAATATTTTTATGAGGTAGCTTATGAAAAACTTGGAGAGTTATTTTTGTGATTTAAATTGATTTATAAATAAAGCCACCTATCTTTTTATCTCTGTATCCTCTCCCCACTGAGAAGCCTGAAGCAAAAATAGCTTAAAAATCCTCTGTATGTCTCATCTGTTTCATGTTAAATGACTTCATGCTCTGCACATTAAGATGGTCAGTTTATTTTTCCTTTTCCTGATAACAGCTCTTAAAAGGTTTCTAATTAATGTTGCCTGGTCTGGGAAAATGTACATTGGACTACCGTCCTTGCTCATATCCAGAAATCATGCCACAAAACAAGTAAAATAATAATTAAAAAAAAAAAAATAGGGAAGACAAGTACATAAGACATAAGAATTACTGAGGAAAGGATGACTTTCATTCTTTGAAGTCACTCTCATTGATACCATTTCAAATCTTTCATTAAAGTTTAGTTCATTTAGATTTGCATGTGGATCAGAACAAGACTGGATAACTTACTTGATTGTATTCTGATGGTTTTATCTATGCATCCATGGAACATAGATTCATGCCCTGAAATAGATGATTCTTTATAATTATTTCTTGATAATAATTTCTAGTGACTAGAACATCTGTCTCAGTTTAGTCACTTTTAAGATACTTTGATATTGCTTGTTAATCTTAGAAAATGGTCCCCTTAGAAAATAGAACAAAATAATAGTAAATTAGTGACAGGAATGACTGTGAAGAATGTTTAATCTGTCTGTCTTAGCACTGTATAGGCAGGGAGCGACAAATCAAAGTATTGTGTATAACTGTAGTGCAAAACAAGTGAACCTTAACAAAGTATATATTATAACTCAACACTATCTTAGAATAACACCTATATTTTTCTGGTACTGGTGTCCTGGATACCTATAACTAAGTTCTTTCCCTATCAGTCATCTGTTATTAAAGTGAAGCACATGTAAGAATAAGTGTCTTGTAAATCAGACATTTTATATAACATGTGTTTTTTTTTTTTTGTCTATGATACATATTTTGATTATATCACCTCTCAGCTGTTCAGGAAAGCCCTAGAACATGTGCAAAAGTTTTCTTAACTTCAGGAAATTAAGCAGGTATTTCAGACTAATCACTTGCTGTAATGCTTTGTGGAATGGGATTTTAATCAGCAACTATAAGATATATTTTCTTTTTAGAAGTATAGATTTCTTTCAATGTAATTGAGAGGGTGAGCCAGTTAACTAAGCTAATTTAGTGGCATATGTCTGAGCAGTTCTAGTTTTATTAGGTGCCTTTTAGAAGTGATGTCCATTAACTACAAAGCTAATAGCCTGATTCTGAAAGCATTTTATTTATAAAGAAGAAATACTTACTCCATGTTCCCACTGATGTACAACTCACCAAAGTAAATGCATATATTTGTACATTCAGATTTTTATTTAGCCCATTGTTACTGGCATCTGTTCACTATTGTTATACATAGTGTACTTAGCCTGCAGTGCATTATTTACTCACAATTTATGAGAGGTTTTAAACACCACAGTTTCTAAGGACTGGTCCTTGAACTCTCTGCGATAATGGTGACAATTCTTTGAGCTGTAGAAGTTGATGGTAATATCTAAGCTGCTAGCAAGCAATACATACACAGAATGATGAGCTTCAGCTGCAGTTTAATTCCTCTCAACATGCCTTTAATGCAGATATATAGGTGTTTATGCCTAATAAGCTGAATCTGTTATTGGACCTCTAATTTTGGGCAATTGTACTGGTGAGGGAGGCATGATTTACACAACATTTTCAGCTGGGTTTTTCTACTTCCTGTTCATTAGCTGAGAATTATCTCTACAATTTGATACCAACACAAAATTTTCATTTAGGTTTTATATTTCCAAAACCGTTAGGAAACAGTTTTCCCTTGAACTGTTATGCTCTCTAGCTACATGTACTCTTACTCTGAAGATGTGTTCCTTGAAGGAGCACTTTACTGCTTTGCTTTATGTTTCACCTTGGGGAAATAGAGCTAGAATGAGAGTATTGCATGCATTTTAAAAATGGTATACTCCTGTGAAATTGCAGTAAGTTTCTCATAATTTCCTAAGGGATTTAATGAAAGAGCTATTGCTTCCCAATGCCAGAGTCCGGTTTTTAATTCTGTCAGTGACAAAGATGATAAATTAAAATAAATTATCTGCCCCCCTTTTTTTTCTTAAGTGGAAAAGTATATTTTTGTATTTGTCCACTACTAAATGTAATTGTAGGGGTTATGACGTTTTCTAAAGAGAAAACACAGCTTAACTGCAACTCTACTGAACTAGGAATTACTCTTAGAAATTATATATTTTACTGGGAGTCAGATGGGATGTGCAAAGGTCTTTCTTGATCGCTACATTTATGAAACTTGATGAAAAAGATAAGCAAACTGTCTTTGCCCAAAGCTGCACTATATGTAACCTCTGTTCAATGAATATAAAATTTCAAAAAGCTGTAAATACCAAGACCAATAATTCAGGATGAGAAAAGTTCACAGTTCTAATGACAGAGAATAAAGTGTCTTAAATAATAATTAAATATGTCTTATCTGCTGCTTTTTTATTTTAATATAAAAATATTTTTCAGTATTATAGACATTACATAATCAATGCTTACAAGAAACCAGTTAAGCAGATAATACAACTGAATTCATTTAAACTGTTCTTTTCATTCAGGTTATTTTTTGATGCAATAAGAAGATGGAAGAGGGAAAAAGCACCTGTAGTGAGGGTCCTTAAAGCTGTTTTATACAAGAGAGCATGTGTCCTGCCTGATGTTTGACTCTAATGTCTTGTGTTCCTCTTTCAATTTATCGTGTGGTTCTTTTCCATTTTTTTCTGCTGTTGATACCTTTCTTTATATACTGCTGCTTTTTTGTGATTAGAGGTGGGAGCTGCATCACCTATAGGGAATTTTCCATTCAAAATGTTAGGTTTTCCTTGTTCTTTTTTCTCCCTTTTTGAGAGAACTCTTTAGTCCCAGAAGCTTTACTCAGTGAATCTTATTACAATTAACATCCATGATGATTTTTTTGTTGTTGACTCCAGTAAGTGGGCCATTAATGCCTAAGAATATTTTTGGCTCATTAACCAAAATGGACACAGAAGATGTTATGAAACTCTATTATTTCCATCAGACTGATCTCTATAAAAAATGACCATTTAATAAAAATTAGTCTTTGCAGTTAGTAAGTCAAAGAAATCTACAAAACCCTTTAGTCTTTTAAAAACCACCATATAATCTATATATAGCTTTCTTGATTTCAATAATACCCTTGTAAGCACTTTGTTTTGAACTGTATTCTGTGAACTGTTCTTGAGTAGAAAAGCCAAAACCAGAACTTGGTATAAACATTTAAATTTGGCAGAAGAGAATGATTAGATCCAAAGCCAGGATTTTGTCAGCCAAGACACTTATTGTTTTCTGTCACTGTGTTTGGAACATGCTAAGAAAAATTAAACTGATGAGCAAATGCTGTTCAAATGGTTTGGCTAGCAAAGGGAGCAGCTGCTGTTTCTGACTTATACACTTATCCTTAGTCCACAAAGCTAGAAAACTCTACTACATACTATTCTACCATTATACCATTCTAGGATGGTATGCATGGGAGATGTTTTTTTGTTTCAGTAAACCCAAGACACATTGGTTTAAGTGTATAAGTTAGAGCCAAAATGCCCAAGCATTTAGCCATTTGCCTATGGGTTCTTCCAAGCACAAATTGCTCTTTTATTGAGGAAAAAAAAAAAAATCCCCCTATTGTTAAACTATATAAAAAATTTACTTCTGGTTACAGTTAAGAAACCTCTAGTCTAATCAGATTTAATCAGGCTTATCATCTTGGAATTTGAGCACTTGTAGCATTCAAAATTATGAGAAATCTGTGAAAGAGAAACAAAAATACAATGGCTGTGAACTACAGAGCTTCAGAAGCATGGTCTAAATAAATAACATAAAAAATAGTTTGAAGGTCAGAAAACATCTCAATGTTGAGGCTTATTAAACTGAGTAATTAGTTCCTCAAGAATGACAGCAAATATTCAAGTACTTGAAAATTTAATAGAAATACATAGAATAATACATTTTCAAATTCTCTAAATCAGTTTAAGATCACTAATAACAAGCATAATGACTACAACTGCAGTGTAACACGAGACCAGATTTCCCACCCAAGCTGAGGAATCTCAATCTCTGCATGTTTTTAGGATTTGGATAAACAAATGGAAGTTTGATATAGCACTGGGGATAGTCCATGAATTTTTATGGTCCTGGTACTCGTAAAAGTTGTTCTAAATCAACGTCAGATTAACTTAGCTGCTACTCTCTGATTTTCTGGGAGGGTGAAGAAGGCAATGTCTACCTTTATGACCCAATTTGAGATGTGTGAGATGTAGACTGAAGTTTATGAGTCTTTCTGTGAAGTGAATGGAGAATGAAATGGTACAGACCACTCTGGTCTGAATTTGGTTTTGATTGTCCTGTATGAAACCAATACCTTGCCATAGCTCTCTCTATGGGTGGCCAATGAAGCTAGGGCTGCTAATTTAGGCACCCAGAATAGATTTCTTCTGACTGAATCTAGATAACCATATCTGGTCTAGGCACCCTGAACTCCCTTTATAGTCGGTGGAGAAACAAAGTAATTTTAAGGTTATGTTTTATCTTTTCCTCTTTCATCAATGAAGACAGGGTAGCATGGCCATCACATCATAATCCGATAAAAGTTTTCTGCGGACTTAATCTCTCACAATCCCATGCCCTAGCACACACTAAGTAGAGAAGCTGGCATATGGCATGACACACACATGGATCATCTTGGCTTTGTCTGTAGTCTACAGCAGTTTGAGCTATGGGCCTGCAGTAGCTTAAGCACACATTTGTAGACAGGTTTTTTTGTGGACCGCTTAGACTTCTTCTCTGAAAAAAAGAAATAATGCCATAAAATAAAAAAATAATCAGGTATTGAAATGGTCAACCCTGTAGTCATAGGTATGACATTATCCTGTTATTCTATGTTTTTGGGAGATGACACTTGCTTCATTATCCAGAATAATATATGGAAAATGGCAGTCTAAATTAGCTTTATCCATGTTAGATGTGTCAGTGCAACATTTCAGAAAGTGACATGAGCAGGTGTTAATTCTTGAATATAAAAGAGAAAGTCAAAAATGGGAGAGATGGTAGGAAGTGCAACACTGAGAAATATGGTTATTTCACAGTTCTGTGATGTGATCTGAAAAACAAGTACACAAATCATACTGTACTCTCTAGTGCCTAAAACAGGCAAACAGACTCAGAGAAAGAACTTGCTTACAAGCTCGGCTGCAAAGCCTTCAGCCAACAAAGTTGTATAGCAGAGACATGATGGTAGGAAACTAGTCAGGAAAATAAAATATTATGGTTTGCAATATCCAGATTTCAATAATAATTTTAACTAACTTACTATGCCAAAATTTTCTGCTATGCCTTGAGAAGTGATGAATACAAGGGATCAAATGCAATGAAAGTTATGCCCTGGTGGAGTGAGAATAAGAGCATCTTGTTAGAACAGAAAATTTTCTCATTTATAACTTTATTTTAAAGACTTGCAGACATCATGAACTGTGGTAGCAACTGAACCAAAGTAGAGGTATCTTTGAAAAAGAAAAGTTCAGCAATAGGAAAGTAAAAAGGAACACTAATATCAGTATCTAGGCAATAGGAAGAAGCTCATTTGTAGATAGGAAGCCAGTTTTTTACATGTTGAAACTCTTTACATAACTGTGAGGTGCAGAGTGAATTTAAAAGAAGAAGGAAAAGAAAAAAGAAAATTCTTAAGTTTTCTTACTTATAGTGAGTAGAATTTTCCTCTCAAATGTCTTGCAAATCTATTGTAATTTAAACTACAGAAGCTAGAACACAGGTATTTTCCTTTTTTCCATTTATACATGCATGCAATTTGTAGCATTAACAGCAACATTTTTCCTGTCTTTTTTGATTGAGGACAGCAAATGTATATACTGTGTTTCCAGACCAGGTTAAGAAACTAAATGCTTCCAGTCAGTCACATCATTGCAGTTGGAATAAAAATCCAGTCTCTGTTTGCCTTGGTTATTTAATTTATTGTATTTTAACACCTACATTTAGCCCCTAATGACATTTTGATCTCTAAAATCTGAAGTTATTCTCAGATGAATATTATCTGCTTTATAATCAGAAATAATCAGCTCTTCAGCTGCAGGCAATATGTGTTCTATTCAGCAAATCTGTTGCATGATTCACAATTCAGCACAAAGAAACTATTCTCTTACTTATGAATGCTATCTTCTCTCCAAAATTTATTTTTTTTTATTCAGGCAAAAATTCTGTTGGTCATAGTGTTAACTTGAGTTAGTATAAGGGATTAGGATCTCCAGGTAGAGTCATGAAATTAAGAAAAAAAAAAAAAGAAAAAAAAAAGAGAGAGAAAAAAAAAAGAAAATAACTACTATATAAAATTTTATTCAAAGGCATGTTACTGTTTTCTAACTGAAGATATTTCTTACACATACCTTTCTAGGACTTCCAATGAATTATAGGGGCCCTATGGAATTAGGGATTCCAATGAATTATAGGGGCCCTATGGAATTAGGGATTCCAAGACACACCATCTGCCATGAGCAGATCTTCTTCCTTCTGTACTGCCATCTCAGACCTCAAAATTAATAACCATAGACAAACGCTTTCTCCAGATAATAAACACAGAGGAATTCCTTGGAAAATTCATCAAATGTTCATGAGGAGACAGTCAATCTGCTATTTATTTATTTATTTATTTATTTATTTATTTATTTATTTATTTTTAATGCGCTGGAGCAGGCTTTCTAGGAAAGTTGTATATAATGTAGTCATTTCCCATTACAGACTCTTCGAAACTGTGGTCTCTTCATACTCCAAGCAGAATAATTTTATCATGCTTCTGTAGATAGGTGCTGACATGAATAAAATGGGATTTGTTGCTGAGCATGTGGATGCTCTTGCCACAAATGTTAGACAATAGAACTAATTGTAAGTAGGCTTGTGACAGGACAAACTTTTCCACCTATGGCTTCCAGAACTGGATAAAATAATTTGCAATGTCACAACACAGAGAATCAAGCACCAAAGCAGTTTCTCATGTGTCTTGCTGGAAACATTGTAAGCTTTTCATGATAGCTGAAAATAAGGGATTTTTCTGATTGCTGCTCTCTGAATCTAGAAGCCAAGATTATTCCAGGAGAAACTAAAGATTATTTTAGTATGAAAAGCTGAAGAAGAACCTGAGTAACTTAATCTCTAATTTTTCTGCTGGTTAGCATTCTCTTCAGATCCCAATCTCCTCACTGCAATCTCCTTTCTTAATAAAATTTCTTATGTAACTAAATAAATGCCTCATCTAAATTTATGTCCTTCCACAAGTAAAAAATTCCTGAGGGAATTCCTTTAACACAGTATCATCAATATCAGAGATATTTGCTTTTGCAGCCTTTTCTTTGCCATTAATTATTTCAATGTGTGATTATAATGTAGCTTCTGTTTGAGAAAAACAAGATGTCAAGTAGACAGCTAAATATCAGGTTTAAATTCTGCAGAACTGAGTTACATGTGATTGACAAGTAATACTGCTTGCTTAGTACTAAATAATCAATACAATTTATTCTAGTGTATTTTCCGTACTAAACCCACTGTTATCGCTCAACTTGCCATCACCATTCCATCTTGCATGTGATTCCACTGGGAAATTCTAGTGGTGGTGATATGTGACTTTCCTAAAATCTGTGTTTCTGCCTATCCTGTTGTTTGAATTCATAAGCAGCAAATATCTCAGATTGTAAAACAATGTGATACTATGAATTATTAACAAATAATTGAAAAATAAAACTATTGCTTGAGGAACTTTATGTAATTTATATTGTCATATTTCTGAATGAAGAGCAAATTTCAGAATTCTTGGGCTCTTGATAGACTTACTGGGTAGTCACAGAGAGTGCTACACTTCTTTTAATATCAGTGAATAATGGCTAATATTAAGGTATCTTAGTGAAATACTGAAAATATATAATATATATATATTCTAATAATATATCTATATATAGAGAGAGTTTATTTTAAGTTTATTTAAGGGATTATGATCTGTGTAGGTATTCTTCAAGGTCAATAAAAAAACCAAGCTGTGCAATGTATTCTCCCACATATTGCTTCTGTGATTCCCTTTTCAAAAATTATGTCCTCAGACAACTTTTGACAAAACATTGGATAGGTGTTGGTAGTTGCTGATATATTTTGACCAGCTGAAAAAAAGCCCAAACCCAAACCAAATTAAACAAAACCCCAAAACTCACAGAAAAGAAGCAGCAGAAATCATTAATAATGTATTTCAAAGGAATCATAGAATGACTTGGGTTGGAAGGAACCTTTAAGATCATCTAGTTCCAAGCTCCCTGCCTAGGGCAGGATTTGATGTAATTGACTACAGAAGGTTTTTGAGTCACATGCAATTGATTTCCATGTTTTGATCCAGTATCAGGTGAAGCTTGGTCATGGAATTACATGAATTTTCATTTCAGATTTGAATTTGTCATATATACATTTTCCATACATTTACCAAATTAAATGATTACCAAGTAATTTAATTTCTGGGATACAGTGTTTATGAAAAAATACATAAATAGATAAGAAAGAAGCATTTTTTGCAAAGAAATATCCCTTTATATAACAGGAATTTTTTGTGTTAGAATCTGCTTTTAGTAGAGTGTCTGAACAAATATGATTGAATGGGATTGAGATTAAGACACTGGATTAAGAGATCAGTATTCAACTTCTGTCTAACATGTTTCCTGATTACCTCAAACACACCACCTTACCCCTTCACCCTTTCATATCTCATTTCCCTGCTTTTTTTTTTTTTTTTTTTTTTTTTTTTTTTTTTTTTTTTAATTATTATTATTGTATGAATCCACAAATTGCAAATAATGCATGGGACAATGATAATAAAATTTGCTAGCCAAAAACCTGCCAGTGAAGAAATTATTCAAATGAAGCATTCAAAAGTGTATGACCTTACTATTCACAAACAAAATTATACATGTGTGTGTATGTGTATATATATATATGTGTATATATATATGTGTGTATATGTATGTGTATATATATATGTATGTATATATATAACATGCAAATACAAGTTATTTCTGTAAAAGTGATGGAGAAAATTAAAACCTGCTGTACAGAACCAAGAAGCTTTCTTCCAGCTGTTTATTCATGACACTCCTATTTCTTCAGTCAGAAAATAATCTGGGCATTTTCTATTTAGGAAAAAAAGTCATTATCTAATATTCCTTGGGCTGATCATTTCCTGCTGTCATCTTAAAGAGTTTCCATCCTTTCCGCAGGAATAACATTAGTCCCACAAATTCAAAGAAAGAGGTACAAATTGTGTTAAGCTAGTACTCCAAATATGTATTTTGGATAGTTCATACATGGAGGAAATTGACACGGTTCCACTACCATTATATGAGATTTGCAGAGGATTATGGCCCTAAAGCTTTGAAAAATAATTAATTGACAGTCTAGATTAACCATTAAAAAGAACATTTTGGGTTGGAATTAATGATACATAGCTGCTTTGCTTGAGATTTTAATGATTTCTGTCAGTCTTTCTTTAAATCTTTGATACTTCTCTGAGTCAAACAGACTGCTGAAAGCTTGCAGCTAGAAAGAGCAGAAAGTATTTTTTCTTAGTACAGCCACAATAGGACAATAAACATCTTTTAGCCAAACAAAAAGAAGATTTATTTTACTACTTGCATAGTCTTCACAGGCCAAAGCAGCACATCTTTTATTTGAAGCTGAACAGTTATTCTTATCTATTTAAAATATAAAAATATTCAAGATGCAATAGGTATTCTTAGTAGTCCTGTAAGTAGGAATCTTACTTTAAATTATCCAATTAATCCATAAAAATAAAAATAATTATAAATATCTTTAACATCGTTATACAAGAAGATTTGTATAACTCTGTTTCTCTGGGATTCTGCTTGTACAACCAGTGCTGTTCTGAGTCTGTTGTTTGGAACTGTAAGCATTCCAACTCCTTCTCCAGGTTACAGATCCTGGTGTAGGTATGCTGACATTGGTAATGGGGCTACCTTCCTCATTGTTGAGACCTGTTTTGATACACTGAGGACACCTCATTCTCTCTTCATTGCTCTCTATCTTCACACTATATCCATTGTTGTAGCGCATTAATTGGTTTATATTATGTTCCATTTTTATATTGGGTTTTATAATGTTTTCTTTTGTATCCCCTGTTCCCCTTGGAAGCTCTATCACATGGTTTGTCCCTTCTTGGCAGTGCCCATCCTCCCACACTGGAATGTAACCCACCTCTGTTCCACTCCCACCCTATCCCTGATTGGGCAGTGGCTTGTCCCTGCCTCTGGGCCTGCCCCCTGGATAAACGCCCTGGGATGGAGGCAGGGCAGTGTCTTTCGCATGGGATCAGGACGAGGAAGGGGCTACTGGGCTCCGGACTCTGCAGGGGCAGGTCCACCAGAAATAAAGCCGTGATTTCCCTTCCCCGGAGTAAAGAGCAGACTCTCTTTCCTTTTGCCATCGACGGGTATCTGGGTCTCTCTAAAGAACTGCCACAATCCACATTCATTATACATGCTGTGGTATACATGATCTAAGTACCTCTTTCTTGCTGTCTCTGTTAACCCCTGAAACAAATTCTATCCATCTCACAGAGCTGCACCTCTTTAATATTAATTAACCAACAACTGCTGACCTGTTCTTAGACCTGAGGCTTTTGATACTGTCATGCACATGATTTAAATGCTTCTGCTATCATCCTGTACTTGTACTCCTCTGCATCCCACCAGTATTTTGGGGTAATCGGTAATAGGGTAATCTACACAAAATACCTTTTATCAGTGTAACAGATATTAATTAGTTTTTGTAGCACTAGACACTGTACCTGCTATACAAAATTGTACAAAGCTGAGCAAAACTAAAACAAAAAAGGTAATATTCACATGGCTACTGGACAATGGTTGGTACAGCTAAGCAAGCTAAAACAAAGAAAACCTCAAAATAAGCCCAGAAAAAACAAATTTTAAGATATTCAGTCATTAGGTTTACAGTTAGTACATCCTATGGCCTGTTAAATCAATGGCAATCCCATCTTTTCAAATTTACAAAAGGCCAGTTCCCTCTATGGCAACACTCTTCAAAACTCACAGAAATCAACTTCTCGAGAGGTGTGCTGCCAGCTGGTATTCCATACCTCCTGCCAGCAGTAGAGTGATGGGGGTGACAGCTGAGCAGAACTCAACTTGTATGTAGGGTTAATTTTCTCAAAAAAAAAAAAAAAATTCTGTACAAAAACGCTATATCAGAAGAAAGGTAGTCTGGGTGCAGAGACAGCTCTGAAGAAATAGATCTATCCTATGACTTGCAGCTTTGTCGTCTCTTGCACATAGATTAATATATGTATAAAGATTAATGTCTTCCTGGGCATCTTCCTCCCCTCTCCAGATCCTTGCTCTGAGGATGAAAAAAAATAGAATTCAGATTGCAAAAGTAAATTTATATCTGCCATGGCCCACTTATTTAGTTTTTAATTATCAACAGTTTTGATTGAATATTCTGCATTTTTACTTGGAGGTCATCTCAAAATTGCTTCCTGATCAACTGCAAGTTGGAAGAAGTTTTCAGTGAATATATGGCAACCTTGGGTTCTTTAGAAATTTTAGCTTTCATTTCTTTCTAACAAGAAGAGGGAAATTAATTCCACTCTGGGGGAAAAAACAAACAAACAAACAAAACACCACAAAAAAACACAAACAAAAAAAACCGACCAGGAAGCTATTGTAAAATCAAACCACCAACACAACAATGTCATTAGCAGAAGTGGTGCTTAAGCTCCTGTGAGTACTTGCTCATTTCTTTTACATATTGAATGGATTTGACTTGTTATTTAGTTAGACATCTGTGAGGCTTATTAAACTTTGAAATCATGGTCTCTACACACATCAGTTCTGTGAAATACTTTTAATGTAGCTCTTACAGAGTCTTGCATATAGTTTAAAAGCATATGAGTTTATGAGGCTAATGAAGGACATTGTCAACTTCATTAAACTTTACTGAAGACAGTTGTGTCAACAAATTTTGTGCTCATGTTTTGTGATAATTTGGCAGGCTCTTGACTGAAATATGGTCTTATTTTTCTCCATTCCTCTCCTGTTCTAAGGCTGTGAAGAATGAAAACAAAGTATAAAGCGGATGGAAAGGAAATAACATTTATTACATTGAGACAATCTGCTGGCACTCAGGGTGGATTTTACAATCAGGTTTCACCAGTATCAAGCTCCTGTGCTTGTTCCAGTGCATGGCTGAACAGCTAGGTAGGTAATTTCTCACAGTACATAAAAGAATTTAGTCTTTTTGAAGCAGAGAATCCAAGCCTACAAGACCATCAGTATTTCTTACTATAATTCCATCTTTGCATAATCAGGGAGATTAGCTGCCAGCAGCCTGTTTATGTGCAAGAGCACAGCAAAATCTTGCTGTTAGTTTTCCTTGTAAGCCTATAAATTTTTATGATGTTTATAAATTTCAGTCAGCAAAACATATTTTGAGGAGGAATAAATATTTTTAAGCTAAATATATTTCCTATATGTTTTTTCTTTGTTTGTGGTGTTTTTGTTTTTGTTTTTGTTTTTTTCTTTAATGTGGATACTGGTTTGGCCTTTTTTATGAGAAGTAGCCAAAAACAAATTGTGTTCTCTTTTTGTGATTTGTAGATAAGGTGAAAACATTGAATATGGATTTGGTAAATGCAGATGACCACTGAATGAATTTGAATTTCAATGCTTCCATCAACTCATCTGCAAAACTGGATATTAGAAGGATCTCACTAAAAAACAGATGTTGTAGCACAACAGATAGAGATTCCATAAACAAATCACAGCCTAAAACTGTATGAAATTACATGTAGTTACTGTAAAGCAGTATAAGGAGAAATAGATTTGTCATGTTTTTAATTGTAAAAATCAGGGTCAAGTTCAGAAATATCTTATTATCATTCCAAGACATCTTTGGAATGAGAGGTGAAATAACATGACACTGCAAATTATTTTGAGGGGAAAAATAGTGCTTGAAATCTGGGAGATCTAATGTAATAGAATATCTTCTAATAAAGAATATATTTGGCAAAATCTAGTCAAAATTATAAGGTGAAATATCAGACACCTTACACATTTTATTGGAATTTGAAATAATTAAAGAAATACTTTATAATAACTCATATTTTATAGTCTTTATGTTATTGAATCTTTGTTAGACCTCACACATATTCCTATAATGCATTTCTTTCTTGAGTCCCGTGCATCATCTGTTGATTTTTTTTCAATCAGTGATGTTGTTTCATGTGGTATAGGAAAAAATGTCTGAACAACTGAAGGAGCTAGACCCTTCCTCTCTGTAGATGTTAGTAAGGAATGTCTCATTGAAATGAAGGATGTAAAACTCACTAGCTTTAATGGTGTAAGTGCATCAGAGTATATGTACCACCAAGGAAAGTTTTTCTTTAAATCCCAATGGTTTACATGACTGAAATGTAATGAATAAAAAATCATTTTTTTAGGAAAAAGAAGCCAGTAAAACAAAGTGGTGCAGTTGCCTTTTATATCAGAGAACATCTGGAATGTCTCTGAAATTCTGTCCCAAGGAGAATGATGAGTGCCCATTCCAGCTTTATTCATTCCATTTTTCTGTGATTCTGAGAATGGGTGTGCACACTAATGTTTTTTCCTGTCTTCATTGTGGAATTCAGTAGGGATCATTTAATGTATTTTCTAACACATTTCTACATCATTTTCTCAGTCTGCATGCAGCACCACAGTATTTCCAAGTGTACTGTCCATGGTGCCTTTAGGTATGTTAGGTACTCTTGCCCTCTGTGTTACCTCCAGATTTGCCTCAGCTCCAGGCCTGCATGACCATAACTGACTGTGGGTGAGATGTGCAGAGCTGTGGGATATGCCCGTCTGTGCCTGTGCCACCTCCCTCACCAATCTGTGTCTGCACTTCTGAACTTTGCATCCCGTGTCCTCACTTCTCAAGGCCTCTGTTACCACACTGGATTCCGGTTTCTCTACCCTGCCTCACTATGGTGCAGCCATAAATATCTCATTCTCTATAGAAAAACTGGTTCTGACAGCTATCTATAAAAATCCATGTTTGTACTATGCAAAGATGAACAAAAAAATTATCTGCCAGCTCAGCTGAAAAATCTCTGTCAGAGCCAAACTAAGCAAAACAGCTGTCAGCAGGTCAAGGTGCCTGCAGACAGAACAAGTCAGACAAGCCTCAGTTCTGAGGCTGCGCAAACTCAGTATAAAATTTATGACCTGCTAATAATCATGACAATGGAGTATTACAGGTCTACATGGTTGCATTTCTTTATTCCTAAACCTTTGGATGTTTACTAATTTCAAGGATGAAGCCAAACATGCAAGCAGACATAGGATGAAGTGATTCAAATATCTTAATACCATTACGTTGATTATTTTAATGTGTATGTACATAATATATATCTCCATATATAATTTTCCCTTCTATATACTGTCTCCCAAGCACACTTGGAGGATTTTGACCTTGTGATTCAGGCCAAAGATAAAATCATTGGTTTTTGCCTGGGTGGAAAGCTCTTTTACACACACTTCTTCTAAGGGAAAAAAAAAAGAAAAAAAGAGAGAGAGAGAGAGAGAGAGAGAGAGAGAGAGAGAGAGAGAGAGAGAGAGATTTGTTTTTCCCTATACAGCTTCGCCACTCCCACCCTCACCCCTTCCCTCTTGTCCCCTACATATTTTCCTGTTGGACCTGGTACAAAAACTGTCTACCATATTTGTCTGCTTATTTTTATTTAGACACCATTTAGACTCACATTTAAGGCTGGTTTTAATATATATACTGTACACATATACAATACTTATATATAGAAAATTCAACTCTTTTTTTTTACAATGTGGAAGAATTTATTTCTCAAAACCCCTGAAAAATCATGATTGAATTTATCTTGACATTACTGTGTTCCTTATATGTAATTAACAATAGTCAGATATCTTAAATGCATTCGAACACCCTTCTCTAAAGCTTAGTAGGTCATGGCACTAGAGCGAGACCTCTGCAATACAGCAGAATGTATACGGCAAGATTTTGAAAGCTCAGCTATGTTTTCAGAAGCATTTATTGCTTTATGACTAGAGATTATAGGTCTCTGTGGGTAGTTCTTCTGAAGCATTTCTAGGCAGTGATAGACATACTGCAAGGGGCACTTAAGACCTAAAGGTACTTTGAAAAGGCTCAGTTTTTTTGAACAGATGGTGTAATTTGCTTCCTGCTGCTTTTAAGGGATGTCTTCCTTATCCTGAGGTATTCTAGAGTACTCTCATGCCAATCCTATTTGTCCATTGCAACTGGTTTTGTTTCTTTATTTTAATTCTCCTCTGACTTATCTTTCACTTTTATTGTGTAATAATTTTTTCAGGGGATTACTGGACTAATAAGCCTGATGGAGCCGCAACATGTATGTCTAGCAATATTAGTAACAAGGCTTTTTCCTCACTTTTATATTTTCTGAAGTGCCACATTAAAAAATGTTTCTTTGAAATTATAAAAAATTTGCTAATATAATGTCATGATGAATACATTACACCATATTCCCAAAGTTTCATGTGAAATCAACCTATAGTAAAGATTAATTAAAAAATGCAATTTAATATAGCTATTTTTATTCTTAGAAGACATGACATTTTTACTCTGAAGAGCTGTCTACTGTCACCACTGAAGAATAGAACCCTTTCCCTTAAAACTGCACAATGCTGAGATAACAATACTTGAAATCCTTCCTTTCACAATGTGGTATTTTCCAAAAAAAAGAGAATGGCAGCTGGAGAGACCCATGGGGATTCTCTGCTGGAGAACATTATAACCAATCCAGGCCACCATTCTGTTAAACCTTCATATTGCCTCATGTTCACAACAGTGGTGGCTGTCAGAGAAGGATGTTTATGCTATCCCATGAAATTAATTAATTCTGGTTTGCAGATCCCTTTAGTTTTTCTTTATAATGATAACTGAACCACACTTCTGAACTTCTGACTTCTCATGACATCTCTACCTCATTTTCTAGATCCCTGGCAGAGAAACGATGAAAACATGAATTGATTGTGTGTGGCTTTGAGCATATTTGCAACAGGCTAAGGGTGTTCATGTGCTTAAACATGCTTATATATCCAGATACAGGTAGTTGTCTACTGAGTCCTCCAATACTGAGCAGCCCAGCCACAAATCAGATCCAGCTCAGAAGCTATCTAACTTGATTTGTGAAATTCTGTTTCATCTAAAGTAGCAGCTGTAAAAGTATAGAAAATGAAGGAAGTACAGATCTCCTTAGATCCCTGTCTTAATTGTGATGGTGAGACATGTAAATAGAATTAAGGTCATGAGCACTTGTGATCATCAAGGACTACTCAGCAGATTGTACTGAGCAAATCTAATTAGAATAATTATTAACCTCCTACTCAAATGCTTTTTTTTCATCATGTAAGACATCTTAGGCCTTTTCATCCTGTATTACTGTTGTGATACATAAAGCAGTAGCAAAGTAGCAAAGTACAAGATGAGGCTTGTATTTTAAGGTAGTATTTCAGTATGGACAATATACCATTGTTTGTTAACAACCTTTATGATGAAAGACAAAATTGAAATAATGTCACTTGCTTAACATGTTTTTGTACTGTTGTCATTTGATACTGAAATTCTGTGTTTGACATTCTATGCTGAAAATGACAGTAACCCAAAATGAAACACTCAAAACCTCCTCATTTTAATCTCAGCAATGGCTTTTCCATAACATAGCTGTTGTTATATGCTCCTGTTCCATCAAGGTTATTTCTAAAATAGTAGAACTTACTTTCAAAAGTGTAGTGTGGTCCTCCCTGCAACGTCTTTTTAATATGTGGCATGCAGAACAAACACACAGCTTTATTTTTTTTTTTTTCCCTAATAAAATCTAGGCACTTTACTTCAAATGGAAAAACAAGAAAGGGAGAAACAGATGAGAGAACTTTACATCACAGTACAAATAATGATAAAAGGAATAAGTGGCAAGCCAATTTAAATGCAACAGAATGTAGCTAGCATGATTCAGTAACTAAGAGAAGGATAAGTCAAGGGCATACTGTACTCATTATTAATACTTAAGGTCCAAGTCTTGTAAGTGGTTTCACTAGTTCATCAAACAAAATTAAAAAAACAAACCACGTCAAAGAAAAAATATTTAATTTTTGTAATATCAAGTTTCCTCAAAAAGACCTAAGAAGCCTAAAAATAAATGCTAGTGTTATGAATGTGTGTCAATCCAAACATCATATATTATTTTAATGATAAGCACTTAAAATTAAATATAACTTTAATGAATAATGCTGCTTATTTAGTTCTTGCACCTCAATGCTTTCAAAAAGACAATGTTGTTCTACTTGAGTAAAGTTTCTTTTAAAGCATTTTCTATTAAACATAGCAAGCACCTGGGGAGCAATTGAACCAAAAATAAACTCATCTCAGAAACATCAAAAAGGTTTGGTTTTTTTCAAGTTTATTGTAGAACATAACAAAATAAAAATTAAAAATGGATTACATAAGACTATTCTCTTCAAACCTGAAAAATAATTATACACATATATTTCTGTAGAAAACACATGGTAGTTTCTGGACATTCTTCCTAAATATTGCTTGGAAAAATACTTGTGAAGAAAGCACAGAACTCTTTGTTTTCCTCCTCTTCCTCAGATGCAAGATAATCTCATAAACCAAGGAACAGTGACGGAGCCAGGAGAGAGGGAAGTTTAATTTAATTGGGTGCTCTGAATTGCTTTATAAATATTTCCATTGCTGACATTGGCAACAAAGTGTGATTTAAATCACCTGCTGAAAATGACAAGAAGAACTGCTCAGATTTAATTTTTTTTTTTTTTTAAATTTAAGATAGGGTAGATGCATCTCTTACTGCCCTTTTTCCCTGATTTTCTTTCCTAGAAACATGTTTTCCTTAACATGCAGAAGTTTCTGACCAGCCACTGTTCCCTAGATTAATACATTAGAAGGAAACACAATTGGCTGCTGCTTAGTCATTGGACTAAATTATAAACTGTAGTGGTTTGGAGTGTTGGAGAGGATCAGTGTGGATAGGTCAGGGTCATTAATGCTTTAGCAAACCCAGTTTCTATGGCTAATGTTAGTCAACATGGGAAGTTACAGGCTTGTAACAGTTGGCATGAATATAGGCCTATCAGTATGATCCTTCCAAGCTGTATGGATTAGCCCTGCATAAAACGCAATCTTGTCTGTTAAAATATATTTTTCACAATTCTATTGTGAGAAAAGGCATTCCTGGATATCCTGGTGAATCCCAACAAGAAGTCCTTCAAAACAGGTACATCTGTCCTGACTGCAGTCACCCCCGTTATCCTTTACAAATGTCGTAATGCGTCACCAGGTTACCCATCTGGATAGCTGGCCTTTCTTTTGGTGAAGAAGGGAAAAAGTGATTTTGTGTTAAACACTAAGAACTAGTCCCTTCAAGGACTTACGGATCAAATGATGGGTGAGATTGTTCAGTCTTTCTTCCATCTCTGATTGATAGTGTACAGAACTGCACCAGCAGTATATGGTATCCTTTAGAAAATAAAGTTATGTAAGAAAGGGAAGACACGTCTGTGGTGCAAATGGGAAAAAAATTACACCACATTCCAGTAGCTGACTGGCTGACACCAAGTGCTAATGAAAGAGGAGCTTTGCCGCATCTCAGGAAGAACCTGTCTCTGTACGTTTAAGCAGGGAGGAAGAGCATAAAGATTGTCATGAATGATCTGGTTGCCACACGTAAATAAAGGAGTGGCATAAAAGTTCACTTTCTTTTTTATTACTTATTAAATGATGCAATTCTTGCACACACTTTTCTATTGTACTGTTAGAATGATTTTCTTTTACTTACATTTATTTTTCATTTTCATATAATTTTTTTTGGACATATGTAATCCCTCACCCCTCTCTTCACTAATATAAACTCAGGCATCCCCTGTTAGGGAGGCTTGCATCAGTATTAAGAGAAACAATGAAGACATCTGCTGAACAAATTTTAGTATAGCTTATCTTTACTGAGGGAAGAAATTTGCAAGTACCCAATGTATACTGTTGGAGAGACTCTCCACTCAGATTTCAGAACTTAAAGGACAGAGAGGAATTGTCATTCTTTGTGTGTCTGAGCTTGGTCCTACCAACCCTCCTGTCCACTGTGGTCATTAGCAGGAATATATGGTATAAGTTTCCCAGGGAAGATGGAAGGGAAAAAGGATACTCCTCACTTCTTCCTTTCTTTATTCCTGGTAAAAGCTTTCCATTTTTTTTTTTATTTATTTTTTTTTTTTTCCCTTTCCCTCCCAACGTCATTCACTGTCTTGTTCATAGACCCCAACATCTCAGCAAAGAAGTAAGTAGCTAGGTGGCCTGAAACAGCAGCGTGGTGAACTTGAGGGTTCTCCTCTCCTGGTGAGACAAAGTAATTAGGCAGCTCTTAAAGTTTCTGCCTCAGGATCTGTTTTTCTAAGAGACACCAAAAACATGCACTGTCAAAACCATTTGGAATACATGGGAAAGAGTGAGTAAAAAGTGCTGGGATGCTGTTCATCCTGTTTAACTTCAGTTGCTTAAATCAGGTATCTAGTTAAATACAAAGTTTTCACAGTAAACAGAGGGAAACAAGGGTGTACTCCAGAGGCTGTCATCCTATCCAAGGGTATTAAAACACAGGAATAAAATGTTCTCTGGAATTACCTGCTTGCAGTAGCTAAACAAAGACCTTAATGAGAATGTACAAAATGCTTAGCTTCTAGTTAGTTAAATTTGGGTGGGATTAATGTTGTTTCCAGGATTCTTTCAGATTTTTAATTTGCTTGTCTTCATAATTAGGTATTAAGATTAAATGACTTAATTTTTTTAAAAAAACTACTTAACTTGCATTACTAATTTATATCTATGTTATAATCTTGATACAGATGACAACTTTGGAGAAATAAATCTAACCCTGACTCTAAAGGTGATATGATACTGTTATGACCTGCCCCAGGAGGCAAGAGTAACCCAGCTTCTTGTTAATAGATCCCTTGTGCCAGATTAGAATGAAATTACACTGGATGACCTTTGCTTGTAAAAATATATGTGTAGGGTTTACTTAGAACAATCCTTTGTAATGAAAAACTGTATGTAACTGTTTTGTTTGTTATTATCTATAGTGATATGGCAATATGAAAGAATAAAAATGCATGTACATCAAGAAAGTGTACAAGGGGGAGGGAGGGAGGGAGGGAGGGAGGGAGGGAGGGAGGGAGGAAGGAAGGAAGGAAGGAAGGAAGGAAGGAAGGAAGGAAGGAAGGAAGGAAGGAAGGAAGGAAGGAAGGAAGGAAGGAAGGAAGGAAGGAAGGAAGGAAGGAAGGAAGGAAGGAAGGAAGGAAGGAAGGAAACATGATCATTCATGGATCTATGACAAGGCTTGATTGTTGCAGTTTGTCTGTTGGTCCAAGTGATGGTCTTGACCTGTTGTGATCCACTGGGTGTGAGGGAAGAAGCCTGTGAAACAGAGTCTGATGTGTTAAAATACACTCAGCCTTGGTGGGAATGCCCATGTACCTCCCCTCGGGGGGACCTTTCAGTCCTCTGATGGAAGGCCTCAGAAATGAGTCTGGGGACACTTCAGGGGTATGTAATAATTTATGACACCTTCTAAGACATGACAGCTGCACCTCAGCCAGCATAGCTAAGCCATTTATGCCCCATCAGACCTTCCAAGGGAGTAGGTGGACAGAAGTTTTACAAATGAGTTGTGTAGGGGAGGGCAATTAGCATGATAAGAGAGTCACCATCCTGCCTTGCAGGATTTGCCTCTTGTGTTCTTCAGGTGGTGATGGTCCACCCTCTCTGTTGAAGGCAAGCTAGTCAGTACACACCCCAAAACTCACTTCCTCCCTGAAGGGATGCAAACCTGGCTCAGCAAAGCACTCTAGAACCTCAACAAATGGATAAATATTTGGAGTCATTAATCATAAATAGTCCAGCCACTCCCAGATACCCAGCTGGAAATATTCAATTCAATATTTATTTACCCTCAAGTGTTTTTGGTGATTAAACTACATTTCATTTGACATGGTTGCAAATGTAATACCTTGAAAAGTAGGGAAGCCCTGAGAATGTGTTATGGAAGCTATGGTTATGGAAGACAACTCTAAAGCAGAGTTTTACACAAACATAGCCTTCTGCAGGAATGACTGTTCTGTTGAACCGCGCATCACACTCAAGATAGTCACAAAACTGATCAAACATATTAATTTAGATGTTTAAATGTTAACATCACAATTGACCAATAAATTATCCAACTTGACCCTAATATACCGTCTTATTATTAGCTTTTTTCCTAGCTGTTTCTCACTAAAGCATACAATCCAGAAATTATTTTTTTCATGATTCGGTGCCATCAAGATATGACAAAGCCACTACTTCAGTTTCTTCCAACTGTCAATCACTTTTAATGTTTAAAAAAAAAAAAAAAAAAATTACCCAATCTGTGTTACTTCAGTATCTAGTTCTTGGGTCATTTTAGGATTTTTTAAAACCATTATAAAGATTGCTTCTGTATTCACTATTTTTCCTCTCCAGAGATACTGCACTTACTATAATCAAGACATTTCTCTTCCCTTTAATAACCTAAAAAGAAAAATTTCCTTAACTTTTTCACTTTATGGAATAGTTCTCCAGCTTCTGAATAACTTTTAATGCTCATTTCTTCCTTCTCTCGAGCCTTTGACTTTTTTTTTTTTTTTCCCCAGCTGCACTTCTTGCCTAAGTTATCAGCTGAGAGCAGAGTTTTTGATGCATTCTGTCAAATGAATGAATCTCCCCAAGAATTTTCAGAAGATTATTTATAAGTATTGCCATATGAACTGCAAATCAGCAAAGCATGCATGGGTAATTAATGCCCATTTCATATGAAATATGAAGAGTAAACATCATTAATTTGCTTTGCATAAGAACCTTTAAAAATCAGCATAAGTATTAAATACTTTTTCATGCACATAGAATTTCTGTAACCTTCTCACTTCTACATCTTAAGGAATATCTCATTCAATATCATACATACTGTGCATAAAAGGGTGACCAAATAAAAGACAGTGACCGCCTTTTTTTTTTTTTTTTTTTTTCCTTTATTGTGTGGTAATGGATTATTCTTCTGTAATCCTAAACTTCTAGGGGAAGAAACACTGCTGCTTTTCACAGAATTTGTTGATATAAAGTGTATTTAACCTCAGAAGCAGTCAACAACACCCTTATATAATTAATATAGTATGTAGAAAATAGTAGCAGAAAAAAAGACTAAGAGAAAGATGAATGAAAAGACAAAACCATGACTCCTTCAATTTTCAGAAGCCAAAAAATTTTCACTGCTTGGATGTTCTTTTAAAGGAAATTACAAAAGTTTGTATGTCTCTAAAATTGTTCTAAGGAAATGATTCTGACACAGACCTACTTTAATCCTTCTATGAATATTAAGGATCACACTGAAACATTACAAATAGAATTGACTTCTGCCATTCTTGGGGAGGTGTGGGATAGAAACTATCTTTCCTTTCTCTCTGTTTACTTTTTTTGACACTCCATCAGTACAAGCAACATTCTTAAAATAGAGGAACAAGCTGGACAATTAGTCAGAGTGAGATACACTCGTTGTGCAAAGTAAGAAAGACTGTATACTTTTTTCCCTTAAGTCTAAAATTCAAAGGGATTTTCTGAAGCATGGCCAGTTTTTCTAATTTTGGAGATGCTGAGACAGATCAGATCTGCACATATTGAAACCTGGAGATTCTTCAAAATGCTTGGCTACATTGTGTCTTTTCTGACTTCCATGTTGAATGGGTGTCTCATATGCTTAAATGCTTGCACTTCAAGCCTTTTTCTCTTCACTTTTTTGAATGTGGTAAAGAAATCACAGAAGTCTTGGACCTTGGTCTAACTTCAGCTATGTAAGTAAAAGCCTGGATTGATGGTGGAATGCTCTATGTGGACTGCTAAGCAGAAAGACTGTAGAAAAGGAACAAAACAACAAAGTATTAAAATACAGCTAGAAGACTGAGAATGTTTCATAACCAAAACAAATGAAAATTGTTTGCAGCGATAGAAGCTATATTTTGCAGGAATCTCTGCCTTCAGCTATTTCCCAGCTACAGGCAGTAGTTCATCAGAGTTGTAAATTTTGAGTCTTATGGCCACAATATACAAATATATTAGGCTTGAACTTAATTGGAACTCATTGGAATAAAGTCCAAAAATTAATAACATTCAGAGATTTTCCAAGGTGTTAAAATTTCCAACATGGCTAGACCTGTCCTGGCATCTGGAATGGGATCCAGTACTGAGGAAACAAACCATCTTATACACCTGCTATACACCCTTACCATGCCTGTGTTCTGTTTCCTTAATGCAGTTATGTAGGAGAAGACATCAGGACCCTTGTTTGACTACGTTATACTGTTCTGCTGGATAGAAATGGGATATAGTGATGTTTGCCTTTGGAAAAAAAACTTACAGAATTGGACAAGAATTTTCTATATATTTCTATATATTTCTATATTTTTATATATTATAGCAATAGAGACTCAAACCAGATACACAGCTATACTTCAGCCTCTGGGTTTTGCAGCACTTCAAGAACCACTCAACTTGTATGGAGGTCATCTCTTATTCCAAATAGTGCATTGCAGGATACTAAACAAAATACTGAAATGGTAAATGTAAATATAGGCCATTCTAGTCCACAATATGAGAAAATTATTTTATTCAGGCATTGGCAAATTAAATTATTAATAAATGTAAATTTATTCTAATTCTGTACTATGAGGTGTTTTGGTGTTGTTGTTGTGGTGTTTTTTTTTTTTGGGGTTTTTTTTTTTTTTTAGCATGTATAATTCCTGTAATTGCATTTTTTCTATTGCTTTTATTTTTGGTAAATGTATGCGTATACTAACTGAATTGTGGAATTCAGAGATGTTGACTCTGTGCCTGGAGCACAAAACAGAGCCATTAATCCAGTAATAGAAGAAATTACCCTTTATGAAAGACTCAGTGGGTAAAACAAAGTTTAAAACATTTATATTTTGTTTCTAAAGCCTTTCAAAGCAAATAAATTTTAAAAAGGTAAAAGTAGTCATCTGAAGAATAGGATTTGTGAATAATGTTCTTCAGACTATATCCTTAACATTATCAATCCATTTTGGTAAGGATATAATGGAACACATTCTAGCTCTAAAAAGAACTCTTTTCACCTCTCAAATTTCACACATTTTTCTAGTGATTTATTTATTTTTTTAGCCCTCTGAAACATCTGGTGTAAGAAGGTGTTTGAGAAAGTATACTGGTTTGGATAGACCTGTCATCTGTTCTCTTCTGACTCATTATATGCTCCACCTGCTTTGTCATACTGAAGCACATTTAGCATCTTTTTGAAATGTTGCTTAAAAGACATCCAAATACTAATCAAAATTTATACATTGAAGATGCTTTCCTCACATCAATACAAAACTGTAAAAATTATTTTGTGCAAGATCTAGAAGCTCTTTTGTCATAACTGAAAGTGTAATATTTTTCTTTTTCATATATTTCCAATAAAGATTGTTTTTCAAAGAAGATGTAGCCATTCTAGCTGATCTGTGGAGACACTGATATGCTAATATATTTATTCTGAAACAGGTAGAAACATAGTGTTAAACCAGAGAAAGAATGAAAAATCAAAGAGAGGTTTCTGTGCAATTAACTGGTAGAATGATGTTTCCATTTATTCTGAAGAGTTACTAGCTCCTCAAGATGTTTTAAGTTAATGGATTTCTCTTCAAAGTTGACTTCTATTTAGTCAGAATAAGTATATCAGAATTCAGCTCAATGTTTTGATAATTTTTTAAATGGAAGGACATTCATTGTTGGAGGGTTATATTGAGTCATACAATGGGATCAAATGTCAGATCTGAACATGTGTATTTATAGATATTTTTATACAGGGTGACACTATATTTCATGTATCCTGTCTTCTTTTAGATTCTTTCTGGTACTATTAATATAAATGCCTGGTATTTATTTTTGTGTCTTGCTAGATCCAGTGTCATATGTCTGCATGGCTCATACTCTGGACAAAGAAAGAAAGAAACATAAAGAATCTTAAGTCAAACCCAAAACAACAGAAGCAGAAAAGCAAAGCCAAGAAGGAATCCCTTAGTGTTTCTTATAATGAAGTAACAAATTATCACTTTGGCTTTTTCTCCTCATTAGCGAGGCTAAATAGCAGTACTTTGTTGCCAATGGGTAAGTAAGAATTTAGTCTCACTTTACATGAAGATGAAAAGTAAAACCACTTTGCCGTGACCCAAGAGCTGCATCAGACTGAATAAAGAATGAGATAAATAATGCATGCCACCTAAAGTAGGATTTTTTTATTAACCACATTTAAATATTCTTTGATCTCGCTCTCTGACTCCCACTCTCACTGTCATGTAAGAGACTGGCTGGGGGCAAAGCTAAAGATATCCCCCTGAACAAATAGATTGTTGGTTGTGATCATGGAATATATTAGCAGATATTCTGCTAACGTGAGAACTTGAACATCCTTTAGTCTCCAAACTACTACCGGTTATGTGAAGAGCAGAGTGAGCTGCAGCAGTTAAAGTGCTGGATAGAAAAAAACAAAGATGCAAACAGTTTGGGCTTCCTTAGGCTGTCTAGCCATGAAGTACTCTTTGGTGGGGTGGTTTAACATTTTCCTGGTTTGCTCCTTAGTATCTGTTGACAACAGCTCAGTTTCTCACCTGTTTCTCAGTGGTCTACTGTCAGAAGATCTATGCCATGGATCTACTGCAGGTCAGACCTTTTCTTATTTGCATTTGTAGAAGTGATAGCAGCACGTGATCAAACTCTTCCAGGACCTGGATCAATTAATGTTCTCCTGTTCTTCTATGGAGGATGGGTGTTGATTTCATTTTATTTCTCTTCTTTTCTTAATGACCTGGAGAATCTAGATCTAACACCATCTTGCAGTATCAGGAGGATGCTGTGGTAAATTCTTGACTAGAGCAAGATATATAGTATAGCAACAGTTTCTCGCCTATCATTTTCCCCTCTGGGGCTGTCTTCTCGTTTCTGCATAGGATGGATTGACTAACCTGAACTTTTGAGCAGCCCTCGTTACTCAGAAAGGAAGTAACAGAGCAAATCACACTACCCCGGATGGAATACTATCTGCAAGTTTATGAGTCATGGGAGTGAAGGGGAGGCAGGGATGTTCTCTCTTATTCTGCAGTTTTCCTGCAATGTTACTAAGTATACAGAGATGATTGTCTCAAGAAATACTCTGACAGTGTGAAATGTCATGGTTTTTTTTCTCATGTTGCTTCCTGTTTAGTAGATAGAATTTATATTTACACTGTTAGATTGTTTCAGAGTTTATTTAATTTTGGTGTTTTATAAGAGAAATGTTCCAGAGATGGAAACACAGATAAATACCTACTGAAAGCTACAAGAACATTACCAGGATGTCCAGAGGTGCAATTAGAAATGTACATGCTCAGTTACAATTGAAATTGGCCAGAGGTGTCAAAACCAACAGGATACTAGATTTTGTCAAAAAGAGCATTATCATCAGAGATAAAGAAGTCATCATCCTACCCTACTCAGCATTTGTCAGGCTGCCTCTGAAATTCTCCCTTCACATTTGACCCCTGCTAGGCAGAAAATAAGCTGCAGAAAGATTGGAGGGGGTTCAGATACTGGCCACAAAGATGATGAAAGGACTCAGAAATCTGACAGGTAAGGAAAAGCTGAGAGAACTGAGTTTGTTCAGTCTTGACAAAAGAAGGCTTAGTGGAGACCTTATCACCATCTTCCAGTATTTCAAGGGTGGCTCCAAAGAAGACAGAGACTCCCTTTTTTCACAAGTAGTCACAGAGAAGAGACAAGGGATACTGGAAACAAGTTATTCGTGGGGAGATTCTGGTTGTACAGGAGAATAAATATTTTCACATTGCAATGCCCAGCCACTGTAATAATCTCCCATGGAAGTGATGGGTTGCCAAATGTAGTATGCTTTTACAGTTCAGCTGGACAGAGTGCTGGAACATCTTGTTTAGACTCTGCTTTTGCCAATGCAATTTACACCAGGTGGTCCTTGAAGTCCTTTCCAACCCAGTATTTTATGATTGTAAGATTCTATAATGACAAAGAATCATTTGAAAAGCTGAAAGAAACAAAACTGTCATGGTTTAAAATGTTATATCCTGTCATGGAGGACATATATTATATTATATATTTATCTAACTAGTTCGATAAATATAAGAAAGCAACACAAGAAAAAAGAAATAAAAAGCAACAACAGAAATAATTTTTTCCTGGTCCTATTCAGTCAATTCATAAATTATCTGGAAAATTGAGTAAGTAGTAAAATGATATTGAAAGATAAAATATGAGAGGAAGTTCAGTGTCAATAACTACAAAATAATGAATAGGTGGGTAAAATAAAAATAAAATTATTATATACAAAAACCTGAGACTTGAATTATCTGTTACCATTCAGGAAGGAGCACTTGCTGTCATGGTGAATAGTTCTTTGTAAATGTTAGCTGTGTGCTCATTAGCACTCAGCAAAGCATGCCAAGAATTATTATGAAAAGATTAAAGAACACAAGAGAAAACAGCATTATATCAGTGGATGATCCCATGATGAGTACACATCTACAACTTTCTGTGAAGGTCTATTCAGGCTTCCGCTTTCTTAACTTCAAAATACAGGAAACTTGAAAAGGTAGTGTGGCAAGGATGATAGACAATATAGAAAACATTGTTATGACAAGTAATTAAACAGGCAGGGAGTTTGTAGCCCAGAAAATAGAAGACTGAACACACGTTTGTGATGAAGACTTGTAAAATCATGAATGATATGAAAGCAGTGAATAGCACATGGATTGAGGCAATTACTATTTCATCAAATGAAATTAACTGACAGGTTATGAAGAAAGATTAGGAATTACTTTTCTATATAATAAATAATTGCACTGTGGAAGTCATTGATACAAGATGTTGGATGCCAAAACACCCAAAGAAGTTCAAAAGTTCAAGAAGTTCAAAAAGACAAATTAATGCAAGAGAAAGTTATTCCGTACAAGGAGACAGAAATACATTAATCTTAGGAATCCCTTCCTTGCAGAAACTGACATTATTAGCACAGGTGATATATCAGACCAAAAATAAAACCAACAATTTATATTTATCCTAATCTCATTTTTTTTCCACTGATATCTGCTATGTTGCCACAATCTCACAAAGGAGATTACAAGGCTATTTGGTTTAATCAGTACATACATCCCCATATTTCATGGTCTTATATGTTCTCTCAATTCTTTCTGACACTGTCTGTGTGACAAATCTGTCTCTCGGTGACTCAGTGGTTTTGAAGTGGTATCTGTGTATAGTCATGCTCTTCAAAAATGAAATGTATAGCTTTATGACTATTGAGTAAAGGTTTTGTGAGGCATGGAGTTTGCAGAAAAATTTCTTGACTTGAGGGTAATCAGGCAAAGAAGAAAATAAACCAAAGAAAGAAGTAATGTTTTCAGTTATACAACATATTGCTTAGAGAATTTTCTTTTACATTATAGGGTTCAGTGTAGTATTTACCAGCTCATTTTAATAGAATTGTTTAAATGTCAGAATGAGCATATTACCAACAGCAAATAAAGACTGCAAAGAGTGCAAAGTCAGAACATACACAAGCATACACAGAGAAGGAATTCTTGAATTATTAAAAAGACGAAAAGCAAGAGGGTAAGTTAATTTGTGTCATAGCCAGGTCACTGTTCTAATCATGATTTCAATCCCATGTAAGGCTACCTCTTACTTTACTGATGTGATAATTGCTTCTGTTCAAGCCACAGAGAGAACAATAATGCCCATCTAGAAATGTGAGCAGTCTAGAAACAATGCTAACTATTTGCTGTCCACACAATTAAATAATTAAATGTAATTTCAGATACTCTAGTTTCCAGAATGGTTTGGTCGGAGGTAAGACAATATTAGCTTCTCTGTAAAATCAGAAGAAGAGAAGGACATTTTCCACTTTGGAGCAATAACAGACAAAGTTGCATGAGTTCTTTTTACACTCACTGTACTTTCAAAACACCCCCCCCCCCCCCAAAATTAAAAAAACCTCAAATCACTGTTCAGCTGTCAGATATATTATATTAGCTCTAAAACTTATGGTGGCATTTCTTAATAAAAGCTGTCTTTTTAGACATCTTGCAAATAAGCAGCAAATTAGACATGAATACTGGTTGGTCCTGGAGTAATTTTCAAGTGTTAACAGAAAAGTTGAAGTATGGTGAGTGCTAGAATTACACAGTAAAGTACAGTAAAGAACATTTATCTGTCCCAAGGTGTACATTTTATTTTCTGCTAGTGAGAGGAATGTAATTGTTCTTGTCACTGCCATTGCGAAAGTTTTTGATGGGACAAGTAACAATAGCACTCCATTCATTTTCATTGCTGTCTATAAATATATAGTATGATTGCTGGAAGTACACTGATACAAATTATAGCAATTATTCAATTTGAGCAGCACCTTTCTCACCATGCTCTTCAGCACTAGTTATACAATGCAATAATTATGACATTAATGTCTCTTTGTGATAAGAGACAAGATGACACATTTTTTGTGAGATGGAATACCTTCCATAATTACATTGCCATCTATCTAAATCTAAGGTCTCGCTCAAAAAAAGAGAAATGTCTGAGATGAATGCAATTGTGGTACTAAAATGCCATTTTAAAGACAGAAAAAATGCCATATTAGTGTTATTTGATAATTGATACAATTATTTTAGAATACCAATTTACATATATCCAGAGCTGTGCAGGGAAAGACACATAAGTGAATGAAACATCTTACTATCTTTGTGTGTTTTGTATTATCTCCTTCTCTCAGAAGGATAAGGTAAGTTATCATTAATTTATTCAGGACACAGCAACAAATTATGAACAGAATTAGGATTACAAATAATTCTTTCCTCACCCTTTCTGAAACATCAAGCTAAGTTTTTTTGTTCTCATTTTTCAGAAGATGTAGTCAGAAACCAGATTTCAAAATTAGTTTAGGTGCATGTCATGCTAAGTGTATCATTCAAAATCAAGTTTAATGTTTTTAAAATTATAAAAAATAACCTGCGGCATGCTGTAAATCAGAGACTACATTTATTTCAGCAAGATTTGCTCATGAGCAAAGCATTGCTAGAACCTCTGATTTCCCCATGGATTTTATTTCCCTCTGGAGTTTGGATTTTGGGTGGTTTTTTTGGCTTGGTTTGGTTTGGTATGGTTTGATTTGTTTGTATTTGTGTGTATGGAAAGCTAATAATAAATTTACTCATCCAATAGTCAAAATAAGTCGCAGGAGATGGTGACGAATTTCCACTAGGAAAATTTTAGTAATGAGATTTTTGTTCTCAGAAAATACCATTTTCCCCAAATGAGGCCTTTTGCTGTGATGAATTGGTTTTAATGAAACACTCTAGGAAAGGTTTTGCAAATCTTGGATAGAGTATCTGTTAAGGAAGAGACAAGAGATACCTCAGAATAATAAGAGACCAGGTAGTAAGGCCGTTTAACTGATGTAGAAGACCTGGATTCAATTCCTTCCCTACGGGATTTAATACTTTCATACTTTATGTGTCCTACCAATTTAGTTATTCAGAGGCCGGAGTCACAGTGCAATGTATCTTTACCACCCAGGAATTTTTTTTAAATTCAAAATGTCCTGGTGAATTGGAAACAGTATTTCCTACTCATTTCTCCCTGTGAGGAATGAAGGTAAATTTTCTTAAATTATTAAATGTGACAGTAGACCATATTCTAATGGATTTTAAAACACAGGGGAATTTAAAAATTAAATGTGATTATGTGAAACTTCTGCCAAGGAACCAATCATTCAGTTGTTTTTTTGTGCAAACCACATATTTATGCCTTGGCCTTAAAAAACAAGCGAAAGAAGAAATCTAATTTTATTTTGTTGTGAGCAGTAGATAACTTTAGAAAAAAACCCTGTATGTTCTTGAAATCCTATGGCTTGGGTGAGATATGTTGTTTTTATAAACTGAAGTATATTTAATCAAAATAAATTTGTTTTGGTTGCAGGTAGCAGCACTACACTCCATCAGTGTAATGAGGTCATGGTTAAACTTAATTAATTTTACATGGATATACTGTTTCCTTTGAAACTTCTGGTTCTACTAGTGAGTAAAAATAGCATTGATGGATGATAGATGCAAACTTTCCAAGTGGGCTCAGCAATAAAGTTCAGTTGTAAATTGATCCTTTAGAGAGCAATTTAATTTTTAATTCTCAGACAAGTAGCAATATTTACTAAAACCACACCCCCCAAAAAAGCAATCACCTCAAATGATAACCCCAGGGTAAAACCTTTAAAGTTGAAGAATTTGCCTGAATTTCTGAAGTTTTAATCCACTGACTGGAAGGTTTCATTCTCTCTATATGAGATTAGTGTATTGGAAATGGGAGGCTTTGGGGTATCCTAGTTCAGTATGTCAGTTCAATACTGATTTCATTGAAGTCAGTAGGAATTGCGTTGTTAAAGGGTATCTCCTTTGTTTGGGCTTCTTTGTCATTACAGTTGAAAAACATTCAACAAGCAAAAAATAAGAAAATATGTTCTAAATGTAGAAAAAATTAAAGAGATTTGGGAATAGGACTCAGACTTTGTAGAGGTCTTGGTCTGAGTTAGTTGCTGAGTTCCCTCTAAAGCAAATAGAAACACAAACGATTTGAGTGAGTGATTTGACTGACCTGTTCTTGGTATCTTCTTCATCAGATGAGCTGCATCCTATGTGTGCCAAATCCTCTTCATTTTAGCTAAACTGGAATCATGACTGTTGTAGATGTTGCCATGGTGAAAAAAAATTTAGAGAGATCTCCAATCAGAAGGGAGCTACCTGGCTTTTGGAGATGGTAATTGAACAGCAATGTTTTAACTTGCAAGTTTGGATTTAGAGGTGTAAATCTCTAAGTCTAGTTAGCATCATGTCCCTCAGCTGAATAAATCTCCTGTTAGAATTTTGCCTCACTCAGAGGTTCTTAGCAGATGATTTAGAACTTGAGTATGGCTAGACAGGAATGGATTTTTCTATCACCCTTAGTCCTGTCCAGCTAATAGATTCATTCACTTCTAATTAGTCTTAAATAGCAGTTAGAGTAAATGGACTGGCAGTCATCAGACTGTTAATGGCTTACAGAAGAAAGTACTGTTAAGGGTAGGATTCAAAACTTAATTTCCTCTAAAGCTTTTATAATATTACCTCCTCATTGTAATGCCTTATCCTGCACCTTCATTTTTCTCCATTGGATACCTGCCTCTGCTGATTCAGTAATTGGAGAATGTCATTATCCCATGCTGGAGGGGTTGGAACTAGATGATTTTTAAATCCCTTCCATTCCAGGCCACTCATCCAGAGGGTGGTTGAACACTGGAACAGGCTAAACCTAATGAGTTAAGGGAGTGTCGGAAAATGCTCTCAGGCACATGATGTGGTTCTTGGAGTGTCCTGCGTAGCGCTAGGAGTTGGACTTGATTATCCCAATGGGTTCCTTCCAACTCAGCATATTCTATGGTTCTATTACTATATTAACAATACATTGAGATCGTTAATCTCAAATTGATTGACTGATAAAAGTTCATTACCAAAAAGAAAAAAAAAAAGACAATGAAAATGTGATTGTTGAAGCATTTTTGCACTCTTTTCAAGATTGAAAATGGCCATACTTGGTAAAATTTTCCTTTTTTTTTTTTTTTTTTCTTCTTTTTAGAGATTACCATAGTGTTTGTGAAAAATCTTAAGACTAAGAGGATTAGACATTTTGCCTACCAAATTTCTTCTGTCTTTTTCTTAAAAAATTGCTTACATTCTTAAATTATTAATTGATAACTTTTGACATATATAAAATAGTAAACACATAACTACCTTATGCTTTAGCAACTAAGAGTTATGCTGAAAATATTGACTTGAATTACAATTAGGTGAAATATGGTGATTCATTAAGCAAAATGGTCCATTTTAATCAACTGAAAGAATGTATGAAAACACTGTCATATAACTTGGATAATGTGCTCAGCTTGTATATGATGACATTGATCTCTCAGGGCAGAGCTTAAGTGGCATCAGATTTATGAGCTATAAACACAAGGAAGGAAAAAAACATCTTCTAAAGAAGAAATCTCACTGGTTTTTGTCTTTCTCATATGGGTAATGGAAAATTCTATTAGTATCAGTAATCACTGGCTTTGATAAACCAGAGTGCCATACTACTTTGATTCAAGTTCCCTACAGGAAAGGAAGGAAAAACTCATAAAAAGATATTTCCCCTGACTTTATGACTAGATAATTACAGAAGAACAGGAAAACATCTGTTTCTCTTGTATGCTTCACCTGTCCTCTAGTCCACAGATCTATTTGGGAGGAAATACAAACTAAATCCACAGAAGGACATTTAAATCCATTGTTTTCACATAGGGCAAACCATTCCCTAGACACTGCACAATTCCTTGAAACTAGAACATTGCTCTAGGTTTCTAGAATGTGCTGGACAACCAGGATCTCAGTAGTAGAACACACTAAAATCTAAAGAAAACATAACATTGTTTGCACCATCTGATCAGAGTGATGGGATTAAAAAAAAAAAAAAAAAAAAAAAAAAAAAAAAAAAAAAAAAATCTCCCCTTGTCTTCACTCATCCCTGGAAGTAGAGATTGATGAAGGGCTGTGAGGGGACACAGGACTCAAGAAAATGGCATGAAGTTGAGTCAGGGGAGATATAAGTTAGAAATTAGGAAAATGTTTTTCACCCAGAGGGTATTTGGGCACCGGCACGGGCTCCCCAGGGAAGTGGTCACAACACCAAACTTGACAAGAGTTCAAGAAACATTTGGACAATGCTCTGCAGCACATAGTGTCATTCTTGTGATGTCCTGCACAGGATTTGGACTCAATGATTTTTGTAGGTCCTTCCCAAATCAGCATATTCTATGATTCTATGAAAGAAAAAAATTGCGAGAGAAGCTTCTTAGAGTCCATTGGCCAGGTCACCCACTTTAAGATCAATAAAGATCTACATTCTAAACCAATTTATTTTTAAATCTAATGGAGGGATATAAGGCATCACAATGTTTTGGGCAGCACATTTGAGGCATACTTTTTAGATTTTGGTAGCTAAACAGAGACTAAGGGAGTAAAAACTTTTGACGAGTCTATATATCAGCTGAAGAATTGGTACACGTCTTGTCAACTACTTAAAGGAAAACAAATGCAGAACGAAGCTACAGCACACCCAACACTGCAGAGGATTATGGGGCTCAGAAACTATGGCAGATCCTCAGGGGTTATCCACTTATTTTTCTCTACACATGTATGATTATACAGGGTCTTACAAAGAATTATTACATGCAGAACAATAGATGAAGCACTCCACAGTATCTGCTGACAGACATGTGAGATGAGGGATTGCTTCCTCCTGACTTTTCACCATGTGTGGGGTTTACTGATTGCACAAGATATTTTTATTTGATGCAAAAGCTAGTTATTACAGTTATTTAGGCCTTAATTACTCATTTCCTTTTATCTCCCTCTCTTTATCTTAACCTTTTCATTAATGTTTTCATTACTCCTTCATTTAGAAAAGTAACTTAATATTCCAGTCTGTAATACAACAACTATAAATATATTCTTTTATTTATCCAATCACAAAGGAAGTATTTAATTTGATACAAAAATCAGCAGCAAAATAGGAGCTTTCACTGTCATCAAACAAAGGAACAGGAATGGACGAGCAAATAAAACACTTCATTGTTACTATTCTTTCCCAGCAGATAAGACATATCAACTCTATATAATATTTAATAGTATATTCAAATTACAAGAAATTAAGAACACCCAGCTAAACTAAATGAAGTGGGCATTATGGTATTTTCCTTAGATATGGATTTAAATATCTGCATGTAAAGAAAGAATGTGAATACAAGTCTTCCACAGAGAGGTAGAAAAATAAGTAAATAGGATAAATAATAAAAAAAGAAAGTTGTAACATCTCTTCCATTAGTATCCCTGCTTCCTAACTTTTTTTGAAAGAACCCAAAACTTCAATCTGTCATGAAATCTGAAATAATTGTTATTGTATTAATATATGTTTGAGTGGAAAACTGCCTTTTAATTCTTGGTCACTGCAAAACAAATTTTATATTTTTTTAATATTTTTCTCAGCCTCCCTTTTAAGACTTCAAGTCAGGCAGATGCACAAGATATTACTGCAAGAGACATGGAACTGACTGTCCCCTATCTTCTTTCTCTAAATGCATCCTTTCTGATTTCTAGTATTTTTCCCCAGCTAATGCAGTCTTTGAGCACAGGATTTTTTTCCTCTGGAAGACCAAGTCTTTGTCTATGATATGTTGTGGATACATGCACTAACTTTAACAGTATGACTGCTTTCAACAATGCTAAGTCTTGTCCCAGTAAGCATGTGATTACTGAAAACCAAAGCAATACCCTCAAACAAATTTATATGGTTTCATTTTCAGAGAAAGAGAGCTTCAGCTAAGACAAAAAAAATTAATAAAATCTATTGAAACTCAGCATTTAGAGGCTTTATTATTGTTATAGGAACTGGGAGATTCTTAGCATTTACATGGGGATGTACCCATCCCTCCCTCCAATGTGCTTCTGACAACATTTTTCAGGCATTCTTAATGGACATACACAGTATTCTGGACAGGGTGTATGGGAGAAGGGAAAGAACTTTCTGCATAGTTGATTTGTTGATTCATATTAGTATTTTTGTTGTTTTGTTTTTGTTTTGTTCCTTTTTTTTCTTTTTTTTTTTTTTTTGCCACATCCCATTTTATTAAACCAAAGTAATAATACAGTGAGTAAACCCTACCATAATCTGAGCATCTTCTAGAATTCATAGCAATTCTTGTAAATCACAGAACTGCCTGATGTCCTTCACAGACCCAAGATAAACCAAGATACACACTTCCATTTGAAAATGCTTATCGCCTTACTTCCTTGCGTTCTCACCACATCTGCTAGGAAAATTGAAGCCCCACCCTTCACCTACAACACAAAGGGAAGTAAATTGCCTGTTACAGAGATCAGCCATGAGGGTGGCACAGACTGAAATGAAAATAATTAAAAGCTGGCCTTCTACAATGAGTTTATTAAATTTTAAATCATTGTTATATAATAGCTCAATTAAAAGAAGACCTGGCTATGTTTGATGTCAATTTAAAACCATGATTTATCTGCAGTGGATAATAGGTGAGTAGGAGCAAGATTTTATTGTATAACTGCAGTAATTTATTTCATTTGAAACTCTTGAGACTTGTCAAAGTATTTCAGAACAGCTAAAGGGACAATGATAAGGCCAGTATATAGTGACAGTACTGCTTGTGGGAGAAATGACAGTCCCACGAGAGCCGTAGTTGGATATTGGACCTATCACTTCTGAGTTAGTTCAAGGCAACCACATCAGTTGCAGAGCACTGCTTAAGTTCCTCTGCCTAATATATCCATTCATTACAATCATCTGCCTAATAATTACTGAGTGTTAAGATTCCACTGAATTTTCAGTGCTATCAACTGTCCAATTATATGCACATGAGTAGAAATTTATTTCCAATCTATTCTGCCATGTTTTCCCATGTAATACACCAGTCTGCCTAATCTACAGAGTTGAAAAAGAAAAGCCCGGTATGAGGTGCTTCCACGTGAATGATGGGCAAGAATCCTTGCTCTGATCCTCGCTCCTCTGTATGGGGTCCTCAATAGCCTCTGTTCTGAATTTCAAAGAGTGGTTCCCCTCAGCTTAACCAAGTTAGATGAAACTACCAGATGGCCAGACTCTTAAGAAAAAGTGATTAAACTATGGATTAGAAGTAGGAGGGTCATTTGTGCAAGGGACAAGGCTTCCACACAGACTAGGATAAAGATGTACAACTTAGATGCAGAGTTCAAATGTATGTCTACAATTTAGGTTTCATGCCATATAGTTTTCATGTATGTCACACATATGTATTAGTATGTCTGCACAACTCAACATGCATGAACACTAATGCTCACTAGACACCTGTGCTTGTGCTTTCCATTGGCTAATTTCTGCAGGGTGAGAATGAACAGAAAGAGATTACTTGGTTTAAAAAATTAAATAAATTGAAAACTTCAATAATGTGCAAAATTATATTGACACATTTGTATTCAGTATACTTCTATAGAAGTAGTTCTACATAAGGAAACTGATTATGGGGAAAGGTGATTTTTCACATGGATGATAAACCATGTCCTTCATTATTTTTCTATCTTATCCCAAGGAGTATTCTCAGTGATTGATCTCTTTTTTCCACACTGTCTACTATTTTATTCTAAGAATTCAATAATTACAGTGATAGAGGATTGTTTGGCTGGTAGTCATATCTACGAGTGAATATATGAAGAAAGGGTAGTAACTTTTTAAAATCTATCACTATAGTCTAAACATCCATAGACTTCATTGTGATTGTTACAGCTCAAAGTTCCTATCAGACACTTCGTAATAAAGTGGTTTTCTTCAAAATTCTTAAAAAATATACTTGTATTTGATTTCAGATACATTAACAAATAACTTTAGTTTGTTCATCTAACCATTCCAGTAACATGGGGAGGGGAAGAGAGGAAAAGGGGTGAATCAAGGTAATATAAAATCAATCTATGACATAGTTCCAAAAGGTCTAGCACCACATCATTACATCTTGTCTGCCCCTTGTTCATCAGAAGTTACAAACACACAATATTTAATGCACTAGGTAATTTTTTTTTTATTTTAATTCATTGTGCCTGGCTGTTTCAGGTTACATTTCAGAATGTTATTCAGCTTTGATCTAGAGATACCAGATGCCTACTTTTACTCCTTTATTTTTTCTACAATAGAAAGCGTGTTTATTTAGAACTTCTTTTCAATGCAATCAGCCCATTACTTCCTTTAAGAAAAACAAAGTAGACTAAATCTCCAATCTCTCAAATTAATTTTCTCTCAATTTCAAAATAAATTTGTGATTTATCTATATATCCTCAATTTTTAAATGACCATTTAAAATATAACAACAACAAAAAAATGGATGCAATGTTTCAAATGTTTCAGCACTGTTCTAATGCCTTGTACAGAATAATATTATTTCTCTATTTCTGTTTTTATAACAACAACAGAAAAAATACCCCCAAACCTAGGGTTTTTTCCTCGCCTTTTTTTTTTTTTTTTTTCCTATTTCATATCTTTATAGCATTACATTGCAGTACAAGTAGACTTGTTTATTCATTTGGTGTTTATTAAGGACTAAAATATTACAACATATATCCACAGAATCTGTCCATAAAGCCCATCATTAAAGGACATTTCCCCACTGAAGACTTTTTGCCTGGCATTTGTCACTAAAAATTTGTAACTGCATTAATTTAGAAATTGCTAAACTTGTTTTATTGAAATCACATGATGCTATACTTTTGAAGTACATAATTAATTAAAAAGTCAAATATACTAGTTTGATGGTTACACCTTGACTTCACAAAATTTATAATATAATCAGGGTAAATTCAGGTTGACTATGTTGAAAAGATGAGTGTTGCACAGGATCATTTCTGCTTTGACTAATTGTTATGCATTCTTATCTTTCCGACCCAAACCATTCTAGGATTCTGTGAATTGGATTGGAAAGGACCCTAAAGATCATCTAGCTCCAAGCCCCTCTGGCACAGGCAGGGATACCTGTCACTAGATCATACTGCTGAGAGCACAACCCAACCTGGCCTTGGTTACTTCCAGGCATGGAGAATCCAAAACTTCATTGGGCAGCCTGTTCCAGTGCCTCACTAGACTCACAGTAAAGAATTTTTCCCTAATTTCAAATCTAACCCTACCCTATTTCAGGTTAAACCATTCCTTCTTGTCCTGTCACTTCATTTAACTTCACTTCATTTCAAAAATATCCCTCTCCAACTCTCTTTTAGGCCCCATTAAGGTATTGAAATGTTGTCTCAGGTTTCCCCAAAGCCTCCTCTGTTCTGGGCTGAACAAACTCAGCTCCCTCAGCTTGCCTTCATAGGAAAGTTGCTCCAGCCCTGTGATCAACTTTGTGGCTCTCCTCTGGACTCACTCTAATAGGTTCATGTCCTTACACTAGAGGACAGTTCGCTACCATGTTAGTTGCAAAACAGCTTTTTCTTTATTTTACCTAAGCTTTATATATTATTTAACTTTTAAATATTTAGGCCATCACATCTAATCTTTCTAAATATTGGTATGACATCCGTATTCTTCTAGTTACTCTGTGATTTGAACAAATAAACACCAACAAATCTAGAAAAAAATGTTCAACTCTGGTTGCTGATGTTTAGTATTCTGTTTGGTATGGGAAATAAAAGTCTAATCCTTATGAAATAAAGAATATAATTTCTTTCCCACTCACTCATTACCAGATGAATGAGGATTTATCTCTCCACTTCAATACACTTCAATAGATAAAGTATTCTTTTATGGAAAAGTAGTGGTTCAAATCCCTGATATAGAGACTACGTTCAAAGACTGCAAATGAAATTGAGACACATAATTAAAAAGCTACAAGAGTACCGTGGAGTATCTCTGTGCTCTTAGGTGGAAAGGAGAACCAGTTCGTCCTCCAGAAGTTTTTTTGTATCTCTGCCTTAAAAACTACTTTTCAGAGTAATTTGTTTAACAAATTTGAGCTAAATCCAAGTTATCAAGTTTGAACTAATAGTTGGGTGTCCAAACTCACTATTTAGTAGTTGTATTCTCAAAAGAAAATGCATTCTACTGGATCCAGCAATTTTCTACCATCATTTTGGTGGTTTGTTTTCATTTCATGGTCTACTGCAATTTTATTAATTGCCCAACGTTAATAATAATTAATTGAATTCATACAACAGAATCTTTATTCTGTTCTAGTTGCATGTCTCACCTCTACCTATATTAACTCACCCATATGTTACCTTCTTTTCTCCTAGGATCTTCAGTTCTAAAGCATATGTCAGAAATTTCACTGCAACACTTACTTGTCTTTCAATCTTCCCCTATGTTTGTTGCCAGCAAAAGGTCACAATCATCTCATTAAGAAATGATGAGCGATCACACCACTATATATCAAAGAAAAAAACCTTTCTATGAAATCGAAGAAGGCTGAACATGTAAATGAACTAATATGTAGAACACTTGGAACTGATGTGATATTCACTCAGAGTCATAGGCAGCAGATCTATAAACTAAAGAAAAAAGAACAAATCCATGTGCATCTGGTTGTATAATTTTAGACTTTTTTGTCTTTTATTTACATGTTAATTCTTAAAAGCCCAAGTTTTTTCTTTAAGTGTTTCATTTCACCCACAATTTTTCATCTGATAGGTTTTGTTACTTTCTCTACATTAATTTCTGCCGATACTTTTTCTCTCTCTCTTTTTTTTTTTTTTTTTTTTTTTTTTTTTTTTTTTTTTTTTTTTTTTTTTTTTTTTTTTGGCCACCACAGCAACTTGTTTCATTGCTCCCAGGTACATCTAATTTCTTGACATTCTTTTAAATATTTTCTTTTTATTTCCCTTTTGGGGGGGAGGGGAGGAGGGAAGGACAGGGTGTTGTATCTGGCTCAATAAAAATTGTTAACAGTTCCTTTAAAGCATCTGTAGAGTATTCATGCATCCAAATTTCAATGAAGTATGGCCAGATGCATATTATACTTTCTAATAAGTAATTTCAGTTTGACCCTGAGTGGAACTGCTTAAAGGGCTCTTCTTTTTATTGTCTTTAATAAATTTCAGATAGTTTGAATAGTTGTTTCCTATTTCCATTTTTTTTTTTTTTTTAATTTTTCAGTTAATGAAAGTTGATGGAAGGTGACAAAATCCCGTTAACACCATGAAAAAGTTTTCAATTTTACAGTAGCCCATTGTTAATCATTTTCTGAAAAGAATCTGTAAAAATTGCATGGCCTTTGAAGACCAGTTTCACATATCAGATTGGGTTTTTCCACCCAGATCGCCTTCTAGAACACTCAATTCAAAAGTCGCCAGAGCTCAAATAAATTGTTTCTAAGCGCTGTTTTGCTATAAAAATAAATGGCTCACCTAGTTTTGACTATTGCTTTCAGATACACAAGAGGCAACGTTGTATAAGCTGTTGTGCTCTATTTGACTCATGCAACAGCTCAAAACCTTACCAGCAATCTGCGCATCTTTATTAGGCTATAAGGATTTGTTTTTCACTCCCCTTGAGCAGATTTACACGCATTGGTTCTGTAATTGCCACATAGTATTTCTTATCACATGTACAACTTCCATTGAAGAGCTGCATGCTCAGCACACTGTCATCTTTCACCTGCAGACTTGAGAAGACAGAGTAGGAAAGATTCCTTTCCTCCTTGCCTCTATGTCTGCTATATTTCATTCTTTTTATGATTTGTGGGTTTTCATTTTTTCAAACAGCAAGTGACACGGCAAAAACCTGCCAGTTGCATTAAACATAGCTGTCCTTATCACTCCAAAGAAAATTACTTCCACACTTACAAAGATTAAATAAAAAACCAAGTAAACGCTAACACAAAGACTTCCATACTTGGAAAAGGAAGTAGTCTCAACATGTATAGAGATTTATATGTGCCACCACTTTAGGAGTGTTTCCCATCCCCTGTAACTGGGAAAGGGAAATATGATACTTGATTGTCTCTTTTTCTAGCACATAATCTAGATTCACTCTGTTTAACTAAAGATATTTAACCAAGGTGCCTTTCTGAAGGCTTTGCTGTAATGTCTTTGTACTGTGAATTGAGAGTAGAGAAATGTCATAAGCCACCCACATTGCAATAAGAGACTTGTAGAGTCACCTCAATTAGAGAAGCAATACGGGATGTGGGTACTCCCAAACTGCCTATACAGATCTATGAAGTTTGGATTACATGAATCTGTGTTGGGAATCACTCATGACTTGGCATTTCCGGATGTTGTTATACTGTAATACTGAAATCCCAGCCTTTAGCAGTTTTTTATTTCATTATATTACAAGACAAAGTCTAAAAGCTTATTTGGAAAATGACCAAATACTACCAGGCTCTTAAAAAAAAAACAACAAAACTTTGACTGCTCTGTAATGGCCTTAAATTCTGTATCACAGCTGATGATAATAATAGAAAAAAAAAAAGATACTGCTTTTTAATAATGTATTTTTTTTATTCTAGAAGATAAAATAGGGGAAAAATTCTTGTGGATTTTGTTACAATATTTCATAAGTGATAAAAATATTGATAATTAAGCTATTTGTTAAATATATTCAGTCAAATATAATTACTAGTGGATAGATGTTGATAGTCAATACCAAAGACAATAGCAAATGGAATTTACAACCAATACAAATACTTTGACCCTGTAATATTTAATTTTTGCTGCCTTCAAAGTTGTAATGGGGATGGACAGTATCAGTGGATTTTATTTTTTTCATATTAAACTATAGTTTCGTATGAATACTTGAACACTTTTAAACTGGATCTACCTTAGCGAGAGATGAGGCTACTTACCTCCTGAAAGGACCGCAGCAAAGACTCTGAGTATGTGCCCTGTGTACATAAAGCTGAAGGGACTGAATTGTTTTCACTGTGGCTGAGCAAACTGAAAAACATTCTTGAGGAGCTTAATACATTAGTTACCTAATGCTGAACTTTCAAGATTGAATGTTACTCCAAAACATTTCTTTTTCCTGCATGCTTCCTTCCTTTACTGCTTTTTCAGATATTTGCATATCTACTTTTTAGGTGCCTAGCTTGATAAATGATCTTTCAAAATTCTAATTCAAAGAAATGCCAGTTAAAGACAAGCATCCTTGTGTTTTCAATTCAGCTCAACTTACCTTGGTAAACAGAAATAAATAAATGAACACTAGTAAAACTGTGTGGCCTTCGCGTTTCTCTTATGACTTAAAAAAAATAAAAGACACTCTCAAAATGAGACCTCTAGAACTTCTACAGAGATATGCAAGGGAGACATTTGAGAAAACATCTGCAGGATGTGCACTATATTAACACATTGTTATATCAGAACCCTCTTGTCCCACTGTAATGATGTTTATTCTATTCATGAAGAGGAAGGTTACCCTATCACTACACACTTCAGGAAAAGTGAGGACAGAGCACGTCTGATATTTGCGTATTGCTGCAAAAAAAGCTCCCAATATTTTAACAGCATTCACAGGAAAAAATATGCCACACTATCAGCTTCTATATTGGCAGAGAAGATGCAAGAGGTTGTAATAATATGGTTTAGTCCTGAGTTACCAAAACCTAATGCACCCAATATAATAACACTGCAGAAAAGCACAATGAAAAGAGAATGCTGTTATCATAATAAAACAGACACTTAAAAAATATTCTACTCAAAGCCTTGATTTCTCTATACAATTGTGACCTGCTGACAATATGAATCAGTTTTTAATGTGTTTTGTGTTTGTATATTGTGTCAGGAGGCACTAAAGCTCTGCAACAAGTTCTTATTCTTAGAGGTTAGGAAAAAGGATGAGCGATTGCTGAAAGGGGATTATTAACACTGTTGAAGATACACAGTAAATCCAGTAGATCCAGAAAAAAATCTCATTTTTTCCCCCACATGCCATCTTAGAAAAGGACCCTTTCAGTTTGACTGCATTTATTTATTCTTGCTCTCTTCTGTTCTTTTCTATTTTCATCTGTCCTGAACACATCCTGAGAAGTAGTTCTCAGCCAGACTCTTTATAAATACATTCCTCAGAAAACAGAGCCCTAGACAGAGGATCACCAGCCTTTATCCCATAAATGTCTTGAGGTAGTAACTTTAATAAGATTACAGGACAAATAAATAATAGGTTTGAAATAATTCTGAACTTTGAGGAGACTATTACATCTGAAGAAATATCTAAGGCAACTTTCAATTTTGTGTGTGTGTGTGTGTTAATACCAGAATCTGCTCATTAAGGAGGAAAAAGCACAGAACTGTGTTTTCCCTGATTTTCTCACCCTTCAACTGTCACTGATTGTTTAAAAAAAAGTTTTGAAAGTGTTTCAAGGTCAAGTATCTCCATTTCAGTGGAATGCTCCTCTAGTAGACAAGCATGGTTGTGTCTCTTCAGCCTTGGAAGATTTTGACATCCGAGTCTTTGTACTAAAAACTTTTGCTCAGTTTCCAAAAGAAGGCTGAAGGAGTGTCCTTACCAAGAGATGTCTGTAGCATCAGCTCCAAATACACGACTGAAAACACTTGAAAAATAACAATTTTTTCTTATCTCCTCAGCAGTGAGTGTTCTGCCATCATAGAAATCAAAGGTACACCTTCTTTTACTGTGTCCTGTAGGAGTGACTTGCATGCACTACTACATGGAACAAATTTGGGTTTCAGAGCTTATCGTCAGTTATGACAGTGGTTACATTTTAGGTTTGCAGGTCTTTTTTTTTTTTTTTTTTTACTCTGATATCAGATGTCTCTGATCTATGTTTTATGTTCCCATTATAGTCTGCCAAGCTCTGCTCAGTGGAGTTGAAAGGTTGATACACTCGCTGTGTCACAACCATATGTGGGATATGCATGCCTCTCCATCATTTTCTCACGTCATCTTAGCTGCTTTGCTCTCCTGGCACTTCACCACTACTCTAGAAAGGCACAAGACTTCCTGACAGCACCGTGCAGAATTGCTCAAGGGCAATCTAGATAGCACTTGATACTAATTTTCAGAGCAGCTAAACCTTGCCTGAATTCCCACTTAAGAATAAACTGAAGCACTCTCTAGTTCTGTTGCCTGCACTGATGAAGCTCACAGATTATAGTAGAAGCTCAGACTCTAAGCTCAGTGGTCAGTACCTGTCTGTAGCCATGCCAACATAGATGCGTAAACATGGAGATGGATCAAATCAAAGAGTCAATTCAACACACACTTACATTTATTGAACACCACCTAAAATATCCAAAGCATCTGCACTGAGCTGGCATATATGATAGCTCATTGAGAGAAAGCCTGCACTTCTCCCTAGGAGCAGCTCGAGGCCAGGGGGGACACCTTAAGGCATCTCAGGCAGCATTAGATGCTGACACACAGATAGAGAAATCAAGCTGTCACACCTGTTGTGCACAAATAGATAACAGTTCCAATCTCACTGGCTTGCTCTGAGGATGAATACTTAAGCCAAACTTTGAAGATGGAAAATAGGACAAAATAGCTAGTACACTACATTAAATCAATACTGCCAGGGCTGCTGGGAATAGACAAACATCCAACTTGATGCTTAAAATTCAAGTACTTTTGATTTGAACAGTTGAAACAATTCCTTACAATGTATTTTAGTTAAGTGTTTGCTACCTACCAGCAGTGTTAGCTAGCAATATGAAAATCTGCAGCTTCAACACATAAGCCTATATTTGTTTTTACAAGCAGTGGAATAAATGTCTGAATGCATTATAAATGATTCAACATTTTTTTCATTCAGAACAATGTTTTCTTAGCACCTGTTCAAAGTACTCTCATCATAAAAAAATAAGAGTTGAAATTTGGCCTTTAAAATTCACTCTGTAATGAAACTAAAATGCAAATATAACAGAAATCACTGAAACATTCAGATAGAACATACTAGAAAGATTAGGCAAATCTGTGGTATAAGAATAAAAGTATTTTTTCTCATCCATAATGTGAAAAACAGATCTGTACATATTTGTTTGTGAGCTGAAATCCTTGAATCCCACCATCTCAGAATGCAGACAACAGTTTTATCTTATCTCCTGATTCAGTCTGGTACAGAGAGTGAAAAGGAAATAGCAATGCTTCCTGCACAAGTACTTTTGCATGGTTTAACTCCGAAAACTGTAAATTATGACATGATGCAAATAAACTTCAGATAGGTTCCTCAAAATATTTCCCATACTAGTAAAATAAAGAATAAAACTAATTTCTTCCACTTTTATCTCACTAAGCAACTACTACTCATATAAAAGCTATTTCCTACAGAACCTACTCTATAGGAAATGAGGGTGCCAAATATGTTTATTTCCACTTTGAGTTTCAGTAGACATCTTCTTTAAACTCAAATTTATTTTCATAATGCAGATAAACATGCTTAGCTCCTCAAAGAAGAATGGTCTAAATCAAAGTTGTTAGTTTCAGCTGGCTAATTGTTTTGCATTGTTTTTCTCCCGAAGTTACTCAGGTAAGAGGAATGTACAAAGAAACTAATGTCTGCCAGAAGATGTTGAGAAGTACAGTATAGGGAAGGTGGCAGTCAGATGGCATAGCTCTGATAATGCATGTGAATCATGAAAAAAACCCACTCTGCATATTAAGGTGATGATTTCTTTGTGGCAGAGGCGCTTTGTTTCTCTACTTATGCCAAACTGCAATGCATTTTTGTGACGCAGGCCACTGCTCCCATAAAGTCCATTGCTTTGAACCAGGACGTGAAATATTAGTCAAGGACTACCCATCATATTCATGTGTTTGAGTATTCTAAAGCAATCTTCCCAGAGCAGCAGTTAGGGGCAGAAAATTTGCAATGAAACCACTGCCAGAAATCAAAGGTTTGTCACTGCTGTCAGGGAGGCCAAGTTTTGCTAATTCTGTACCTCTCCTTGGATGTCCTGCTAAGAGAGTGGTAGCTCTTTACATTCTTCTCAGTGGACTGTGGCACAGTTGCATGTTTGAACCCTGATACTGAAAAATGGAAATAAATGACTGTAAGGTTGTTTTCTGAGTTTTGACACAATAAAAAGCAAATAGCTCCAATTCCCTTTTCACACTTTACATCTCATCCTTTATTAATATTCAGCCAGGTGTTAGGTTAGTTTTGCATCAAAACAATAACTTAAAAGAGTTCTTTTAAACAGAATAAAATGAAGGAGAAAAAGAAGACTGATTTTCTCTGTCCACTGCCACTGGGCTCACTGCCCATTTCTTGTCTTTCATTTTTTAATTTGTTAATTCTAATGAAAAAGTGTTTGCATAGCAAAACTTTGGCAATACAAAACTCAGGACAATCTCATTTTTTATAAAAATGAACAAAGGGCACCCATTCTAAGATTGATCAGTGGATACAGTAAATGAATGAGACATTTATTTTTCTGCCAGCTCAACTACCAGTGTCAACGAGATTTGCATATATTTTGGCAAGTGCACTGCACAAGGTGGTAATAAAATAGGCCTTTTATATCTGAGTCTAATTTACTTCAGTTATACTCATTAAAAATGTGTTTTCATGTGAAAGGAATTTCAGTAAGGGATACTTTGGAAACAGAAACAGCACAGAAATGTTTGCTATACAGCCACTATCAAGAATTTTACAGCTGAGAAAAAGCATTCTTTAGGAAGAAATTCTCAGGTTCTGTGAATGTAAGACTCTTGTTTTGTTTTTTTTAATCATTGTTATGCTCAACATTGCAGGTTTAACTACTGCTTGGTGTTAATAGCTGTCTGTTACTTCTTAAAGTAACACAGAATATGGAGTAAAAAACGCAGCTCTGTATTTTGCTATTTTCAGTGACATTACCCACAAAGTCTACTCAATGAAGGCAAAAAAATGTGCTCTATGAGGATTTATTCAGTATTAATTCCTACAAGTAAGTGTTGGTATGGCTGAAAGAGTCATTTTAAACCCATTTTCTTTAAATGTGTAGAAAATCATAAGTGAAATGCTTCACGAGCAGTACTTTGGCTTTAAAAGGCTCGTAACATTACATCTTATTGCACATTAGAAACATGCTTCATCTAAACAAACAAACAAAAAGGCAACAAGAACAGCATGTTTAACCAATGCTTAATCAAATAAGGTCAAGACTAAGTCTTTGTCGAACCTGAATAGAAGTATCTGCCCAGTGTTGTATGAGCACACACTGAAGGATCAGGATTATTTTTTATTGTATTTCTTAAGTCTTGGATTTGCTCCTGCTTAAACTGTCTTGAGAATATATTGGACTGCTAATTGAAATAAGAGAGGAGCAATGAAAATAATCCTGTCTTTCAGTTACCTTACCTCCTTACTGAAGAGAAAAATGGAGAGGATCTAGTTCCATCACCACAGCAATACACAGTACCTGTAATACCAAAGCTGTTTCTGAAGATATAATGTAATTTTTCTTCAGAGATAAGAAACAATGTCTTTTTGTGGCAAATGCATTTCAGGGATGCATACCATTTTTATATTTTGGTAAGACGAAAACAAAGGTAAAGAGGTGATTCACCACAAAGCTCTGACAGGCTGAATTAAATTTCTTGAAAGACAGCTACCAAATCATGTCCAAACAGAAAACATTCTAACCTGAAAAAAAAAAAAAAAAAAGTATTTTTCCTATAGCCAGGATGGCAAAAATTATGGGTATTATGCTAATACTGTTACTTTGACTAAGCACAACCAGTACATATTAGAAGCCCTAACACTTCAGTAGGTTCAAGGTAATGTGCCAGTCACAGAGAAAAAAATCAAAACCTGCCTCAAATTGCACTCTCTACTTTCAAAACAGGTACGCGCTGCCTCATCACTTACATCAGCCGACATACAGTTGTCTTTGCTGGCAATTTCAAGAAGCACAGCACAAACTGTCACTAATGATTTTGAAATGCACTAAATTGTGAAAGTATTATGACAAGACAGACAAGATAGCCAGCACCTAAGAACTTGTGAAAAATGTATTTCTTGTAACAGAAATAAAATATAGCTTTATATTTAAAATTCTAGGAGAGCAAGAATAAGTTATTATGAAAATATATAGCTTTAATTTGCAGACATATAAACACTTTTGGTACATTACAGACATATGATGCGAGAAATCAAAATAATTTTTAAGCATAACACTAATTTATCTTGTTCACACAGAGAAATTTGATGCAATCATCATACAAAATATAGTTCTCAGCTCTTAAGATGAAGTGAAAGTAATACATCACTGATAAAATTGCTGCTTTGTTGCAGAGGATACAGCAAAGAATAAATTATCAAGAAAATATGCCACCAGTCTTACAAGTTAGATTTTGGATCTAATCCAAAATCAAAGCCAATGAAAAGGAGCCAGGAATGGTTGCCAAAAGTCAAAAACAAGATCTTTCACATGAAATACTAATCCAGAAAGAAGCAACAGTCAGAATAAAAAAAAGTCTTACAATTCCTTAGAATGTGAAGTAATTTTTGTTTTCATCTGGCAGATCAGATTCAGAAGTTAACACGTAACAAAAATCTACTGCACAACCAAACTGATGGAGTACTACTGACAGATTGCTCAAAGTACAAAAAAATACCACCACTTCTGTGATAACTAAGGATTTAGCCATTCCCTTGCTTCCTTGCATCTGGCATGTTGATGAGGATGAGGATGGGGCTCTGTCATTATTTGCTCTAGGAAATATTAAATATAATTTTTCCATAAAAATGACCAGCAGGTTGCTGGAGCAAATGATGATGAGAGTGGAATCTGGAGAAAAATGAATATGTCACAGCAGTTCAGATTCTCATTACAATATCTTGCATTCTTGCTCAACAGGAATTGCACTTCTTGTTAATGCCTCTTCTATCCTACTGAATAAGTTTTACTTGTGAGGTAATAAACATTCTGGTTTTCATTACTAGTGCAATTTAACATATTTATTCTTTTTTATTATACATACATTGGGACAGACTTTTTTTTTTTCTTTTTTTTTTTCTTTTTTTAGTGGTTAAATGTCTGTATGCCAATAGGTATTTTATATTAAAAACAATATATTTAAAATATATTCTGTTTATCTCATGGACAGTACCTTGAACAGTTCCCTGCTCAGGAGCATCTGATGCCCTCTAGTGGTTAAAAAGACTTTTAAAACATGAGTTTAAAAGAATCATCTTACCTTCACCCTTTCTATGTTCACTGATCTTATCGATTTATGAAAGCTGGAAATGATGTCCATGGTTTTATAGTCAGGGTGCTAGCTGTTAGTTACTAACATTTCATAAAAAAGCTGTACACTGAAATTGAATTTAAAAAACTGTAAACAGCTATTTACAATTATAATATTATTAAGTTATAAATTAGCAGTCCTCCATTGCAACCTCTGTCAATGCAACCTACAGCTAGGTGTTTTAGTGTCATCTGGGGTTTGTCAGATGTTGGATTTAAACACAAAGAAACATCAAATGTTAGAAATCTCCACTGGTTTCTTCTCCAACATGTGCAGGTTAATTCTTCCATTTAATGGGATTTGTACTTCCAAGTTTTCATCTGCTCTGTGATGCTTTTTCCCTTTTCTTAGACAAATGTAAATTCCCATCCCTGTTACTACAGCAATTGAACTCAAGCTTATTATTGAAAGAGCTACCAAGGTAGGCATGCAGGATGCTGACTCCATTTTTTTATGTGTGGGCTCTATGGATATTTGTGGCTGCTTTTCTTCTACACTGATATCAGGCTCCTTCCTTAACAAACTTTCAATGTAGCTCTCATTGCTGACAGTATCATTGACAAAAAGGTTCACCATGACAGTGGAATGGAGAGGTTCTGGGTACCCATGATCACTAACTTTTACAAGCAGTCGATAGAGGCCATAGTCATTTTGCATCAGTGACTCTTCCAAGGTGATATTACCAGTTTTGGGGTCAATCCTAAATGACTCGGGTCGAGGGCCTCTTCTTCCTATGATACTGTAAGCTATGACTGCATTCATGCCGGTGTCCTTATCAACAGCATAGACCTCGGTGATGGGAGAGCCAGGAAGGGTAGAAGGAAGGACTAACAAGTAAGACATATTAGACTGAGGAAACAAGACCAAAGGAGGGTTGTCATTTATGTCCAGAAGAAGGATAGTTATTTTTGCTGTAGAAGACAGGGCAGGATCACCGCCATCAACTGCTTCAATCCACAGAACATAGGAGCTTTGTTGCTCCCTGTCCAGGGAGACTTTGGCTCTCAAAACCCCTTTTCCAGTATCTATAACAAAAATATCACTTCCATTCAGAACTGAAAGGGCAACCCATCCATTTTGCCCTGCGTCAGCATCTGTGACACTTATAACTCCAATTTCACCAAAACCTGGAAAGTTTTCTGGCACAAAAAAGCTGAAATCCTTATTGATAAATCTTGGACTGTTATCATTTTTATCCAATACAGTGATGGTGACAGTTGCTATTGATTCTCTTGGAGGGAACCCAGAATCTACTGCTTTGACAGTGTATCTGTATTTCTCTTTTTCCTCTCTGTCCAGCTGGGTGGAAACCGTAAGAACTCCTGTGGTTTTATCTAAAGCAAAATAGGAAGGGGCATCAGGACCTAAGAAATAGGACACTTGCCCTCTTTCTCCACTGTCAGCATCAGTAGCATGCAGTTTGGTCAAAAAAGCATTGGGAACATTGTTCTCCTCAATGGACAATTCTATCAGTTGTTCAGAGAAAACTGGTGAATTGTCGTTGTCATCCAAAACCTGTATTTTGACAACTTTCTTGACATGAAATCCTTCCGAGTTCCACGCAACTACAGAGACTTCATACAGCTGCTGTGTCTCGAAGTCCAAAGGCTTCGTGGTCTCCAACAGGTATTCATTGTTGTATGGCTTGTAGGGTGAAAGTCTGAAAGGCCCATCACCATCCAAATAGCAATTGACTTTGTATTTTTCATCAGGGTCTTTGATGGTAAAAAATGCTACAGGTGTGTTGATAGGCTCAAGTTCCTTTAAGTAGACCACCCCTTCCACTTCATTAGCAATGAAACGAGGAACAACTTCAGGTGGCCTCATCATGACTTTGATGATGTTCACCAGCACTGTGATCATGGCAGGAATACAGCCAGGACCATTGCCCAGTATGATCAGCCTGTGTAGCCTAGGAGTGTCCCCATCAACTTTAGTGGAGAGTGTGATGGCTCCTGTGCTTTCGTTCAGATGGAACAAGTCTCTGGACGGCTGGGGGACCTTCTGGCTGTAGGAGTAGATGATCTGGGCATTGGATCCAAGGTCCATGTCCACCGCATGGACAGTAGCCACGTGTGTCCCTAGGCTGGAATTTCCATAAAGAGTGACGTTGAGCTGTGAGTCGTTGAACTGGGGGCAGTTGTCATTGATGTCGCTGATGCCAATAGTGAGGGTGGCACTGCCCACGAGCGGAGGAGTACCCCCATCCTCAGCGATGATGACTGTGACATACTCGTCCTGTGTCTCTCTGTCCAGTGCCCCCATAACAATCAGGTAGGGAGTCCTCTCCCCGTTCTCATTCTCCTCCACATCCAGGGTGAAGACACCGTAGTTATCTCGCAGGCGGTAGGTCTGGACACCGTTGGTGCCCATGTCAGGGTCAAGGGCAGGGTGCTCAATGGCCAGGCGGGTGTTCACAGGAGCATTCTCAGGCACCAAGAGATGTATGTGGGACACAGGGAAGCGGGGCGCATTGTCGTTGACATCACGGATAGCAATTTTTACCTTCACCAGGCGAAAGTACTCCTGTGGCAGTACCAGCACATCCAGCAGCAGTAGGCATGACTCTGGTGAGGGGGAGGAAGAGGAGACAGCAGCTGATCCCCCAAGGATGGTGGCCCCACTGCTTTCCACGCATAGAGCCTCTCGGTCTATTTCCACAGCTGAGGTGTGCAGCTCTCCAGAGCGGTTGTCCAGCTGCACGTACTGTCCCCCCAAGCCATGGGAGGCCAGAGTGAAGGAGAGTGGGGGCTGCAGAGATGCAGGGTTCAGGCCACCAGCCGTTGGGAGCTGCAGGTCACGGGCCAGGCTGCCGATGAGCACCCCAGCAGGCAACCCCTCGTTGAGGCTGTAGAAGAGCTCAGTGGCACGGCTGTAACTGGCAAAGCAGTTGAAAGGCCCAACGAAGAGCAGGAAGAGGAACAAGTGCTAAGAGAGAAGCACAGGGGTGTGAGGAAGGGCTGGCATCTCCCCCCATCCACTGCCTCCCCCCACTGCCACTTTGAGCACCGAGTGCTGCATCTGCAACACGAAGCCATCCTCCCTCTCCCGACCGTCCTCCCAGTACAGCAGCTACTTCCAGGGCATCGCCATCTGTACCCTCTAGGCAACACCAGCTGCGTCCTCCACAGCAAATGCGCACTGCCAGGATGGCCCGGGGGCAACCTGCCTCCCCCCGCCCCCCCAGCAGACCTTGCGCCCCGACGTGCCATTTTCTCTCTGGCCTCCGCCCCAAGCTCGCCACCGTCTCACCAGCGGCACCTTTCCTCCCAACCACAAGCGCATCCCAAACCGGGACATCCCCTTGCACATCCCCAAACATTTGCTCGTCTCCCTCCTCTTCCACAGCAGCAAAGCATAACGCGTCCTTCGCTGCCCCGACCCCCAGCCCCCTCCCGAAAGCCGTTCTCCCCGCACGTTCGCGGGTCGGGCGGTGCAGCGGGGAGGCGGCCCGCTCCACGCAGCCCGCGGGGCTCCCGGCGGAGCTGCCGCGCTCCGGGAGGGTCCCTGCCTCCCGCGACGGCGGAGCCGTCGGCTCCAGGCCCTCCGTCACGGGTGCGCGGCCACCCCCGCGCCGCCCCGCAGGGTCCCTCTGCTGCCGGCGGACAACGCGAACTGCGCAGAGGAGCCGCGGAGCGGAGGGGCTACGCGGAGCAAGTCGCCCGCGCTGCCGAGCACGTCGTCCACTACACGCAGATGGGAAAGGACCTCCCCGAAAGTAACTTCAGGCATCGTCTCCGCGGAGGAAATTTCTCCTCCTTCCCCTCTTTTAATCACCCATTCGCTTTTCCGCGGCTCTCTGCCACAACCCGCGCCGGCAGCAGCAACAAATATAAACTTTTCGCGGCTGCCCTGCTCTTTGGAAAGAAAAAGACCCAGCGAACATATCCACGTACACACGGGTGGGTTTGTTCGGTTGGGGTTTTTTTGGTGCTTCTTTTGCCAATTTCTTGCCAATTTCGCTGCTGCGTGCGAAGTCGGGCTCGGGCGGCCGGAGGCGGCGCGTCCCCCCCTCCCGCCGCCCGGCCCTCACCTGCAGGCTGCCGCGGGCGCCGGAGCTGCCGCCACCGCCCGGGGGCCCCATGCCCGGCCACAGCTGCCGCCGCCGGCTGCGCCCCGGCAGCCCGCCCGCTCCGCCGCCCGCACGGCGCTTCTCCTCCCCGCGGCTGCCCATTCCCCCGCCGCCGCCGCCGCGCTGGGCTGGGCTGGGCTGTGCGCGCCGCCCAGGACACTCCCCCTCCGCCGCCGCCGCCGCGGGAAGGGCCGGAGCGGGGGAGCAGTCACGGGCTCGGCTGGGAGGGGGCGGGGGCGCGTCCGCCGAGGCTGCGGCAGCGCCGCGGGCAGCGAGCAAAGCGGGCGGCAGGCAGGGAGGGAAGCGGCCGCAGCGGAGAGCGGGGATATTGGGAGTGCGTGTGCTCGCCAGGGCAGCGCTGGGACCGGGGAAAGAAGGTAGTCCCGTTTAGAAAGTAAGGCGGGAAAAGGATATTAAAAAATAAACTCAGCTTGTTCTTCGTCCGTCGAAAGACGGAGAGCGACTTTTATAGTCATCGGACAAGGGGAGCAGCTCTAAACTAAAAGAAGACAAATTTAAATTAGGTGTTTAGGAAGAATTTTTTTACTCCGAGGGTGATGAGGCACTGGAACAAGCTGCCCAAAGAAGCTGTGGGTACCCTATCCCTGGAAGTGTTCAAGGCCAGATTGAATGGGGCCCTGAGCATCCCTGCTCTTGACCAGGGGGGTTGGAACTAAGATGATCTTTAAGTTTGCTTCCAACCCAAACCATTCTGCAATTCTATATTGTGGCATGAGTGTCAGCAGGCAAATCGAGAATTAACAGTTGCATTGGCATTGCGGAGCCTTGGTGAATTCAGCGGCTTTTGCCTGCATGAAATGAAAGTCATGTTTTTGAAGAGATTGTAAGCATTTGATTGGTGGGAAGAGTGTCCTGCTGAATTAGAGCAGCAACTATGATTTGCTGCTGGCTAAGAACTTAAAGGTCCTCTGCGGCAGAAAATTATGTTTTGTTTTTATAGTGGCTAGACTATAAGCCTGACATAAAACTAAACATGAAATTATCAGAACGCAGGAAACTTTAGTTAGCACAAGAACAATTACACATTTATTTAACACGTTGGACTATCAAAAGGATTACTAACCTCCCCAGAATTACTTACGCTGTTTGTCTGCAACATCTCGAATAGCTGAAAGCTGCTGAAAGCTCAAGTACTGTGACTCTCAAGCACAGTGAAGCTGCCCTTCACAGAGGTAAAGTTTATGTGGGAGTTGGAACTCACTACATCACAGGGCCTGAAGACCACCTTAAGTGTGTCCATGTTCCATGGCAAGCACAGTGTGCAGGCATTTGATCTCAGGTAGGCACTAAAAACATAGAGAAGAGCAAAACATTTTCCTTCAGTTAAAACAAACAAAAAAATATTCTTCTCTTTTACAATCCAGTGAGACAAACTCCATGTTCTATCCAAAGCAAAGAAGCAAACACCCCTGTAATTGGAATCACAATCCAAAACCAACTCAATGCCTGAGTCTTTTGCAAAACTTCAAAAGCAAATTATAAGTGAAACATGCAAAACATACTTTCTAGCAACTCTTGGGATATTCTCAAGTGTTGTGAGGATGAAAGCAGTGGCACAAGCTGCATAGAATAGAATAGAACAGAATAGAAACAAAAACTTCCAAGACTGACTTTCTTCAGGACTGTAAACTAATCATATGATTATGATTTTGTCCCATATTCTCCATCCTTAAAATATAAATAGAGCAATACTGTTTGTCTGAATTAGAGATTTACCCCATTCTTGATAAAGGCAATGGCAGTGGAATCATGCTCTGCTCTATTCAGTGAAACTCTTGGAAATATGCTGTGATTTTAATAACCATTTCAGCCCCAAAATGACATTAGCACAATAATCATATGTGACCTAGACAGTGAGGCATTACAGTACTAACAAAAGGGCTGGCTTTATTTATTATTCATTAATGTCTAGGGTTTTGAAACCACTCCGTATGTACCACCCTTATAAAATGTTTATATCTTTACCATTCATTTCTAGCACAAATAGAACAGACAATGGAGTGTATACAGTTCAGAGCAAACATTTATAATTTAAGAAAGAAATCAAACTGCCCAAGTCCTTTACTAAATTCTCATCCATGTGCACTGTTCTGAACATTGCTTGGTGTTAAAGGTGCTCATGAACTCAATCCTGTTTAAGTTAGTTTGACTAAACATGCATGGCAGATGCTTTTAGTTGACTCACATCTGCTCTAATTTTATTAATTTCAACAGAAATATTGACTCATTTGGATTTCAGTCAGATTTTGACACTGATTTATGTGGAGATTGAATTTCATAGACATTATAATTTTAGTTTTAGTGAATCAGTAGTCTTCTCATGAAATGAGTCTGAAGTCCCTAACAAATTGTACCTTTAAGTTCTGGGTTTTGTTTCTCTGATGTTGCAGTTTCCTCTTATGTTATTTCTTCCTCTTATGCTTTTGGAATTACTGACCTATTCCTGCACTGTTTTTCATACCATTACATCCATTGCATTTCCCTTGGGCCACTGCTAGGGTAAATGATGGCTTTACTGTTTTAGTATCCAGGTTTTCATTATACTTGATGACTTTTGTTTTATTAAAACACAGGTGTAACAGCAGAATTAAAAGTTTTCTGGAGCATCTGGTACCTCTATAATATTTTATTTTGTTAGACATCAGAAATAAGTTTTAAAGGCTCCTTAAAGACTAAAGTGTCTAATAAATCTCCTGGTTAAGAAGTACTCCAGCCTCTTTAAGGAGAAATACTCCAGCTGTATGTGGGATATGGGATGAGGGGTGTGAGAGAAGCAGCAGCATAGAAAATATACCAGATTGGCTCCTTCACTCATTATTTTGGGGGAAGAACTCCTTCCAAAGCTGAAGGAAAACTTGAAGTGATTTAATTATATTTCTATACTGAGTTATGTTTTCTGGGACAAAGATGTTAGCAATTTACAAGTCTAATTACATTCAACCACATATAGTTAAACATAACTTTTAAACTTGTATTTTAGTACATAAAATCTGATTATCACTACATTCAAGATTTCTGTCGCAATTAGTGATTGAGAAGGAACAAGTAGGAGCATTTCTGTGGGATTCCTGATTGCCTCAAGTATGTCGCAAACTAAGTCTGAGATCCAGTGACAAGCTCTCCAAGAAGTGTCAATGGTTATTGATAAGTAGATCAGAAAAAAGTCCATTATTGGTATGGTTAAATTGAGTGTTTATTTTACTTTATCCTGAATAAAGAACATAGGTACTGATACTCAATTGAAATGCCTTGGTTTTGTGGGCAGAATTCCAGCAGCAGATGGGAGCCTTCCCAGGTGTCATTCAGGGCCATCACATCTGAAAGAGAATATCAAATAGTATCTTTTGGCATGGCCGGCTAACTGTGGCCATCTTCTGCAAGAGACAGGGAAGCAGATACACGTTGCCTTCTCAAGCCAGCAAAAAGCTCTCTGCTACAACCTGTGCTTGTACAGAGGAAGATTGTGATGTGAGATTTCCCCATCAGCAAAATTCAACTGATTCAGATGACAAAATTTGTAAGACTCCAGGCAGTGTGATACTTTGAGACAGGTGCTTTTCAGTGGGGAAACAGTCACATTTTGCAGTGAAAGATCTGGTGTGAGAATTGATTTCTAGTCACAGGAAAATTGAGAAAGGCACATGACTAACAGACTGCCACTTCACCGAAGATTTTAAACTGCAAGAGGTACAGGGCAAGTAAAAGAGATCTTTTAACTTTTAGTATGTGCTGGCTTGAAGGCAAAACCAGTGAGAGACTCCAAGTCAGACAAAAAAAATTAATAGGGGAGAGAAAAAAAAAAAAAGGTAAAATAAAATAAAATAAAACACATGCAGTGGTACAAAAGATCACTGACAGAGTCAGAATACAACCTGACACTGTGGTGGTAGCAGTCCAGATGAAGTGGTCTTGTTGAAGCAGTGTTCCTGCAGAAAGGTCTGGTAGCTCTTGTCCTCTGGGAATCCAGTGGGTAAGGCTGCCTGTGCTGTCCCAAATCCCAGATTATATCCAGGTGGGAATCCTTGGCTCCTCCCCCTGGGTGGAGCATCTCACAATGGGCTGATATCATTCTATGAGTCATGCAATGGGTCCTTGATTGCTCATTAAACAGAGACAGCTCCTGGAGGGAGTTATCTATGAGTCATGCAGCAGGGCATTGATGGGCCATTGACAGAAGATGGTCTGGAGGGAGGGGGCAAGGGAAACACTGCCCAACCTAGTTTCAACATCTCATGTAGATGGTGATAGAATACATACTTTGGGCACATCTTACATTGTAACCTAGGACACAGGTTTTTATTGTTTTGAAGCTTAGTAAGGAAATGCCATACATGCTGAACTTCCTGTGCAGGATGGTGGATTGCAGTGTGAAAGACTCTATGAATATTAGATAGTGACCTTTCTTGCAGCAGTACTGAGCATCTGGTACTCGCGCTTTCCTGAAAGCTGTGATCATTCTGTGTCACTGTAGATCAGACCTTGCATGATCATTCTGTTCTCGGAACCGAGCTGGAGAGAGCCTTTGGCACCGCTTTCCCTTGTGTCACTGTAAGACAGCAGAAACTCTGGGTCCAGCTTGAATAAAGCAACAATTGAGCTGGAAAGGGAACAACTCTTTGGGGTTTATATCACTCAAATCTCCAGTTACCCTTTCAAAGGGCTGTTTCTTGCAAGCTCTTGCAAGTTGAACCTGCATGGTTCTGCTCAGCAGCTTTTCATGAACAAAACTCTGCTGCAGTCATGACAACCTTACAAGAAGGTAACCAACATGTGAAAGCAGTTTCTAAGCTTATGAAGGAATACCTCGTGAGGCAAAGCAGCGTTTGATAGGAAGGCTGACAAAGGTGGATGAGATTTTCCTGTCTGCTTAGCTTAGTGCCTGTTGGGGACTGCTGTGTTGAAGTATCACAAATCAGAGCTGATAAACGCTGGCAGAGAAGAGAGACTTGGGGAAAAGATGCCTCCTGCAGTCTCTAAACCAAGTATTTGACACATTTGACCAACTTCTTCCTCAGATTCTTTTGAGGTTTCATAGAAGTATGAGTTCTTTGGTTATGATGTTTTTTATATGTCTCCATGAATTTTGTGCTTTTCTTCTTATCTGGAAAAATGCCAGCATAGTCCAGCAGTGAGAAAGGTTACCTTCAATATATTTTCAGTCTGATCACAACTTTGTTTTCAAAAGAAAACCTCTTTTAAAATGTATTAACTAAATATAATTTTATAAAAATAGAAGAGGGAGGAAAACTTTAACTCATATTCCAGCACATCTTTTTACCAGAGTTTTTATACTGTATTACACAGCATATGAACATTTGCTTTCACTGACTTCTTGTGTAAGGCTTAAAATAATAATGAAATAATTCTTGTTTAGTAAAAGCCAAAGCACAAGCTGAGCTTTAGTACTAATATGACACTCCTAAAATATTAATATTTTTATTAATTATACAATAAGTATTTCATTACAGTCCTTATCACATTAGTTCAGGGACAGCATTTCATCTTTTGGCAGCTCACTGTGTACATAATGTCTGCAAGTTATGAGAGTCTCATGAATATGTAGGTATTTCTTAATTGACTTCTCATTGACATTAAGCCATGGGTTCTGAGATGAAGTGACAACCTTTTAGTGCCAGAAGCCACCTCTGAGGGGAGAATACTGCTCTCAGCGATGGAGGACAATGCACTGAAGAAGCCCTGTGATATGCCAGGTAGCCATGATGTCAAGACATGAGTGTCAGATAGCTCTTCTAAGCCAACTACCAACAGCCTGCTATCCCATTCAGTTCTCTGTGATGGAGATGGTTAGACAGTGGATATAGTGCAGCAATACAGAGCATTTTTCCTCTGATTACAGCAGCTCCAATGATATTTCAGTCTTTCTTTGTTCCTCTGAAACAGGCAGTTGTATGTATTTTTCCTTGTCAGCAGAACTGCTTAGCTCTGCTCTGAAAAATATACAATATGTTGTAGCTTAAGCTGAGCTCTTTGCCCGTGGGGCATGGACATTTGCTTTCTTGACAGTAACTTATTGCATGGATTTTCTGAAGATGAGATTCTGTCATCTTCCCTCACTCTATATTCAGGTAAAAATTCTTAATTAGCTCTTAGGTGTAATTCCCTAATGTTAGCTTATTCCTTGCTCACCAAAATTCTCAAATAACCCAAAAAAGTTTTTTTAATTGAATGCAGTATTATTATTACATGTTCTGGGATTTGGGCTGGATTGCCTCTTTTATTTACATCAGCTGATTGACCAAAATCCCAGTGAGATTTAACACATTTTTATGTCTGTGATGAAATGAAGATAGTGAAACCAAACAACTTAATGCCTAAGCTACTCTTTAGATAATAAGAAAATATTATGGCTGTATGTTTCAGAAATCTTGAAGCTGAGACAAGCTTTATTATTCATGTATTCACGCTGATCACTCAGGTCCCATACTGAGATAAGAGACAATAGTATTTTCTCTGCAGAGGCCCTGGTTTCGCTTGGCAGAGATGAACAAATGGTTGGGGCCAAACCTGTTCTGAGGTTCATTCAAATATGAATATTCTTGAGTTTGTAAAAGGCTTTGGTCAGATCAAAACCATACTTCTGTCTTGTTAAACTTTTGTATGTAGTGAAAAGAGAGTATTATTCATTAGAAAGAGTGGGATTTGCTTGCTCTAATTTTGCTATCTCAAAATCAGGCATCCAGTCTAGGCCTTTTTTTTCCTTCCTGAGATACAGACATTTCCAGGGTATGTAAGTGAAAAGCAGAGGTATCTAAAACAAGTGAGACAAATTTTTTTTCTGTTTCTCTTTCAACTAAAAATTCAGGCTAGAGTGAGAAGCTTAGATATAGATGTTTAAATTTTATCTGTTTAAAAGTAGATTATGGAGAAAGAGAATGCTGAGTGTGCAGGCACAATAGTTACATTGCAGATATGACTTTAAACCATACTCTTAAAATAATCAGCAATATTCTTTGAGACTACTGTTCAGTCAACAAAGCCTAAATGTAGGACACTAGCACCTTGCTTCTCACAAATTATCAATCAAATAATATTTACAGATGCTACATCTTACACAACAATTACATCTGACAGAGAAAAAAAAGGTGATCTATCCCTAAAAGAGTTACAGAAAGTAAATTTTTTAATATTCATTACATTTTAAAGTACTAGCTTTATTCACCAGACATCACTTTTTCTTCATGCTTGTACAGTGTAGCTCAGATAGTGAAGAAAATTATTTGTAGGAAGTTGATGTTTGAAGTTTTTATCCACAAGATAGCATTTTCATTTGACAAATTTGAGATTATATTTCTTTAAGCAGCACTGAAGTATTGAATATTTGACAACTTCTCTATTCCTAGTTTTGCACATATCTATGACTCCATGTTATAACCATTTGGTTCAAGAAATCAAAAACTCAGCAAGCAGTTGAGTAAAAGTCAAAAGGTATTTCCTTCAGCATAGAATAAAATTATCTAGTGTTCTACATCTTCATACTGACTTCATAGTGACTTTCTTCGGGGAAAAAACCCAATTTATTTGTTTTGTGGAAAAATGGAAAAGCATAATTTTGGGGAAAATGAGCAGCCTCTATGCAAGGGTAAAACCTTTTTCTTTTTATTTATGGTAATGTGGGATTGTGAAGGAAATACCAATTAATGCAAATTTGAATGTCAATTTTATTGTAGTGATGTGCTGTCTAATGTGACAGTGTCAACAACATAACAAACATATTCGTGTTTTCCCTGTTCTTTAGGGATATAAAAAGCTCAATTTCAATTGTCTACCCAGTGAACAAGAGCATAGAACTGCTAGCTGGAATAGCTTTTACATGGTAGATTGCTCTTCTGGTACATCTCTTCAAAAATTGGTATGTGCATAAATAGTACACCTATGTATAGAATATGGATTGTAAGTAAATTGACTGAGAAGATCTTAAAGCAGAGCAAAAATTAACAAGCCAAGGAACCCTACAGTAACAGGAACTGAATACATCCTGATTTGAAATTGTGTGCATTGTGCTGCAAAGACAGAGAAATGGAAATGTCTCTGTTGTATTGTCTGCATGTTATTCAAGGTAGTTGACTACATAGGGTCATTGGAAATAAAATATTTTTCTTGAATTAATCCTTCATTTGATAATAAGTGGTTTGTATACCTTTTTAAAATATTAAGCAATGGTCAGTGCAGGAGGAGATACTTGCAAAGTGAACTATTGAAAAGAAACATTTTTTCCCCCATCCAATATTATCTCAGGTCTCATTCTGATCAGTCTGAAATTTTAAGGATGATGTCTACTCTTTTACTGAAAGTAGAAAAATCACCTTCTGAAAAAACATGGTCATCACTGACTTAAATACAAATTATTTTCTATTGAAATCACTGTGTGGATGCACTAAGACCCTTAAGTGTTAAAATGTCTGATATGTATGCTATATATATATATATATATATATATATCTCCAGCATATATGTTACTAATTTTTAGTGAGAAAAATTCCTGAGAGCTGGATTGCCATGTTTTTCCTTCTGCAACAGTAACATCCATCTCTCACCTTTCAGGGACAATCTGATACTTGCTTTTATAAACATAAACACAGTTGTTTCCATATATCATAGTGTAATGAATATTGATTTTTTTTTTTTTTTAAAGCATACAATTATCTTTGTTTTTTCTTCACAGTGGTCTATTGATTTGTATTTAGTTATTAGACATTCACCCATAACCTTCTGGTTTCTGATTATAGCTTTATTGTCACCAGAAGCATAAACAGATTAAAATCTCACCTGTCTGATGTAGACTGATATTCTGATATTGGGGTGGGTGTGTGTCTTGGGGAAAAAAAAAAAAAAAAAAAAAAAAAAAAAGTGCTATTGAGTGTCGATAGTTCCAGTGCAGATCAATCGTTACTATGGGACAATGGAAAAAATAATAGTTATTACAAGTCACTGAACTTTGTAACAACAGTGGCTTTGCACTCTTCAGAAGCTATTTTTAGAATTTATAAAAGAAGTTCAAGTTCATGAAATTTTTTCTTTAGTAATTTGTACCCATTGCAAGTTTTGAGGTTGTTGTTATTTTAAAGTAAAGCCACAGGGAGAACCCTACAGCACCAAACCTCCCACCAACTTAGAATGGATACTTTTTCTCCCTTTACTGTACTTGAGAAGTAGGATTCAAAACAGCTTGTTGGTTGATCAGGGAGACACTTAAAATTATTATGGTCTCTGTGAAGTATCCAAAGCTCACTTGAGAGAAATATCACACAGTTTTACTCACCAAATATGTCTTACAACTGGCTTCATTTGCTTAAAGCCACAGATTGCCATGACTGGATATTGAAGTATCAAAAGAGCCTTTGACTCAGCAAACAGGCCTCAGCTTTACCTGAGAAATCAAGGAATAGGAAATATCTTTTATTTTTTTAAGACTCCAGTAATGGCAGATGAGCTTCCAATCCATTTTTGTAAAATAGGTTGATGTTAGAGCTTTACTAAGGAATATACTTTCAGGAATTTCTTCTGAGACAGCTGTTTAAACCAAGAGAAAATTCATAGGAGTGTAATGAGGATGTATGAGGCAGAGTGCCTAGTTAGCAAAGTCTTAACTGATATTGTTTAGTTATATTTGGCTGGTTCCACATTATACGTAGAATTTAGGTGATTAGCTTCTCAGTGCACTTGTCAGATTAGATTGCTTTCTGAGTTTCCCAACTTTCTACAAGTAGCCCATGTATTCTTCACACATGGTCTGGGCAGACACCTAATTATTACATTCTTGATCAAGACCTAAGCAACTATGGTGAGTTTATCTCGTCTAGATGCTGGGTGCCTACCAAAACTGCACTATCTCTCCCCTCTTCAGCTGGACAGGGGTAAATGGATGTAACAAAAGGTTTGTGGGTCAAGATAAAGACAGGGAGAGGTCACTCATCAATTGCCATCATATGCAAAACAGATTAAACTTGGGAAAAATTAATATATTATCAATCAAATCAGACTAAGGTAATGAAAAATAAAAGCTAAATCTTAAAACATCTTTTTCCCCCATCCCTTTCTTCTTCCTTGGGTTCAACTTCTCCTGAATCTTCTACCTTCTCCCCTCCAGCAGCCCAGGGCATGGGAAATGGGGGCTGTAGTCAGTTAATCACACATCACTCCTTCCTGCTCTGTGGGAGGACTCTTCACAGTGTTCCACTGCTCCGTCAGGGGGGGCCCTTTCACTGAGACAGAACGCCATGGACTTATACAGCCTGAGTCCCTCCTATAGGCTGCAGTCCTTCACAAACTGCTCCAGAGTGGGTCCCTTCCATGGGCTGCAGAGACACAGCCTGACTCACCATGGTCTGCACCAGGGGTTGCAGGAGGATCTCTGCTCCAGAGGCTAGGGCACCTCTTCCGCCTTCTGCAACAACTTTGGTTTCTGCAGGTCTCTCTTGTGCATTCTCACTCTTTTCTATTGGCTGAAGTTGCTGTTGGGCAGGTTTTTCCCCTTCTTTTTAAATTTGTTATCCCAGAGGTACTACCACCACCATCACCAATGGCTAGCAGTGGGTCTGTCTTGGAGCTGACTGGCATTGTCTCTGTTGCACATGGAAGAAGTTTCTAACAGCTTTAATGGAAGTTGACACTGTAGACGCCCACTGCCAAAATATTGACATGCAAACCCAACACACCACCTAACGTGGTAGTGCGTTTAGTCCCAGAGCTGGGTGTTACTGGGTTCCCAGGAGGTTCAGTGGGTGAACTTAACACTGCACCCTGCAATCAATATCTTGGCTCTGATTTGGACTACTGGAACCGAAAAGACAGCTCTGATGTTACTGGGGCCAATTAATATAAAGTTGGTGCTGCATGATGGTGAATAGGACATTGATTGTTCCCTAGTCTTTATTTATCAGCACAGATGGAGACACTCACTTCACTTCCTCTTCAAAAGACTGGGCATGTGGGAGGAGGAGTGGTTCTAAGCTGACTCAAAGCAGCATGTGTGCTATTCCACAAACCTCCATATACGGAGATGGAAACTTCATATGTTGGGAAACAGGCGAAGAAATATCCCTCATTAGAAGCAAGAGGAAGCTAATTGACTTCAACTAAAAAAGCTGACATCTTTGCCAGTATGCTATGCTCTATTACAAAGTGCTCCGGCCCTACCTTGAAAGCTTCGGGAGAAAGAATGGGGTTTGGTGTCAGGTGAACTAAAGAATTTCCTGTAATGTTAAAATGCCTGATCTGAAAAGAGCCAGCTTAATATCTTGATGTAGTACTAGTTGACTGAAGCTGACCAGTTTCAATATTACCTCATCCATAAAGATAATCACCAGTATGAAACACCATAACTAACACAGGAGTCAAGCAGAGAAAGATAGGTGTTAAAAATATCTTTAGGTTACTAATTTCTGACCTTTTGTGCACTTAAAAAAATAAAAATAAAAAAAAAAATAGAAATCCAAAGCCTTCATCTTTCTCAAGCCGTTATCTTGCTTTCTGAAGAGACAGCACCTTCCCATGGACTCCTGCTGCTTCATTTAATCTTTGGTGATTTAAATATAAATTAAGTGTGTTTGCAAATAGTATATGTTAAGGAGAAAGTTAAAGTAATTCCTTCAGATGGACAATAGGAAAAAAAACCAAAACAAAACAACCCCAAAAAACCAAGATTATTTTTGATCACAGCATGGAATGTCAGAAGAGGCAGAGTAGACATTAGAAATTGGCTGACTGAGGGATGTGCCATATTGTCACATGCATAATTCATTTTCCAGATAATGTAAAGCCTCATATACAATGTTTCTTGAAAATAAATAAGAAGATAAACAACATATTCATCTGTTCCACTCATGCTGTAAACCAGAAAGAGAAATCCATTCCTCTTTGCACTGAGGTGAAGGACTCTGGTGGATAAACTTGTACTACCTGCATACACTAGTAAATTAAACTTTTTTGAGTTATATGTAGGAAAATATTGTGACTTTCAGAGAAAGATCATGACTTCTTACAGTGCTGGTGTGTTTATTTATAGGCATCCAAGACATAGCTTTGGAGGTTATGATTCAAAAATGGTTTGACTGCTTGCACTTTACTCAGACAGCTTGGAGCAGAGGATCAATCCACTTTAAAAAAAACCCACCCATCTCTAAGTTAAAGTGATCATACCTATAATAAATTTAATGTAATAATATACTTTCACTTTTTTTGTGTGTGTGTCTCTAGGGTTCACCTTATTTTGTATAAAAAATGTTACAGAAATAGCTCACATGATTCCTGGCCTCAGATATCACTTGCAAAAAAATCAAACAAATATGATATATATTTATATAATGAGACTGTTCTATAATTAATTCAGTTTCTTAAAGTAAAAAATAAATTTTAATATCCACAGTGTTTTTTGTCAGCCCTTATCTGAACATGCTTATATATTTTTCTTATATTTTTATTCTGCATGTTGAACAAAGTCAGTACATTTAATGTCTCAAATATCACTATAAATCATGGCAGAAATCCCAACAAATGAGTTAATTTTAAATCCTTTTACTGACATATAACATGTGCTTAACAGTGTATTTAATGACATGTACTTAATGAGATGATGAGTAAGTACTGATATTTTGACTCACCTAGAATCCCATTGTTTTTTAATTGCATTACACATCTGTTTTCTTATGGTATTTGTGCAGTGGGTGTAGGGCAGCTACAAAGGTAAGAGCTTGACAGGTTAAAGAAAGCTACACATTCTTTAATATTTGTAAAGACAATTAATAATATTCTACTTTTTACAGCATTGTGTCTGGTTCCGTCCCGCACCTGGCGGGAGATGACCTCCGGCTAGCTCGAGTCAACACAGCCACAGAAGGTCCCAGTTTGTTTCGGCTTCCCGGCTTAGCAGCTGGACCCAATAGTGTTGTGACAGCCAACAGCAGCAGAAGAGAAAAGGCTGGCTCTCAGCTTAGCAGGTTAAAAGATGTTTATTAGCTCAAGAGCTGAGGAGCAGAGAGGCTCAGAGCTCTGAGCTGAGAGCTGAGCGGCTGAGAGAGTTTTTTCCTCCCCCCTACCCCCTATAAGCGGGGGAGGCGTTCCAGGGAGGATACAACAAGACAACAAATCAGGGGATTCAGGGTGTAACAAGGTGTGCCCACCCCCAAGCCTCAGACCACTAATATCCAGAGCTAAAGGAATTCCCCCCAGGGGACCTGTCACCTGAAGCCCTCTCCCTGAGATTTTGCAACCTGGGAGGTCTCCTCAAAGTGATAGACAAGCTACCCCAGAGAGGGGGGGGGGGGGCAGAGGGGATGTTACAAGTCAGGTAAGGAGTGGGAGGACTGACGCAAAACACCTTATTATATAGACAACACAAAAACGGTTACAACATTGGGGATACAGTGAAATGAACCATAACACAAACTTCTTATAAAAACCTAATAAAACAGTTCTGCACCACCACATAGCATCTTCATGCTGGAAGAGCTTTAGTGCATGAATTATTCCAACAGTGATATATTATTCTGTTTTAAGTGATGGGAAATTGTGGCACAGCACTGTTATGAGATTTTACCAAGATGTCAAACTTCTAGTGGCAGGATTCCTCTCTCAGAACTTTTCAGTTCTTAGTATGACCCATTTGACCCTTAGGAACCATCTAGAAACAGACCCACACATCTGTGTTTTTCTGTTTCTCTGGTTTGACCATAAAGATGATTTGCCCAGCTCATTTGTGGTACTGGTGTCTGGACACAAATTAGAAGACAAACCTTTTCATTATCAATCAGTATATTTTTCTCCACCCTTTGTGTGAGTTGTGCTTCTTCCCCTGACTTTATATGTGTTTCTTCCAAGTGGTGAATCCATGGCTGTACACTGTTATATATTTGTTATCCTCACTGGCTTATCAAGTTACCATACTTATGATTATTCATTGCACTTTTGGCTTGGTAGTTTCCTACCTGTTTAGTCTTTCTTTAGACACATTATGACAGCAGCAGATTTCAATGGCAGAGAACAGCTTGTTCAAAATGAAAAGTTATTATTTATTCAGGATGCAACAGCAGCAACCAAAACCCAACTAATAACCTCCCTTACGTAAAGCCTGAAATCTCCTCAAAAATGTGACAATTTACATACAACCAAAGTTGTTCTCTATTCCCCTCCTTCACTTTGCATTTGGGCTGATACAAAGTCTTGACATCTCCATTTGCCCTTTAAACATTATTGCATATGGCTTATCTCTCAAGTATTTTCAAACTCCGCAAAATATTTAATGTGAAAAACCATGGAGGATTCAAGATAAGAACACTATTTCCAATTAGGTCCTTGTGAGTTTAGTCAAATTCATGAGTCCGTAAGTTGTAAAAGAATTAATGCCAGTGCCACCCATTTCAACACTGAGGATTTAGTGGCTTAACTAGTAATGCACTGACTATTAAATCAGAACATATATATCCATATAATTAATTTTCTTCCCCAGCATTAAAGTTGAGTTGAAAGAATGAACTGCTGTCCCATGATGCCACTTTTCAATAATGTTAGTTTTTTGTTATTTTCATTAGTAGTCTTCTATATGCAGTTTGGGGACTGTTGTTTATGACAAGACCATGAAAACTTCATAATTACTTTGGTGGAAACACTTATAATTCCCTTCGCTACCTCTGTAAAATTGCTCATTTTAACATGTGCTAAAATCAAATGTGAAGGTAAGATTTTAAAAACACAGAGAATTTCTCCGAACTGCTTTTGCTTGAACCATGCTAAGGGATAAATATGTCAAATATGAAGCCAGGTATATGTGATAGTTTGCATGTTTAAATATACAGAAACATAACTTTGAAGTTTGATTCCTATCAAAATTCAGTGCTCCAGACATTCCTTCCACGAATGCTCTCAGAAAAGAAGAGTAAGAATGAAGATGACGTCATTCCAATTTACTACGGTTAACAATGGTTGGTTATAGTAGCATAGATTTACTTTGAAAGTATTTTATTTCTTTTTTCTTTTTCCAAATGTCCAGACATATTTCAATGCAGAGACTGAAATTCACACTCTTCCTCTTTTACATTTCTAATTTTTGCATAATGTTTTTTAAAAGGTCCAGAAGTGCATTGCATAATGTTTTCCTCATAAATCTTCAGCATAATATCTCAGTTTATACTGCTGGATGATCCCAGCTGTGGCAAAGTAATTTGGATTTAAGGATTTTTCTTGCTGTAGTATTGGCTATTTTGATGAATAAAGTGATAAACATTCTCACGGAACTCTTCTTTTGGCAAAATATCAATTGAAAGTTTGACCCATGTAGAAGCATGAGGCTAAGGCTCTTTCCTGAGCACATTCTGCACATATCAAGTTAAACCATAGAGGTACCTATGAGATGCAAATATTCCTCTTCAGTTTTACAAACTGATGTCATGATCTTTTTTCATTATAGGTATATGGGCGATATGTAATGATCATGCAGACATAAATGTAATTTAAATTAGTAAGAGTTGCTTTTGTTGTCAAGGATGGTTTTGCTATCTAGCCTGTTTGTCTGGTTTTTTCCCTCTTTCTTCTAGTTCTTTTTCTTTCTGCTTTTTACTTCTTTCTTCTCTCTTCTATCATTTTTTTCTTTTTTTTCCCCCTGTTTCTTATTTAAGAAAATTGATTTTTACTCTCCCAATTGCTAACAAGAATAGTGTTTTACATTAATATACTTTAATAGTTCATCTGGATACCCATATATTTCTGGTTTTCCTTCTCTTAAATATACTTCCTTTTGAATTTCAGCCTTTTTAAAGTTACTTATAGAAAATTTTACACTTTTGTTCTTGCATTTTTATTCTTCACTTCTTCAAGATTGTTTTACCTTGTATTGTGGTTTGAACACAGCCAGCCATCAAACCCAACACAGCCACTTGCCCACTCAGTTCCCCACCAGCAGAACTGGAGAGAGAATCAGAAGTGTAAAAGCTGGAAAAAACATGGTTTAAGATGAAGACAGTTTAATACGAAAAGCAAAAGCAGCACACACAAGCAAAATATAACAAGGAATTTATTCAGTCCTTCCCATGGGCAGGCAGATGTGCAGCCATCTCCAGGAGACTGGTCACCCTCTCCCAAAATGGTGACTTAGAAAGACAACAGCTATTACTCCAAATGTTCCCCTCCTCCTCCTTTGGTCAGTTTGGGTCAGTTTGTCCTGGCTTTGTTCCCTCTCAACCTTCCAGGCACCCACAAATTCCTTGCCAGCAGGAAAAGCAGAAAAGGCCTTGGCTCTGTGTAAGCCCTGCTCAGCAGTAACAAAAACATCTCTGTATTGTCAGCCCTATGTTCAGCACAAATCCAAAACACAGCCTGACACCAGCTACTGTGGAGAAATTCTACTCTACCCTGGCCAAAACCAGCACAGATAGTCACTCTATTTCATATTCTCCTGCCCTGAAAAGCTTTTTAATGAATTCTTTCTAAGAATTACTATTTTTTTCATGTCAGACTCATTTTAACTATGGCAGTTATAAAATGTTAATATTTAAGTATATTTTAGGAAATATTGTTTACAATTTTTGTTTACTTTGATTTCATTATTTTCTAAAAGTACTTTTATTTATGCAGTAGCTGTATTGTTATTATTAGCATTTTCTACATGAACAATTCTTTTTTTATCCTTTGGGAATTTTCTCCATCCATTTGTAGCATCAACACTTCAGATGGAAGAGATCCACATGTAGATAATACTGGAAATGATACCTTCCATGGTAGATGCTATTTGCAAAGCTATGCTCAATAGTGAATAGTATAATATATAATTTACTGAATCACTCAGGACTCAAGGTACTTTTAACTGGATCACCAAATAGAAAATCCCAGTGCATTGAATACTTTTTTTTTTTTTTTCTCATTTCCCATTACAAATCCCAATAATATCTATGAATATCATATGGGTTGTAATGATCCAATTTGATAAAGATCCATGGATTAGGAAAAAAAGTGAATGCCGGGCATATTTGCGTACAAAATTTTATTGTGTTTATGCATTTGGTTTTACAAAATGTTTTCTCTTACTTGATTCATTGCCCAACAACAGGTAATTTATTGAGAGTTCTGTGTTGTTCTGTATTTTACATTTTCCAATCTCTTTCTTGTTTGCAGAACTCAATCTTTATCATGGTATCACAGTAATTTAATAATAATCGTCTTTGTTCTTTTGTCTTTCAGTGACAAGGGACTTGTCTTTACGTATCTCTTCCATTCCAATGTACTGCAATGTAGACTGTTTCCTACAGTTCACATTAAACAGCTCATGATCACAGGCAATCAAAGGCAGCATTTTGCCCTGGAGAACCCATGATTTATAGGCTGAGGACTCCTCTCTCAGTTAAAAACTGCATTTCAGTAATCTACATTATTTCCATTTATTTTAAATACATAATACCTTATCTTTATTCTATGATTCTTGTCTCTGTTTTCCTCCTCAAAGAAAAATGCGACATTGGCAATATAGAGCTGGATCAGTGCTGAGTGCTATGGTACCCTTTAAAAATGTGTTTCATGCATTTTGTGACCAAGTGTGTCTACAGCTTGACCTCTGAGCTGTCTAGGCATTGAAAGGGTACAAAAGATTTTCAGGGGTTCCAGTTGCATTATTCAGTGAGAAGTGCTAGGAAAATACATTATCCCTAGAATAATTGCACAATTGAATGTCTATTTAAAAAGTACCTAGCTTTCTACACACTCATAAGAAAATTTTCATTCTTCCTTGCCATCCTTTCTGCCCTTTTCTTTCAGAACATTGAAAGGGAGTGATATATTTATTTCTAAGTCTGTTTTTTACTTTTCCACCTAGTTTAAAATCTAATATTGAGACAGAAAATTTAGAAAGATTGGTCTCATACCTTTTTACTAGTTTCCTGCTTTATGCAATTGAGAGAATGACTTTAAATGTTATTTTATATTAAGATATTTTCTGTTTCTACTCTGAAACCTTATCCTCACTGGACAGCATAATGGAGAGAAAGGCAAAGCAGGGAAAAAAATAGAAAAATTATTCTGAAATTGAAACTATGGGATAGAATAGATAATTATAAACTTCATGTTTGCTCAACTCAATGCCCAAGACACGAGATTATACATAATTTTCTGTCTGATTTGATGACTTAGATTAGGTCATGAAAAGCTCAGCCTTATGCTAAATACCTAATGTCTTCTGGTTACAGTAGTACACAAATTCCTAGAAGCAGCAGAAGAAATTTAATGTATATATCCTCTTTTTCAGGCAAGTAGTTAAACCATTGATTCTTCAATATAAGGAGGTTTTCCTTCTCTCTATTTTTCATCTGTAGGTATTAAATTTGCAGAGTACCAGACCAGGTAGACCAGCAACAGAGAATGAATGAAGTGCTCTTAACTTGCAAGGTTTAGATGTGAAACTTCAGTCGGGGTGGCATTGCCCTTGCTTTGCTTTTCCTGGTCCTTGGAAACATTGTGGTTGTGACAAGTATGACTTGCTCTGCTTCAAAAAATTAGTAAATGTTGCAGGAAATTGAGTAAAGGAGAAGGATGCTGAAACTCTTTGCAGTATTAGCCCTTTTTTTTTTTTTTTTTTTTTTTTTTTTTTTTTTTTTTTTTTTTTTTTTTTTTTTTTTAAATTAGGAGTTACTCCAGTTGTCTATAGACACTTTTCATGTTTTCCTTGAAGCTGTGGACCACAGTCAACTGAATGTATCTTCACCTAACATTAATTGATGAAGTTTGAATGGCAAATGTTTTAGGTATTTTTCATGATATACAAGCCTGTCTTCTGGTTTTCCAGAAAATTGTATCATACCTGAAGCAATGCATATAATTACATAAATGCAAATAAAGATAAAATCTAAAGTACTTGTGAGCTATAAAGAAGCTTTAATTCTTTAATGCACAACTACTTTTGCTGTTGCAACAGAGTGTTTTTCAAACCTTAGAGTAAGATGACAGATAATTCCTGTGGAAAGCAGTGTAAAAATATGTTAAAACTATCTTTGTCTTTGATCCAAGACCAGTGGTATCCTGGGCTGCATTTTGAAAAGCATTGCCAGCAGGTTGAGTGTGCCCCTCTACTCAGTCTTGGTGAGGCCATGTCTTGAGTGCTGTGTCCAGTTCTGAGCTCCTCAGTACATGAGAGACATGAAGGTCTTGGAACAAATACAGTGGAGGGCTACAGAGATGATTAAGGAACTGGAGCATATCACTTCTCTGGGGAAAGGCTGAGGGAGCTGGACCCGTTCAACCTCGAGAAGAGGCAACTGAGACAGGACCTCATCAATGTCTATCAGTATCTGCAGGGAGGCTATCCTGGGAATGGATCCAGGCTGTGCTCTGGTGACAAGCAATAGGACAAGAGGCAGAAACTGAAGCACAGGAAATTCCACCTGAATATGAGGAAGAACCTTTTTACTGTGCAGGTGACCACTCCCTGGAACAGATTGTCCAGAGAGGCAGTGGAGTCTCCCTCACTGGAATATCTCACTGGAGATATTCAAGAACTGATTGGACACAATCCATATGCTCTAGGATGACCCTGCTTGAATGGAATCTTGGACCATATGACTCCCAGTGGTCCCTTCCAACCTTACCTGTTCTGTGATTCTGTGATTCTTGATGAAGCGATAGCAATACACCTCTCAATGTTTATCAACTAATGAACATTTAAATAATTCAGTCATTTGTAGGACGAAAAAACAGATGTTGTCTTGCCATGAAAATGGCATAAATTCTGTGGGCAACAAAAATAATGTTTTCTGGTCTTTATCTTAAATAAAACAGCACATTTAGTTTTATTTCTGACTTCTCCAGGGACTGCATACTTTTCACTGTAGACAGTAGCTGAGTGAGTTTGGTGCACTAGCTTTCATCAAAAAATTTGCCTGAATACAAGAGAAGAAATTTATTGGGAGGCCCACTTCATAGACCTTGAAAACAGTGCAATTTATATGAAAACACAAGTAGCTCTCAGAATCAATAATGATCATTGTCAACAGCATCATTGTGATGTGCAATTCTGTAGCCCCTTTTAACTGAGATCACAAAGAATTTTAGAAGTAATTGGAATTACACTTCATCAGCTCCCTGTATAGCAGTGCACTTTACCAGTCCCACACATTTTTTCTTTTAAAGTGGTGATCTTTACTTTTGGAATTTTAAACCATTTTGTGTCATAAGAAAAATATAAACAGAATATTTAAATATAAAGGTTAAAGAATCTGTATTCTAAAACTGCAGAGGATAAGTATTTGTTGCTGAACAACAAAACTTTTGACTAGCTTGGTAATACTACTTTCAAAAGTGTTCTATTAATGTAGGAAACAGGTCTACTTTCAGAACTGAAAATGAGATTGGTATTACAGTAGATTCATATGCACTTACACCTCTATTCACTTAGAAATCTCACTAACCAAAAAACACAATTAAAAATATTTTATTATCTTCAAAAATATGGCCCTTTGTAACCTCAGACATTACAATTCAGTTCAACCTGGGCTTTTAATTATCTAAGTTACTTTTGAAAATTGAATCTCTAATTCATTAATGCCCAGATGCTTACAATTACAAAGGCTTTTAAATTCCTCTGAAGTGTCAGCTAAGAGCCCAGATACCTTTCAGACTCTGCATTTTTGGCCAGTGTCACCTTGGACATACTTATGTCTGAGTTGGAGACAGTTTTGTAATGCATGAACATTACAGAGATATTTTATTCCTTATTGGCTGCATTAGGTGAAAATGTACTCCACATTGAAATATATCCATGAAATATTTTCAAGTAGAAAAGTGAAACGTATATCCTACACTATCATTTTTTTCCCTATTCTAAAAATATCTAGACCTGCTTCAGGCTTCTTTATTTTATGGAAAACTCAACTATGTCTTTCAGATTTTGAATAATATAAGATTGTGAGCTCTTATGTATTTAATCATACATGCAAAGAGTTAATTGGAACCATCTGTTTCTTCAGGACAGAGTTGAATCTTCTTGTGAATCATCTAGTAGGAATCTCTTTTTCCCTACTGACTTTCCTGAAGCAACTATTAATATAGTATCAGACACAGGAAGAGAGTCCTATTTTTGAACTTATATCAGATGTTTTGAGACAGTCAAGTGCTAACACAGTTGCAGCAACGTTTGGAAGAGGAACACATGACAAGGAAAGGATCAGAAAACATATGAGATTTGTCTTGGAAGTTTTGAACTGCATGACTTTCAGCATCAACATTTTGTGCAAAGATGGCTAATTCTGCTCAACTTTCAACATCATCGTTCCAATCACCAGTGCAAAGAAAGAAAATTTTTCTTTTTTTTCTAAATAAAGAGATGTATTACTGTTGTACTTAGATCACTTCACATGGTACATAGCACAGCAGGAACAAGCATGTGCTTTTCACATGTGCAATCTTATTTATATAATAAATCTGTTATATACTGTGTGACTGTTGTTGAAGTAAAAAAATCCACTCCTGTAAACAGTGTGGCTGATGCAAGTAGTATCAGTGAATACCTGCCTTGTATTTTGCAGGGTGTTCTGAACCTAGCTTCCAGTACAGTGGCAGCTCTGGAATGATAGATAGTGTGCAAGTATATGCATATGCATATGCATAGGTATATTTACATATTCATGTAATCAGGATTTTGGTGGTTATCTGCTCCTGACTTGTGTGCATAGTATTTATTCTTATTAAAAAATTTTGTGGTAGTAAGCTTGTACTGCTCATATAGGTCTTAATTCAAAACTTTAACATACTGCATATGGTGGGGCTGAAGCAATTCACAGCAACAGCAGGAGGTGCTAATCGCAATTTCTACGTGTGATGTTTCAGGATATTTCAGGAGACAGAAGATAATTGATGCTTTGGGACCTCACGTATATGTGACAAAATTGAGCTAATTATTCTTTGTAATCTGAGATTTAATTCTTCCAGGCACAAGAATTCATGGAGCTTTGATTATGACTTAAAAAAGAGATAATTGATTAAGAGATAATTTTTTAAAAAATATGTCAAATAGAAAGAAGAAAGATATGTAGTACTTGACTTCCAGAAAGTAAAGAAAGAATAACTAACAAATGAGACCCAAAAGAAAATCTTTCTATTGGTTTCACAAATGTGATTAAGGCAATTCCAAAAAGCTTATAAAATTCCCTGATCTTGCTAACAGTAATGAAAACAAAAGACAGTGGAAGAGACAGTTTTTAGTGGTGACAATACATATCCCGTCTGTTTTTCATTCATCCAGTAAACCAAATTTAGACTTTATTTGTGAGAGGAAAAAAAAAAAAAAAAGAAAAATTAAATGTTTGTTTCTGAATTTATTTAATGTCAAATATGCTCTTTTACCAAGTATATTGTTAGCTCCAATATTTTTTCCCCCTTGAGAACAGACAATATATAGGATAGTCTTGTGAATTTTATCTGAGCCATTGTTTCCACAGGTGAAAACAATAAGCATGACAACATGTATTTATTAAGAGGTATATAATATAAAACTATTCTGAACAGGAGGCGTTGTTCTGGCTTACCTGGAAAGAATGCACATGGAGAGGGAAACCAAGGTATGGCTAGGGAATGGGAACATACCAGGTCCTATTTAGGGATCTTTGTGTGCTAGTAAAGTGATTCCTAAGGGACTCTTGACTCCAATCCCCAGGAACCACAAGCAACTATATTTTATAGACTGCACGGAGTTATGCTCCTCATATTAGGCTTTTTCATTTTTTCCCCTCAAATGATTTCAAGATTAAAAAACTTTGCATCAGCTTATCAACTATGAACAGAAAGCGGTATGGAAGGGGTTTCATTTGGAACAAAAAATGTTTTCTGCTATAAAATTCAGTTGAAATGGACAGATGACATTGGGCTGATGACACTTTCTCCATTCTGCCATCATTTAGTGAAAAAAAAAAAAAAAAAAAACCCACAACAATTAATTTTTCTTTCTTTAGTGACAAGCAGGTAGCTAAATTGTTCAATTTAAGCTAAGCTGTTGTTCTTTTAAAACAACATCCAAGTTAATAGGAAAACATTAGAAATAGTTGTTTTGGGTTTTTTTTACCTTGGAGACATCTCCTATAGAGACCAGCAGATAATTTTCAGACCCAGACTTCTCTTTCCTGAGTTACTTACCTATTTACATAGATTTTCAAAAGAATTGCTTGCGCTTTTGCAACAGCTCACTTCCCACAGGCCAAATGTAAAATTATTCTTTACGCTTGAGGGACTCTGTTTGGATGAGTTGATGGTCTGCTTGAGTGTTGCCTTTTAACTTGGCTAGGCTGGGTGGATAGCTGTGGGCTGATAAAATGCTCTCATTTCTTTCCTGCTGTTGACTTCTTTCCATCTCCTTTACCTTTTCTGTGCACAATGTTCAGTTCATTCCAGCCTGTACTTGAGTAGAGTCCCCTTTCCCACATTTATTTTAAGGCAAAAAGTAATATGTCCAACATCAGGCACTGCAAATAGAACATCTGGCAGTCACTAGGTTTTTTTTTCCTGGAAAATCAGGCCAGAAAGAACACCTTTTGTTAAGAGCCTTAAAAACCACTAATCATGGCTTCATAGGAAGGCTGCTTCTTCCTTCATAGACTCCTGAAGACTCAGCAGTCAGACTAAATTGTGAACTTTGTGCTCTGAGAGTGTCACAAGTATGCAGGCAAGCCCAGTAAGTGAAAATACTTTCTGACATGTGATGCAGTGTGGTGGTGCAAGAATTGTTTTATTAAGTTATTAAGTTATTAAGTTATTTTTGTAAGATTTATAAGTTATTTTTGTAATGGTTCATTCCACTATGCCCCCCTGTGTTCTGTAATGGTTTTCCCCCTATGAGTTAGTTATATAACCAGACGTTTTATGCCAATCATTCCTCCCCTGCACCTGTCCCTGTCAATCCCACCTCTCTCCTCTTGGTCGCCCTGTCTGTCACTTTGGGGCCCTTCCCTGGTTTCTGGAAAGATCCAGGAGAGGCGTCGAGTGATAGGCTGGTGCCTGGGAAATCCCTCCTCCCCTCTTGTGATTCGTTCGTTGTTCAGAAGTTGACACCCCAGTTACACCCCTGTGTTCCCTGGTTGGCTGACCCATTGTCACCACCCCTGGATCCTCCCCCATTTAAAAGTGGCCACAAGGCTTTGATCTGGGCTCTCTCTGGGCAGCAGTGGTCTGAGGTGGAGCTCCTTGCCGGACTCCCCTTAATAAACTACCTTCTACCCTGCTCAAAGAGAGTCGACCCTTTTTCCGTCGCTGCAGTCGTGACGCCATCAGGTCCACTTGCCTTTGTGGGGAACCAAAAACCCACCGGGAGGAGGTTCCTCGCCCAGCCTCTAACCCCCATTGATCCACGTTGCTGCCGTGCAAAACTGAGCTAGCCTGTGGTCAGCACCTGCCAGGTGTGAGGGAAATCTGTGAAAATGCAGAAAAGATTAAAAAAAAGCCAGCTCCCTTAATTGCAGGGTGTAGTTCATGTGTATAGATCCTTACACTGTCCACTCTTCACTCTATTCAGAAACAGCTCAAGAGAGATGGTACAAGGCCTGAGAAACCCACCAGAAATGTTATCACTATATCCTAACCAATATCCTTAATTTATTAAAATTTACCCTTTTAAAACCAAACCCCTTCCTTCCAGATCAACTATTAGGAAAATAAAATAGAAACAATCATGTCCACACAATTCAGTTAGAAAATCTGCTGCCAGTGATATTTTTCAGGCTTGAAGAAGTCTCCAAGCAGCAGTCACCTGCAGCACCACTGTGCTTGCACTGTCTCTATAGAAAAGCTACTAGTAATATGTATTTCTTCCTCTGACAGGATCCTCAGATTTTTTTCACACTAGCTCCTTATTGCCATCTAAGTTTCAAATTTTTCCTTATGGTGTAGTTTGATTTTTCTTTACTTTGAAGTAGTGGATTACTTGATTTTTCTTTTCTATCCTCTTTCTTCCTCATGGCTATAGTATCGTGACTACGGAAAATTAAATTGAGTAAGCGCAGTATTTAGATTTATTTTTAGAATCTAAGGGGAGATTGATGTGATGAAAGGTACCTATAAGTTACATGAACTTCCTTAGAGAATGATAGTAAGACTTTGAATTTGACTCACTGATTTGATTCTGTGCAAATGAAGGAAACTGAGCAGAAGGACCCTGTAATTTTTTGCCATAGACAGCACTGATGATGAAGAAAACCATTTCACTCTATTATGGTGAGAGACCCATGCTAGTTCTGAAGCCCATTCATCCAGCATGAGGGTCATTAAAGCATGAATCATCAACTGAAATGATGGAACAAAATCTTCTGGACAGCCACCAGTGTAATTTTTGCATTTGATTAGCTACTAGCTGAGAGAAATTTGGGAAAGATGGAAGAAATGCAAATATTTTTGATTCTTTAAATAATATTTATGAGATCTCTTTTTGACAGAAAATGCTTTTTGTAATCAACAGAACTTAGTAAATAAATCCATGTTTTTCCTAAACCATGCTTTTCTCAAATTCTTTCATTTAATGATTATGCCTGGGCAACCATAGCATGGTTCATACATCCTTACACCAATATATTAACCCTTCCTAATGATCTTCTCTATTCTTACATTATCCTTTCACTGTATTTTCTTCTTAAGAAAAAAAACAAAACCAAAAATAAATATTAGTGTAAGTTCTATGTACAAATTAAATATTATTAAAAATCTTGTAGGACCACTTGTGAAACACATATGTGTCAATGAAAAAAGATGGTCAAATTTTGCACTGCTGTTAGGACACACTTAGAGAGAATCATTGAAACTATATTAGATTGCATGAAGCCAATATAGTAGTATTTAACAAAATAATTGAAAAAAACCCCACATTTGGACTGATGAAACTAGATAATTGCCAGATGGCACTTATTCTCAAATATTGGCTGAAGTTTAGGAAAGATTTGTGGGCTTTGTCCCACAAGCAGTTTATGTCCACTTCAAAACAACCACTTTGCAGAGTCTCAGTAGGTGACTTTAATTGTTAATTTATTTGCCTTAGGACAATAAACAGTTTGTTCCATTAAAGTAAAAAAGAACAAAGAAGATTCTGATTTTTTTTTTTTTTTTTTTTTTTTTTTTTTTTTTTTTTTTTTTTTTTTTTTTTTTTTTTCAGTGAGAATATGTCTTGTAGTTCTGTCATGGCAGAATGTTTTAACTAAGATTCTGAAATTTTGGTGTCAAGCAGATATTCAACTTACAGCTTGTTATAGCTCACAGAGGATTGTCCCACCAGGGCTCTGTGGGCCTTTAAAACGAAACTGAAAAACTCATTAGCAAAGGACATGCTTTTGCTTTTCTGGCATATCTGACAACAAAGATGTGTATAAACATCCTCCTTTTCAAAATGATAGGTGTTTTATTTCAAATTATGTACATCAGTTTCAACATTAGAATTATCCATAAATAAAACCAAATGTGTGTATTCGTGCTGATTTTTATTTAGCTAAGTACAGATTGATGTGATGTTAACTACATGAACACTCCATGTAGAAACAGGGAATTGACTTGGTCGGTAAAATATGCCCACCTGCAGCCTCTTCCAGTGATCGGAATAAGCTATATTGTTTATTTCACTGATTTTCAGCCATGCTAGTATCTTTGCAAAACACTAGAAAGAAGGGAGATTGTGGACTTCAAATCCAATGAAGCAGAAGAAAATCTTTGAAAACCTAACTGGTTACTTGAACTAGCTGACAGACAAACTTGAAATTTAAAATACCTTGTAGGCATTATTACATTTGCATGAATACCAAGAGATGAAGAGGAATATCATAGAGCTTTGTGTCAATGTTGAACATTTTAGAAAGTTTCTGGCATCAACCACTAACAGTGAAGATAAGGACGTCAGAAAATGACATTTTCTGCCTGAGATTTAAATTTATAAATGAAATAGAAATACACAAAAGAAATTATAAATGTCTACAAAGAAAATAGAATTTCATGTATGAATTGTCCCAGCAAAGAAATATTTTAAATATGTCTAATATTTTTAACTCCTAATGATTTCTTTAAATAAAATAGGGAAATTATTTAATAAAGTTATTAATGTTCTCAAAGCATAATTATGTAATTTGTTAGATGAATAAATGCTTTTCTTTGAAAAACTATAAAAGTTTAATATCGGCATGACAGATCACCACAGAGACCGCTTAGATAAAAGACACCAGAGTTTACAGCTTAACAGAGCTATATGACATTACTTTGCCAAGATCTAAACCCTCTTAAAAGTGTGACCTACATGGATCCCTTAACACTGCAACAGGATAAATGTCTATAGCTGTAATAGTAATTTTATGTGTAATAGTAATTTTATGTTATCACAATATCTCTGATTCAATTGGTCTACACTTCTTTTAAACTAAAGACAAAGCCAGCATTGAATTAGCTGTCACAATCAAATGTTTATGAAATGATAAAAGCACATGTTTTTAATTGCAAATAATGAATACCGATTAGCATTAAGTAAAAAGCTTCACTGTGGAACATTACAGACTCATCGAACAGTCACAGTGAGGTCATCACAGTCTCAATAGTGATCATCTTGTAGCAAGACTGAAAAACAAACTTGATGATTCTTTGAGATGGTTTCCTTTATAGCCTGTATTAATATCTAAAGAACAAGTCAAACTTAAATATTTCTTCCGCTGTGTTGTAATGTCAGAAAATAGAAATTTGGTGGGGGACAAATTTAGGATGGGCAATTTTTCAAAAGTACTTTGCAGTGTGAATATTTAACATCCATGCAATTACTTTTTCTATAAAAAGGCACATTAGAGCATTTTAAATTATAATACTTAATGCCTTCTCTCTTCCACATTTGGTTATCAATGAATTAACAAAGATCGTTCAGCACTGAAGCACTTATATTTGGGTTCTTCTGATATAGGTTATCTGATGGTCTAAACATAGTAGGAAAAAATGCATAATTTTCCAGAAAAAGATAAAAAGGAACAAAGCCTTACACTGTATCTATAGCATCAGTTTCATCTGTTTATAAGAAGATTTTGTTCCTTCAAGGCATAAATGAATGTTTCTTTTTTCTCCCTTTTTTCTTTCTTTCTCATGTCTGATTATTTTGATTTGATACTTAGATGGACCTTTTTTAGTTTTCACTACTCAAATCAATGACATCTAATTAAATAGTGTTTTGTAAATAATGCAATGGTTAAAGAAAAAGATGTCCTACAAGGTTTGACAGATGTATTTGATAGATGAATCATGAACACTGAAGATGCCACAGATCCTGCTCTGAGGAGTTCATCTGCAGTAAGTGAAAATACTAGGAATGACCACAACAAATATAGAAGGAAGGAAATAACAAGTTAGTGTTAATTAGATCTTGCATTCAGCTAATAATTGCACAGCGCATTGATTCCATGTACTGTTCCCTAAGATAAACTCTGAATAAACAAATTGTAGGAAGGGGAAATATCTTCCAGATGAATGATAAAATTAGCTCAAAGTTATAGTAAAAGTGCTTTGGTATTAACAGGGTGGGTTTGGTGGTTTTTTTATTAGTTTTAACATTATTTTATATATATATGAAAATGATATGCCCAAAGTGTATATGATCTAAGCTATGTTGGCAACTAGTAGGGTTTTTTTTTTTTTTTTTTTTTTTTTTTTTTTTTTTTTTTTTTTTTTTTTTTTTTTTTTTAAATTGAGAAGTAGTCTGCTACTGACATTCAAGAGATCAGAACAAAGAAAACATCTTAGTACTCTTCTGGTACATGGTACAGCCTTGAGAAACTGGACTGAAATATTATCATGAGGGAATCTTTACCTGTTCTTTCATAAATGATTTTTCCAGAAAACCATTATGATTTACTCAAATATATTTATTGTTTGGAATGATGCTAGCAATTAGCATGGGTAACAGCTGGCCTGGTTTTTGCTCATCAGCAATCATCATGCGAAGAAGCACAGCTAACTTTGAATACCTGGAAATGTTATGCATTATATTTCTTTTCCTTGAACAGTTCAACATGATTCATGGAATTAAATTTCCACCCTTATGATAAGACTCACATCATGTTAGAACCTGAATGATTCATTAGGATGGAATTTTATGGGTAAAACTTTCAGATAAGTCAGAATTTATTGCTTCTATTAGCTGAATTCAAAGTAAAAAACCCAGGAGACAGACAGACAGATAGATAGATAAGAAAAACTTATGTATAAAAGTGTTTTCTCTGATCACCATTCACAATCTATGCTGTATTGAATATATATACTAACTGTGTTGAGACCGCAGTCTACCTTTACGGAACAGACCTGAACATTATAATTCTCCTGAATTATAATCAGCAATTGTCAGAATCACAAATATAAAAGCTTAGTATTCTTATGTCTCTTTCAAGTGAGTTTTGTTCAGATTGTAAAACCCCAGTACACTTGAAAACTAGGAATAATCTGTTTCTGAAAGCACTCTGAATTGAAAGGCACTTGGAGATAGTATCTAATGGGATGTACAAATGAAACTTTCAGTCTCTGTTTAACAGCAAAGATACCGAAAAATCAATAGAGAAGACCAACAATCTACAAACTACTGTGGGAGAAAGTATTTTAGCTGTAGACCTTTTCCGTCAATGCTTATTTTCATATGCTGTTGGTTTTAAGCACTCCCAGCATTTGGTCTCTGATTTACTGACTATGTTATTGATGCATTTCAGAGGTCTTTTTCACACTGCCTCTCATTTTCTGAATCTCAAAATCACAATTTTATCTTTGCTAATGATATTTAATGATGATAAACCTCTAGGAGATTTGATAGGCGCACAGCATATTCATATCATCTCTACATGCAGGTATTCAACCCTGAGTGAAAAAGATTTTCTTGTCCTGGGTAGGAATTGTATTTTTTTTCTCAATAACTTAGACAGTGGCTAGGATTAATTTTTTTCTGATTTCCTAAACAACCAAAATTGTTCAGCTGGGAAGACAGTGCAAATAACATTCATGTATATTTGTGCACAAAAGAATAAATATCCACATACACATGCATTGTTACGTATGCATCTAGAAAAGGATTACTTGATGTCACTTAGGATTAATGCCCAGATTTTTTTTCTACAGTAAAAACATTGACATAGACTGGAGTTAATCTCATCCTACAGGAGATGTTTAACTGAAGGTAAGTGGGTCCAGTATAAATGTATCTCTGCCCTTTTCTCTCCTGTATGGCCATACAGGACCATAGGGTGATATGACACATTTCCAGATATGAAAAAGTCTGCTAAGGACTTATAAGCATGCACTTAGGAGCATACCCACTTTTCCTAGTTTTCTGGAGTTATGTCTTATTTTGGGTTTTTTTCAGTGTAAAACTTGATTTCCTGAAGAGGTGAATATTAGCTCTTCATCTTGTTTACATTGAAGCGTCTTTATTTAGGATGGGAGAAATCTAAACAAGATATTTTTTTCCTATTGTGGGTGGTTTTGTTTGGTTGGTTGTGTGTGGTGGTTTTTTTGATTTTTTTTTTTTAATTTTATTTTATAAAATTTTTCTATCAGACTGGCAACATTTTATGGACACTGTCCAATTGTCTTTTGCTATTGTATAACATAATTCATGCTCTTATTTTGAAATGGTTAAGTTTAATTTATAAAATCATAGAATTGCAGAATGGTATGGATTGAAGGGACCTTATAGAAAATCTAGTTCCAAGCCCCCTGCTGTGGGCAGGGACACCTTTCACCAGACCAGGCTGTTCAAAGCACCATCCAAGCTGGTATTGAACACTTCCAAGAATGAGATATCCACAGCTTCTCTGGGCCCCCTGTGCCAATTTTTCACCATCCTCACTGTAAAAAATCTCTTCCTAATAACTTACCCAAACTTATTCTCTCAGATTAAAGGAATTCCCTCTTGTTTTATGACTATATGCACTTGTAAAAAGTCCCTTCCCATCTCTCTTGTAGCAGTCCCCTTTAGTCACTAGAAGGTGTTATAAGGTCTCCCTGAAGCCCTTTCTTCGTCAGACTGAACAGCTCCAACTCTCTCAGTCTGTCTTTGTAACTGGAGGTGTTCCCTCCAGCTCTGTGGAGAAATGTCTTCATGGCCCTCCCCTAAGCTCACTTCAACAGACCATGTTCTTGTTAGGCTGGGAGCCCCAGCGCTGAATGGAATACTCAGGTGGGGTCTCAGCAGAGCAGAGTGAATTGCAGATCTTCATGAATACAAATATTTACCAGGAATTCTTATCAGAAGTAACCTTCATATCTTTTGCACTGTAGATGCTTAATATTAGCTACAATAAATCTCACTTGTTCTCTTCAGTTCTAAATGAAGCACTGTTTTAAATAAGCCCTCATTTGATATTAGTCTTCAGTTCATTCAGAAGTATGCAGTTCAGCTTCCTTAGTTTTGTCTGCAAAAGATAATTACAAGGATGTGAATCACTATGTTTCCAGCTGAGTCAACCATCCAAACTAATAAGCTTTTTAAGACATTCTCATGGGCAGGTTTTTAATAACTGAATACAGCTAATAGATGTGTAACTTTTCAGTCAGAGGAGAAAAATCACAGCAGCTTTGTACAGGCATTACTTTGGGTTTTTGTTCCCACCACCCTGAATATTAAGACAACCTTGATCATATGTTGCAGTTATGCTGAGTTACAGAGCAACATGGAAAGAACAGTATGGGCTAATGAGACTTTGGAATTATTTCATGCTTTTCTGAGCTTGTAAATACCCCAGCCAGCTATGACCTATCATGAAGTAAATTAACCTTAAGTCTGTCAGATAAATCCTGTCCTGTTGTTTGTCCCTGGAAGAGCACTCTGTCCTAGACACTGAAAGCTGTGAAATGAGGACTTACGAGCAGAGCCAAATTTTCTCTAATTTTGGGCTGCTTTGTCACAATGAAGTAACAAGAGACAGAGCCCCAGATGAGAACTATTAGAGCTTCACAATGCAGATATTCACAACTGATTTTTTTGTTGTTGTTGGTTTTTTTTTTTTTTTTTTTTTTGTGCAAATACTGCTGCTGTTGTCAAGGTTATTTTAGACAGGTTTCAGAAAATTAACTTCCTTTCATGCATTGCAAAAAGGGTTTGCTTGCTTGAGTGGTAAAGACAGGCATGTACTATTCATGGTATACTTTTTGTGTGAATTCATGACAAATTTTAGGGTTATTAATCTATTCGTGTTCAGACAGGCAACAGATTCACTATAAAAACCAAACAAAAACAACTTCTGAGCTGCTCATCATCAAGAGCATCCTTATTGCTGAGGTTAGGAAAAACCTACTTAATTTTTCTATATAGCTTAAAAGTTAATATGAGATAAACTGCACTGATGGTAAATATTTGTCCACTAGGAAAGTGTCACAAACAGTTCATGGCTACCACAATTAGTCCTGGCCTAACAGCAGGGAGAAGAAAAAGCAACAAGCTAGGATTTATTCCATATTGCTGCACAAATGGTATGTGTCTGAAAAATGTCTGTGAAAAAATGATCCATCAGTGTGCATTAATTGGATGTGGCGAGCTGGGCCAGGTGGTTAAGGCACTTGCCATGGGCAGATACAATCTGATTTCAGGTTCTTACTCTGACTAATCTAGAGAAGGAATCTGAAAAATTTGGGCATTCACTATTCAGAATAGAAATCTGCTCATTTCTTCCAGGAAAGCTCTTTAGCATTGTTTATATAATTAAATAATGATTAAACCAGGAAGAAATAAAAGGAAGGGGGATTTTAAAACTTGGTGGTTAGCATGCGCAATCAGACTGTGAGGGAAATAGACTTTCTCTAAGTTTGAGTGAGTCTCCAGGGACAAAAATTGAACTGGAGTTTTCTGGGTTACAGCTCATGTCTTTACCATCAAAAAGCTAGTGCTTTTTCTTTTCAATGTGTTTCATCAAAGTCAAACTTTCTAAGGTATTCCTTAAAACTTTTTAAGGTATTTCTTAAATAAGTTCCCTACTTGTTTGAAAATAAGTGACCTTAAGCACTCAAATATACTAAAATATTCTTTGACCCAATATGGTTTGGAATGAACCGTAAAGATCATATTTTTCTAATCCCCTTGCCCACCGTCAATTAGACCAAGTGGCTCAGAGTAACATCCAGCTTAGCCTTGAACATTTCCAAGAATCAGACATCCACCACATATCTTGGCAACCTGTTTCAGTGCCTCTCTGACCTCAGAATAAAGAATTTCTTCCTAATATCTCATCTAAACTCACTCTCAGTTTAAAGCCTTTCCTCCTTGTCCTAAATGACCTCATAGAAATCTATATTCCTCCAAGGCTACCTGTCACTCCTTCCTTTTAGTGTTTGAGTTTGTCCAGGATCTCCTTGCTGATTCACACAGCCCTCCTGGTGTTTTTGCCTGTTTTTCTCTTTGCTGGAATGCATCACTGCTGAGTTTGGAGGAGGTGATCCCTGAATGTTAACCAGCTTTCTGGTGCCACTCTTCCCTCCAGGGATTTATCCCATGGTACTCTAATAAGCAGGTCTCTGAAGATGCCAAGGTCTGCTCTCACAAGGGCCAGGATAGTGCATGCTTCTGTAACTCCTCTTTTTTATTTCCCACACTGCATTTATGTTGGGCTCCTGATGAAGCTGACTCACTGGCTGGAATTCCTTTGTTCAACTCTCCAGGTGTTCTGCTGACCTGTAATCCCTCTCCAGGCTCTGGGCATCTCTTGCTGTTCTTTACATCAAACTGGTTATCAGTGGGATGGCTTGAGGTTCCCCTGCGCAGTGTGTAGTAATTTTTTACTGGGTGTACACTATTTTTGTTTACCCCTGTATGATGAGGGTTTTATGATTTTGTGCCAAATCTATTGTATCTTCCCAGGCATTGGGAAATATTTCTGTGAATATTTGAGAATATTCACTGTCAAATGAAAATAGGATGGAGAGCTTGAGTACTAGACTCTTGATCCCCAACTGCCTTGGATCCTTCTAAGCGGTTATTTTCTACGAAGATCATGTATAGGTGGAGAAAGCACTAAGCAAGCACTAACCTTTCACCATATTATGTGAGTTTTTGTGAGATGTTTATAGCTCTGTAACTGAATTTCCCACAGCATGTACTGTAAACATCATGTTTTCCACATTCCTTTCTGATGGGGGTCAACTGATGAACTTCTAGCCTGGCCAGTGGGATGGAGAGGTGGTAACATTGTGCTTCAATCCCTGGTCATTCTTCAAAACCTATAAAAGCAAAGTCTTCATAGATAATAAAGTTCTTCTTGTTCTTCTTGTTCTTTTTCTTCAGCCTTCATCTTGTAGAGTCAGATCTGTGAGTATTTACTTGTGTCCTCTAGCAACACTAACCTGGCCAGTCATTCAATTGCACTTGAATCAATTTCTAGCTCTCCTTTAATTAGTACAACAAAAGTAACCCTTGAACAACGACAGTTATAAGACCTGAAATCTTCTTTGAAGACAAGTATCGGTTAAGTTGGTGGACATGTATGAAAATCAATACAGAAAGAGGATATTTATTAAAGATTGGTTCTAAGGTGCCTAAACCCTAGAGGAAAAGCCAGAAGATTCATCTTTTAATGTTCAATCATCTATTTTAGCATGTTTTCATTACTTGTCAGTGCAGGCTGTGTTTATTACTGAGTTATTTTCAAAGGTCTCTTATGTGGTTTAGTTCAATAGCTCATTTTTTAGTCAGCATTTCTATTTTTCTTTTGGGGCATTTCTCTAATTATAGAACCAGTCTTTGAGTTTTTGAGTTCTTTGTGTGTCTGATGAGAACATTTCTCAAATCAGTTTTAGATTTCTCTTGATCATAATAAAATACTTCATTAAAATCACTGATCATTGTAAATGGATTTAGCTCCAACTTTCAATGATGTCTATTCAGAAGCAATTTCATATCATTGGATTTCGTCAGTCATCTAGGTCCCAATTTGTCTGAACAAGAATAAAATATTTTCTTAAATTAAAGCAAAATCCATTTGTAGCTATCAAGCCATATTGTTGTACAAGCCCAAACAGACATTCCTGAGATCAGGCTTCTTTTCTCTGAAGTACCTTTGCTAGAAGAGAAGTAAACACTTTCACACTGGAGCTGGGTAATTTACTTTTCACCTCTACATGCCCATCCCTGGGAGGTTGAAGACTTCAGACTATTAGTACTTGTCCTCTATGAAAGATTTAACAGAAGACACAGATTAAAAGTAGCTTTTTTTTTTTTTTTTTTTTTTTTTTTTTTTTTTTTTTTTTTTTCCCTTGGCTCAAAAACAGTGCAGTCAATTTTGCTTGATCTTTCTCTAACACACTTGTAAATGTTTTGAGTCTGATTATGAGACAGAGAAAATCACAGTCCTTATTTTATCCCTGTATTTGGGAAAAACCCCAAACTACTTGAAACTATATACACATGCATTCTTCAAATATATCCAAAAGATTTCCCTGAAGAATACACATCCAGGACCTGTGGTGTTCTTCTTTGCCTTTGCAATACTGCAGTAGTTCTTTACATACTTTCTGCTGAATTTCCCCTTTGTGAAAATGCAAAATCAAAATGAATTTTCCTGTGGAGCACCTAGCTTCCTCTGGTCAGGGATTTTACATGAGGCACTGGAGGTGCACTTCTATAATCTGACAAGTTCCATAAAAGGGAAGAATTGGAAGGCACATGACTTAATTGTTAATTCTGACTAAAATAACCCTATAGCAGCTCTATTTTTCATCAGAAGTCAAACCAGAACCAAAGATAATCAGAATGTAAGGGTGACTTAAAACTTCCACCTCTGCAGAGCTGCATTAGCAGTGTTATGATGCACTTCTGGAGTTTTCTTAACTGTTTCTCTTGAAGTTTTTCTTGGTATTTTTCTAAGATAAAGCTTTTTTCTCCCAATTGCAAACACTATTTAAAAACTTGTTAAACAGAGTTTATTTGAATGCTTTTTGTGTGTAATCTATTTAATGGTCCATGGAACATTTAAATATTCTAGAAAACAGGCTGCATTTTCTTACACTTTCCCAGGCTGTACTCTGGGAAAGTATGCATTTGCATTCACCTCAAAAATATCAACTATCTTCAAGACTGAGCTGTGATTTTTCATCAGCTTTTGTCCCACCATCCCAGAAAACAATTTAAAATAGAAGAGCATTAGGATTACCTGTGTTCTTTAATTTAATATGTTTATTTTTATACAGGATTGCATTTTCATGGAAATAAAATAATAGAATATAATACAGTAAGGGAGTATTTCAAATCACTGTATAGCCACTAGGATACCAAGGAAGGTTCACTTATTCTGTATCCTCACATTTTCAGTCTTAACAGGAAGGTAGTATAATTTCAAGAGAACAGAGCACTCTGACATAGGAAAGGTTTTCAGTGTTTTGGGTCTCTGGGGTTTTTTGTGGCTAGAACAGAGTTCTTGGAAGACAATATTGTCGAAGCAAAACTCCTTAGGTTCAGTCATGCCTAAAATTTAGAGCAAATGCCCTAATTAGAGCATTATTCTGTAGAAGATGGATGCAGCTATGCTGCAAGCTGGTAGGGATGCTAGCCAGTTGAGTCCTTTATGGTGTCTAGGCATGAGGATACCCTTTTTTTTCCTCCTGGATCCCAAACAGCTTTGATAAGAATGTGCTCAACACTCAGCTCAGATAAATTGACAGTGCTCAAAAGGTGCAGTATCAGTACTTCATATCCTTGAGGGAACTTTTGCCAATAGCTGTATCAAACTCAAGCACAAGATCAGAATTATTTCTGGCACAGTGCTGTACTTACACTTCCAAGATCAGTTTAAGCTGCATAATAAGCATTTGCCTTCTCTCTCTTGCAATATCAATATTTCTGCAGTTAAATAAAAAAGGGTCAGAAGGGAATTCAAAGACTAAATGCAATAAAGTTCAGAGAAGGGCTGCAAGCCCATCTTTTGCAAGTTTTCCTTGGAGATTGGTTAAGTGTATTTTGGGGCAGAGCCATAAATAGGGATTTATCCTTTTAGTTTTGTCAATTCACTACCTGAACCCTGAAATAACACTGTAACTACAACCACTTTGTTGCCCTGATGTTATCTTGGCTTGAAATTTATCAAATATATCGTAAGTTTATGTTGACAATTGATCACATACTTTGATACATTTTTGGAGATTTCAACTTCCTCTATCACAACTAATATTTTTTTAAATGTAATGCCTGGGAAAAATATTATAGTTTAATAACATAGTTTGCTTACAGTTATTTCTCACAGAAAGTTAACATTTTGTTTAGTAGTTAAACTTTGCATGGTTTGTATGAGTTTCTCTAAGCAGTACTTAAAGGAAAAACTTATTTACTTATTCAGTAATTTTATAATTTCAGTAAAATTAATCTATAAGCTATAAAATTAATATGTTTACTCTAAATGTAATATACATATTTACAGGTATTCTATCAAAGATAATGACCATGACATCCATAGTTTTATGTCTTTTAAGTTATTATTTATTCTATAGTTGAAGGAAGGAACTATAACATCCTTAGAACTCAAACAATGACAAATATCAACATGTCTTATTTTTGCATGAAATGTTTACCAAATATTCATGATAACACTCAAGCATGTGTCCAAAATTATTTACTTTAGATTTTTCACTGTGAAAAACTGGCAAGGTATCTGAGGAGCTGGAATCTGTGCACTCTTCCATCCAGACTTGCAAATTAATTGAGAAAGAATAGTTACATTTTTTTCTTTAGCATGTGGAATTTATGTCAAGACCCTACAATAAAATCAGATCATGCAATCCTTTATTTATTGATAAACACTTCATGTTTTTCTATAACCAACACTTGAATGGATCAACAATGCAGTTTTGGTTGTATGGCTTATTGTACGTGAGAACACAGACTTATGGTGGAAAAGTTTACATGAGATCCACAGAGGTACGTAAATTAGGAATATTTTGTAATTTTTGATGAGAATTATTTGGCAGATGAGTGTCTATCCTGGGGTTCATATCTCCAGAACCCAATATTTCTCTTACCTGTCCATAACTAAATAGTGTAATTTGGCTCTGAGATTACATGTCTTGCAGTTATGGCTACTGTGAGATACCTCCCACGGCAGAATCATAATATATATTTAGAAGAATTAAAATAAATGCTCTGATTGCACTTAACTCTCCCAAAAAGCTAAATATCAGGACTTGAATGGATGACAAACACACTTGCAAGGAAATGCCAGAGCAAAGACACATGTTTTACATCTGGAAAGTTACAACTCCCGTATTCTTTTATAACTCCAAATGGGACAATCCAGAATTAAGTGTAAAGCATGAAAATTATGTGCCAATATATGTCAATTTGTTTTCTATGACAGGAGTTGAAATCTGTCCCCTGACTCAAATGTTGTAAAAGGCACATAATTAATAAATCACATAAAGCATGTAATTAATAAATCAGTGTAATTTCCTCATGATTTTCTTATCTTTAAAGAAATTAATGAAACAGTACATAATAATTACACTTAACTACAACCCTATAAGCAAGTAAGCAGTTTGGTCTAAAAGTCTAAATGCTCTAGACCAAATTTCACTTGAAATTGCATTTAGTATTCATCATGATATTCAGAACTTTGTAATTTATTTAGATTTTTATTTATTCCATAAAAATGTTGATAGCTAGACTTTGTTAGAGAATTAAAACACCCTTCAATATTACAATAGTTTTCCAACTAAAAGGTACCCTGACTTTATTAACAATGCTTGTTACAATACACAAAATATTTATACATTCTGCTGCATTTAAGTCTTTGAAGTTACTTCAAGACGTGATGACTGTGGTGTGTGAACAACATCTGATCACAAAGAAATTCACTCAATGTATTAATTACAAGAATAAAGAAAATTTAAAACGTTCATGAAAGGCGAGGGAAGGCGATAAGGACAACCTCTATTCTGAAAACATTAACTCAGAGTTTCATGCATATAAAGAAAATGTTAACTTGGAGTTTCATGTGTACAGAGAATAGGCTGCGAACCATAAATGAAGACCGTGCTGAAGGGTAATGCTTTTAGATAGGTACAATGGTACAAAAGAAGAGTCATTAATCACCCTAGTATATTTAGCATTTAAAGCCTTTATGGGTGATCTGGAAAGACACTAAATGTCATGCCATCAAAATAATGGATGATAAAAATTTGCCAACTTTGTTCAAAATAGCAAAGGAGCACTGAAGGATGTAAACAGAAAACACAAACAGTGAATAAAAGAGCTCTGAGTTTGCTTTTCAGATATTGAGTGTCTCTGAAGCTTTTAGCTGGACTTAACTTCTGAATGGCACCTTTCTCAGCTATGTTCTTACACAAATTAGAAGAAATTATGACATGCTCAGTAAAGTGTGAAAACCGTAAGAGGATGTAATGGACATTATTTAAATTGTCTTCTAAACACGGCGTTTTCTCTCTAATGTTCAGTAAAATCTCTGGGATAAGCATCTTGTTAATTTAAAATTGCTTTAAACATTGACAAATAGGACTGAATCTATTAGTACAGATTTGTAAAAACTTTTTTATCTACAGGTAGGTAAATTTCTTTTTGAGACTACAGAAAGCTGGAAGTTAACTAAGAATAATAAATATAAAGCAGTGTAATTTCTTCATGTGTTGCTGATCTGTAAGAATAACAATAATTTCAATTTAAGGAGTGCATAATAATTATATTTAACAACAATTCTATAAAAATAAAAGCAATTTTTATGGTAAATAAACCAATTACATGTTAAATGGTTGGGATTATTTTTCTAATATTCTTGCCATGGATTTTTTTTACAGTTTTGCCTTAATATCTTATTTAGTGCATTGCATGTTTGATCATTTGTTTGAGCATCCTGCAAATCAGTAGAGATCTCCAAAAGATGCCAAGATCCATCTACACAGAACTGATTGGAAGGGCAGGCCTTAGCTTACAGGCAATTGGATGTATGTGTCAATTTTTTCATTTTATTTAAGTCAACAATACAAGTAGAGGACTTTTAGTTACATTTACAAGGTATTTATTTTACACATTTTCTCCTCTGGTTTAATATAAATCTGGATATTAAAATAATTCCACTGTAGACTCTATCAAAACAAATACCTAATCAAGGATTTAGTCTGACAAGGAAATATAATCATAATAGACACAAATGCACATGGCTAATAACTGGAATCAGGTGATATTAAATAACACTTTTTTTAATGGGCTTTGAGACAATTTCACCTGATATTTCCACCAGCTGCCTTATGGAATAAGGGCCCCTGCAAACCTGTAGCCTGCCAAGAAAACTGGATGAATTAAGACCTCTTAAGGATCAGCACTTTGAATTAGGTTTGTTTGGGGATTTTTTTTCACTTTCAGGAGCTGTTAGGTTTTATACTTATTAGTGAAGTTACCATGCAGTCACTGTTAGTCCACAAATTAACGTTAATTTTTCATGGGGAAAAAAAAAAAAAAGAGAGAGGATGCTTTATTTACATAGAAAACATATCTGTAAACAATAAAGCTTATGTATCAATAATTTCCTCCCCTGCCCAAAGTGCAGTGCTCAAAGTCATCTGTTATTGTACAGGCTTGAAAAAATCAGCTAGAGGAAGAAGGCTGTACTTAGATATCAGAGAATCACAGAATCACAAGGTTGGAAGAGACCTTTAAGTCTCTTAAGTCGAGTCCAACCCAGCCCCAACACCTCAACTAAACCATGGCACTGAGTGCCACATCCAATCTTTTTTTAAACACACCCAGGGTTGGTGACTCTGCCACCTCCCCAGGCTGAATGTGCAAATATGTATATGAAAATTATGGACTTCACAGAACACACACTCTAATTTGTTGTTGTGCATTATTTGGGTTTATATTGTATTTTATGTTTATATTGGGTTTTGTAATGGTTTCTTCTGTACCCCCTGTTCCCATGGAAAATGTATCATCACGAGGTTTGTCCCTGCTCCTTCTCCCCTCCCATTCTCCCAAACTGGAATGTAATCCAACTCTGTTCCACTCCCACCTTATCCCTGATTGTGTAGTGGCTTCTCCCTGCCTCTAGGCCTTTCTCCCTGGATAAAAGCCAGGAGAACACATGGATCGCCCTCTTTGGGATCTTGGGACAGTGACTGGACTGGGCTCCTGACCCTGCAGGGGCAGGACCACATGAGAATGACTGAATAAAGCCATGATTCCCCCTGGACCAAGGGCAGACTCTTTCCTTTGCTATCGATGGATGCCTGCTCTCTCTAAAGGAAAAGGTTCCAGCAGCCTCCAGGGTCTTAAAGGGCCTGAGGAAAATATCCTTCTGGCTGTGGTTTGTCTCTCAAGCTAGCCGAGGCAAAAAACAGAGCCGGGGCTCTGAGATTAGATATACTAATTGGTATAATGGTTTTCTTTTACTCTCAGTGATAAACTGCTGTTATATTCTTCATATATATAGCTCAGAAGTAGGTGAAAGATTTCTATTGTGTTGAGTAGGTTTTTAAATGTTACAATCCTGTGAAAACCTGATTCATAATGAGTGGTGATGTATTTTAAACTCTAGCAACATAACATCTTGGATGCTTTTAAACCTTAAGGCTAGAGCATCTTTTGAATTACTTTATTGTATTTTAAAATATAATAATAATAATAATAAAAGAAGTTTCAAAAGTGTCTAATTTTAATTTGGTTATTGCCTAAATAACGCAGATTCAAGATGTTGATTCTCCACAGGCTCACACCTTATTCTGTCATCTGTTATCATATGAAGCACATCAGTACTATAATCTCTCAGATTATTCCTTTACAAAGTGTGTTAACTCCAGAGTCCCAGAATCTGCTCAGCCAGAACAGATCTCTCATTTGCAGGATTTAATGCCACCTTGCACCTCAGTCCTCAGCCTGGGAGGTTGCTTGTTCTCCTCCTAGATGTCTTAAATCTTGACTCAGCCAGCATCTCAACTGTTTGGTGATGGTGTAAGCTGTTGCTTTTCAGCTAAAACAGCTGTTTGATTCAGAAAATATTACTCCTTTCTGGTTTGCTGAAAAGGCAGAGGTTGGCTTGACTTACCTGAGATTTAACAATGCAGTTTAACTTTCCAGGGAAATGGGAGAGAAGCACTCATGCAGGCAACAATGGGTTTGGCTGAGAAGTAGTGATTAACAGATGTGTTTCCACTGATATGGTGACAAAAAAAGTTCCTTAAAAAAGGAACTCAGACCCCTCAAGTCTTGTCATGAAAGTAACTTGTAATTCCTTCATTATCAGTGCATCCTGTGATGTTGATATTTTAGTATTTTAGAGATGCTTTTAGAATAAATGAGCTGGTAGAAATAAAAGTAGCATAACAGTCATGGTTTTAACAGCAGGGTGTAAAACATTTTGACTTCAGCTTTTTGGAAGGACTAAATTGTAAAAAGGGAGTATGTTCTCATGTCTTCTCTGAAATAGCTTAAAGGGAATAAGCTAAACAATTGCAAGTGGCATAAACCAGGACTTTTATATTTGTATTTTCTGTCTTCAGTTCCATTACCTATAAGCCTTTTCCTTTGCAAAATATTAATTCAGAATTGTTGCTCATATAGCAATGCAACAGTGCTGTAGCATTTTTTGATACCCAGGACTTGTTCCAGATTTGTTCTCTGGTAAAGCTCTCTGCAGTTTTCCTCTTTTCTTTGTTTCCACTGTTGCACACCACATAATTTCCTCTGCTGCTCAGAACAAGGATAAATCTCTGTATCAAAACAGAGTAGCACAATTAGTTCCATTATGGTCCCTGTCAAGAACTGAATCTAAACATTTTTGCAGCATGTGAGTGTGCACAGACATAGTAAAAAGGTTAGTGGCACATGCTTACACCGTGGTACCAGTGCCCAATATAAAAAGAGGATTATCTGAGGAAAAAAAAAAGTAAATAAAAAAGGAAAAAGAGGGGAAAAAAAAAAAAAAAAAAAAAAAAAAAAGAAGAAGGAAGAAGACGAAGAAGAAGAAGAAGAAGAAGAAGAGGAAGAAGAGGAAGAAGAAGAAGAAGCTACAAAAGGATTTCCTCATGTTTTTGTTTAGATAATTGAGATCTGTATTAAGGCTTAATACAGCCCTTACATATGACATTCCAATCTGAGGAGCCAATGAAGATCATCAAAAGCACTAAGCAGAGGCTTGAGTACCAGAGAATATTCTTTTCACAAACCCAAGCTGTCTTGGAAAGGGGAAAGCTAGAACTTCCTCTTAATTACAGCTTTACATTAGAAGCATAAATTGAATTTTGGTCAGTCACTGAAAATTGAGACAATTCAGCCAAAAGTTTCTGGGCCTCCTTGTCCCTATACTTCCTTGCAAGTAAGACACCTATGGTGATCAACTGAAAACTTCTCTAAACATCTCAGAATATGGGTTTAGTTTACTAAACCATTTCCGTTTCACACATTCTGGCACCCAGGCTGTGCTCATGGCATGGTGCACAGAACACAGGGTACTTGTGAGACCTGTGCCCTGCTGAGTACCTTCTGAAGGCTATGTGAGGATAGAGAATTATGAAGGATAGTGTACAATATAGAGGAAGTAGCATGTTTGCCATCTTATCCTTTTCATTTTCTGACATTGTGACCTCCAGAACACTTCTAAGTTAAAGACAAGAAAAAGAAAAAACCAAAACAAACCAAAACAAACAAACAAACAAAACCCCCAAAACCACCACCACCACCAACAACAACAATAGAAGAGAGAAAAGAAGTCAAACAAAAAAGCATCTACAATTTGTCATTCATTGACTGAAGGAGGTGAAAAAAAAGAGATCAAAGCTGTTCAGTCCATCTCCTATTAATATCATGTGCCCAGGAATACAATTTAGCTTAAGGAGAACTGTCACCGAGACACACAAAGCAATCACATGCAGACAAGAGATTTTTGCAGAAGTTCTTCTAATCCAGCTCCCAGCTGAAAGAGCGGAGAGAAGAAGAGACCCCTTTGTTTATTTTTTACCTTTTATACATTTGTAGGTCTAGCAGAAAATTAGCTTTTTGGGCTTTCCACCCCTCAGCCTCAGTGGCCAGACCAATTGTCAGTTACAATTGTTTTCAGGTTAGAAATATGCAAACAAAGGACAGAGAATGAAAAACAAAGGATTTGTTTATGTTACATCTGTGAGAAAAGTAGAAAACTGTTCTTAATATTGTACAATAACTAAAAAGATTTGACTCCACTTAAGAAAATCAAAAGGCTCAGAAAAACCAGGGTAACAGAGAACAATGTGTGTAGCAAGAGGCATGAAGAAGGGGAATGTTGCAGACATGTTGTGTGGAAATGTGAGGAAGAAATGAGAGGTGGCTGAAAGAGAGATGAGCAGCTAGGGGTAAGTAGACCTTCATGAGTGTGTTTATTGACAACATGACCACTGATCTGAACACAAAGGGTTTTATTTACTTTAAAAACTTGCTCTTGGACTAAAAGACATTCTTCCATGAGTTGCAGTAGTGGAAGCATTTTTAATACATCAGCTTTTCCCCTTCCCTGTCTGTGTAGTTGCTTTGATAAGTTCCTCTATCATGAATAGTTAGATTCATCGCCTTCTTTTAGCCTTCCATTTGCCAGTAGGGATTTTTAGCGACAGATACATTTATAACTGTCTGACAGAGAAAATACATTAAAGCATTAGCTTAAAGAAGCATAAAGAGTAGCTTTCCATCTAAAGTTATGTAAAGAAGTCTTCATTGTTTATTTTGTATTGAATTACAAAATTAATAGGATTATTTAAAATGTTTATTAGACATAAAACTTTAAATCATTGAGCCTTCAGGCAATTTTTTCAGGAGCTTGTAAATGCTGCAGAGAAACATTTCAGTTTATTACAGAGGAAGCTTTTTCTTGATGTCAAGTCAGCACTGAAAGTGAAGAATTAGACAGTTGTTGATGTATCTGGTTGTATTCCTGTGTTGAGAGGTATTCTAGGGCTACTTATGTAAAAAATGTGTTATAATGAATCTTTATTTTCCTTTTAATCAATACTACAGAGCCTTTCTATACAAAAAAAATTAAAATACATTCATTACATTTCACAGTACTTTGTAAATATCAACCTATGAGATATTGTTACACCATAATCATGGCACACACACTATGCCCCAAATCACTGTTTCTCTAAAGCTGCAGAACAGTGAAGTAGCAACACTGGGATATAAACAAGAGTCATTTGTTCATTTCTGTTACCTGTTTGTAAGATCAATAGGAAGGAAGTTTGAGGGAAGTATATAGTGCTTATCCTGCTGACACAAGATTTTATATATGGCATTTCTCCTATGAATACTTTTAGGATGCCATCACTATCCATGTTTTCCAGAAGAAAGACTGTAGATCAAAGGCTTAGTTAAATAGGCAGTACATTTTGTAGAGTCTCAAGAAACAGAAATAAACACATATAAAAAAGTTTGGGTCTTTCCTTGCAAGAAGTGTAGCTGATTGATACGTGTTTGTTTCTGTTCTTACAACTTTTAAGATAATTTGAGTGCCATTTTATCCACAGCAATAGAAAGAAGCATTGGCACAAGGATGAAGACAGTAGTCTCTTGTGCATGGCTAAGTACGTGCTGTTCCTTTGCTGTACAAGAAGCGTAGCATGATTGTGAGTCATGAATGCAGACCGAAGCCATGTGCTGCATAATGCTTGCTTCTTGTTTTCTGCAGATCTCTGATTAGGAAGCAACTAAGATTGGTCCTGTCCTCCAGTTCAAAAAATATTTGTTTTAGATGCATAACAGAAAATATACACTCAGACTGAAAATGTTAATATGAAGCAGCTACTTAATTAATTGTGTAATTGTCAATAAGTGATTGGTAACTCTCTGCTGCTAATGGTGCTTTTAGTATTCATCTTGCACATAAAGCAGTAGTGAATTGGGTACAACAGAATGTTTTTAATGGTTTCGTTATCTGCAGTGAACAGCATTTTCTGCATAGAAATTCGGACTCTTCAAAAAGGAGAATGTAAACTAGTTAGGACATTATTAACTCTCAGAGTACTGCAAAAGGAATAAAAGAGGAAAAATAATCAAGGTTATTAAAAGTGTGTCAACCAGAAAATTATTAAAAAACTGAGAGTCAAGGTTTGGGCAAACTTCAGCCTAAATAAAATTTTAAGTGGCTTCTAATATTCTGAAAATAAATAAAATAAATTAGTATAATTCTTAATTAATAGAAATGTAAATAATCTCACGAAGTAAAAAACATTATCATGTCCTTCACATAATGCACACATGAATGTCAAGTCAATTTAATGTGTGGTTGTAAGAAGGAAAATTTGCATATAAAACAACCAAGATGTATTATTTCCATGGGTTGAGTCTTTCTATCCATAGTGTGGATTATACTTTTCTCACTACTGTGTAATCATCAGTCCTGTGAAATGGAAGGAAGGAGATGATTTTGTTCTCCAGTCATTGCTGTCTTTCTCTGTGTGACTCAGAGCCTCCAAAACCTATAATATAGAAAGCGGTGTTTTATCTCATGTTCCTGAGAGAGAAATTATAAAACAAGTATATGACAAACCATACAAAGCTGTATGACTGCAAATATTGAAAACAACCCACAGTCAATGCTGAGCTTGAAAAGCATATTCACAGTGAAAGTGGATAAGAAGTATTGAGAAAATGGGGTCTCTTTCCTGAAGTAATAGCTAGGAAACTCATAAACTATACAGAAACTCTGGTACATTTTTTTTAGTGCTCATATCTCTGCCTGTCATTATGATACTGTTTTTCATTTCAAGTCAATTAATACAAACTACTGCATTAATTGTCTTTACATATTTTATAAACAGTGCAGAGATCCCATCCTAAGATGCATAGTGAAGAACAGCTAAATTAATTTATGATTATTTTTCAATAGAGGGTGTTTAAATGACCAGATAAAACTAGATGACTATTATTTTGTTGATGAAATTAGTTGAGTTTCACCTTAAGAGTCTGCTCAGCTTCAGCAGATGTTCTTGTAAGCTACATGGGAAAATTCAGTATAAACTTATAGACATTACAAGTACCATTAAAATGAATGGAGAATTTCCATATCACACCTACTGATGATTTCTTCTATAATCATAATAAAAATTCTTTGCTTGATCCCTTATAATTTTGTTTTCGTCTCTCAGATTGTCCTATGCAATCTTTTCACTCTTTTCTGTTATGTCTCATACATATATTCAGTCCATTCTACTTTGTCATCCTCAAAGCAGAGCTGTCTTTTGTCTGAAATAAAGTATTATATCCATAATTGAACACGCATATGAAGATAAAACTCACCAATATCTATATAGAAAAGAGCTACTGTTACACCTTGTCCATATTTTAGCCTTTTCACATACTTTAACTTCCTGATCCTAATAATTCTTACCATTCTTTTGTCAAAATCTAGAAAAGACACTGATTTTTGTTGTTTTTTTTTTTCTAAAGCAGTCATGGAAAAACTGCAGAATGTCATCTGCAGAATGACATACATGCAGTTTCTCCAATGACATATGGATCACATGTCCTAGGCTTGGCTCAGTGCATTGATGCTGCATTAGTTCTTCAATATTCTCAAAGATCTGTAGACACCACTGCTTTTTTAAATCCTTCACATTTGATTGAATAGCTGTTTGGCTGTTTGAATTTTTTCGTGGTGTGTGGTTTGTTTTTTTTTTTTTTTTTTTTTTTTTTTTTTTTTTTTTTTTTTTTTTTTTTTTTCCCCTCAGGTGAATTAGCTGGTTTTACTAATAGCTGGTTAAAGATTGAATCCTCTTATCCTGTACAGATTGATGAGGTCTCTACTTAGTTTATTGAAATAAATTTCCTATTTATTGTCACTGGAATTTCTTAAAGGCTGCACAGGATCTTAATAACTATTACTGTGAGACAGAGCTGTGCTATTACATATTCTATTAATTGAGTATTAACAGATGTTTGGGTATTTGTCGGCTTCTTAAAGCTGTGGAAACTTGATGCCAAAATGTTTCTGCAGATTTTGACCTGCACTCTGTCGCATTATTTCTCTGTGCTCTGAGTACTTTCAGAGTTGAATAATCTAATTGTTTTTATTACTGTATCGGAGTCTCTCTTTTACACCTGCAATCTGTAATCCCAGTCATTAGGGATGATATAGAAAATCATATGTCATTTCACTGCTGAATACTTTCTTTAAACCAGGGTTGGTCTAATATTTTATCATTTTAATAGGTTTTGAAATTTTGCTGGCAGCTTTATGTAATGGTGTTCTTTCTTACAAAAATAGAAATTATATATTTATATGCCTGGCTGGTTAGTGTCCTAAAGCAAAGACCAACAGCAATGGCAAAAAAGCTTTTCTAAAGAACAGCTAAGCTTTCCAAAGAAGTACCTGATGAGCTGCTGTCATTAGAATCTTCATTAACTCTATGTACTTTGCCACTCTGAATTGAGATGCTTTAAGTAAGTTGTCATAGATTCCCCATATAATGGATGAAGAGACGGGCAGACAGTGAGATTATGTCAGAGAACAGTCAGAGATCTATGAGAGAGCTCTCATAGAGAGCTCATTTTTGACTTCATCAAAGGGCTAATAAATTCAATGGCAACTAGTGAAGCAGCTGAACATACAATTATAGCTGGGATGCTACCCACGGGCTCTTTAATCAGTCTGTCCTTTGTCTCAAACTTTTTGAGAAACCAGTTGCTAAATATTTTTTCTCTGAAATAGGACTATGTACATGAATATATGCAAATTTTCTTGTTTATTGGAACTACTGGTCTATATATATATCTATATTTTCTATAGATACTGGTCTGTATCTACCAGTTTCATAATTGTAGTGGTTTCACATTCGCTAAATTTTGGTTGCTAAATTTAGTACCGTGATCTTAGGGTTTATTCTCTTTTTGTGGGAAAAAATTAAGATAAAAAGCAAAGTAGGCTCAAGCTTAAAAAAAAAAAAATCAAATAGTTTTATTAACATACACTAAAAGGATGGAAAAAAAGAAAGTTGGGAAAAGAACTAAAACAAAACAGAATGAAACTCCAAAACACTCTTCCTTCCCCCTGCAAATTGTTAGCCTTCCTACAAAACAACAGAGAGAGACATAACCTGTGATTTCCAGTCAGTTTCACCATTTAAACATAATCTTTCATCACTTTGGGAGAGGAGTCTCTCAGCGTACCATGGAGACACTAGCCACAAGACTACAACAGTCTCGTGGTTCCCAAGGTCACAAATCTGCAACCACCTGGAATTTTTGCAGATTGTACAGTCCCACCCATTAGCAGCCTTTCCCCTGGCTACTCATGGGTCTCTCAGTATATTTGGGGTACTGTTTAAGAATGCTTCTTCTAGTACAAAACAAGGATTCTCTTCTTCTATCTCTAAAATCGTCTATATCTCAAAAGAAATAAAGACCTCCTTTTACCCCAGGAGCCGATGGCTTCAAATCACTTTCTCTCTAAAATCATCTTTGTCTCAAAGACTGATACCTCTCTTTAACCCAGGAGTGAGGGCTTTGAGATTCTCACTTAAATCTCAATCATATCAGTCCCCAATTTTGATTAGAACCGGCACTCACTCCCCCAAACAACATTAAGATGTTACAAGGAACAGTCCATTTCTCCATAGTTAACCCTAGAGAAGTCCGGTTAAAAATGTGCACTTCCTTGATCCCTCTGTCCAATAATATCAGTTCTTTTACTTCTGATCCACTGACTTCATGTGGTGTCTTTTCTATGTCCACTTTGTCTCTTTCTTCTCTCTCTCTCAGAGAAGGGTTAGGCCTTGGAAGCGCCATGCTGCCAGGAAAGGGTTAAATCTGCCCAAGTCTCCAGTGGCCGTGTGCTCTCTGTCCCGGGCTGCAGGGCTGTAGACACACAAAGCCATGCTGATGGGGGAGGCTGGTGGATGTCCTCCTTTCCACTCCTCAGTCTCATTTAGTGTGTCTCAGCTTGGAGCTGTTATAAAGCTGCAGATTTTCTTTCTCTGCTGCCAGTGGCTACTAAGCCGGGCCATGGCTTGGCCCCAGGCATGTGGCCAGCACTGCCGAGCTGCAGCCGCCCTTCTCCCCCGATGGCAGCCGGGGGAAACGGGCTCAGCCGGGGGAAAGGGACTCAGCCGGGGGAAAGGGACTCAGCCGGGGGAAAGGGACTCAGCCGGGGGAAAGGGACTCAGCCAGGGGAAAGGGACTCAGCCAGGGGAAAGGGGCTCAGCCAGGGGAAAGGGACTCAGCCGGGGGAAAGGGACTCAGCCGGGGGAAAGGGGCTGAGCCGGGGGAAAGGGACTCAGCCAGCCTGGGCTGCTCTCCGTGTGGGCAGCGGCTCCTGGAGGCCTGTCCGGGCCTGACCCAGCTGCCCAGAGAGCAGTGGGGCCTGAGCCGGGCCCTCCTCTGCTGCCCATGGTGTCACCTTGTGGCCAGCCTGGAAGGAAGAGAGTGACCTGCAGGAAATCAGCTTTTATATATGGGTACTGCCCAAAGTTGCATTTGAGATCCTCAGTGGTCAAAACAGATGCCAATATCCCAAATTAGTCTTCTGAGCTGTCCTTTCTAAAGCAATTCCAAGGTCCTGACAGGGAAAAACATTCCATATTCCTCCCTAACTGAATACCAAACTCTGCCAACCCATGACAATAATGAAGGACATGTCTGGATAGTATTGGGATTTTTTTGTTTAACTACCTTTTTTGTTTGTTTGTTTGTTTGTTTGTTTTCTGACACCATCTATATTTACCAGTGTCCTATCAAAGAATGAGATTCAAGGTGACTTACAGAAATAGACAGAAAATATGGGGCACACTTAAAATCAAATATTTTCCTAAATACACTTTATAATAGAACGTGTGTCCCAAGTTAATGTCATATCACTATCACAGGGCATAGGGATTATTTGGTGTGGGATCCATTGAAACATGTTTTAATCAGGTGGGTTTTATTATATGCTATGCAGGAGAACAACATGCTATAAACACTGGAAATTCAAAAGATGTTTGGATTTCAAGGCTTAGGAGGAAAACTAGTATTATGAACTAAACCAATTTGTTTAATCACTGGTAGATATTTAAAACTGGTAATCTACCTTATAATCTAAATACTAAAAAAAAAAAAAAAAAGCTTTCTTGAAACATTTCATTCCTTTAAAAAGAAAGACAAAAATGAACAAATAGAGAAAACAAGTCTGTACATACTTGCCCATCAGTTCAACAGATAATGGGCAACTTTAAGTATTGCAATTTCTCTATTGCTAAATTATTTCCATGTGGAAATGAAAATCGTCCTTTTTTTTTCCTTTGCCCATAGCTCTTAAGTCTCTGCTGACTTAAGAGAAGAAAAAATTGTAATGCATAAAATGTGTTATGCTCAATCCTCTGCTTCTCATGGGTTTACAGAATGAGAAGTGGGCAAGGGCCCCCACACCACATCACTACACATAGCATAATGTAATCCTGCAAGTACAGGTCCCTGGGGGTTCCAGTACTTGTTTATGCAAAGAAAGGGGATGATAGAGGAAAGACAAGCAAAGGATGGATTGTTCTGGGGTTAGGTATTAGCCTCTAGATATGTCACTCCTTTTTCCCAGTGCAAGCAGGCTGTGACAACTTCATGACTTATTATCACTATGTTTTGTCTTGGTTTTGAAAGACAGTTGTCTGCGAAGGAAAGCTAGAGCTTCCCTTGGAATGGAGAATGTAAACCCCCTTTCCCTCCAAATTATTATAATTTTGCAATGAGGGGCTTTCAGGCAAAGATATGGGAATAGGAGTAATAGTTCTTTAATAGGAATATTAAAAAAAAAAAAATACAAATGTATCACCATAAAAAAAACAAGAAAGCAAGCAAACAAAAGTCCTGGAAAAACCCTGACAGAGTCAGGGATATGACCTGACACCTTGATGGTCAGGGTGTTGGAAGCAGTCCAAATAAATTCTCCTGGAATAACAGATGTGGTTCTGTGGAGCAGAGATGTTCCTGTAGAAAGTCCAGTGGTGACAAGATGTCTTCCTCTGGGCATCCAGTGGAAAACCAGTTCCCTTGTGTCCTTCAGTCCCAGTTTTTATCTAGCTAGGAACAGCTGGCTCCTCCCCGACACTGTGTGGAGCATCTCACAATGGGGTGATGGAATGTGTCATGTCATTGGTGGGCCCTAATGGCCCGTTATCAGAAGGTGTCCCCTGGAGTATGGAGAAGTGGTGAAAGAGATAAGAAACACTGCCCCACCTGGATTTAATGGCTGGGCCATTATCAGAAGGCATTTTCCTCCCTGGAGTCGCAAGAGATAAGGAAAAACATCTCCCAAAAAACAGCTTTCAACAGATGAAATAGAATATGCATTTTTTTGGTTACATAACCCAAGACAATTTCTTCATAAGGAACATTTTACTGACCTTTGTGGAAGCCCTGATTTCCTCTAAAGTTGGAACTAGGGTTTGCTGAAGGTTTTTGAACAAAAAATAATCCAGTGTAAGAATGGGAAATGAAAAATCTCTTGCAACTGTACGTTTGAATGCTATTTTGATCTCAAAAAAACCAAAGCAGATAAACACAGTTTGAGTTTTCAAATCAAGAGTTCTGAATTCTGAGGAATTTGCAATGGAAGCAGTCATTTGAGTAAATCCAAGCTCTCTTTGATCATAACTGCCAAAACTTTATGGTTCAACATACCTAGTTCCTACAAATTTTTGGAACATTCCAGCATCAAAAACAATTGATATGAAGACTTGCTGTGCTTAAAGGTCAAAATTATTTCAAGTCTTCAGGTAATAGATAACCTAGCTTTTTCAAGTAATTTTGAAAAGTTATGTTCACTTTTCAGCAACTCAGTTTCCGTAGGTGCTTCAGTTATGCATATAGGTATCCAAAAGCTGCTACTACATCCAACAAAAGAGGAGGCTGAGGGGAGGTCTCATTGCAGTTACCACTTCCTCATGAGGGGAAGAGAAGAGGCAAGCGTTGATCTCTTCACTCTTTTGACAGGACCTGAGGGAATGGTCTGAAGCTGTGTCAGGGGAGGTTTAGGCTGGATATCAGGAAAAAGTTCTTCAACCAGAGGGTGGTTAGGCTCTGGAACAGCCTCTCCAGGGAAATAATCACAGCACCAGCCTGACAGAGTTCAAGAATTTGAACAATGCTGTCAGGCACATTATATGACTCTTGGGGATGGTGCTGTGCTGGACTGGACTTTGAGGATCCTTGTGGGTCCCTTCCAACTCAGCATATTCTGTCATTCTGTAAATCTGTAAAGAATGTGGCTTACTATATCTTCATCTACCTTATTCATAAATGAAAACATTGTAGGTGGAGATAGGAAAAAGAGTTGCAAAGTTTCAGTGTCATGGAGGCTGAAATTATGACCCAAGGGGTCAGACATGTGCTGCTCTTTAAGAGGGGCAAACACATCTAGTAGTACTGGAGACATTCCAATAGAAAGTTTAGAGAGAAATAACCTTGGGCTTGAGAAAAACAGAACAATCCATTGAAAATACCAGTTATAACAAAAATCACTTTGTCAAAAATTTTTTTTAAACAGACAACCAGCATTGTGGTTATATGAGCAACCTATGATGCTTTAAAAATAGGAAACAAAGATCCCTAGGTGGCATCTGTCTTCTAAATCATCCACGTCCACCTCTGAGTAGATGAAAAATGCAAGGGATAGGTTGGAAACTGAACATTTCATGTTACCACAAAATCCATATATTTATCATGCTACTTGGACTTATTCTCACCATAGAGAACAAATTAAACATTGTGACTCAAATAATACATTTTAACTCTATTCATTATATATATTTTGAGAATAGCTAAACTATATGTACGGTCAACAGGGGTTCCAAAACCCTGGGGAAAGCATTCAAAGGAAAAAGGAAGAAGGAAATTCACAGGAAAAAGAAAATCTTGGAGAGATATCTTTCTGTTTTATTTTGTATATACCTATAATTGCAAAATAAGAGGCCCTTTACATAGGCAGATACAGTAACACACATATGCAGGAGTGACGGTAACATTGCACTGCGTTAATTAAAATATGTTTTATAATAATGGCTTTTGTTGTCTTTTCAAAGGAGCAAGCCTGTTTGGGTCAGCTTTACCCTGATTTTTGTTGACTGGAAAGAAATATGTAATGCCATTTCACATTCTAAAAAAAGAAACTACAGCTGAGCTGTAGCTCAGTCACCAGATTTTTTCAACCACTGAGAACTCAAAAAACCACAGCTATGAAAATTATAGGAAAATGTCTGGGAATGCAGATACCAAAGAAAGCCTAAGACCAAGCGCTATATAATCTGGAGGTGGCTACCCAGCTAAAGTGGGTATAACAGGGCACCCTACACTGAAGAGTGAGAGGAATTACTTCATTAAGCCTAGAGCCAGGAATGGTGTTTTGGAGCAGTATATTCATCAGTGAAGAGGCAGTCAGTGTTGGTTCAATCATGTTGGTTGCCTTGGAACAAGGAGGTTTTTCTTTTCTGGGAATGAGCACACTATGCAGTTTGGCATATGTGACGTCGCAATATCAAACATCAGCTCTGGACAGAAGTTTCTGGAAGAAATTGTAGCAACCTGAGGAAGACAGATCCTATTCCCTTTTTGCAATAAGACTGGTCTTTATTTCAGTATTAATTATTTTTAAAAGTTGAGACTTCTGTTGGTTTGTATCTTCAGTGAATATATACTGTCTCATTTGCACAGATATCAAATGACAGATATTACATTCAACTATTATGTACAATATGCAAAAATTTGCTGCAATCATAAAATATTATCATGAACACTTGGAAAGTATCAGTGATTATTTTTTCTAGAACTATATTTTAACCAATTAAACAAATCATACTGTCAATTTTACAGGTATTTTTCTTCTAATTCTTTGTCTTGTTTAAAGGGCCCATGAACATGATGAGATACTCCAGGGAATGAATTATGATTAAGAACTAATAATGAAATGTCTGTGAGGTTGCCAGCATTTTGTCCTCTTTTTTCTATCTAATAATCACCAGAATACGTCACTAGGATACCACAGTGCGCGCCCTGTTGTGCCATTCTGTTTGAACGTTAAGGGTCACAAAAATATACAACAAAAGGAAAACATACCCCCCCCCGCCCCCCGCGCCCTTGAGAACCAGAACTCAATAAACTGTCACACCACCCGCTCTGAACCTCAGGAAATGCAGATTTCCAAAATATTTAAAACACCCAACAAAAATAATTATTCGTATTATTTAGAATAATGACCTCCCTTGTGATTAAAAAAATGAGACAAACTGGCAAATACTCCTTCTGTCAATTGCAAGGTGTCTGCTGACCTGCCTCAGAGAAGTGCTAGCAGAGTGTAGGACTGTAGAAAATTACTTTATTTCATTGATGTCTTGTGGAGCAGGGCAGGAAAACCACCTTGATTCTTTCAGACAGTTTGTGCCACAGTAAAATCACAAACCTCTACTTTCCCTCCTTTTCCACCCCAATAATACCATTCCCACTTATTCAATAATACAATATCTAATAACAATCCAAATATCCAATTAACTAATATTTTCCTATACACTCTTCATTAAATCTATAGCATTGCTTGGGGTTGCTGTGATCAGGGCCCAGCACCTGATCTTGTCCAAATGACACCGACTGTCGATGTGGCCCATCCTGATCCCACTGCAGAGCCTTCCTCCCTTCCAGCAGATCAGCACTCCTGCCCGACTTAGTGTTGTCCGTGAGCTTACTGAGGATGCTCTCAATCCTCTCACACAGATCATTGATAAAGGTATCAAACAGAAATGGCCCCAGTACTGAGACCTGGGGATCTACGCTTGTGACTGGCTGCCAGCTGGATTTAGTTCCATTCATCACCACCCTTTTGGCCCAGCCATCAGTGAACAGTGCACCCGTCCAAACCATGAACAGCCAGTTACTTCAGGAGAATGCTGTGGGAAGGCAGTCAAAGGCTTTACTAAAATGCAGGTAGACAACTTTCTCTCATCCACTAACTGGGTCATAGGTACCTATTATGAGATAGTGTGAGTAGTCTTTTAAAGGTGTTTATTCTTTGCTGACTAGGAAGGGAGTTAGAAAATATGACTGAACCTTATTCCAGAATAATTCAAGATATAGAGTGACACTTCTGCCCATATGTCTGAAGACGAAAGAGAGTTTAATCTTTTGCACTAAATAGTTATGTTTTATTAACACATAGAAGTAAATTACCATTTTTATTGGCTTTAGAGCACTAGAAAAATCAATGGCATATATGACAGAAAAATAAATAATGTATGCTTCCTATAAATAATTCTATATAAGTGTTGACAATATTAGCAATTTGTGATAGTCAAAAATTATCTGCTTCCTTTTCAGTACTAGTGAACTGGAAATTTTTGATTCAGAACTATTCTATGACTGTCGCAGTGTCCAGAAATCGCGCTGACCAGCGCAGCTACAGGCTAGCTCAGTGTCTCACTGCGGCAGCGTGGTAAGGTCGGAGCGACAGGCAAAGCGCGCCGCTTCCTCCGTGTGGGAACTTGGATCCCACCGCCAGCAACGGGCACGTAGATGATGTAAGCGACCCCGGCAGCTAAGTGAAAGGCGGACTCTCCCGAGCAGGATGTAACGTAGGTTTATTGAGGCAGAGGGAGCGCGGGGCTCTGCACGCTGCAACCTGCTGCCCAGGAGAGACCCTGAGGGCAGGCGCAGCAGTTTTTAAGGGGGGGTGGAAACGGGGGTAGCAACAACCGGTCAGCCAGTCACAGGGATCGGGGGGTTAACCGGGGGTGTGAACCATAGAACTGGGGACCAACCACGAAATGATGGGAGGGGGTCTCCAGGGCCCCAGCCTATCACCCGGCACCCCTCCCGGAGTTTTCCAGAAGCCAGGGAAGGCTCTCCGAGTGACAGACAGGGCGACCACGAGGAGAGAGAGGGGGATTGACAGCGACAGGTGCAGGGAAGGAATGAATGACAGAAAACGTCTGGTTATACAGCAGACAAAACAACCTAACTCATAAGGGAAAACTAATGCAGAACACAGGTGTATACAGTGGACTCAACCATTATAAAAATAACTTAAAAATCTTACAAAAACAACTTAATAACTTAATAAAAACAATTCTCACACCACCACATATGACCTGTAAGCAAACATATAAAAAATCTGCACATACCCATATGCACACCTATACATGTGCACATAGATGAACCACAAGTTGGAAAGACTAATTCTTAGCCTGTTGTATACACAGAGTGCTGAAAGTGAGTGCTTCCAGGCAGAAGAAGTTACTTCTACATGATTATGTAGAGAATTTTCTAATGAATTATGGAAGGAAGACAATAAGAAGTGCAAATATAACAAGGAAAATGTTCTTGCATATAGATCATGTAGAAATACTGGAAAATATTGTAAAGCTGTAATATTTTGACCTCTAGAAACCCAGAGGATATGCTAGACATATGGTGATTTCAGGGAATTGTATAATTGGAATTGTGCAGAAAATTTCAAAGAGCAGTAGGCTCTGGCTTTTCTGATAGCTAACAAGATTAGTCAAAGTACCTCTCAAGATGTAGACTTTCTTTTAAAAAAAGAAAACATCTGAGAAAAAAAAACATCAAAGGAGGGAAGGAAAAATAAGTTTCTTAACTGGAATGTATTGATGCGTAATAATCTGCAGTAGAAAAAAATAAATCTGGTTTCAGTTTTAACATTTTTAACATCAGCTCATAATGCAGTTTGGGATCTAATGCTATTTTGACATAATAAAGTAAAAAGCTGAAGTGGATGCTCTTTGGAAATAAGGACACCAGTTGCAGTGGAATTGACACCCAAATGAGGTTTTGCATATCCAGTCTCTGAAGTGAGCATGAGTAGAAAACCTACAGATTTTTTTTTCTTTTTTAAATCAATTAAGGAAGAAAACAGCAAATTACTAGTGGGGCATTACTATGTCATTATTTTAAATTAAAAATAAACTTGTAAGAAATCAAGATTATGTTAATAGATTTATATATATATGAATGTGTGTATGTATGAAAATCTGACTTTACATAAATTATAAACCAATTACAAATGTTTTGCTTATAGATTCAAAAATAATAATTAAAAAAATATCATTGTGCACAAAGATTAATATATAAAATTTACTTCTTAAAAGTAAAAACCAGAAAAGCCTTATCATCTTCATGATACAGCCAAGTATGACCAGACATGCAGGTGATATTGATCTCTAGGAGAACCATCCCTTCCACATTAACAACAGAATTAAATCTCATCCATTCCCCCATTCTCCCCAGCAGCCCTGGAAATTAATTGTGGAAATATATGTTTTCTTTTGCCTTTATAATTATCTACAGTGGCTATATGATTACTGTAAAATGAATTGGTATCTATTATTTTCTTGGAAGCAGTATTGAACCTAAGTTAGTGTTTCTAGGTATGCTATTGAACTGGGACACCAGCACAACCAGGTGACACATTTAGGGTCACAATGAGTGTATTCAATGTTTTAAAACTATATTGCTAAGTTACCTGTTACCTACAAATCTCAACCTGAATAAATTGATATGGGAAAAATAGTTACTTCTTAGTAGTTAGTACTTTTCCAAGTCATCTTGAACAGGGAATTCTATGATTTTGTTGAAATTAAGCTGAAAAACAGTAATCCAGCTGGACAGAAAGTTTTCTGTGTATTTTTCTTAGGACAGGTAATGTAAGGCAGATGAATGTGATCTGTGGGATGGGTCACATAGAAGACATGAAGATTTGAGACATTCTACATATTCAAAGGCTTGTTACTAAAACCATTAACCTTGTTTTAAGTGTGACTTAAAGAAACAAAAGTTACTAGAAGACTTTGGTGGATTTAGGAATTTTTCTGACACTTAATGGTGGGACTGGATGACTTGTCTTTGATTGTTGGGTATAATATGACCTGGGCTTGTGGATGAGATTTTTTTTTTTTTTTTTTTTTTTTTTTTTTTTTTTTTTTTTTTTTTTTTTTGTGTTCACTTGCCTTTTCTTATTATGCTTCTATCTGGAAAGACTTTGCTAAAATTTAAGGAACACATTTCTTAGGATACTCAGTGCTCAATAGGTAGGGAGCATTCTACTATTACACATAGTAATCAGTAAATGTCAATAAGGGTATGAGAGACTGAATAAATGAAGACTTCTTGTTTTATGCAATATTACCTCCTAATACTGAAGCTCTGATTTTCACACTGAATTTTGTTTGCGTTTCACCTATATGAAAGTGGAATTCTGAATTTTAATTAATTTAGGAGCATAGTTTTAATTTGAGACAAAAATTTGGTCTTTTACATAAGGATATTTTTCAAATAATACAGGACTTCTGTTGGCTTTAAACCGATTTTTTTGTATATGTATTAAAATCCTGATGAAAAATTATAAATCTCTTCCTAAAATGTTTGACTACTATAGTTTTACCCTCAGTAATTCAGAAAACCTTTTTTTTCCTTATAAATATTGAACAAAATACTTTAAAATAAATGAGTAAGAATGAAAATAGTGCCATCTGCTTGCTCAGCTTGAAACACATAACTGCTTAGCCTACCCAGTAGCATTCTTATGATTTTACAGTGGTTAATTTATTTTATATTTGCAATAAATTTGAAGGAAAAGTTTACATAGTATCCCTAAATGAATTAAAATTACTGAAGGAAAGTGCAGAAAGAAAGATGGAAATAGATTCTGGATGGAGAATAGATTTTCTGAAGCAAAAAATGCAGAACTCTGAGTACATTTTGTGCCAATCTTCAAATAGTTCCTTATTGGTACTTTTATTTAACATATATAGAATGTCTTATACTGGCATGGTTGTTAATTAAAGATTATTCATTACAACCTGTTTTAACACTACACATGTGAATGAAGAACTAACAAAGGCCATCATAACAATTTTTATTATTATTATTATTATTATTTTAATGCAAAACTTGTGCTTCAAGATAATGCATTGCTGGATTCCATCTATTAAGGTTGGACATTTGCAGGCTGTAATCTCTGGTTATGATGGGTATTGTTCTTCAAATTGTTATAGAGTCCTGAAGACATTATTTTGGCTTCTTTTGAATAGGAGACCAGCTACAGAATTCTTCGGTCATCGCATCTCACCATTATACTGCAACAGAAGAGCAAATCAAAATAAAATGCCTCATTGTGGTAGCTAGAAAACAGACATGCAATAAAAAGTGTACCCAGAAGTACTTGTAGTCTGGCTTTGACAAGGGTGAAAAGTAGATGAGCAACGTGGAGAGAGTTGGAGGCAGGGAGAGACAAAGCTGAAGTGAAACAGCAAAGTCATTTTAGGCTAAGTAGCTTTCTAGATATTTTCAACAGAGGTGTTTTATAGAGAGTATGAGCGTATGTAAGAGGAATTGGTGGGTGGTCAAACAATTTTCAGTGTGAAAAGCTGTGAAAACTGAGCAACCATTTTACAGAAATTGTACTCCTAAAAATAAGAGTGGTTTGGAAACTAAAATGAAGGCAATGTGCTTCTGAAATTACAGCTTATAAGTAACAAAACCAGGCAAACAAAAACATAAAGAAACCAAAAATCCAACCCTAAATGTCTTAATATTTCAGCATGTTCAAGCTAGGTTTACCGCTAAAAGTGTAGAGAAATGGTCTAAGGAACTTTTTATATTTGAGACCGATGACTGTAAAGAAAGCTGAAGGGAATCTTCAGGGCAGGTGCCTATGAAAGGTAACCTGAATGTGACCTTACAATCCCAGTTTTGTACAGTCATGAGTTACAGGCCCCTCTACTGTGGCCAGTGGCTGAGGTGGATCTGATTGTGTATTTTCCTCTAAGAATGCATCCTCTGGAAAAAAGGAACTCCAGAACTGAAATGTTCACTTTTGTTAGGACACAGTTTAGGACAGTGATCTTCCAAGTGAGGAATTTTGCTAGACAGACAGGATTAAACTAAAGGACACTGAACATGAAGCCCACCATGTGTTCTCTGTGCCCTTTTCTTCAGTCTTTCTCATATCAGCAGCTTTCAGAGCTTCCTGGCTGTCATAAACTCTCATTTGTTTGACAGCTGTTCTGTGACATTAATTCTAATACTGTAATACTGGTCATGTCTGTGGAGCACATCAAAGTCTCATTTTTATCTGTGTTTTATTGACATCTTACAAAAGATCACATTTGTTTAAAGTTTTGGTGGGCTGTTGTTGTTGTTGTTTTTGTCTGGTTTTTGTTTGCTTGTTTTTTTGTTTTATTTTGTTTTCAAGGATGTTTTAAACCAGTTGAAATATGCATTGCAGCTGTATGATTAGATATGCTTTTTGAAAATGGAAGAATAGGGAAAGCATGCTTCTCATCACATATTGAGAGTCTGATAATGAAAGAAATTATTAAATTACCACCAGTTGTTTAAACTTCCAGTTGCTCAAAGAGAGATTCTTGCTCTCAGAAGTTCAAAAACTCTACAGGTCAGAAATACTTTTTGATATTTGGTGCTGCTTCTATGATGGAAAACATAAATCCAACTTACTCAGATAATTAAGAACCATTTATGGTGATTTTCTACAAAAATTCAAAACCAGCCAAGTAATTCCACTCTCATATTGAGGAGTTAAGAGTTATTAAAATTCATACCTGACTCTCAAATCAATTTGCTTTGAAAAGTTTGGTAATAACAGAAAAAGTGGAAGTTTCAAAAGTGGGTTGAAGTCCTGAAGAGTTTCTGTCTTGACTGGCTAAACTCAAAGACATTTGAATTTACTCAAACTCCTTAATAATTGTTCCTTTTTTCCTAACTTCCCCTGCCCCAATCTGTGAAACTTTATACAAAGTGTGTTCACATTTGATTATAGGTCCTCATCAACTGGATTGCTTTAACAGTTTTCTAGAGAGGATGGAAAATATTTTATGACATGAAATGGGCACTTTTCTGAAATTTAATTTTCTAGCACTACATATTACTTTTTTGATTGCAATTTCACAGAAAATGTTATGATTATTTTTAGGAATTACTCCGTTATTGCTAACAAGTCAGAGTTGAAAAATCTGTCAGAATACACCCCAGGGTTTTTTTTGCATATGAGTGAAAGCAACGTTAAAATTGTTTTGAAAATTAGATGACTGCATTCATTCTGTGTATCCATGTCTATTTACATACCCAAACAACAATTTCTTAATTTTATTTTAATTTTTGTTGTAACATAAATATAATTTCTACTTCTGCATTATCATGACCATTTTCCAACTGAATTAAGAAGAATTTTTTTCCATGTAATGCATTAGCTTCTCCTGTTTCAATGGTTTTACCAATGTAATTGATAAACATTTTAGGATGAGGCCATGTCATGTTTCAGGATTTTGATGTCATATCATTTCACCTGAGAGTTAAGTCATAAAAAAGATTATGTCCTTAATATATTGTAGTCTGTTTTAACTAATACTGGTTTTAAAAGGCTTTGTTAACCTACTGAGATGAATACAACAAGACTTAGTGTAATGTTTGTAAGTCTTTAAGTTTTGTGAATTCAAAGGAGCATATTACTCTTCCGATAACAGTTACATTAAAATGAAGATTATTCCATTGGTCTCCTGCCCTCCAGGAACAAGCAGGTTGAATTTTACTATAATATAACATACAGTAACTTTCTGCTCAACAATCAAATAGCGAACATATGTGTTTTGCAAGCACAGCTTTATTTTCAAAATTTCTTATAACTTTCCTGTAAAACACTCATCATAAACTCTGACCTATAAAAAATATTACTTTTCTTCATAGTCTTCCAATGTTTTTTTTCAGATTATTTTATTTTCCTATATTACTTGTAAAGTGAAAGAAAAAAATTCTTATAAATATGCTTAGAAAAATTATGTAAAAAATTAATCCCACTTTTTATGCACATGAAAAAATACAAGGATTTTCTCTCAGGGATAATGAATACAATTTGCATACATACCTACATTTATGCTCAAATACATCTCATTAAGATTTTTTTTTTTTTTTTTCCCTCCAGAAAATCAAAGGTTTAAATTCAAGCTATGTCCAACAGTGACTGAAACAACTGCAGAGGACAAAGTGTGAAGAAGTTTTTGTTCTTTCTAATAGCAGTTGGACTTTAATAACTCACTAGGATACATATGCTAGCAATGGTACATCTGCAAACAGTGCTTTCCTTGCTCTTTAATACAACTCACACCTCACTTAGTAGTTGCACCCATATTAAGACCAATAGTTGCTAGTCACAGGGCCCTGAACATATTCAGCTGAGTCTACTTTCATTAGAGGGTAGGACAAAATGCTTTCTGGAGGTCATTTCCTACACAGAAATTTTTGTGATTCTGTACAGTCCTTTAGTGAAGTTTAAGGAAGAGAAATGCAGCAGTACAGTACATTTCCGTGCTACAAGACATTTTCAAATAGGTACGAGAGTCTTCATTAAGGACACAGTCGACAGCTGACAAAGAACCCCTTTCTTCAGGTAGAGTTATTTTTTGAAAAATCAAACCTGTACAAATTTTGGCTCAAAAAAACGTTTGGGAATTTCTCTTTCCCTCTCTCTCTCTCTCTTTTTTTTTTTTTTTTTTTTTTAATTATTATTATTATTATTATTATTATTATTATTATTATTATTATTATTATTTTCTTTAATTCCCTTGACTATCTCTCACTATCTAGAATTTGCATGGCCAGGAAATTCTTGTGTGGTGAAGTACATTCACCAATTAAGACTCCACCTACGTAGGAAATGTAGATGTTTGTCTTTCAGATACTCAAGGATGGAACTTACCACTTTACTGCATTTATTTTAATAATCTATTTTAATTCTGTCAAAGAAGACAGAAACTTTTTTATTATAATACAAACTGAACTAAAACTCTTCTTCACCTTTTTTTCCTCAACACTAGTCCAATTTCAGGAAATTTTCTAAAATAGTTACAAAAATCAAATTTCACTAGTCAGTTATAGTGAATGAAAATTGGCTTCTGAAGCTTTAAATGCCTGCAGTTTATCAGTAATTTTATTCAAACAGTATAAATCCATTTAATTTGTGTAAAAGCTATGTCATGATCCAGTAAAGCACATAAGGCTAGAGGCAATAAGAATGAGAAATCCAAATTCAGGCAAAACTAAGATAACAAATCTTGCAAACTAAAATAAATAAATAAATAATAAAAGAACACTTTGACATTAAGACTCTCTAGGAGCACTGTGTTCTTAAGCAAGCACAGGGCAGTACTCAAGGCAAGTATCTCTCAGCCTCTCACCCTGCTGAGCCTGACCTGCACTGAGGAAATGGGAGGTCTTCTGTCTAAGTCCCCATATCTTACTGGAAGATGCAACCTAAGTGAACTGGTAGCGTTAGGTATGTAGGGCAGGTGCTAGAGTAAGAGGAAACAATTGAGTTATCCATCAAGTGTTCACAACCAACACAGGCATACAGACCAGGGAATGAAATGCTGGAGAGCAGTGTTGCGAAAGAGTCCTGGTCAGTGGTGAGTCCTGGAGTCAGCAGTGCCCTGGCAGCCAGGAGGGCCAACCCTGTCCTGAGGTCATCAGGTGCAGCATGGTCAGCCGGGATGGGGGGGGATTGTCCCACTCTGCTCTGCACTGGGGCAGCCTCACCTCCTGTGCTGAGGGCTAATTCGGGCATCACAATGTAAGAAAGACATTAAAATGTTAGAGAGTGTGCAAAGGAGATGGATGGAGATGGTGAAAGGCCTTGAGGGGAAGCTGTATGAGGAGCAGCTAAGGTCACTGGGTCTGTTCAGTATGGAGGAGAGACCTAGGGGACTCCTCATTGCAGTTAGAAATTTCTTGTGAGGGGAGGAGGAGGGGCAGGCACTTGTCTGTGTGGTATACAGCAACAGGTGACCCAAGAAAATGGCCTGAAGTTATGTCAGGGGAGGTTTAGGTTTGATATCAGCAAAAGGCTTTTCACTCAGGGGGTGGTTGGGCACTGGAGCAGGCTTCCCAGGGAAGTGGTCACAACACCAAACTTGACAGAATTCAAGAAATATTTGGACAACACTCTCTGACACATGGTGCAATTCTTGGGGTACCCTGTGCAGGGCCAGGAATTGGACTTGATGGTCCCTGTGGGTCTCTTCTAACTCAGCACATTCTGTGATTCTGTGATTTTTATTTAATAGTCGTGCTGTTAGATACCTTGTGTTATCTCTGTTTCTTCTCATATAGTTGTGCTACCTTTCCAGACTCTGGTCCCAGGACTGCTTCTGTATTTGCACTGAAACTTAATTTACAAGTACTTTTTGGCACAGTGCTTGGAAGCCAGGTTTCTTCCAGCTAGTGCCCTAATCACTAGGAAGTATAAACTCAGACTATTCATCTAATTATTTTCCTCTTGAAGTGAGAACTTCCAGGAATGAGTTTATATAACTGTTTCTGGTTTTGGAAGCTCTCCATCACTAGCTATTTCCCTTATTACATTCTGTAGAAGCAAATGGTAATGGTTTATACATATTTGCATATAGAAAAGGCACTGCGCCCATTTCAGCCCTATTAGGTCATGAAATTCTAGTCATGAGTTTATAGTCAGGCTGTTGGGGAATTATTTCGTTCAATAAATGTAAGAACACGATATGACTTTGTCCTGTTACAGAAAACTCTATTTCTATTTCTACTTCTTGTCTCTTATAGTTTATAAAATAGAAAATTAAAATTAAATTCTGCTTGATATGTACAAAGATTTTGAAGCATGTCTGTTAGGCTGCATTCAATCTCTGGCTGAGGAGAAGTTGTATATTGGTCTCAGGGAGAAGAAAGAAAAAGGTTTAAGAGGCTAGTGGCTTGCATGAATTTGTCCAAGAAGCATTGTGAGCTCTTGAGTATATATACATTGTGACACCCTTCCTGGCCCCTCATTTTAGTAAAAACAACAGCACTGGCTCCTGGTAGATTGATCCTTGCTGCCAACTAGAGAAAATATTCTAGGTGCTCTCTGATAGACATTACAGAATATGGAAAATATTTCAAGCAGCTGTGATGTAGCATTGAATTTTACCAAACTCTTGCCTAGTTGTGTTTGGTGACACCGTAAGATCTTATTTCATGGCTCCCCCATGTTCTCTACTGGTTACATGATTTCTGACATACTCGTGTTTTCCAGAATGGCTGTGTGCAGACTTCTGGGAGGAATATCCATTAAAAATGTAATTTCCTACAAAATGACCTCACATAGCCTCTAATACAATTGTTGTCCACCCTTCTACCCTTCAGAGTGGTGTCATATACAAAAGAAAGAATATTTATAGACACTTGGTCATTTGTTAATTGTTAATTCTTTAAATAATTTCTTATAAAATACATAGGCTAAAAATTGTAGCATTTAAAAGATGCAACCTAAGTGAACTGGTAGCATTAGGTATGTAGGGCAGGTGCTGGTGTAAGAGGAAATCACATACATTAATTCCAACTGACTGATGTGCAGTCATCACAACATCAGCTCCATTTACTTTGGAGTTCTAGTAGCATTTTGATGGATTTCTTAGTTCAGATGGCCATATTTTGTGGCCAAAGCTCTTAGACTCATTCAATAAAGATACGTATATTGCCAGTATATCTTTAGAGTACAGATAAATAATAAAACACTTCTGTAAGCTTTGGACCCCACAGGAAATATTTTGGAAAGCAAACTATACAGCTTTGGAATGAACCAGAACACTTTCTCCCCAGAGTTAACAAACTCTTTTCAGATTAAATTATATAGCTCACACACTGCACAGTTTAATCACAACTAATGTAAGTTTATATATATAGTTAGATTATTTTATGCCTGTTTTTTTTTTTGTTTTTTTTTTTTTTGTTTTTTTTTTTTTCCTTTTCAAGATTTCACAGCAAACTACAAATCAAAATATAAATACCAGGTATTAATTATTACTTCTGGTTCCTGCAGTGTCAATTAATGTCAAGTCACTCACTAATGAATAAAATCAGAGATTCTGAGAGAACTTCTTGGCATTAACAAGAGCTCAGCAGCTATTACTTGCTTCATATACTCCAGAATTATTTTGATTAGTGCTTAGGAAGCAATATGCTATTGCTCTGAGCTTAATGCTGATGTAATTGAAAAAAAAAAAAATCTTCTATCTGTTATCTGATATGAAGATATTTTAAGAGTGTATTTTGTGCCCCTGATATTAATTAAAACAAATGCATTTTTTAATGAAATTAAGTTGATGTTGGCATTTTGCTTGTGAGAGAACATAACAATAGAAAAACATATGCCATATATGCTTTCCATAATTTATTCAAGTTGAGACATAAAATAAGGAAAGAGCAAATTTAAGAACCAGAACATGAGCTGATTAAAACTAGATTTGAAAACATCAAATCTACATACATATGTCTACAGAGATATCGATTTGAAAACGTCTGAACCTGTACCATTAGTTAAGGAACAGCTTGAAAACAGTGAAGAAGAAATGCAAAAGGAAAATACCCAGGAAATGAAGTTGTGCTGTATTAGAATTGTAAGTAGTAAACTAAGGCTCCTTTTTCAATCACTGATAGCAGAAAACCTGATATGACCCAGCACCTTTGAAGCTAAAATAATTTCTTATATGTGTGTGATGCCTTACTGGCATGGGGGAGATGGAAAGAGAGGAAGGATTAACAGCTCTATTTAGTTGTGTTGCTCTTAGATATCATGAGTCTGTTGAAGAAAGTCCTTCTTCCCTCTTGTAAACCTATTTCCTTCACTGGGATTAGGTGGCTCCCAGAGATTTCTTCCTGCTGAAAGAAATAAGAAGAAAGCTGTCTGGTTCTGTCCAGGATGTTAAATTTTTGCAGTAGCGAGAAGCCAGGAAGGCCAAGACCTAGAGTTTATTTGATACCGTGTCATGTCATTTTCCAGGGGTGAGGGAATGGCTCACTTATGGGTCAGCATGGTAGGGTTGCCTCATTGTTTCAAATGAATTGTTCATGTCTAAATCTTTGATCGTTATGTTTTGTGCTTCCAATTCTCCTCTCAAGCTGAAGCAGATGGTGAAGTATAGCAGTGTCCTCTCATGCCTGGCAGGCGTCAGGCTAGCTCAGTTCTGCACAGCTACTACGAGGATCGGTCGGGGTTACAGGCAGGGCAAGTAACCTCCTCCCGGTGGTATCTTTGGTTCCCCAAACCAGCGAGTGGACCCAATGGAGTTGCGACTGCGGCGACGGAAAAAGAGTCGTCTCTCTTTAGGCAGGGTAGAAGGTAGTTTATTAAGGGGAGTCCGGCAAGGAGCTCCGCCTCAGCCCACTGCTGCCCAGAGAGAGCAGAGATCAAAGCTTGACAGCCACTTATAAATGGGGGAGGATCCAGGGGTGGTGACAACAGGTCAGCCAACGAGGGAACACGGGGCTGGTAACAGGGGTGTCAACTTCTGAACCATTAACAAATCACAGGAGGGTAGGAGGGGATTCCCCGGGCACCAGCCTACCACTCGACACCTCTCCTGGATCTTTCCAGAATCCAGGGAAGGGTCTTGAAGTGACAGACAGGGCGACAACGAGGAGAGGAGGGGAACTGACAGGGACAGGTGTAGGGAAGGAATGACTGACAGAAAACGTCTGGTTAAACAACCTAACTCATAAGGGGAAAACCAATACAGAGCACAGGGGTATACAGTGGACTAAACCACTACAAAAATAACTCAAAAATCTTACAAAAATAACTTAATAACACAATTCTCACACCACTACAGTGAAGAGGAGAGGAGGTTCAAGAAAATAGAACATGGTTGGAAGATTTTCAGTGGCAGCACTAAATTCAGGGGTACCAGTCCTAAACCATGACACAGTTTTAGGTTGGGACAGAGATGAGAAGCACTTTGGGTCTCTTGGAAGCACTCTCTGTGCAGTTTTAGCCTTCAAAGAGATTCATAGCCCTTGATAAAGAGGTAGCAGTTATTGAGGGCTCTGGAACAGATTTTCTATTCCCAGGAAAACAAGTAGCAGTACTTCCTGAAGCATGCCAGATACCAAAATGTACACTTTGTGGTTGTTAAGTAGTAGTCCTCCCATGCTCCTGGCTCATGAAGTTGCTTCCAAGGTCAGCTCATTATTAGACATTTCACCCTATTCTCCTATTGCTTGGCATGTGAGAATTCTGACCAGCCCATTAGAGAGCTAGGAATCATCAAGTCTGTGACCAGTGGGTTTCTGCTCAGTGAAATAATCCAAAGGAGATCAGATTTTACCTGTATTTCTTGACATGACTATTTCTGTTGTTCACCACCATTTCCTTGATCTGTGCTCTGTGTATTTATTTTTTTAATTCTACAACTTGGAAACTATATTGTCTCTTCACTGACCTACTTGATCTGAATCTTGATATTGAAGGGAATCTGAATAGCTCTTGGTAATTTTAGTCTGCAATCATTTTGCTTTCCCCTTGGTGAAGCTCAGTGCTAATGTTTAAAGCCAGGTGTCTTATATTGTGGGTAATTCCCTTCCTCTAAGTTAGCAAAAATGTAATGAAATAATTTTACTATTTATAAGAATATAGCTTAATATTAATCTACTTGTTAGTCACTGTTTGTAAAGCAGAACATAAAGTCTTATTTCTCCTCATTTTTCTCTGTATTGCCAAAGGAATTTTGCTAACCAAATTACATTTATTCTTTCCCAGAAAGGTAGTAAAAGGTATGGAAGAGTATTATTCATCTACACTCTTTACTTTCATTTTAGTTTGTATTGTAGTCAGAATAATTTAATCTCCTATCTTGTGGCAGAGTAATTCTAAAGAATATAGTACTACTACTAAATTATCTTGTTTAATTGTTTTCATATCTCGTATGCAGGTCATATCACATCTGTGTTTTGATATCTAACAGAAATATAATTATTTTAAGCAATGAAATAATAATGTGAATGATGTAAAGAAAAATGCATGATACAATACAATATGAAATACTATTCTTCCTTTGTTGCACAGATATATATTTTTTAAAAGGAATCCATTTTTCTTTAACATCTGTATTTGCTGCAGAGAAGAAAACAAAAATTAGCACTTACAGTGGGATAAATGTAGTACAACTGACTTTTTTTTTTTAATTCCAAAAGACTGTTCTCATTATTATCATTACTTTTAAACAGAAAAAATATACACAAAAAGAGAGGCAATAAAAGTTTTCCTAATTTAGGTGTCTCCCAAACTAACTTCCTTTATATATTCTAGTTCAGTAACATACAATAGTTAAAGAAATTAGGGAATGAAAAACAAATTTTAAACCATACATTTGTAACTACATGGTCTGAATTTCTAGGAATTTTGTAAGGTCCCAGTAGTAATTATTCTATTTACTGCAAGAATTTAGCAATCCAAAATGACTTAGATCAAAAAAAAAGCATTCCACTCGGAGAAAGAGCAATCTCCCTTGTGTATGCTACATCAATGCCTTAGCAGGGTCTGGTAGTTTTGGCTTGAAGTGAAAAGAGCAAGGTAGAGTGTGTTCCAGAGCTCTGTGCATGGCAGGATTTTCCACAACTGGATATCTCCTTTCTTTGGTAAAAGATATTCAGCTGTCTACAAGAGCTAGGCCTTTTTCTTTTCCCAGAGCAGAATAGGGATGTCAGGATGGCTTTGTCTTACTAGAATTTTCCAAAATAAAGTTTTTTAAAATTGGCCAGAAAATTCCCTTCTAAGCACTTTTCTGCTAAATAACAATGATTTACCAGATTTGTAGCACGTCTCAGTGCAGTTTAGTTCTATTTCATCAGCACTGCTCAAACTCTCTCAAGCGAGTTCACACATCTCCTCACTGATCTGCTAGCAATTGTGATCTGCTCTATACCCGCGGCTCTGAGTGTCTGTGCTGTCTGTGCTGATGTGGGTATGTATATACCCAAAAGCCATGGTTAACTAGTGCTGGCAGAATACCACCAGAGGAACTGGTGATAATCTATCTGGCCATCCAGAAATTGTATTGTGTCTGTTCAAATTAAATAAGCAATGTCAATGGGTTCAAGCACTGTCTCTGCACAAATCACCATGAGTTCCTTGATACAGGTTTGGCTTGTGAAAGAAATATTCTCCCAGACATTGCCTGAGCCTGGCTGAGGGATGACACAGGAATAACAAGTTAGCTATTTTGGTGTCTTGGTTTTGAAAGACAGTTGTCTTCTAAGGAAAGCTAGAGGTTCCCTTGAAATGAAGAATGTAAACCCCCTTCCTTCCAAATTTTTATAATTTTGCAATTAGGGGCTTTCAGGCAAAGATACGGGAATAGGAGCAACAGTTTTTACTAGGAATATAAAAAAAAAAGAAAATACAAATGTAGTAGTACGAAGAAACAAGCAAGAAAGCAAACAAAAATCCTGGAAAAAAAACCCTGACAGAGTCAGGGATATGACCTGGCACCCTATTGCTCAGGGTGTTGGAAGCAGTCCAAATAAATCCTCTTTGAGTAACAGATATGGTTCTGTGGAGTAGAGATGATCCTGTAGAAAGTCCCATGGTAATAAGATGAGTCCAGTCTTCCTCCAGGAATCCAGTGGAAAAACCAGTTCCCTTGTGTCCTTCAGTCCCAGTTTTTATCTAGCTAGGAACAGTTGGCTCCTCCCCCACTGGGTGGAGCATCTCACAATGGGATGATGGAATGTGTCATTTCATTGGTGGGCCCTAATGGCCCATTATCAGAAGATGTCCCCCTGGAGGATGGAGGGGTGGTGAAAGAGATAAGAAACACTACCCCACCTGGATTTAATGGCTGGGCCATTATCAGAAGGCATCCACCCCTCCCCCCCCTAGAGTAAGAAGGATAAAACATCTCCCCAAAACCAGCTTTCAACAGATGACATATAATACACATTTTTAGGTTACATAATCCAAGACATTTGGAAGGGGAGACAGTTTTCCAAGTGGACACACCATAGTTTTGTTGAAGAATTTTTCTTTATGCCTGATTTACAAGTTATTCTAGTATATTTTCCCTATTTCATAAACTGTTCCCTAATGAATTGTACCTGACTGTTCTCACTAATCTGCTCTCAGAGTATGTGGCTGTGACACATGCAAGAATATTAAAGTTACCTTTTATTGCCAGATTAAAAATTGAAAAAACATGAATACCTCTGAACATAATACATGCACATTTCCTTGAATCAGGACAGCTTTGTTGCTATCAGGATTTGAGATAGCTTGGTTGCTAATCCCTCTTCTGATTGCAAAAGTGACATATATTTGGCATACAAAAGAGTAAAATTGAGGTAAAGTTATGAAATAGGATTATTTTCAAATTTCTCTTGAAAAGTATCTAAAGAGATAACAGAGCATAATTTAAATTTATAGCCTAACAGCCTCTGTACAAAGCAGTAAGTTCATGAGTTCTATCATTGGCTCTGAGAGAAATTCCTTCTGATGTTGCTTAATTAATTCATCCTAGCTGATTTATCATGGAAATGCTACAAGGCATTGAAAATAGAGTTTATTGTAATAGCATCACAGATATTTATAATAAACAATTCACTGTAAGTTTTACATTGGCAAGTGGTTTGCAAGCGCATTTATTACAACTGTTAAAAATTGCATTAGCTTGTGTCCTTTAATATTTGCACTTTCTGTTCTTCATGTATTTTCTCTATAGCACGGAATAAGTAAAACTTTTGAGGAAATCAGGGTAAAATGAAGCTTATACATTTAAGCAATCACTTGAAAAAAAACACATGCTATTGCACGTCAATTATGTTACAAAAAAACCTACGTGAGTCATAGACAGATTGCTACAGGTACCATAAATAATTACTTTAGATTATTGACAATTCTAGTTTCTTTTCTAATTTTTAATCATAGTGTCCAATCTGACACTCTTCTCTGTTTTCATCACAGAAATTTCACATTCTGTTTTCAGCTTTGCAGTTTTAGAGTGATAAAAAAGTTTTTCAATGACCTGAAACAATGTACCTGGAGGCTAAAATTTGGAGTCAGCTTTACCTTCAATCCATCTGTCTCACGGTGTGAGTTTGCTCTGAAAGCAAATGTTGACTGAAGCACACAGTGGATATCAAGGCTGAAGGGATGAACTCTGCCATGAGTAGGCAAAGTCAGCTTCAGGTTTATCTTGTGGAATTAAATGGCATAGACTTGTTTTGGCCTTTCATCGCTGCAGCTACTCAGCTCTGAGGGATTAGTAATATTAGTCAGTAGCAGAAGACGGGCATGTGAGTTTCCTTGCAATGCCTGGATACTGCTTCTGAATGCTTTGGCTGGTAATCAGTCACATTTCCTGCTCCTTCTCCCTAACCTCCAACACTGAACATACATCTCCATGATTCACCTGTCTTACTAATGGTTGGCTCTTTTTATTTCACTCCTTTAGAAACAGAGGCTTTTGACTTGATTTGTACTGTTGACATTATTTGACTCATCTGGTTTTAATTCAAAATTAGACAAAATTTAACAGATGATAATATGCAAAAAGAAGTATGGATAACATCTTCTGGTATATATTGGCAATTTTGAGAAGTTAGGGAAAAAAAACCCACCTCTGAAGTGAGAGAAAACAGTCTTTTTAAAAGGCATAATTGTGCACACTATATATTTCCATTTGAAGAAAATTTTTGCAATTTACTTAATTTTTGCTTTCTATAAATCAATAAATAAGTCCCCAGACTTTCAATACAAGTGTCTAAAGGTATGCACATTAATCTGAGAAAGGCAAGATCTTGGAAAAACTTAAGTGATTGAGTTTTCTCTACGGCATTTAAGAAGGTGAATATACTTTTTCTAAACTATAATAATTTTATGAAGCTGTATGTAGGAGAGTGCATAGTTTAATTATGACCACAACTTTAACAGCTGGGTGATCAAAGGTGAATAGAATAGAATAGAGCACAATAGTTCCAGTTGGAAGGAACCTCCAGTGATCATCTACTACCTGACCACTTTGGGACTGATCAAATGTTAGAGAATTTTAAGAGCATTGTCCAAATTCCTCCTAAACATTTGACTGGCTTGGGGCACTGACCACCTCTCTAGGAAACACCTCTCAGTGTTTTACCATGCTCTTGGTAAAGAAATGTTTCCAAAAGTCCAGTCTAAACATCCCATGATGCACTTTGAACCATATCCATGCATCCTGTCTCTGGATCCCAGCTAGAAGAGCTCAGCACCTTCCACTCCACTTGACCTACTTGGGAAGATCTAGAGCAATGATGTGGCCCCTCAGCCTCCTTTTCTTCAAATTAGATAAGTCTGAAGTCCCCAGCTGCTCTTCATAGGACATTTTTCAGGCTCTTTCACTAGGCTCTTGCTTCTTCTGGATGCATGGACCTTCATATCCTTCTTGAACTGTGGGATCCACACAGTACTCCAGGTGAGACCACATCAAGGCTGAATACAGTGTGGTAATCAACTCATTTATCCAGCTTGTTATGCTGTCTTTGATTCATCCAAGGATGGGATTTGTCCTCTTGCCTGCCAGGGCACACTTCTGGCTTATATTGAGCACCCCCAAATCATTTTCTGTAGGCTACTGTCCAGCTACTCCTCTCCCATTTTATTTCTTTTTTTTCCCTGGTATTTCTCCGGGGGTAGAGTCCAGCATTGGTCACTATCACTGATAGTTGCCCAGTGCTCCAATGTACCAGAATATGCTGCAGAGCCTCTTATTCCCTGAGAAAATCAACAGCATCTCCCAGTTTAGTATAATCAATAGTATTGTCATAATTATTGCATAATTATTTTAAGTAAAACAAATAATATTACATACAATTATTACATAATATTTGTAAAACTATTTCCTTCCCATCCTCTTTCTCCTGCAGTAATATATCATCTCCACATATGCTGATCAGACTACCATGAAGAATTATTAAAAGAACATTTTATAAAGAATATCAGAACAAGTGTTCTGCAATGTTCTTGTGTTGTATTTTTCTGGACTCTAATTAGTGGTTCATCTGAAACTGATATGAGTAGCTGAACTGTGTTTATTAACTCTTGGTAGCGCTTCCATGAATTTTTATAGTTGCTCTTGATCTTATATAGAATTTTTATGCACAATATCACATTGAAGTGAGTTCCATCATTTAACTGTGTTTTATGTGGAAGAGTGTTTTTCAGACTGACAACTAACAATTTCATCTGTTGCCTCCTGTTTTTGCTTTCTGAGACGCTGAAAAAGAAAAAATGATAAAACCCAAAAAACAACTAACAAAAAAACCCCAAAACCCAAAAACCAAACAAACCACAAAAAACCAAAATAAACAATCAGACAAACAAACAAAACAAAAACAAAAAACCAAACCACCAAAAAAGCCCAAAAAAACCCCCCAAAAGCCCCACCAACCAAAAAAACCCACCAAACCCCCTGTTTCAACTTTCTTGGACATTTGTGGTTTGATAAATCTTTATTGTGTTAAAAATTATTTAAGTTTTTCTCAGGATAATGAAAATAGCATTCTTTTAATCACTAGTTATCACTTTTTTTCTTTTGGTTATCATGTTACCTTTCCCTCTATTTTTTCCAAGTTTTTGTTTTGCTTTGTTTTTTGGGGGTTTTTATTTTTACAAAGTGATTTGGTTTATTTTAACCAAATATTCCTGTTCCAGGAACATTGTGTATTCTGCGGTGCCACAACATTTCTTTCTGATTAGTTCTCCGTTCCTTACCTAATAATTTGTAATACTCAATTTGCTTGTTTGCTTCTGAACATTAAGATGATTATTCTATTTTCATAGAATAATGTATTATAAGTCTGAAATATCTTTCCTCTGTAGTATAAGCTAGTGCAAAGTCCTTCACTGTGCATACAAAGCTAGAATTGATTTTCCCGTTATTTTTCCCCATGAGTATCACTAACAATAATAATTTTCACCCTGTGAATCTAATCACCATAAAACATCATTAAAGCTAATTGAACATTTATATAGATAATCACAAAGCTTACCCTGTTATATTAGAAGTAAATAGATAAACCCTCATACTTTTGGACAGAGTTGTTTGCAATAAAGAAATTAAGTTTTATAGTGCTTTCCCTCCCTGCTCCCCTTCTAGTCAGTTCGGAGCAAAGTCCAAGAATTTCTCTGTTCCCTAACAACACTAGGAAATGCTGAAATTTCTGTCTCTGCAACACTTCAGCATGTTGTCACACATTACTCAGTTTCATTGTCAAGCATCCACTTGAATGAGTGGATGGAAAACCAGTAAGAATTTGAAGCCAGCCTCTCAGGAAATGTTCCAGTAAAATGGTACATAATATTCAGAGGGACAAATGTTTACATTTTGACTGATTGTTATATTTTTCTGGTTAATTTTATTGGCAGGATCTAAGAACTCTTTACTGTAACTTAATTATTCCGGCTATGTATCTTTTCCATTTTTCGGTAGCATGCCAGGTGGCACACATGTCACAGATAGGACACCAAATAAGAAAGTCTTATGTACATGTTGGTGTAAAAATTCCTGTGTTTATATTATACTCTGTGGCAATGACCATCGACTTTAATGAAAATGAGAGTGGTATGGAACAAGATTTTTGCAACAAAATGTCAAAGATAAGACAACCTTTGCCTTAATGTTTTCTCTTCTCTAACTTGCTTCACAGCAGAGTACCCTTCACTGAAAGCCTTTAATTTGTTGCTGGCATGAAATGCAGCAAAAGTTTCCATCATGTTATAATGTTAAGACTGTCTATTAAGAACCTTTATATGAGAAACTACGTTAAATTAATGGATCAAATTGAAATTTTAATTGCTATCTGTGATCTAGGCATATAGATATGAAGTACTGGAACAAATGCTCTCATTAATTTATCTAGAGACTTGAAAGAAATGTCCTTCATGAGAAAATGCAGAAGGAGATGTTTATTATCTTCAATGTCACAAGCAGGGTGTTCTAATCTCGGAGAATATGATTTGAGACAGAGATAAGGGTGAAACAGAAGCAATATTATGGTAGGAAAGCAGAACGTAGAAAGAGAATTTTGCTCCTTTTGGTATATTTATAAGTACATTGGATGACTTCAAAGGATTTGCAGTTAAATATATGGGTTTAAATTGACTTAAAATTACACTAAGCATAATAGATGGGTCATACATAACCATACTTGTAGAAAAGATATAATGAGATAGAGCATAATAATCAGATATTATTTTGAATATGGAAGCAAATTGTCTTTTTCATTATTTTGAAATCAATTTAAATAAAAAAATGAAAGCCATAGAAATGAATAAATAAATAAATAATCCTTGATTTGCCACTCTCTTCCCTATAAACTTCTAATGACAAGGCTGTGACAGATGGCCCTTAGGCCTCTTTGGCCATCCTACTTTATGATCTCTAATTAAGTCCAGAACACATCTTCCATCTGGAAAACACTTTCTGACAGCAGTAATTCTAGTTGCAGAAGGCAAATAAGAGGCTGTACTGCAGGTTTAGAGACTCTGAGCAGCTAAAATCTCAAGCTGCCCTTAATAACATGTAAGCTTTAGCAGTAGTTTTTATATTAGTCATATTTGAACACATGTATTCCTAAGTAAAAATAATTAAAGTATGGCATGGAGCCATGTAAAATTGACTATTCCAGTACAACTTGATATTTTTATCTAAAAGTTGGATGATTTCCTAGATTAATTAAAGGAAGAAAACCTCATTGATTTGTATATTGGAAATGTAATCAGTGAAACATCATATAGAGGGTAGCAGCTGTTTCAAAGCTCAAATAATCCATTCCAGGTGTGCATGTATTGGAGTGCAGCTCAAGTGCCTCATTCTCTCTGGAATCCATAGGGCATCCAAGACATTAATGTGGAACTAGTTGCAATAGCATCAAGCTTATGGGAGATTTATGTTTCCTTGGAGTGACAGCTGAAGATGTGGTAGATATGGCAAAGCCTCAAAATATTTTTAGGCATTTAATAACCAAATCTCATCTTTCTTGATTGCCTTAAAGTGTATAGACACTACCCTTAACCTCCATTACCTGTATTAACTAGACCTTCATTTTTCTTTTAGGGGAGTGTTGATCTGCTTTATGTAAAACCACAAAGGAAAGAGAAATTAATGGATTTACTTTACAAAAAAAAAAGGCATCCTGAATTAAATTTTACTGGAGAACTGTAGTAATGACCTTTAAATATTTGCTAATGGAAATAGGTAATACAGTAAATTAGGAGGACATCCTAAGAATTCTATGTGGCCTTTTAGATGATCTTAAGAAGAATTGAAATATTAGGAATAGAGTGAAGTAAAATAGTGCAAAAAAGCTGGTCATACAATTCAGGAACAGTTTGTATCATTTCTGGTATTGGCCCTAAAATTATCATCTGAAGACATCAAAGGACAAAAAGGATTGTCTGAACACAGGGTGATTTTGATTAACAGGGTATGACAATGGAAAAACAAATATTCTTGAATGCACGAGAATACATATTTCCAGTAGAAACAAGAAATTATTCATGTCATACTAGCCACTGAACACATATATACAGAGTAAAAATATTATTCTGTTTAAGAAAAAGTGTCAGACCTCAGACCCTCAAAACCTAAAAAAATTGTTCAGAGAGGTAAGAAGACCAAAAGAAAAAAAAAATCAGTAATTGTAGATTTTTTTTTTTTAATATGCATATTAAAAAAAAAGATAAGGGCGTAAGAAAAGAAAATAGTAAAAATATATATATTTGTGGAAAGAATTGTAGACTAGTAGACAGGAACATGTTTCTGTCCAGTAGAGGAATAAAGTTTTGGAAAATTCTGATTGGATTAGTGGACAGTTCAATTCAAACACAGATATTCCTTTACACTCTTCAGTTTTGAAGTCTGGGTCCCTACGTACTCAATATCCTGTGCTTCTAGCTTCTATGTATGTTTTCCTATTCAAAAGAACACAAAGAAACATATTTATACAAATATACTGCCTACTAAAGGAAATTTTTGGAGTTTTTTTCCTTGGGATAATAAGAAAAAAGAAGGCATTCTAAATTGATATTTTTTCATTGTCATGAACATTCCCATCATTCCCATAATTTATTTTTGTTGGGCAGGATGAGAATATCAAAAGTACATAATGTTTTTGATCTGAAATGACTGTGTACAAATTTCACAAAGAAAGAAAATGTGGTGTTGTTTTTATTATCTTTTCCTTTTCTTTGGCTTATCTGAAAGATAGGAAGTTAATAATTTAAATAACTCCACTTTTAATAGAGGAAATCATCACAAGTCATTACCTAGATATAAGGTCAACAATGTGATCTCTTCAACACTTTCACCCCCCTGACAGTTGCCCACAACACTCTACTTAACAAGTCCCTTTAACTCAGGGTGGAAGTTAATTTAGTTCCATAGTTCCATTGAGATTCTGGGAAATTTCTGTGCAATGGTGGCAAATTGTTTCCTCAGATTCTTCATCGATGCTGTTCACAATTAGAAATTCTGTAGAAATTTCAGGGTACAGAAATTTTCACAGATGAAGGCAAACTGAGATTGCTAACCTAACATAAATACAGATTATAAACCAAAATGGTTACCTAAGTGCCTTTGTCTATTTTTCTGATCTTTTCTTGTCCAGAAAAAAAATTACTTTTTTTGTTTTTTGAAGTCCTCACTGACTCATTAACATTTCCCTTTCCACTTAATTCCTCTACTCACTCATTTTCTTATCTTGTTTGGTACATACCTTTGTGACAGGTAAGTAAGAAGCTTACATGTAAATTTGTAAATGCCCATGGGAAAATCATACAACCAACAGCTGAAATTACCCCATACGTTATCACTCGCTATGTACCAAAAAAGAAAAAAATCAGACAAAAACTTTTGCTAACAAATTTTCATTTGAAGAGCTGATTTCAATTTTAATTAGTGAACTGATCCTTGGAATGTTCTTTCTTTTGTGTTCCAAAAAAAGAAGCGCCCAGGCCATGAACTCTTTTCAAGTGGAATTTATTTTTCTAAGTGCAGCTATTTTGTTAGGAAATATGAATATGCCAAAACTATCTCTCCTACTTAGTAAACTAGTCAAACACCACAGACCTTTCTTATGACTTATATGAAGACTAAAATAAAGTGGGAACTGGAAAAATTAAAACTATTTAAATCAGTTCCTAAATCTGAAACAGGAAAAAATTAATTTAAAAAAATTTAAAACATTACCATATGTTCAAGCATGACATTATCTCACAAAGATGAGAAAAAAAAATAATTAGTAAACCTGGTCTTCATTTTATATATGCATTATTAATCTTGCAGCAAATAGGTAGATCTAGAGGAGATAACTGACCTTCTATGTGGATTTAATATTCAATATACATATAAATAAGAGGATTTTAGAACATGCCTGGCTATTTCTATGTAGTAATCATCTTTTTTTTTTTTTTTTCTTTTTTTTTTTTTTTTTTTTTTTTTTTCCTGAACAAAATAAGCAGTCTGTATAGAAATTTTTGCCAATCAACCAACAAAAAATAAGATTTTCTTCAGACCATATTTCCCTATGTCACTCACAGGGCACATAACACATTACGATTGTAAGGCTTATAGCACTGGGGCTAGTTTCTTACTACATGTTTTTGAAATGTCAGCCATAAACTTTTAGGAATCCTGGGAGACCTAGGCAGTAATAAAAATAAATATGTTAAAATATGTATTGAACAAATCTATCTTCTGTAAAAGCTGAACCAACTCTACAGGTGTAATGGTTTTGCAGAATCATGGTTTCATGGTTAACAGGAGACAGGTTAAATTTAAAAGATTTTATTTAAAAGCCATAGTTTACCTATGGTGTAAAATGAAACCTTAAGAAGAGTAATATAGGAATAACTAACCTCTCTGATGACAGTATATGAGACACAAGGCACGAGCTCTTTGCAGATGAGTAACCTCTTCTCCATCAGTTCCACTGCATTTCCATACAGGCCATCAGAGTACACTTGAGTTATTCCAATCAATCCACTTTCGTTCAGCCCCCCTCAATGGACTTGCTTCCCTTTTTACTGGTCATATCCAACCTTGCTGTCTCAAAGCCATTTTGTCAAATTTACACTTTGCTAAGTCTTTTTGATGTAAAAAGGTTAGGTTTATGTCTTCCTTCATCATGATCCAGTCAAATAATTCTGAAAAGGAACAAAGCTGTCTTGTCACTTTGAACTCCTGGTCCTTCAGTACTCCGAGAACTACTATTTTGCTGTGTTTCTGGAAGGCATGAGATACAGGAAGCCACATTAATACTCTCCTGAATTCCTTCTATCTATGGAAGTCAAAATACAGTGCTCGATAAGCTGTACTGCTTCCCAAATTCCCTCATTAATTAGGCAGGACTTACAGGGAGAGGACAGACAAAAAGATGCAGGAGGATGAACTTGCAAAGGGCAAGAATACAAATGTGTTTGGGAGATGCACTGCCTTAATGAGCCAAATGCTGTAAATAGCTGTTCTAGACTTGAAATGAAAACTGATGGACTTCCCATATCCTTCTCAAGCCATGGTAATACAAAACATTTTGGATGTTTAGACAGTATCCATCCTTAGGGCAATTTTTTTAGAATATGTGTTCTCCTCAAATAAAGAAGTGGACAGGTTCAGCAACTTTTCTGGTTAGTAGATGTCAAAACCAAGAAAATTAAAGTCTTGAACGGGAGTAACAAGGGGAAAGATATTTAGTAACGAAAATATAATTACAGTGTTCCTGATAAAACAAGACCACAAGAAACTAATTTACATTTTAATTTTCTGAATACATGAAGATTACATTTTTTTTCTGTGAAAACCATCTATTTTCCATTCACATTCCACTTGTGAGGTTAAACTTCTTCTAATATTTAGTTTCTGAATAGGAACAGAAGCACACACTTGGATCCTGTGATCTAACCATATCTAGGAATATAACCTGCAGTTGTCAGAAAACATAATTTAGACTTTCTTATATTAAATTCAGCTTTATCTATCACATCTGGTTTTTGGGTTTTTTTCCCATGCATAACCCTAAAAATGCCCTCTAAATAGACTTACAGTGGTATAAATAGCTACAGGAACCAGAGTATTGTTCTTGAAAAAGGGCTGGGAATAAAGTGTTGGTAAATTTTGCAGGATGTTCTTGAAATTCTTGTATCTGTTAACTGGAAAGGATCTTAAAGCTGAGTTTAGGCATCTCAGCTGTTGCTGATATTGTATGCTTCTCATACACCAATCAGCAGATTTCCTTAGGCTCTCAGAAAGAATGCTTGCAATGTACTTTGCATAATCCATTTGTATATACTTAAATTACTGAGACAGAGGAGTTGGTTTTTGGTTATTAAAATACTGAAGAGCTACGCCTGTGGTATTTAGTCTTCAAGTTTGGTAAAGAAGACCTGATCTTACAAATGATGAATAGATTTTTATCTCTCAGAGCGAATTTTGTTCTTGAGAGTCAGAAAATTATTTTCATCTTCTTTTCAGTCTAGTTATTAATTTGAAATAGAAATTACTAAATTATTTTGATTGTTTCTGTACAAAACAACCATTAAAGATTCTGTACTTAAATAATTTAACTATTTGAAATGAATTTTAAAAAATGCAGGTCTTCAGTTGCTACAGATCAGGAACGGTTAAGAATGTAAAAGGAGCCAACATTCATTTTTCTGTAAATAGCAGTATTATTAAATGGCAAATTGCAATTCAACATTACATCAACAGGACCACTCAGAAAGATCAGAAATTGAGTTATTAATAAATATCCTTCTCTTGTTGGTTATTGAATTAGATTATTATACACGTAATTATATCATTATGATGATCCAAGTAGATAAAATAAAAAATATTCTCTGATGGCTTAATATCAGAATGTATCATTGTTAATACTTTAATCTTCATAAATCACAGGGAAAGTGTATCAAACCTTACCTGACTTCAGGATGATTAGGAAAGTTAAAACCATGTCCATAGCAAAATGAAATTTCTAGAAGCTGGGAGAATTTAGGATATTTAAGACTCCTTATGGAAACTGTCATATTCATTATTTGTTTAAGGTGTTTCAATAGGAATATTTTATAAGACAATGTTTGCTATTATTTAGGTAAGATAGCAATCTTTCTGTTGTGAATAGTCAAATGGTCTTTAGTAGTAACTGTAAATACCTAGTCTTACTTACTTACTAATTACCCATTAGTTATTGTGCCATTTTAAGCCAAGTTGCACCACTTACAGGAAAGCACAAATGTACAAAACGTAAATGGGATGGTGCCATTTTGTAATGATTTCAGCAATGATTATTTTGTCCTCACTTCTACCTTACTTGTGCCAAGCCAATTCTTCATAACATCAAAAGCTGAAAGGTAAAAAATAAGTTCTTTTTTATAGTCTCATATTGTGCATATTTCAAGTGAACAGGGAACATAGCTTCCTCTGAGTTATTTTGTCTAGTAAATGCACTGAAGAAAAGAGCAGTGTGATCCAGCCAGATAATATGAAAAGTACATATGAAAAGTCATGTACACTAAGCCGTCCTGGTTTCAGCTAGGGTAGAGTTTATTCCTTCTAAGTGGCTGTTGCTGTGCTGTGTTTTGGTGAGCAATTGCATTGTGCATAACTTGTTTCATTCCTTTCATAACGACTATTATTATCCTTTACCATTATTATTGTATATTACTTTCTTTTCAATTATTAAACTTCTTATTTCAGCATACAAATTCTACTTCTATTCTCAGTCCACGTAGGTGGCAGAGAAGAGGAGGGACTGAGCGAGCAGTTGTGAGGTGCTTCATCTCCAGCTGGGCTTAAAACCACAAAATAAGCTAATAAAATGGGTCCATCAGTTTCAGCATTACACATTTATATGTGTTATTAAGTTTTTGTGACAGATATTTATGTATTGTTTGTCACTTTCTGACACAAATCATCCTAATCCCCTGTAATCTGAAGGATTTTGATATCTCTTTTTCCCTTCATAAAACTTTCCCAGAAATACTATAATACCAATATTAGTAACGATGGGTCTAGTGTCAAAGTCCATATGGATTTTTTACACAGAGAAGCACAGAAATTAATGCTTTTGTCTCAATAAGGCTGTGCAACACTTGAGAAAATTGCAGTATTTGACACAGATTTGATAAATCTATTTGCTGTGCAAGGGAATATTTTGCAGTGGCAGGGCAAGGAGACAATTTCATACTTGGTGGAGTTCTAGTACACTCAGAAGATTTGCCCTGTGAGTGATTTTAATCCATACTCTGTCTTCATTAGAGATGCTTCTGAAGTGCTCTGAAAGTATTTAGCACCTCTGCATACTCACCTTTCTATTGGTATGAATTTCTTACCCATGTGGCCCTTATCTCCTGACTTCCAAGTCAGCGCTGAAGCAATAAAAGTATCTTGAGGACTGACTTTAGCATACAAAGATTTCTTTAACTGTATCTTTTCTCCTCTGTTATCCTCAGGCATTTAGGCTGGTGACAGAAGCATATCTACAACTGCAGATGGAAAAGATTCAAATGCCTCAACCCAGGAAAAATATATTTATTCACGGATATTTCTCTGATGCTTAGACCAATCTCTTAACTAGAACAGACTACGAAAGCAATGAGACGAATATGATTCGAGATAGGAAACAAAGTATAAGAACTGGCTACGTATTACATGTTGATAAGATACATATCAGCCAAAACTAATTAGGTATACAAATATAAAAGTAATTTAAACTTAAAGGGGACAGAAAAAGGAGAGAACTGGTCTTTACTGGAGTTTCCAGCCCTTCAGGAAGACAAAGGGCTATTATTGCCATAAGTGCCTATGGATTCAAATAACACAATTATCTTATAAATAACACAGTCATCCTCTGTGAAATTATTTGGAAGATTATGTACCTCCTTCCTTATTTTTTCCCAATCAACTTGGCATCTGATTTCAAACTAACTTGTAAATGCAGTGGTAAAACTGTGTCAAAAAGTATAATAACTTCTAGAGGTGACAGGTAAAGTCACTTCTTTGTCACACAGCTGGATTTTACACAGAGATTTCTCAGATTTTTCTTTTTAGGGACATGCTGGAATTGAATGTTTATCAGAAATACATTTTCTATATCAACTTTAGACTGCAATTTTCAAAAATTAATTAAAAACACAAGAGTACTCTTAATTAAGGAGATACACATCCTTGGCTGGTTTTTGTCACAACTGTGCAGGTCACTCAGTACTCTTAAGAGTAGTTATCACTACGTGAAATGCTTTAGCTGACAATTTCTAAAATATAATTAAGGCTCAGAAAATGAAAGCCAGTATAGTCACACATGTAAAAATAATCTTTTCATGGTATTCTACAAAAAACCACAAGTATTTTGGAAAACACCAGTATAACAGTCAGTGAATATTGCAGTAACAGCATGTAGGTAAGCATACTTTTTTCTGCTGAGAAAAAAATATATAATCATGCTGCCACACTGATTTATCTTTTTCTGCATTAAAAAATGTTAACTCTGTTGCATATGGATTAACCTCTCTCAAGTTATTCACAAAATGACAGAAGATAATTGCTGTGAAAAAAAAACAAATTGTTTTGGTTATGAAAATTTATGCAAACTTGTAGGAGAAAAAAACCCCCTGTGTTAATAAAAGGTATCTGCCTATCTTTTAATTTTGCTGTTTTCAAAAAAGTATTTTCACACTATAGGTCAAACAGAAATGCATATTATGACATAAAATGAGTGAACTCTGTCTAACAAAATGCTAGTAAAATTGATTTGAGGTGTAATTTATGTAATCTACTCTAAAAACTCACCGGCTAATGGTATCTATGCTTATTTTCATTACTTCAATTTAAAAGAAAAATAAAAGGTACTATTGCATACTCCATTCAGCATTAAAAACAATAATAAGAAAGGTTCCATGGAGTTTGCATAGCCTCATATATGTAGAGGTGGCAGCAGAAGATAATGCTGTGTAGTGAAATTGAATCAAATTGAAAATTAACATATTAGTATAAACATTCAAATTATTTATTTCAATTTGAAATCAGCAGAGACAGCTGATTTCAGTAAAAGCATGAATAGCCTGAAAAAAAAAAAAAAATCCCAAAGGAATTTTTACAAGAATTAAAGCCATTATTATTGTTGAAACCCATCCATCTACAGAGAGGCAGTGGGAGACAGACTACGAAAATTCTTGCATTCTCAGGTGCAAGCTGCAGTAGCATTTTCAGGCTCTGGAGTGGTACTTCATGAGTGCAGCACACTGGTCCTCATTCTGAATACCAAAGAGGTATGTTACTCCAAGTGGGGTGTATGGAGGCCCAGATCCCACTGACTTTAGTATCATTTTGCCATTAATCTCAGCAGAGAATTTAGACTTTAAATAATTGTACACATGGCAATATAAGTTATCTATAGTTTTAGGATTATGTCCATACCTAAAACATCAATATTTTGTAGCTGAATTGTGTCTTTTAGAGTACCATGTTTTAATTGCAGTTTGGTGAGGTCAAGTGGTCTTTACGTTACACTCAGTAACACAGGTCTGTTTTAACACAACAAAACCTCAGAATTAGGACTTCCCACATTTTTGTCTGGACTGACTGTGCCATTGTGTGCAGTATGAACTATGAACCTGAAATACAAATGCAGCACAGAAGAGTATGGGCATGAGAGGGTGGCAGAGGGCTTGAGATCAGTAGCCCAGGATGGTATTAGAGGCCCAGGGCTAAAAATGCTGCAGCAGTAGTCAATTACTGGTCACCTCTGGAGTGTAACATGTACCAATGGTTTTACAGATTAAAGTAGGAAACAAAGAAGAGGTACCCAACAAATGGAAAATGTACCACATAGAGTAGATCTGACAGAAGATGGAATCAAAGATTAATTTAAGAGGAGTTCTTGAAAAATACATTAAAATACCCCCAAAACCCCAAGAATAAGGAGGAAGACACCACACAGCTCCCCAAAACCACATTATATTCCTCATGGAAAATGGTTTGGACTAATGATTTGCCCAGATACCTCTTGGTTTTTTATTAATGAGAATTAGCTGCAGTAGTAATTTTTTTTACAAATGTTAGCAACTATTAGAATACTAAGAATTATATTAATTAGAAGTCTACAGTTATTAGAAGGCATAGTTGTTAAAAAATTGGTAATTTCTTGATAATAATGCTAACAGATTGGTATAAATATAATTCACCGATATAAATTCTGCATTGTGCTTATATTGTGAATTTCTTCAGCTCACACAAGGGATGCTATCACATTTTGCATGTTTGATGCGAGTCAGTCTCTCCTGTGGAAAAAGTTCAGGCACTAACAGAATCATGTCTATGAGGCTACTTATGACACAAGCCAGTTGTATTCACCTTTTATTGGCTTATTTTCCTATATTATCATATATTCAAATATTTATACGGTTTCTTTTACATTAAATATAACATCCTCAAAACTCTTTAAGCTGCTCATCACTGAAACAACCTTTTGAATTCACAAGTTTTACTGTTACCATTTCACATGTGGCAAACAGTTATTTGGAGTATTACATTAAATCAAAATGTCAACTCTCTCTCCAAGGAAACATGCATGATCGGAGTTACACGGCATGATGTGAAAATACCAAATGGCAGCTCAGCTGTGGTACCTTGTTACAAACTGCACCCATCCAAATGACTTTCATGTTCACATGGCTGTAATCTTCCCGGGTACGGATCTAGACACCTTACTGCAAAATCTATATACACCCTGAAAGTCTTGCATGCAGGGTCTTAAAGGTACTTAATCATACAAAAAATTGAGATAAATTACTGAGGAGGGTTTTTAAAATCAACCCTCACACATTTCTCTGAAGAGCTAAAGATCGCAAAATCAATTGATTTTAGTAAAGAAGAAATATAAGCCTCTTATCCTCAGTTACTCAGAGCCTTAATCACTAAAATGTCCCCCCTTATTCACATAAAATAATGATCAGTAGTGTAAATTTTCACATCAAATTAATCCCTCACACTCAGTTGCATGTATTTCAGTAAAAAGTATCTTCAGTAACTGAAGTTCTGCAACTATTCATTCTTTGGAGCAATGTTGCACACTTTAGTCATTGTACTGAGCAAAGAAAATAAAACAAAGGGAATTAACCTTCTACTTTTCCTTCTTCGGCTCTGTTTTTGTTTAAAATAAAAGATCCCTCTCTAAACACACAGTGAATAGAACAGATGATCAAAAAGAGCCAATTTGCATGCAAGCAACTGTCAAGGTAAAATTCAGATATTTGGATTTTATATAGAAACTCACTTTCATAGTGAGTTTGAATAAATCCTCAGATTTTCATGCAAGGATTTTGTTTCTGATGGTTTTTTTTGTGTTTTTGTTTTTTCTTCTTTTCTTGATATCATGAAACAAAGCTTTGTGTATGGCTTGAACCCACTTCTATCAGACTAAAAGACAGTGTAGCACAAGTAGACTTTTGCATGTAATGTTAATTTCATTTGACCTTGAAAACAGTCTGGTGTGGTAGGCAGACCAGGGTAAAATCCTGCAGCTGTAACAATTTGATAATCGATTTTGTGAGACTGAATATCACCTTGGTTGTTCATAACAAATTTCAATTCTGTCTACAGATGTAATCCATAACTGGTAGAATTAGGATATGCCACAGAGGAAGCTTTTTAACTTTTTTCATAAAATCACTTAATTGTAATGAGATCTTTATGGCACAAATTAGGAAGGGAGCCAGTGCAGGCTGACTCACAGGAAACTGTTTCAGAGTTGAGTCTGTTTTAGCAAAATGAAAGAAAGAAAGAAAGAAAGAAAGAAAGAAAGAAAGAAAGAAAGAAAGAAAGAAAGAAAGAAAGAAAGAAAGAAAGAAAGAAAGAAAGAAAGAAAGAAAGAAAGAAAGAAAGAAAGAAAGAAAAAGAAAGAAAGAAAGAAAGAAAGAAAGAAAGAAAGAAAGAAAGAAAGAAAGAAAGAAAGAAAGAAAGAAAGAAAGAAAGAAAGAAAGAAAAGGGATTGTCATTTTTTGACAAAAAACAATATCCCATGCTTATACAAATGGTGATAATAGCTGAATGGATAGCTAAAACTATATTTCAAAGAGAAACTTTTGATCTTAAGCACTTCAGAATGTTTTTGTCAAGTAGAAGAAGAGTGGGAAAGGTCGTGCTTATATCTGTACTTAATTCTTTTTTGTGAGTCTAGCAATCAGTACATGAGATGATAGAAAAAAAAAATCAATTTCCTCTTCTCTAAAAAATGGATTAGAAGAAAATCAGATGGCATAAATAATTTGAAAAAGTGACGTTTATTATCTCAGTGATGTGTCTTCTGTGGAACATTATCAAAATTATGTTAGATGCAAGCAATATGCTGAACAGAAGATATGAAAAATGCTTTAATTCTCTTACATGTGGTTATCCACATGCTAGTGCTAAGGTAACCTAAAGACAAGCAAAACCAGTATCATGACATCCATGAAGTTGACATGTTATGAACAGTCTTTCAGGGAAAACGAAACATTCAAACAAGGTTCTAATTTGTTGAAACTGTAAGAATCTCTGCTCTAAGGCCTCTTGTATCCCTGCATCTTGTTTCATACATGACCTTGAAAAATTTCACAGTGCTGCTTTAACGTTACTGGGTTAACTAAGAATAACGTTGAGGCTGTTTCTGGCCTGAAACAAATAGATATCATTTGCAAAACTCAGTTCCACTTCCATGCTGTAATCTGAACTTTGACACCATAACAAGAGGTTTGATCTAAGAATGCCTGAAGGTGGAAGTTAGTAATGATCTGTACCTCAGGACATGAAGGAAAAAAAAAAACAAAACCAACAACAACAAAAGGGATTGCAAGCACAGAGGAATTTGATTCAGGTAGCTGAATAGTCATTAGAAAAATTTCAGCAATAGAAAATATTATAAGTAAAGTTCTACTCTCCACAAAGCTTTTAGCATCCCTCAAATTTATCTTTCTTCTGCCTCATTCTGCAGTTTTCTTTGAAATGCTTTTCTAAGTTACACATTGGAAAAAAGGGCAAAAAACCCAACCTTAAGAGAGAATTAAATTTATTTTAAAGTAGTACAAAACTCTTTTTCATCTGGATAATATGGGCAATTTAATCTCACATCAATTTTGTACAGATGTTAAGTGATAGAACGGTAAAATATAAGCTCATTGGAATTTTGTCAGGTTTGCTAGCATTCTGTTGGATATAGATGTTATGGATATAGATGACAAGTTTCCAAAAAAACCCCTATTATTTTATGTATTTACAGATACAGAATTTAGGTACATGTGTAATAAATGCTGATTAAAGATAAGAAGAGATCTGCAAAGAAATAGTAGATGACAGGTTCTGTAACAGCAGTGATGTGATTGACAAAGTTTAGATAATTGATTCTCAAAAAGGTTGAAAAATGGCAGAAAAAGTGCACATATACAGAAAGATTTAACCTTTTTGATAAAAGAGCAGTTCACCTTCTCCAGAGCAGAGACAAACATCTTCAGTTACTGTTAGCTTACTGAAAACATGCCTGCAAGCTAATTAATTACTGGCATTTATCAGTAATTAACACTGTGGTCCCCATCTCACTTTTGTGGTAATTGGATTGTTTTTCATAGTGTAAAACATTACATGCATGATTTGGCTTGAGCTTGGGTTTAAGCATGAGTTGTTAGAGAGTGGAAGAATTTTTTCTGGAGGATCATACAAAGACAAATGCATCAAAAGTAGACTGTATTTACAAAAAAATGATAAATGATTTTACAAATCTCAGCAGTTCTCTGAGTTCTGTTAAGTGGGTGATTAGTATCCACATAAACTCAGCATTTTCTGAAGCGAGTAATGAGCCAGTATCTTTTCCAGTTTGTAATACCTGGGAAATATAGTCTGACAATGGAATTCTGCAGGAGCTCAGCACAAAATGTACGTCTAGGAAGACAGGACCCCAAGCAGATTAAATAAATTCTCTGCTCTTTTTTTTTTCCTGGTAGTACAGCCCATCCCTGGACTTTTGACAGAGAAACTATGCTTAGTAGAGAGACTGATATAAATTACATGCTTATCATGCCCAGTAAATTTCTTCTTCATAAGAAAAATAAAGAACATTAAAATTGTTAGCTATCTGCTTCCTCACTGATACTTTAAAAATTATAGTATAAAGATTTTTTGAATGAAGTTCACCTATTATACTCTTATATGTGTTTTACTTCTGCAAAAAATACAAATTTGGATTCTACTCCAAGTAATAATTATTCTTCTTTTATTTTATGATCCCATTGTAACTTTGTTTTTGAGAATATCTCTGTTTTCCTGGAAAAGCCCAGATGTGATCACACCTTGCAAACAATGTAAATCATTAATTTAATACATTTTTACTGTCATTATTAAGAGGTAAAAAACTTCCTCTTTAAATTTCCTGAATATTTGAGCCTAAAGGAGATATAACACACATTATCCCTGCAAGTCTCTACTCACTCATATCTTCTGGGCAAATTTCTGTTTTTCTGTACAGTAATTAGAACAATAGCTCTTCAAGCTTAATTTAACAATGTAATAAAATGCAGTTTCATCCAATTGCCTGTATCTGAGAAGTTTTGTTTCTTTGTTTTTTCTTCTTTTTTTCCCCTTTCTGCTTCAAAAATTTTAGTTACAATGGAAATACAGGTACAGAAAAGGTATTAAAATACTATGGAAGTATAGACAATATTGTGTCTTCCTGTCTATTCTATGATGTCAATATTTTGTAAAAGTAAACAAGCTGAGTCTTGATACACAAGCTGAAGATTTACATGAAACTGTTTATTCCATTGCCTTAATCCTATGGAGTTATAAAACAGGAAAATAATCTCTTTAGATATTAGGTTTTCCAAATAATTTTTGTTCATAATATTATTTTAAAAGATGTTCAAAATCTTTATAGAAGATTTTGTACTTAATAAGAGCAAAACTATTTTACTACATTCAATGAACTATCCAAAATCTAAATGCCCCATCTTGTTTTGTAATCTCCAGCATTCATTTGAAAAATTCATGTCAAATTCCCCATTTATTATATCTCTACATTGAATTAATCCTATTTGCAGTAAGATTACTTTAAAAAGTAGGTATAGAATTATGCAAAACCTTAATATTTGTCTTGCTATTATTTCTTTCTTTATTTTTTTGCAACTCACAGTGATTTCTCCACTATATCTCTATATAGCTGCACATTTTAAAGTATCTTGATGTATTTATTGTAAATATTTATTTTGATGAATTACTTTCTTGACCCTGTTTTGTTGACAAATATTTAGCATTCAATAAGTTTTCCTTCAAGGTATCAAATGTATGGTAGATTTCTTGATTAGTGTTCTGCTCAAAGGTTAAGATTACAGATCTGCATCTTAGCTTCAAGATCATTCCTGAAGCAGTCAAGAACAGTTCACAGTTTCAAAAAACTTCTTTTAAGTAAACTTATTTATTAAAATGCTTTTGAGACATGAACTCAGATGTAAGTATAGTCAAACAAGTTGATTTATAAAGTAAATGAATATTCATGGTCAGCATTTTTTACACTCTCAAATCAACCTCCTGCTGCCAAGAGAAGCCAGCAGGACAAGTGCATCTTGCAATGTGCCCAAAGACTCCCACTTTACTCTCCTGCTTAATCAAGAGAGTGCAATCATTTAGTGAACCCTGAATGCTCAGTATCCAAAGAAAGAGACTTATTTATCTGCAAATGTCTTTTCCCAACTTTTTTTTTTTTTTTTTTTCCACCTCTTGACAGAGACTGCATTTCAGCCTTTTTTTTTTTTTTTTTTTAGAAGACTGCACCATGAGTTCACAATGAAATTATGTAAGGGAAAATAGGCTTTATGTTCTTATAATCGTTACCGCTATGAAGGTCAAACAAATCTTCCCTCCCATAAGCAGGACTAACAGCTGGTAACAGTGGATGAGAAGGCTAAGGTACTCAACTCTGTTATGGCCTTTCAGTACTAGAAGAAAGCCTATAAGAAATATGGGGAAAAACTTTTTAGCAGGTCCTTGTAGGAGAAGAGAATTCAGGTGACCTCATCCCTGATAAGTAACAGCTGTGTAAATTACCTGGTACAGCCTCGACCCTGATGAGTCACAGCTATATCCAGTAAAGATAAGTGTGATAAAAGGGAGTGGGTTAGCTGGGGAGGGGAGGGCTGTGTGGCAATGGTGGAAATCATGAAGGAGGAGGAACCTTGAAGATAGAGGGGCTGAGAGAATCATTACTTTGAGGTTAGTTGGGGTCTGCAGTTAGAGCATGTTGTTGGAACCTGCAGCCATAGTCTAGCTAGGTTAAAGCCTGCAGTTAGAGTCTGCAAACTAATATATGCAGTCATAGCTTAGCAGGAAATAACCAGCAGTCAGAGGCTTCAAGGGAAGCATATAGTAGGAGCTTGCTGCAGCCAGAGTCAGTGAATAGTTGGAGTCAGGATGGCTGAGCTGTAAAGAGGAATAGACCAGGACCCTTTTTCATGCTGTGATAAACAAGTCTGTGTCTCAGCTCATTTCTACCCTCTAACAAGAGGGCTGCTCTAATAGTCCTGTTATGTAAATACAAGAGGTAGTGGGTTTACACTGCAGGAGGGTAAATTTAGATTAGAAATAAGGAAGGTTTATACAGTGATTCTGGTGAAACACTAGAACTGTTGCCTGGAGACCTGATGGATGCTCCATTCCTGGAAATATTCAAGGTCAGGTTGGATGGGCCTCTGAGCAACCTGATCTGGTGGGATATGCCCATGCTCATCACAGGGGGGTTGTGCTAGACCACTACCTCTTGTCCTATCCTCCAGATCAAGTGCTCCCTCTGTAAGAAGGCAGGTGATACAAACTTGAATGAAAGTGTGTATTTGCCTGGGGTTAGGACACATGGGGATCCATTGGATGGCTAGGTTCCATTCAAAGGAAAAAAAAAAAATTCCCTTCACTTTTATGTAATACCTGCCAGCCCTGGACGTTGGGTGCATCCCAGTCAGCAGTAGATATCTATCTTAGACAATTGAATCAAGCCCCAACATCTTCCTCAATCTCATATTTTTAAGGAAAACTTTTAGTTAACCAAGGGACTGACTTCGTTTTAGCATAACAAGGGGACATTGTTTGGCTAGTTGATAGGCAGACACCGCACGTGTAGATGCCTAAATTGCAGTAGCTCTATCTTGTAGCAAATTCTACTTTTTTTTATGCACGTCTAAGCAGATTTTCTTTATTTTGAGAAATTTAATTTAAAAGTTGATAAAATGTTAGAAATAAAAACCCATAACGCCAGTTAAAGCCTATGCTGTAAAAAATTACAATAAATTCTTTGAGCAGATACGCAAACATGAAAATCCCCCACTAACTGAATATAGTATTAATTTATGGAATAGTATTTCTGTTTATAAAATATCACTCACTCCACTTGACTTTTTTATTTGTTTGTTTTGCTTGCTGCTATTTGTGAATTGAAGGCTCTGTGTTCACATTTCTAGAACTGAATCAGTAGGCTGGAAATTGTGTTGCAATGCTATTAGGATACTAAAACCTGATTTGGTCTATGACTTCTTAGAGGAAAGTATATTCAAATACAACTTAATGGGACTTAAAATTATTTTCACTAAAAGATACTTGGGTTTTTTTCACTTTTATGGAAAATATTTGTAAATAATCTGAAATTAAAGCTAAGCCATTTGAAAGGTGTTCTTTAAAAGCTTTGGAATTTGTTCTGAAGAATTGTATCTTCAGGTACTCAGAGTCTGAGTATCAATTATAGTTTATGTGACAAAGCCACATAATAATAAAATTTTCTATAAAGTTAAATGAGGTCATAAATTCACAAATTTATTCTCCTTAAATAAAATGTTTTTCAACGCTTATGCATATTCAGATCATATAAAGTTAATTTTATATTATTATTATTAAGGCCAAGATGGGTTATTTATGTAGTGTTTCATAAAATGCCACTTTAATTTATGTTTTGGATTTTGTTATCTTTCCTTTGGCTCTGTGGAATTTGCCTCTGTATGAAATGGGATTCCCTTTTAGAAATAGATTTAATTTTTTTTTTTTTTTTCCCAGTCAACCATTTTTCCTTCTTTGGGACAAGATCCTGAAATGTTGTAATTTAGTTGTACTCATGAAGTCAACCACATAGCAGAAATAGAGCAGAACAGAGATTCAGAGCAGGAAGGGTGTCTGTCTCCCTCTTACACGGACAAACCAAAGTGCATTAAAATTAACTTTTGTGGAGATCTAAAACTGAAAAAGACTAAAATAGGTGCTTATCCCATCTTTCTGCTTCAAAGAAGTAATACCTACATGTCTGTTGGTCAGTTTCTGAACACTTCCACAATAGTGCATCCAAAACTTTCCTGACACACTAAAAACTAGAGTTTTTTTGTCTTGCCATAATTTTTTACCAGTGGCAATGAAGACTCAAGACTATTTATGATTTACTGTATCCTCACCTCTACTTCTGCAGAACTTCTAATTAGCGCATTGTTTGCTGTTGATAGCAGTTATTTCTGCCTAAACTTAGTGTACTTCATGAAAACCTATAGAGTCATGCAAAATTTCACCCTCTTCTTCATTCTTTCAGTACCTTAAAAATTCCCCTGAATGCTATTTCTGTCCTCTAATATACTTGAAGTTTTCCTACTTTGATGTCAACATGAGAACCTAATAGTCATATTCATGACTTAAGGTCATTAAGTCAAATACTGAAAAACAGTTGTCCTGGGACAGCACCATAAGAATTTAATGTGATGGACTTTTCCATTTGGACAGTGAACAATCAATATTCTCTGACCACATATTCCCAATTAGTTTTGCAATCCACTTATCATAAATGCATTTAAACAATTTTCTTTTCTGTGCATATGATGTTAACACTAAAAAATTGTAAAAAAAACATTACTGAAGCTAAATATAAAAGCCTAATATACTGCTTCCTTTTTGTTTGTAAGGCCTATTATGCTATCTTGGGAAGAATTACACGTTTGGTGTGATTTGCTCTTGAATAATCCATGTTGGCTGTTGCTTACTGAAGGTCTAAAGTGCATGGACTAAAAGGCGGTGACTTGTGAAATCAGAAGAGAGCTTGTCATAGGATGACACTGCCCAATACCTCTTGCTATTTCTGTAGTAAGGCTTAGAAAATGTTACCTGTTCCAGGGACTTTGTGACAAATTGTCACCTGGCATTATTCTTTGACAAGTTGATTTCCTCTGTTGAGCTGATGTAGATGAACACAGAATGGTTTTAAATTACTTAGAAAGCTGAAAGAGGCACTTTTTTATCTCAGTGGAAATTTGAAATGAAGGGAGTATTGGTTGACTAACATGGCAACTAACATGGTTGACTATCAGGGACTGGCATTCAATGAACATTGTTTTCTTAGGTTGTTAACATATGAGGATGACAATGGCCTAGGTAAGGAAAAAAGAAAAAAAGTCAAACCCTGTTGCTTACAAAAATAATTCAGTTATTTAAAAGTATGTTGATTTTCTTACCCTACAAGTTTAATAATGTCAGACACTTTCATGGTTTCCACATGTCATTGAGGGAAATAATAGCCAAGAGACTATTCTAAGCAGAAGAATGTACTAATTTATTCATTTTTGGCTTCTGAAAAATATTCTCTATGCACTGGGAAGGAGCAATTTGATCTAAAGCAGAGAAACTTATGAGATGAAATTAAAGGACAGATATACAATACATATACACAAAAACTTAGATAAGTTGAACCAAGCTCAGTGACAAAAGTAAGACTCATTATGCACTTTTATCTGTGCGAAGACAGGGAATAAAGGTCTAAAGCCTTGGCAGTGGTTTATGGATAGGTAATATCCATATGTAAGAGCCTGAGGCCATCAAAATTAGTTGTTATCACTCCTTTTTTAAGCTAATGTTGGGGGTCAGATTTGTTCTTTTTTTTGTTTGTTTGTCTTAGAGAATTTTTCCCCATAAGTTGCTAAGAGACTAAGTACCTATATGGTGCTTGACCAACACAAAAGGTGTGGCCGAAAGCAGGGAGAAGGAAAATCACATGAGTTTTGGTGGAGGGAAAAGGACAGGGCTGGGGGAGCTGGGGGCTGGTTTTTTCTTGCTCTCGGCATTGGAGAGGACGGTCGGGCTGCTCCTTGCTGCGGGAGGAGTCCATAGTCAACAGAAAGTCCAGTCCTGGGAGATCTACCATCATCTGCTCGTGTGCCCAGGAATTCGGAGCTCCTTCACCTGCCCTGCTGGAGCTGGGCCAGCCCTGCCCAGCTGTCGCAGCTCCTTCAGTACTGCTCACTTTGCTGGGACACCCCCCTGGCTGCTGGGGACCCTTGCTGTTCTGTCCACCAGCCCGGGAGTTTCCACTGTTCCAGCTTGGTGCTCTCGGGGTCCCAAGAGATCAGACTGCCCTGGGCTTTGTTTCACAGAGCCTCTTGAGGTTCCTGGTTCTGTTTATTATTAATGCTGTAGTTGTTTTTGTTTGCCTTGTTGTACTTACTAGTAAAGTACTGTTATTCCTTTCCCCATAGCCCAGCCTGAAAAGCCTCTTTAATCTTCTAAATTATAATAACTTGGAGGGAAGGGATTGGAATTCCTCACTCCTAGAGAGGCCTTGCCTCTCCCTAGCAGATACCTGTCTTTCAAACTAAGACAGCTAAGAATTAAAATAGAGGCTTTGATGTGCTGCCAGTTGTACCAGAATGGCTGGCTACTGAGAATAATGCATTTGGGAAATGAGATCCAAGGTAAATTCTTGTTCTGCCCAATCCTAAACTGCATCTTCTGAGAAAATGCTACAAATATATTTGAAAGTAGAAAATTTGAAAGAATAATTTCAAACTTTATTTAGAGCCTAGAAACTGAGAAAAATTGTTGGGGTCAATGGATTAACAGTCTATCACTTTAGTGAATTTTTTCTCCATGGAGTGAATCCCTACAATGCCTCTTGAAAGTATTACATCTGTGTTGGTCACCAGTACACAAATAACCAAACCCAAACAAAACAACAAAAAACCAAATCCCCTTTCAGTGCTTCTCTGTAATGCTATGCCACTTGACTTCTCCAGTGAGAAATTAATGTCAGCAAGCACCTCCTAAGAAGCACAGACTAAGTTGTTGGGGTGTAGTCACACTCTTTGATAGATGGGAGTACCTTCATGGGAAATATCTTTTCCATGAACAGTGTGGAAATTTGGCACATGGCACAAGCTTCTGAAAACAAATTTAAGTGGTAGAAACTACATTTTAGGTAATACCATGCTTATATATTAAATCTGAAAGATTGTGACATTGGATTGCAAAGGTCATATTGTGGTTATAGCCTTGAATTTTATTGCCAAAAAAAATTAATGGAATTAGCTCCATAAATCAAATTATTGCATACATGAATGGGCACAAAAATATTAAGTAGGAAGAAAACTCTTATCACAGCCCTTCTTTTTCTATTCTGTGTGTTTACTTCATGATCAACATGGAAGACCCAGAAGTGAGCCTTGTATTTGTCTTACAAGAAATGCTCTGTAAACATAGGCAACAACTACAAGTGCTCCATGTACATTCTCTTCCTTCTTGGGTGTTTGATGGCCTTCAAATAACCCTGCCTATAGCTCTTGCAGCTTTTATGATTTATGTGACTTCTAAATTAAATAATAGACAAAAAGTAAGAAATGTGAGTGCGGAGGTGGCTGCAATTCTCTAGAATGCACCCCTACATTCCACACAAATTTTAACGGATATAACTGTGTACGGAGGAAGAAATGTTCATTTCAGGAGGCTGGTGCTTTTCGCTCCTTCATTACTCTTTGCTTTTTGGCTGTGTAGCCATACTCAGCTTAAATTGGGGTTATATCTGCCTCCTCCTTACACAGACGAGTATTGTATTACAGTCTCAGTACAGCACAAAACCTCACATTGTGGGTCGCTTCATGTGTTTTCAGAACAGTAACCAATGAACTGGACATGAATTACGAATATTGCAATCCTATCAAAATTCATTGATAATCTTTCCTATGAAATTTTGCTTTTCTGCCTGTCTGATAAAATTAATCTCAGCTACTCAAACATTCATGGAAAATAAACATGAAAAGGTAATGAATGTGGCTGAGCTGAAATTTGGTCTAGAATCTCAAGAAGCAGTTCCATTTCTGTTGTCTTTACTATTCAGCTAGTTGTAGCAAGAAAGCTAATGTTCATGGTGCTTTTAGCTGTCAGCATTTTTGCTAAAACAGTAGCCTTTAGAAACCCCAGGGAATGGTGCAGGTGGGGAGAAAACATGCAAGAGATTTAAATATTCTTTGCTTACCATACATCAACCTCTCCTATTTTTATCTTTCCTCTTTAAAGTAATGAAGAAAGAAGACTCAAAACTGTGTGTAGAAAGCAGGTTTTAAAAAGTACAAATTTCTTCCAAAGTAGGCCAAACCTCTGATACTTTGGCTACTACCCATATTTAGGTTTATTTTGATTTGGTGATTTCCTTATGCAGTTCTCACTGAGGAAAACATGGGAATATTTTTCACTGAAACCTGCTACCTCTCTTTAGGATTAGTTTATTGAGTCATCATCTGTACAGTGCAAAGAAACTCTTCATGAGATATATTCTCAGCTTGAGAAGTAAGAAGCAATTATTTACCAGTTCATTATGCACAGAACTTAGCTAACATTTGATGATTTAATGAGCTATTAGGCTAAGCATTAATTTCCTCACCAGTACTCTTAAGGCATGGCAAGAATTTCTGCTGGCCTCATAGTCATCAGTCAAAAGGCTCAAAGCAGCCTCTAATCACTCCTTGAAAAGGTACTCAGTGTGGTGGTTCTGAATCACCAGGTGTCACCAGCTCTGTCACCACTGGTGACACTGATAATCTCAGTTTGAAGCCTGGGTGATAGCTAACTACTCAACTACCCGTACAAGTAAAGTTTTAGTATTTTATATCTTTTCATGCTAGCGCTTTTCTCCTTGGATGCTTGAGCCACTAATTAGCTCATCTCAATAGAGCTACCTCTGGCTATAATTCTATCTCTCTTATTTTTCTGTCCTCTTTTCTCACATGTCTCTAAACTAAGAACATTTTCAGAAGTTAAATACCAGGTTATGCTGCTGGGCTGGATCATAGCTGGGTCTTGAAGTCTTGGCTGACTGAGGAGCACAATGGAAAAGGGGTATAGAGCAATATTTACAAAGAAAGAGGTTTATAAGCTTTATGTAACTTTTGTCTAAGTGAAAAAATTCAACAGGAAGTCAAGATATAAGCAGTTTAATTATGCATTTTATGAAGTGAAAGCAAATCTTCTGCTGAAATTTGTGAATCCAGAAGAACCTATTGAAACAAAGATGCTTGAAATTTGAGTTTTCAATTTTTAATGTTTCCAGCTTCAAAGTCATAAATTCTGATAAATACATTTGATATGTCACAAGGAATAACGTATTTTTCAGCTAGTGTGAACTAATTTCTGATAGATTATTATGCAAAATTATTATGAGCAGGGAAGCTGCTGCCTGTGTGCAGGAAAAGATTTGAGTTTATTTGAAGTTTTCTTATTCATAAAAAAAGTTTGCATTTGTACAGTAATAAAAGAAGGAAAAAGAACTTTTTTTCCCAGAAAAAAATATCACAGATGGACACAGGAAAAAAATCAAAAAGGAAACCTGTCATATATCTAAGCAGAATAGTTACAGCAAGTTCAAACTGTTCAGATTAGACAAAACCAGAAACATTTACATATCTATAAATAATATATAGGTATACTATATAGAATATATATATTATTCATACTTTAATTTTCCTATGAATAACATGAAGAACTCAAAAATTTTCAAAGACTTTAGCTGCTGGTTGTTTCAAGCATCAGCAATGAGAAATCAAATAGTAAGTAATTTCACCCATATAATTTACATATTTTTTGTTAATTGCTTTCCAGTTCAGGTTATCTATTTGTAACTATGATAAAAAAATTATTTCTCTTCATTCAAAATGAACTCTTGAACATTAAAGTAAAATCTTATTTCCTTCAAGTCAAATTTCCTTACTTTGCTAGTAGCTAATAGATTGGTGAGAAATGCTGATGTTCCACCATAAAAACAATAAATAATAATAATAAAATCTTAAAACTATTGTGTAAGCTAACCATCAGCTATCATCACATATAAAGATCCTAGCCTTAAATTGATAATATGTCTATTCAGAAAATTCCCAGTGAGATGATCAGCACCCTTTTCCTAGTACACCTCCTGGGTGAGAGATGACATATGGCTCATTTGTTTGGCTCACTGATTTTATTATTCTCATTTCTGCAAATGTTGCATGTGCATAGAATTACTGTTAATCATCTTCCAGGTACCAGCAAGCACTCTCCAAATTCATGTTACAGACCTCATCTCGGCTGCCTCTTTTGGAAAGAAGAATGCTGTAACTCTGAATGATGAGTCTAATGAAATATCATAACTCTTTTCTAGGAAGAATAATGTACAGTACCACCTGTGCTAGTAAAGCCATACTGAGCAAGATTTCTTATATTAAAAGGACGCAGCTGTTTCAGATTGCCCTGAGGCTCAGTGCTTTGACTATTATTCTTTATAATTTTGGTTGTCTTTATTTACTGAGAGCAGTTAGATTTATTAACATGTAGATACAGATAAAAATATCCAAGCTTTTTTTTTTTTTTTTTTAACTCAGAATTTTTTTGTTCCTTGCAGTCAAGTGTCTCTCAGCCATACCTGGGGCATTGATGGCATACAGCTAATGCAACCAATCCTTTTTCTTACTGGGAACACAAGTGAACTCTTATTTTACCTTTTCTTCAGAGGTGAAAGGACTGAAAACTCCAAACTGTTAACTAATTGGCTGCACAACTATCACCGGCATCATTTGGAGTAGCTCTAATGAATTTTCACACACTATTTAGCAACCTGCATAAGGCTTACACTTTTTTAAATGGGAACTTCAGATAGAGCCAAGGGCTATCCATCCTGGCTGTCTCTTTCTGACTTTAGATGTGTAGTGGTTTCATGTTCACTAAATTTTGGTCTTGGTACTTACTCTTTCTGTGGAAGAGAGACTAGGAGAAAAACAAAGCAGGCTCAACCTTAAAATTAACAAATAGTTTATTAACATACACTAAAAGAATAGAAAAAATAAAGTTGAAAAAAAACGAAAACAGAATGAAACTTCAAAACCACTCTTCTCTCCCCTTACAAACTATTCACTTTCTTACAAAACATAACAAGACAAAACTTGTAATTTTCAGTAAGTTTCACTATCTGACAATAGTCTTTTATCAATCCATTAAGGGAAGAGTATCTTTTTGAGTCATGGATCCCACTGACAACTTAGAACCGTTCTCTTGTGGGTTTTAAACTGTCACAAAAACAACTGCTTGGAGAAACCTGCCTTTGTGACCCTCCCAGGAGCAGTTTCCCAAGCTGCTTATGGGTCATAGGTCTCAGACTTTTGCATACTGGGGTGTCACCTTTTAAAGATGAATAACTCTAAAGCAAAGGATTCTTTACTTCAAGGTACAGAGATATCTTCTCACTTCTTCACTGGCACAGGGGGCTTCTTTATCTCTGTTCAAGCATCTTACAGGATATTACTTAGTCCATCACAAACACCTTTGCTCAAATTCACACACAAATTAAAACAATTATCTCCCTAAATGCATATCTTTTCCATAATTTAAAGGAATGATCTAAATATAGAGTTTATTTCCATGGCTCAGGTAAGAATAGAACAACTTAACTCTTCAACCCTCTGTCCTACTAGCCTTTTTACTTTTGCTCTACTGACTTCATGCTGTTGTTTTATATGTTCACTCTGTCTTTTCTTACTCTCTCAGAGAAGGGCTAAGCTCTGGAAGCTTTATGTTGCCAGGAAAGAGTTAAATCTGCCCAGAGTCTTTGTCTCTCCCTCTGTAGCTTGTGGTGTTAGATGTTCAAGGCTGTGCTGGTGAGGGAGGAAGAACTCACACAGAAACATCAGAGATCAGAGCACCCGGGCACTCCAGAATCCTAAAAAAACAGGTAGGATCATAAATGCCTTCTCAGCCCACCTCTGGGTGTAAATCGGGGTGGCCTCGGCCCAAATGGTGCCCATAGCTCTTATCAGGGGCCTGGCAGAGATCTCTCCCTGCTCCAGGGAATTTTAGAGAAAGTAGTTGTTGTAAAGCAGCAACCTCTCCTTACCCCGCACTTCACCCGGGAGCCGATGGAATCCGGCCAGGCCTCAGGCCAGCTCGCACCCAAAACGGGGGAGCAGCAGGCCCAGCTCGATGTTACCTGTCTCTCTCTGGCCAAAGGAAGAAGAAAAAGGACCCACTTACAGGAAATCAAGGGGTTTTATATGGTACTTCCCAAAGTCACAGCTAACAATTTCAGTGGTCAGAACAGATGCCAGTATTCCAACTAACTCTCTGATAGGTTTTTGTCCTTTCTAAGGCAATTCCCAGGTCCTGACTGGGAGAATTATTTTACATTCTTTTATAACTAAAAAACTAAACTGTACTAACCCATGACAATATGTAAATAAGCAAAGATTCACAAGCTATTTCTACCCCCACATTGGATAAATAAAGGCATAATTTCTGTGGCAAGGAGAAGAGAAAAAGGCAGCTGGAGCCTGAGAAGAGTCAGATGGGGAGGTAGGGAAGGCTGTGAATCAAAATCTTCTGTTATAGTACAGAGTAAAAAAAGTTTATAAGAAAGATGTGTTTAACTATTTTAATATTGATACTGTTGCATACACCTGGATCTTACTCTTTAGGCATATATCAATAAGGGTTCTACATTTGAAATAAGTAAATCCTATATTTAGAGGCTCTATGTTTAACCTATTCAGACCTTCAAACATTCAACCACCAATATTTCGCTACTCCACTTGTTATAAAGACATTAATTTCCTTCCCCCTCTTCATTAGGACTTATTGTTTGTTAAATATGAGAAAAAAACCACACACAAATGTGATTGCTCCATTGTGCTCCTGCCCTTCCCATGGGTGCTTTAAGGTGATATTTACACAGCCAAAACACTCAGGCAATTCTTTAACCCCCTCACTCATTAAAAAGTTAAACCCAGGCTTCAAAGGCATATGTGGGCAGGAATAATAAATCATAGGAGAAATCAGAAAATTATTTCAAGATCTTATTATAGAACATGCTTTTTTTCTCTCTCACATGGAGCATCCCTCTTGTCAGACATACTGTTGGAGATTACATTGCACCCCAGCCTGTCTAGCACCTTTCCTACCTTCTGCATCCTTTATTCAATAGTTGAGCTGTAGTCAACTTTTCTGCTACCATGCCCACGAGGTAGTCATACTGCCTGGTCTTTCATTTCTCAGTATGTCCATGCCTATTAGAGCTGATTACCTAGGAGAAATTTCTCTATCTGTTATGCCTATTAATATGTAGGTTTCTACTATTTGGTTCCTGGATTTTGATTTTTTGATTTTGTTTGTTTGTTTTTTGTTTTGTGGAATTTTTTTTTTTAAATAAATTTTTAACTTTTTCTTGTTTCATTAAAGAGAAAAAGAGAAAAAGAACACCACAAATCAATGCTAGCACACAAAGAAAAATCTCTGTCATCTCCAGCAGGAAAATCATTATATGATCACTGCATCATCAGAAAACAAACTAACCTCAAATTTCCTTCCATCACTGTGGTAAACACTAACATCTCAATAACACAGTGACAGTAAGGATTTTCAAAAAGACTTTCATGATATGGTTTATTTGTTTCTTCCTGCTTTGTCTGCTAATCAGTAGTATAATGTAATTCACTACAGAAAGAACTGTTAACTACTGCTGAAAATGACGAAGTATGTTTTAAAAAAACCAGAAGTATAGAAAGCAATATTTTATAGACTTTTGGGTACATCGGTTGAAAGTTATGCCTAGATATACTAATTTTAATAAACACAAGACCTTTCATAAGGGGAGACATTCCCACTGTATGTCATTTGCCTATATATCTTTCAATGACAACTCCAAACCTTTTATTCCTTTTTAAATTTGCTTCCTCCTTCATAAAATCTGACCTTCCGTGGGTGACTTTTTCTTACCTTTCCTCAGTTCCTTTGCCTATGTCTTCCAAATGCATTCGGTATTCTTCTGCCTTCCCATCTTTTTCAGATAATCATCTATCCCTGAAATAACTCAGTAGTTACCTTTCCTTTATAATGTTGTTCTAGTCTCATATGTCTGAGTACTGAAGTTCAGATAAACACAGGATGATAAACATCATCCTTCATAAGGAAGATAAAACATTGTGCAAAATGGAAATACAAATATTTATTGTCTGGGAAGGAATATTAAACAGTTTCAGCTTCTTTTACTATTTACTTTGCAACAGAAATCATCAAAGGTATTACATGGGCACAAGGTTTGATGCTTTGTGAACTTATCACAATATGTGCATGCATGTCTGTTACATTTTTGAAGAGAATACAGATATCATTAATTTACTTTAGGAAGTGCTAGCTTGATTTGATAGAGTCAACTGTACTGTGCAATATATAACCTTTGCTTTTATCAAGTGGTAAGCATTTGCTAGGATTACATTTCTTTAACCTCTTTGCATATTGTTCTTTTGACTGTTTTCATGAGTTGCAGTTGTTCTGAGTTCCTCCTCCTCTTTGCCAGCCTTCTCAAGGCTAGAATTATTTGTCTATTTTCCACAGCTGCTTTTTCTTTTTTATTTTGTGGGTGTCCAACCACAAGGCATCAGTTGTTTCAATCATCATGCTAATAATGCCAAGGTCATGGGTTTGATCTGTGTAAAGGCTGTTCATTCACTTCAAGAGTTTTGCCAGGCAAGCAGCTAAGTGTGCCATTGCCATCACACAGTCTCTGCCCCAGGCTGATCAGTCCTCAACCAACCTCAACCACTCCCCCATTTACCCACACTTTCTTAATCTACTTTTAGTTTTAATTGCTGAGCATCACATTGTAGGGTGCAAAATGTCCCTTTTACCAGTTTGGGTCAGCTGTTCCAATCTCTTGCTTACCCTCAGACTATTTGTTCAGGGGACAGAGTGGGAAGAAAGAAAGCCTTGATGCTGTGCAAGCATTGTTCAACAATGAGCAGCAAATGGCTTTAGGCACAAATCCAAAACACAGCACTATATGGGCTGCCATGAAATAAATTAACTTTGTCCCAGTCAGACAGAGTGTATCTATGTTCTCAAACTTATCTTTAAATTTTGGAATGTCAAATGATGCTTACATAATATACATCTTACCACTTACTCTACTTGCAATTCACACTATCTGTTATCCTCCATTTATTTTTGTTCATTTCTGACATAAATTTCAATATGCAAATTATGAGTGAGTTTTTCTGTGCTTGTGAGAATTCTTGCTGTAACAAGGTGAAGAATTTTTGTAAGAATTCATAGAAAATGAAGAAAAATTTGAGATTCTAGTTTTGCTTTTTCATAAAAGAGGCTAAAGAAAAAAAACAGTAACTTTCTATTATATGAAAAATATTCAGATTTATTTGAATACTTTTGATTTTAGTTAATTTGAATGAAGTATTGAGAAGGTCAGCACTGAACTCACATAAGGACATCTAATATATATTTTTTTTTATCGTGGGAGGCAAAATCTGTTAAGCAAAGCTAAAAGGGCCTAATTTAGCCCTCATGTTCTCTGTAGGCTCTGCAGAAAGATCAGTGGGATTATGCAGTGGTTACACTCTAAACTATAATAAATCTACTCATGCTAGCTTTGAAATTATAGAGGGTCAGATTGGCTCAAATCAGTTTTGCTATCCAGCTGCTTTTGGTGCAGTTTTTAGTGATTCTCTGCTTGTTATCACTAAGACAAGAGGTCTTCCTGCCTTCTGCATCTTTAATCCATTGCCATACAATAAAATCTCTTCATTCTGATCTTTATGAGCAGAAGACTGAAAAAAGACTTTGTGAGTGCCACCAGTTTCCATCATCTCAAAAGACAATTTATTGAATTGGTATTAGTGCTTATTGTAATCCTGGTGAGAAGGGCATTCAGACTTTGTAAGGTATTGCTTCATTTACCATATATTGGAGCTATGAGGAGAAATAAAAAGAGGATAGTTTAGATAATCTTATGCTTCTTCGGGTATCAGGGAACTCCAGATTCTTCAGGATCAGATGATGCTAGCAATCCCAACAATGCCAATTGTGCAGAGACCACCCATGGAGAGGTTTGCATATGCATTGGGTTTTGCAGGTCTTATAAGATTTTCTTAACAGAAAACAATTCTATCCATCAATTCTAGTGCTGAGCAAGAGGATGCTCTCATGTGAACAGATTCTGCTTCACTTTAAGGTAAAGGCAAGAGCATGTACCTGGCATAATTGCCAATATCCATAGGGCGTTGCCTCAGAGCCCTCCACTATATTCAGTGTTTGAGAACATCAGCTATCAGCCCCCTCCAGATGCTCAGGAGAGACCTTTCCACTATGCACCTGCCTGAAAGGAGGCTGCAGCCACGTGGGGATCGGTCTCTTCGCCCAGGCAACCAGCAATATGTCAAGAGGACACAGTCTTAAGCTGAGCCAGGGCACGTTGAGGCTGCACATTAGAAACTACGTGTTTGAGAAAGAATGATTAGACATTGCAATGGGCTGCTCAGGGAAGTGGTGAAGTTATCATCCCTGGAGGTGTTTCAGTGATGACTGGATGTGGCACTAAGTGCCATGGTCTGATTGACAGCACGGTGTTCGGTCATGGGTTGGACTTGACAATTTCAAAGGTCTTTTCCAACCTAGATGATTATGTGATTCTGTAATTGACCTTCCCCCATGTATCTGTTGCCAGATTATTTTCAACAGCTGGCTTTCAATTGTGCAAAAATTTAGAAAATGAAACAAGGAAGTGTTTGAGCAATGGTTGCTTCTGTTTGCCCATCTTGCCTTTATCTGAGTGAACACTTGAACCACACTCACATGCACACATGCACAGAAGACGACTTCCTACTGATAAAAGGAAGGACACAAAATGTTTCAGTTTGTGACCTTCTATGGCCCATTGGAATGCTTCAACTTGACCTTGGAATTTATATACAGTCATAGGAATGGAATAAACATTAACTTGAACTGAAAAATTAATGAAACTTGATGATCTTTTCACCATTTCATGCAGTCAGCAAATTTCTAATGCTCTATGTTGTTTTCAAATATGAATTCAGGATTTCGCCTGGAGGTTTTCATTGCAAAAATTACTAATCTGATTGGGAGGAGTCCGAGATGCAACCCTGCTTTTACTAATTATTTGTATAGAAAGAGGCAGTAAACTTGTACTTTTTAGATGCCATAATTTTTTTAGATACTTTTTAAACAAATTAACTCTATCAAAGTTCCTGGAATATCTTCAGATAGATACTGAAATCACTGAGATTATAGTTTGGTAAATAGTTTAAAACAGTTTAAAAGTCAAAGCAATTTAAAAAGGGCGGTTTTGCTGCCAGCCTTTGCCAAAATTGTGTATCCTGCCTGGATACACAATCCTTGCCTCCCTGGTGCCATGGATTATTTTCACATCTAGGCAAAAAGTCCTTGTGAAAATAATGTACCCTTTTAAAGATACTTTAACATTTTATTTTAGAATGAATAGCATATGATTAAGGTTCCATAAAGCAGAGAAACTAGAATGATCTCTGCTGCTTCAGCTTGCAAGGCAAATATTTTTTACTTGCACTTTTCTTCTTTATATCTTTTAAAAGTGGCATAGAAACCATTAGCAGCAGCATTTCTCATAACAATTGTGATGGCAGCAATAAATTCCATCCTACCATCAATATGAAATGCCTCATTTCTTTGAAGTTAAAATATCCAAAATAAATATTTTAAATTAATAGTGGTGGTTTGCCTTTGAAATTAGTCCATCCATATCTCCTATAAATTGACAAAATGGAACTTAATCAATCTAGCTCTATCCAACTAGTTACTTACTGGTTCTGATGAAAGGAAATAACCACATACAAAGGGTCATTCAGTCTGCCTCTTGTGCATATTTATATTTTAATAGGATTCCTCCCTTGAAGATGCAGATTTTTTTTCCACAGCTTCCCCAACCCTGCCCATGGCCCAGGACCCCATTTCAGCTCCGTGGACCAAGGACACAGTAGCAGGGCCTGTGCAGCTCCCCACAGCTCTGCCCTGCCTGCCACAGTCCCTGCAAGTCTGACTCATCTGGGGACCATGTCCCAGCCCAGCCTTGGCCTGCACCTATCCCCAAGGACATATCTCATGCCTGGGACTGGGGAAGGCCCTGTTGTTTCCAGTTACTCTGATTTTCCCAAGCTGTGTTGGTGTTTCCTGAAGTAAAAAAAGGATTTAGGAGAAAGATTTTGAAAAAACCTCCCATGACTCCCTGTAGCTTTCCTGGAGCTCTGCAGAGAACTCTTTTAGTGGCAAAAAATTAAATAAAAAATAATTTCCCTCCACTGAATGAGCAATGGGTTCAGATTGAAGAAAAGAGGATTTGCAGCAGCTCTGAAATTTTTCCTAGCCCACTAGCTGCGGGGCCAATTCCAAATCCACAAAACCTTAGTAAATTTACTACCCATAAAAATCCTATTTTATTCCAGTTTCATTCCTTTCTACCTCCCTTCTGAATTATATGAGCTCAAACTAATTTTTTAATTTTTCATTTTCATCAGTTAAGATAAATAAGGCACTTCATACTCCTTTTGGTGAATACTTCCTCCCATTTGTGCTTTCGTGGATTTTATTCTGGGGATGGTTAGACAACAACATGGGAAAAGATCCCTGCATTCTATGCAAAAACTGTGCCTTATGAAGAGGCTTCTTGTGATGATGAAGAGGTTTTAGGTAGCATCCATTTTGTCAACTAATTCAAGCTAAGCTATGAATTATCCAAGAATAGCAATTAACCTGAATCTTGACCTATCTGTGAAATGATGGTTGAAGATCCCTTAGGTAGACAAAGCCAACACTAAACAAATGCAGTGGTGTCAGCCAAGCTAGGGATATTTTTATAAGATGAGTTCTCTAATTTTCTTTTCTTGATCTTTAAAAGACAAATAAAAATAAGCCTGACACTAAGCCTGGCCAAATCAGAACACAAAATATAGCTTTATTTACTTGCTTTTAGACCAAGTTTAAACTGTGCAGAGTTGATTTATAATTTTTTCCTTGCTGTAAATACTATTTATGATAGAAAATAATCAATTTTTATCTCATGTTATTAGAGATAAATAGATTTTGTGGATTAACCCCAGAGAGATAATGAATGAAAGAAATAAAGTAAGGTGATACTTTATAATGTAGCAGGAAAAACCAAACCAGTGAAAAATAGGCAGGAACTCAAAGTCTCCAGCCTCAAAACAACAGATTAATAGCAGCAAGAATAATAACTATTCTGATGGAAGTGCAGAGTGGAGATATTTTTTGTCAAAATTAAAGGAGAAAGAACAATAAATGCATCTCTAAGTAAAAAGCCCACTACTGAGATGACATTTCAATGATTGATATATTATTAATTTAAAAAAAATAGAAAATAATTTGAAATGTGTCTATGAGATGAAAAACCCCAAAACTGAACATATACTCCATATATGTTGAGCATGGGCAGCATTTAAATGAATTCTTCATCCAAGACTGAGTAGGAAAATATTGGCAGTGGCATTACTTTTGTATGGAGATAATATTTTTTACATGGGTATCATCTATATCTGTTGAACTGGAGTTTCATCTGAAAGGCACAAGATCCAAGAAGTTTGTTGTTGTTGTTTTGTTGTTGTTGTTGTTTGTTTGTTTTTGTTTTTTTTTTTTTTTTCCACAAACCATGTTGCTGCAGGAGAAAATATTTTCAAATGCTGGGAAAACCAAGAAACATTATATGAATTTATTTTTTTATACTGTTTGTATATAGGAGACAGAATATATTCCATCACCGTAACTTATTTGTTGTTTCCATATTTTTATTAATCTAAAGCTAAAGTATATGAAGATCCCTCTTTAATGGTACTTGGGATATGAACATCACGTACTAGAGAGATGGAGTCAAATACTATCGGTTATCTTGGACATCACATGGGACTGGCAGATACAACCTACACCGTGATGTGATGCCTTCAGACAGACTTGTCTGATCACTCCAGATGCCTGCATGTGGGCAGCTGAAACAAGCCCAAATAAAAGGATTCATTTTCATATTCCAGATCCAGAAACTCAATTTTGTTTAAATGGAAGGGTCTATCAGGTAATTAGGTGAGCTACGGATTCGTAGTAGTAAGAAATTCAATATGGGACTCGGTTACTCCACTTGTAGTTATCAGTTCTTATTTGAAATACTCGACCTCATCTGACTTCCAGCTGGAATTCCTGAGAACCCAGCTCTCCAGCAATCCTGAGCTCACATCTTATATCTCTATCTTGGTGCATATGTCCCTCCAAAATAATAGCTTTCTACACTGGCTCTGTCCTGGAACTCTATTCAATTCATGTGACCTATGAAGAAAAAGAAAAAGAAATAAAAGAATATATAAAGAAAAAGAAATCTGAGACTGTGACTGAACAATTTTTTCTCAATTTATGTAGGGGAATGGAATTTACAGTAAAGCAGTTCTTGTTTCCTTTGCAGTTATTCCTCCCCTAGATGAACAGAAGCCTCTTGTCTTGGAATCAATTTGAAATTTCACTCTAAAAATCTATTTTTCACATCAAAAAATGAATAAGATTACAAAATAAGACTAATCTTAAAACCTGTCCCTGAAAAATTACACTAGTAGCTTCCTTGTACAATTATGTTTTCTCTTTCAGCACTGTTCATTTACTCTCTTTAAAAGTCAGTTATTGTATACCCCTGTGCCCCATTTGGATAATAGATTTTCCAATGGAACCATATGAAATACTTTGTTAAGTACAGCTAGATTAAGCCAACTTACATTCCTGTTGCCTAGAAAATCAATAGTCCTCCTTCTGAAAACTGTTATCAAATTAGTCTATCACAATCTAAATTTCACACCTATTTGTTAATCTTATTTGTGCTGTTAGTTAACTTTTAAATAATTTGCTGAATATTTTCAAACCACTGACAGCAGATTACAAATTGTATGGTTGCACTGATCACTCTCCCATCCAGTTAAATAAACATATTTTGTTTTCTCCATTTGTTTGATTCTGCTGGGATTATTCCATTTACATCATCATTTACTGTGAACAAAGTCAACAAGGTAGGCAGGCAACTGCTATTTAGGTAACAGTAAAGTAAACCTTAATTTCACCTTCTGCTGCATGTGCTGACTGGTATACATCCAGTTCTATTATTTTAAGGATATAACTGGAATAAAGCTAGCAACTAACTTGAGTTTCTGTCCATTTCAATAAGTAGGAGTTATAGAGATCTCTTTTAAATTTTAATCCTGAAATAATTGTTTACTTAAGGATTCAACAACATAGTGAGTGCTATACATGTCTTCTTGCACATATATTATTTCAAAATACAAGTAATCATAGTATACTGGTCTTCATAATTTTTCGGTTTGTTTTGGTTTCTTTTTTTCCTTCTGAATTTTATCAATATTTTATAGCATGTTCTTAAGCCCATGTTCTTTACACACAATTGTCAATTTTATTCTGTATCTGTATCTAATCTCCCTATCTGTTATCTTGGAGCTATTTCAAGAAACTAAATTTAGGAGAGATAGATAATTATCTTCAAAGATTCATAGAGGTTAAGACTTTAGGTTTAATAGGATCATGTTGTCAGTCCTGGGATATATTTGGGACCAATAAATTTCATCTTGTGTTGATGTATGTTGAAAGTGAGCTGTGATGATCTGTATTTATTATTATTATTATTATTGATTGTATTTGTTTTTGCGCTACCCAAAGCCTAAACAGGAAAAGAACTACTCTGGGACGAGCATCGCATAAACACAAACTACTTGGTGATCCATGTTTTGAAAAGCTTACTGACAATATATGAATACCATGCAGCTGAAAAATGAAATTTAAGTACCTTATATAACAATATTTTTTTTACAGAAGCAGGAAAGCCCTTAGCTGTATTATATAATTTTACTTTTTCATAAGTTAGAGGAATGCAGCTAGAATTGAGCTATATGGAAAGGAATACAAACACAAGTGGACAGGCCAGTAAGACTGAAAGGAATGTAGGGCTGGAATGAAATTCTTGTGAAGAGATGTGGTACTCCATTTTATTTTTCTTCTGTGGTTAAATATACTGACTGCTCAGCAATATCAAAAAGAAATTGCACATGACAACCAATAAATAGTCTCCAACACTGAATTTGGGATAAAGAAGAATGAGTTATCAAACACTCAACCTGCTTGGCTCAGCACAGCAGCAGATAAAACAACCAGAAATGTTAGTTATGTAGTTCTGCGCCAAAACTAATAGGTCCTGCTCTACAGTCTTCAGCAGCCATTTAATGTGAACAGTCATACTGACTCCAGACCAGGTTAGATTTGTGTCCAGACATCCTGAGCCCACTAGAACCCATGTGATTTATGGATCTGTGACTAGCACAGACACAGATAGATAATTTGAAAAGTCATCTTGGACATCTCTATGAAATTTTGCACTAAAAACAGGAGAGAAAGGTAAAACTGTCATAAACTTTCTGTGTTCTTATGCTGAGAAAATCTCCAAGGCTGTGGATAAGATGAGAAAAAGATGAACGACTGTTGCAAGAGTCTGTCTGGGTATTTGTTTATCCTTTAACCTCTCACTTTGATGCCAAGAAAATGAAGCTAGGTCAGGAAAAAAAAAACAAAAAACAAAAAACAAAAAACAAAACAGCAACAACAACAACAAAAAAAAAACCAAAAAAACCCACACACAAACACACACACACCACAAAAAACCCCAACAACAGCAAAACAAACAAACAAACAAACAAAAACCAACCCACCACTACGGGGAAAAAAAAATAGAGAAAGATAAGTGAAATAAATGGATTTTGCATTTAAATCTGAAAGCTGTTAGATCTCAGCTCATTTCACAAGCTCATATCACATGTAAAAGAGAGCTCCTCAATCTCTATGCATCTCTTGCAAAAATTCTATCTGCTATGCTTGCAAGTCTTTTCTTCTTGACAGAAAACTTTATGGTTTCTTTCAATTATAACTGCTGTCAAGAGAGGTCATGATTTCTGAAAAGAAAAGCTTAGTCCTTTGCTATGGAAGACTCTGAATATTGAGATATAACTATAATATGGGGTGATGTATTCAGAGACCTATGTGTCACTAAAAAGATGGGTTGATGAATTTCAAAACTTCTTTTTCAACACCGCTTGGATTCATTCGCAGACATAATCAGTTGAAATAATAAGGTCTGGAGGTGAGTAATGTATGGCTTACTCTGGCAAACTTTATTCTTGATATTCCAAAGTTATTCTATGTTTAAATGAGTATGAAGGAAAATAGAATGTGGACCCAATTTATTTTTTATTATTATTTTAACAAGGCAAATAAGAACACAACCTTTTAAACTAAATCCATACAGCACATTTGTTAAATCTGGTTTCTGGAAAAAAGTTTAGAATATCATTGTATTCAACTCAGCACTTGCAGCTGCAAATGCCATCGAGTTAAAGTAGGAGAAGATCTTGTACAGATTAAAAAAAAACAAAAACCCACAGTGTTTTTGTTACTTACTTTTTATTACTTGGTAATATGCCAAAGGAAATAATGACGTAGAAAAAGGGAATGAACTGTGCACATCAAAGTTACCTATTGAAAGTTTGCAACATTACACTTTATAATATTGTTATATCTACAGTAAATACATATTTGTGCAAAAGTTAATTCTGTAAAAAACTGTCTTCAGTTCTCTCATTACATTTTATTATTCCACATTGAAATATGACATCTGTGACTTGACATGTAATTATTATTTCTTTGAAATTTTATGTTATATGTTTATTTGAAAGGACTTATAGTGGAACTAGAAACTTATAAGATTCAACTAATAAACAAAGGAAAAAATATTGACTTGAGTGGAATGGAATGGAATGGAGTAGAATAGAATAGAATTGTTTGAAGAAACAAATAAGGATCATTAAATACCTCTTTTGGATGCCTGGTCTAGTATTTGATCACCCTCCTGGTAAAGAATTTCTTTCTACTGTCTGGTTTGAATTTTCCCTGACAGAATTTTGAGGCATTCCCATTGATCCTGTCACTGGATCCCAGGGAGAAGATATCAACAATGAACAGCTGTTTTTAAGCAATAGGTGCTTTTCATTTCTCTTGAGCAAATTTTGCTCTGCCTTAAACTACTGAAACTAGGACTGATTTCTTCATCAAGGCCAACTTAATTTAAAATTATACCCAGACCCACAGATATCTTCATTAACATTTTAGGTTAAATCAGACAGACATTGATGTTCTGATTAGGTAAAATAGCACTCTATTATATTTCTTAATGACAAAGTACAGAAGTGGTGGAAACTGCAAACAAGTTGATATTCTAAGTTCAGGAGACAAATGCAAATCACTGTATATCAGAAATAATATATTTTCTCAGTGGTATTCTGGAATTATCTAGTGTATTTTTTAAGACAGCATGGTTTATGCTTAATGAATTAAATATTTCACAGTTGTTCAAGCATCCTGAAGGAATCTCTGTTTAGATAAGTCTAACACAGTATTTTGGGGACAAATTATGTAGTCTAGAGGCTGGAAAAGAATGAGGAATCGAGTTCTGCTTAACTGAAATGCCAAAATGGATTACTGGTAGTATCACAATTTTCTTCAGAAACTCTTTCCCCATTTTTGGCCAAAAGTCCAGGAGGGCAGTTAGCCTCACAATTTTTATTCCGCTTTAAAAGGAGACAGATCTCAGCTTATGTTGTACCATGTGATTTATGCCTTAAGTTTTGGATTGGATGACAAATGTTTCCATTTGTTTGAAGGTATTTGAATTCCAAGTTTTATCTTTGCTCATGATGGTAAACATTCTCTTAGTTTAATATTGCTACAAAAGCACTACAGTTACTCTATGTATTGCCAAACTTAGAGCACAAGAGAACATGGTACATATTAATCATTGTATGATTTTGCTGACCTCTGTGAATAGGTGTAGTTGTTCTAGGGGATGCAGTGGTCAGGATTCAATTCTGGCACTGTAATGAATGACATGGGATAGCATTAAAATACCAAGTTAACATTCAGTATAAGTACTAAACAGCCATGGAAAGTCGTGTTTTTTAGATTTAATAGACAGATTTTCCTTGACACATTTAGAGCTTTACAACAGGAATTTAATGGGTATATGGCCTGTTAGTGACACATCAAATCATGAGGGCTACTGCAAGACACTTTCTGAACCATCATTCAGTTTTCCTAATCTTCCTTTGATTACTTGTATTTGTACTGCTGCAGAAAGTAAGGAAAACAGAACTCCCACATGGGATTTACCTTTGCCTGTCACATTCATGAAGAGTTACCTACTAAATTGCTTCCAGAACACTGGCAGAGGGAGCACTTTGGCTGTCTCAAGCTGATAAAATCTCTATTAGTGGACCATTTTCACATCTAATGGCCGCAGTCAAGTCCAACACAGAAATTCACCAATGTTTCAAAATGGATTACCGCAGCAATATTGAGAGAACTGACCTCCCACAAGGCAAACCAGTGCACCAGTCTTTGCTGCAGTCTATAAATCTGTAAAATGGGGAGAATAATAGTTCCTTGCTTCATAAAGTGCTTAGACAGCTAACGTCACAGCCTTATAAGATGGATTGTTTACAATAGTCATACTAAAATAACATCAAACACATAAATTTCAAATGAACGTTAATCATATAAAATGGATTTCCCCAGTTAAAGTCCAATTACATCATCACAATCAGTCAGAGGGGTTTCTATTTTGCTTTAGTTTGGTTTTGCGTGTGTGTAGGTGTTGCTCTAGAGCAAGCCTGTCTTTTATAGAATTAATGGAACAGCAGAGAAGTTCCAGCAGCAGCAGTAGCAATACCAGCTCAGACTGAAAGAATTGTGACTTACCCTGGTTCTTCTAAGTGAGGTATCAGTCAAACATAAGACCAGCTCACTTTATCAGAATTCAAGATCAAAATGTCTCTTGCCAGTCACCTTTTCAGAAATGCAGACAAATCAAGGACAAGCATTCCTAATCTGAAGCACACACAGCTTCTGAGCCTGGAAAATATAGTGGAACGTACTACACGCCTCACAGCTCACAAAAACTCTAATAAACTCTATATAGAATGAATATATAGCTGGAAATTATATGAACAAGTAAAGACTTCTTTTTCGCCTAATTTTTATGTCTTCTATGAGAAAACATAAAGGACTATGCATACATTTGCCTAGGTGTTTTCAGGGTCAGAGGCTACAACTATGAGGGATAATACATTTTTTGTTTCTTTCCAACTTAGGAGAAAATGTGAGTCAGTAAAAACAGGAGTCTAAAGTTCTGACTCCTGTGCCTTATATCACTGAGATCTACACCATTTATACATTAGCAGGGTTTTCAAGATTCACATGCAAAGATCCGATCAGTTGAATGGAATCATGCTACTCTCATTATCTGAAAATTCCTGTTGAGTCATTGAAAACCAATATAGTCATGGACAAAAGCCCTCTAACTAATTAAAGTTAGAAAGTGGTATGTTTATTCACCGGCGGGCGGCACGGGAGTCATCTCCGAAAGGCGTGGCCGCACCGAACAAGGCTCTTTGCTTTCTATTTATTTTCCAAGCTCTTACATACAATACATATGCATAACCCCAGCACCTCCCATCCCCGCTCTGTATTAAAATGATGCTATCAGTCCTTCACACGTGCGCAGTTCTTCTCTTGCATTGGGTTGGTGGTCTCGAATTGGGTCAGTGGTCTCAAAAGATGAAGTCAGGAGAGTCTTCATCAGGTCTCTGTGACTCTCTGGCACTGTCCAAGGTCCCCTGCTTCGTGATTGATTGATACCAAGTCCAGGTGCTGGCCATTGCTCTTAGTGATTTCAATCTGTTCTTATGACAATTCACTTACTCCACTTTTTCTATAAACAATCCCATAATATAACAGTTAGCTCTAGTTTGGGCATCTAATAACCATTAACCTACCATTTACTAATCTAACTTACATCTTCATCAATATAAATTTCTTCTAACCCTTAGCTAAAATCTTAACTCTTTAAAGTCATGTTTCACAATTTCTTTCATATATATCTGAAGTCCTCTTGACTTTGAATATTTGGAATGTGATTTCAATGTGAGTCTGAAAAATATTCCTGAAATACTCTGTATGTAACTCACTTGTGCTTTCTAAATATATCAATAAAAACATTCCCTTTGGGACAGTGGAATAAACATTTGCTGGAGTAAATAATGTGCTAATAGGATACATTGTGGTATTTCTTTATGAGACCAGACAACCGCCGATGGCAAAAGGAAAGAGCCTGCTCCTTCACCGGGGGGATATCACGGCTTTACTCTGGAGTCCTGCTCCTGCCGGCTGCAGTTCTTTTCTGTCTGCCTCGGTGCCCGAGAGAGAGAGAGCCCCCTCCCATCCCGGGGCTTTTTCCCCAGGGGGCAGGGCCCAGAGACAGGGACAAGCCACTGCCCAGTCAGGGATAAAGTGGGAGTGGAACAGAGTTGGGTTACATTCCAGTGTGAGGGATGGGCATAGCCGACCAGGGACAAACCACGTGAGTTTCCAAGGGGAACAGGGAAAACATTACAAATCCAATGAAACGCCATATAAACCCAATTAACACATTACAACAATACATGACCAACAATTTCAATTTTTGGCTTTGTTTCTGTTCATATGGATGTACAAAACCCACCCTCACTCCCCATGTATTAGTTTTCCATTTACAAACACACTGAGCCTTGACTCTCATTTACTATATTAGAGATGTATTTAAGTATGGTATTAGCTTGTGAAACCCATGAGAACAATGTTGCAGTTTCCTGAGTGTAAAAAGAAAGAATAAGCAGAATTTTAATTCACTTGACCAGAGGTAGGAGTCTATTATGATTTGGCACACCTGGAAGAATATGTCTGACTTAGCTGCCAGCCCAGAAGAACAAGGTTTGGATTCAGTTACCTTAATGTAGGTGACTAGACTCAGGGGAAACAGGCCAGGGTGATACTATAAGACAGGCATCTGCACAGCCTACCAATTGTGAAACAAGACAAGAGACACATTAACTCTCTGGAGTGGCTGTTAGAGACCAAGTAAAACACTCCACATTACTAAAATAACACTAGGAGGCCATGGGGCATTTGAATTTTGCCCCAGGCTTAAAGGAGAATAAACCTCACATTAAATTAATCACCTAGGGTAGGATTCAGTTTTTAAACATAATTTTTCAATGTTATTTTCAGTGCCTTACTGTATGACATCCAGCATTTATTGCTGCACAAGTGGTTTTCTCTTAAATCCCTTGACATGTTTGTCAGCCTTCTGAATTTCTAGGAAAATAAGGCAGCCCGGCCACCAGAAAGCTAGACAGAATAATTTAATATCTAAAATGTCCATCAATGTCTGTCAGTTGCCAGGGAAATAAAGAAAATAAAACTGAATTTTTGCATCAATTAAGACAAAAAATTAAATGTTTTGCATTTTAATAATTCTCAGATACATACACAGCTCCTTCTGGTTGATTCTGTGGTTGAAGATAGGAACCAGTATACTCTGTATTTCTTTATTCCATTTGTTCCTACTATTAGAGATGTTTGAATATCAATTCTACTAGAATATATAGTGCTCAAAAAGTTTGAGATGTTAGTATATCAACACAGACATGGCTATCCCATAGCTAATCTGTTAATTAACAAAAGCTTTATTTCTGTTAAAAAAATGCTTCTAAAATATGCATTTTTCTATTTACTTATTAGTTAAAATATCACCTTGTCTATTAGTCTTTGAGTTGCAGTGTTTCTTTGGAGACATCTTCTTTCATCTTGCACAATGTGAAGCACATTGGTGAATTTGGAAAATCTGCTTAATGTTTTTCGTACTCCATGACCATAGCATGTATTTCAGCATGCAATGACTACTAAATAGGTTTCATCTAAATATAAAGCTTGAGGTATACATAAAAAATGTCTTCATGGTGGCATGTAAAAATTAATTAGGAATGATGCGAGTATTTTTTATTTAGCAAGGCAGTAGATGTCCATGGTCAATCACATTTCAGAAGAGTAATGCTACATTTATCTTGACTTATAATAGTAAGTGGGACTGTATAATTGACAAATATAACACGTTCAGTAAACTTGCTATTTTGTGATATCCTAAAATCTGTTGCTGTAAGAAGCCTTTTGTAATCAAACTTATTGGTATTTTTTATATTTTGTTTGACAAACAGAAGACAATACCTGGAAGCCCAAGGACATCAAACATAAAATTGGTTGTATAAAGTAAAAGGTATGTGTAATATCTTCAGTACATTCTGGTATCACAAAGCAGCAAAAATGAATGGGAATAGTTATATAGTGAAAACTGATCTGTTGAGAACAGATTATTAGAAGGTCAATGACAGAAGAAAAGTTCTCTTAGTTTGAAGGAAGATGGTGATGCAGAGAAAAACCTTTAAATAAGCATTCAAAAAGATCATAGCTTCCACAAATCAAAGCTAAAAAGATTTTGAGTTTTGTATATTGCTTTTTGACACCTTTAAGCCTTATCCTATGATGTGTGAAAGTACTGTAGACACTTTACTGTTAATAGAAAAAGGCAAACACAAATCAATATCTTTCTCTTTAGCGAGCCACAGTGTTGGACAAGTCCTGTCTGCCCCTGTTAGTGTGTATTATTGCTTGCTGGCTGAAGATAAGATTGATTTACTTTCCCCTCAAATTCTCATTATAAATTTCCTGCTACAGTACATTCATTTTTGAGAGAAGAGTAAATGAATTGCTGGGTTAGAGATGACACATACTTGTGGTGCAATATAATAACTGTTAACATCCTTCTGGGAGAACAGGGATATTATTTCCATGTGACTGTCATTGTTTTCTGTCCCTGCCGTAGTAAACAAAGCATTTTCTTCTTCTTTTTGACATACAGTCATGAACAATGAGCATGGGACATCACACCTCAAGGTTACTCTTGTTTTACTTATGGAAACAAAGCCAGGTAGTGAACTCAAGGGCCTAAGCTGGGATTTTGGTGCAGCACACATATGACAGTTTTTTGCCAGAGCAGGGTTTTTTTAACAAAATGTTCAAGTAGTTTGGGCATAGTTACCTAGATGACCACCCTATCAGTCAGCAGTTTAAGTATGTTTTGTCCTTGTCCTTTCTGTCTATATCTTTCTGTCTCTGGGTGAGAGTAAGTCATTAATGTCTTTTCTGGAATCTTACTGCAATACAGATCAAATTATTTTGTGTTTCTTAATTTATAAAGCCTCTTGCTGAATGCACTTGTTAAAAGATTTAGTGATCCAATTGCAGGTCATGATTTAGAATTTTAACTAATATGATTAATCATAAACTGTGGAAACTTAATCACTATGCTGTAGCAACACATACTCATACACATACAACCCTCATTATTTCCTGTGTCCCTCAGTAACTGACAAAGTAACATTAAAAGCAGTATCTGTTGTACATACATGATATTTTTCCCATAAACACAGATATCCCCTTTCAACTTAATTTATTTTTGAAAATCTACAAGGACAGCAGGAATTAGGAGTGAGTTAGTTGTCAGCAGGGCTGGCTGAAAATCTTCTGTCAAAGATCAGTATCTGACAAAAAGTTTTGTTCATTCACCTGAGAGTTATTTGTCCATTTTGTTCATTCTTCTACCAGATTTTTATACTGTGAGTGCTCCATTTTCTTATGATTTTCTAATTCAAATCTGTCTTTTTTCTAACTAAAAGCTTCTTAAAAATTTTGTTCAAAATGTAAATATTTATTGTATTCATAGTCAAGAAAAAATCCATGAGCAGTAATAATTGATATTAATTCTTTATTTTTAATCATAAGAGAGGAATAGATAAAAGCAGGAAAAAAAAATCCTTCCCAAATGAAATATACTTACACATGTGGTTCTATATATATTTATGTTTGATGATTAATTTTTTTAGAGGTGTGGCAAAAATTTGGATGATTATCTCTTGATGAAAAAAAGAAAATCAATTTAATATATTCTCCTTCTGGAGATAAATTATCTATACGCTTAAATGACCCATAGTTAAGAGATAACTCTGAGAATAATCAATATTATTAAAAGTTTCTGGGCATAAAATACCTTTAGTTCTTCCATATCTTGTACTCAGAGCAGCTCTTTTCTTTTCATCTTTTTTAGCCAAAAGGTATTACTAGAACATTCTTCATGAGGATGAGTGATTTTATGTAGGTGTGCGTGTTGAAATTTATCTTTAATGTTGAAAGAGATGGCCCTTCTTCTTCAGCGCAGTCTCTGCTGCCATAGGCCTTCTTATGGTATCAGGAGAGAAAAAGACTTATCTATAGAACACTCTCTTGACTAACTGTAAGCACCCCATGATGCCACATACACACAGTTGAAAATACTTCAAGTTAGAAAATCTTAGATTGATTTATGTGGTGGTGTGAGAGTTGTTTTATTAAGTTATTTTTGTAAGATTTTTTAGTTACTTTTGTAATGGTTTAGTCCACTGTATACCTCTGTGTTCTGTATTGGTTTTCCCCTTATGAGTTAGATTGTTTAACCAGACGTTTTCTGTCAGTCATTCCTTCCCTACACCTGTCCCTGTCAATCCCCCCCTCTCTCCTCCTGGTCGCCCTATCTGTCACTCGGAGACCCTTCCCTGGCTTCTGGAAAACTCCAGGAAGGGCGTCGAGTGATAGGCTGGGGCCCTGGAGACCCCCTGCCATTGTGTTGTGGTTGGTCCCCAGTTCTATGGTTCACACCCCCGGTTACCCCCCCGATTCCTGTAACTGTCTGACCGGTTGTCGCCACCCCCGTTTCCACCCCACCTTAAAAACTGCCGCGCGCCTGCTCTCGGGGGCTCTTCTGGGCAGCAGGTAGTGGGGTGCAGAGCTCCGTGCTCCCTCCCCTTCAATAAACCCTCGTTAATGCCCTGCTCAGAGGAGTCTGCCTTTCATTCGGCTGCCGCAGTTGCTTGCTCCATCTACGTGCCCGTCGCTGGTGGTGGGATCCAAGTTCCCACAGGGAGGAGGCAGCTCGCTCTGCCTGCCACCCCGACCTTACCACGTTGCCTCAGTGAGACCCACTGAGCTAGCCTGTGGCTGCGCTGGTCAGCGCGATTTGGACACTGCGACAGATTTATATCAGAAGAGAGCACTGGAGGTCATCTAATACATCTCCATCATCAGAGTGAATACAATGCAGGCAGCTGGAGACTCTGTTTGGTCAATATCTGAATATCTTCAGGGGTGGAGATACTTCAACTCCCTTAGGCAACCTGCTTTTGACACTTCCTACTACTAAAACATATTATTCCAAATATCTATTTTGAATATTCTTTGATGATTCGCTTTCAACCTGGTCTCTCATAGGTCCTTTTCTGCAGAGCATTTTAGCTTGCTGGGACTGAGCCAGTACTGCTGCTATCGGTGGTGCCATGTGGACATTCCCAGTCCAGTATTCTATCACTGGTGAGATATATCCTCACACTTAGAGGACATCTAAAAATGTTCAAATGATAAATGTCTTTTGATTATGAATCAGTGTTCTGTTTTAAACAGTTCTGTGGGATCTCTGCTCTGTGGATCTCATTTATGTGCCACAAAGGGAGAAACACAGAATTCATGTATGTATGTGTTGTGAACAAGACATAAAATAGCAGGAAAATAATGTGGTCTTATCCTTACCGCATGTGATTGCCGTTTTGATGAACTGGACACTTTCTTGCCCTTGACCACTTAGTCCTTATATAATGCTTGATAATCACTCCAAAGAAACTGCTCACAAGTAATTGTTAATTATGTGATATTCAATTTTTTATTTGATAAATTAAGTTCTGCTTTATAGAACTGTTGAAAGTTACCAACAACATAAACTGCCTTAAATCTGTGCTTATCTTTGCAGCTGTTTGGAATTGTTTTCTGTCTCATCCTTTTTTTCTTTTTTTTTTTTTTTTTCTCTATGCCCATATCCCTATACACATGACATGCAGTTGGATTTAATTCAAGAGTCTAAGAACTGAACAATATTCATATAATTGAAACATTTAAATGAGTACCACCATTAAGATGAGATATGCCTGCCTTTTTGTTCAGTAAGAGTAGCACATCTATCTCTTGTCCATTAAAATTTATTTGAACATTTATAATTTCATTTAAAAATGCTTGCATGTCCTAAGGGATTCAGTAAGTAAATATACTGATGATAATTAGCAAGTCTATTCAATTATATAATGAATATTTTCCAATTTTTGAATGAAAAAATAATTCTTGTGTTTTTATCTCACAGGCAAACAGGATGATGGCTAGCAAAATAAGTTTAATGATTCAATAGCCTTAGAAAAGTGAATTATTTTACATGCATTTTTAAAGGGTATTGCAATAGAATTGCAGTGCCAACAAAACAGAAATGCCTGTGAGTTCAAAAAGATTTGGAATGGGGTAAAGAGAACTGCTTTGAAGAAAAAATAAATAGGAAAGAAAAAGCTGCACAGAGCTATAGATAGCCACAAATGAGATACTTAGAAATTGCTTCTCTGGTGTTTACTGCAATGAATTACGAGTGAGTAATGAGTCTATTTATGTCATGGTGACCAGGCTCTCTGTTTGATAGAGAGGTCTGTTTGCTAAAGAAATTTTTAAGATGGCAGGCCATACAAAAACTTCTCAAAAATTCCAGGATTAAGAAATAATAATTTTTTGTTGTTATTAACCAACAAAAAATGTGAATATTTCTCAGAAGGTAATTAGGCTTCCTTAAAAAATCCCACAAACCTAAACCACAAAAAACAAACAAAACCCCAAACAAACCTGCCCTGACACAAAAAGCAAAGTAATACTCACAGTTATTGTTTTTCAGAAAACTCTGAATTATCTGCCTTTTACAAAAGTTAGATTTATGTCTGGTAGTATCCTTGAGAAACACATCACCCAAACAGCATGGAGCAGCTTTCATATAAAGCCAAGGGAAGAAAAAAATCTTTACAGTTTCAAAAGCTCTAGTAACCTTACTTTAATATGTAGGCAGCACTTTTTGAAAAGCCATATGAAATTGCACATATTATTCTTGGAATAGCTGTGATAGCTAAAGCATTTCTCAAGTAGTTCAGGGAACAGTCTTAATAAGGAACAGGGTGTTTAGCGGGCCTCTCATCATTGCCAAAGAGCAGGTCAGAATAAATGACACAGTCAGATGTGTCATGGAAAGTTTAATCTAGTGTTGATGAGGTTGTGGTGTATTTGTTATCTTTCTGAGCTTGGGTAAAGACATCCTCATGAATGAGCAGGATGTGTGTTTGATCATGCATGTGCAACACTAAACAGAGCAGAAGGGACAAGCTCCATAAGCAAACCTGACCTTGCAACACTGTTTATGCTGTGATTGTATTTAGGGAGTAAAATATATTCTGTATGGGATACAGACAGGTTCTAGTATTTTATCAAATTAGCATTCCAGCTTTGACCTGTGGTAGTTTTGCAGGAAGGGTTTACAGGTTTGAAAGGTAATGTCACAAAGATTAAGAGACATGAGTCTGAGCTTTATGCCGTTATCTCTTAAGCTCCAAAGGTCTTTAGAATAAATTTATGGACACTTTATGTATGTATAAAAATGATGGATAATGAAAATAATTCCTAAAATTGTCTTTAGTTTTAGAAATATCAGGGAACTGAGTATTTGGCTGCCTTTCCCTTGTGAAAATTGTTTATTTTGGTTTTTTGGCTCCTTTTTAATCCAAACTTCAGAAAAATTGGAGCAGTCAGGATGTAATACCTCTTTTGCAACTTAAGAAAAACAGAAGGAGACACAGAAACATGAAAGCAAAGAGGCTTATTGAGATATTTTTCTTTCCCAATGATTTTGGATCCTTTTCTTAGTCTCTTCTCAGAATAATGGAAACTATGACAAATTGCATTCAGTGGCTACTCAAAGTCAGAAATAGCTCCTTACATCTGGCAAAGGAAAAAGCCCACAACTACCCTGCATGTTTTACCTAAAATTTTAAAATAATTTTTACCTCACAGTAGAAATAACAGCTACTTGGTACCTAACCTTGCTTTTTAATCCTTTATTCTCAATTTGATATATTCTTTTCCTTTTTTTGCCTTTCATATTTATTAACCTAAAATAAAAAAAATAAAAAAATAATCTCTATTGGTGCAGCTGTGGCAACCGCTCTTCCTTTAAGCCCAGATACTGAACTCAGATGCTCATATGAAACTCATTAAATGAGCACAGTTTCCTCTGACAGTCACAGCCACAGGCAGTTGGCCTTAGTTGTCAATTCCTTCACCACCACAGAACATAAAACATTTTGGATGCACTGTATTCTGTGTGTCATTCTATGAAGTGACACACTAGAATGATGCTGGGAATAAATTTATGTTGTTTTTTTCAGTACAGAAAGGTTTTTTCTGCTGCTGTCTTGTAAACAAACATAAAAATATATCTTTTGTTCTGAGGTGAATTATAAATTGTTCTTTAGGACATACTGTTTTTCTCTCACTCCCTCATCTTGACGTTTGTATACATTCTTAGTAGAGCTCATTTAAGTAGATATTGTTTATCTTCTTGAGTCCTTTGCCTTTATAAAGTTGAAGATACGCAATTTAGAGAAGGAAGCTTCCTTCTTGGTAAGTAGAGAATTCAGCCGTTTAGATCCTTCCATCTTGTGCACCTGTTGCATTTTTTTGATTCCCATCACTGCAGAACATAAACATAGTTCTTAATTACAAACTGTCATGAATTTCCAAGACATCAAAACAATTCTTCTAATTCCAGTCCTGCTGCCATATGCAAGGACACTTTCCACTAGATCAGATTATTTAAAGCCCCATCCAGACTGGCACTGAGCACTTCCAGGGATGTGGCACCCATAACTTTTCAACCCTTTCAAGTGCCTCAGTACACTCAGAAGAAAGAATTTTTGCCCAATATCTAATCTAAATCTAACTTCTTTCAGGTTAAAGCTCATCTTATCTTTACATATCCTTGTAAAAAGTTATTTTCCAGTTCTCTTGTTTGCCCTTTTAGGTACTGAAAGGCTGCTAAAACATCTTCCTGTCAATAAGGAAAAGTATAAAATTTGGTTCAAATCATTATGGATGTTCCCTTCATTAAGCCTGGATTTAATTTCTTCCATGCCAAGTGCACACACTGGCTTTCAGAGCCAAAAGATCAGTGGGAAAAAAAGAGACAAATCAATTTTAAAGACCAATTTGAACATTTTATGTTCTTCTTTTCTTTTACCAATGACATATTACAGTCATTTTGTTTCATTGGCAGCTCTCCTATTCTGGCAATTCCAGACTACAAAATTATCTGGAAGATACAATTTCCTTCTACTTTTTTCTTTCTTTGGTTTTATTCATGTTAAGCTGTTGAATTTCTATCTGATCTCCTATCAATGCTACATGAATTATTGGCTGAGGCTTATGTAATTTAAAATTGCATATATGTCATATTACGTTTGAAAGATTTGACATCCTGGGATGGATATGTGGGGTGTGGGGTGGTAGGCTTTCTTTCTTTTTCTTTTTTTAAGCATGAGAATAATTTTATAGCTTATTTTGCTTTACACTGCATTATTCCTACCTAGATTTCTTCAAGTTCAAGATCTCTATAATAATATAATGATTACAATTTATTAAAATGTGACATTAATTATTCTATCATGGGATAGAATGTCATTAAGTCCCTTTAGAATAATATTCTATTATTCAAGTCATATGAGAAGAAATGTGTTGATTTTTTGACTGCTTCTCTCAACTTTTCTGGACAGCTTTAAAGGTAAAAATATTATTATGCCTAAGTCATAAGCAATTTTTCATATTTTAACTTTTCAATTTATTTTGTTCTTGAGCAATTTTCTGCTCTTTTATTTTCTGCTAGAATGCTTTTTAATCCATTAACACCTTATACACATTTGCGGTTATAAAAATAAGTTGCATCTGAGGTATCAACATTACTTTCATTACAAATTGATTTAATATGTGGTTTTTAGTCACATTTCTGTAAATCCAGCATTTGGGTACAAAGTAATTAAAATAAAAAATAATTTCAAATCGGTTTTGATGACTTCTAGGTCTTCTATATCTTAGATGGAAGAACTACAAAATTATAATGAAAAAATAAAAGATCTCACCCAAAACTAAGTCTGGCTTGATTTTGAAATTTTATAGTTCAGAGAGAAGAACAATGTAGTTCTTTGTTAATTAACAGTACTTCAGCTGAATATAATCCAAGTCCAAAGATTTTTAACTTGATTTTTATTTCTTTGTTTGTTTTGTTGGGGCTTTTAATATAAATTATCAACTTCAAAATACATTTAATTAATATAAGGTTTTATTAAATAATGAGTTAACATATTAGGTTATTATTCATATTAAAATCAGATTTTTTAAAAAAAAATTTTGGGGTTGAATTATTATTAAATTAAATAATTGATGAAAAAAATTGCTTTGGTCTGTTATATTATGTAGAGCACCACAATTTCAGTGCTGATCTATTCAGAAAACCAGTGTCAGAACTAGCTAACAAAATAGCAGATTAGATTGATAATGTGTTCTTTAAAAACTCAATTTAAGTTTGTAAAGATATTTGGCAAATTTATGGGATTAAAAAAAAAATGCCTGTATTGTTCAGGAAATTTATGAGTCTTAGCGATACTGAAAGGAGTTGAAGAAAATTTAGCGGCCTTCAAAATAAACCCATTTTCTGATGTTTCATATGTCAAAATAAGTTTAAAACACCTCACATTCCTACCTATACTAAATAAATAAACAAAGTTCACTCATTGGTTTAAAAATTATAATATATCATAGTTATACAACCAGGGATTTATTCTATTTTCTTTCTGTTGAATGAAACTTAGAGATATATTGGTTTCTATTTATAAATGTGTCTGCAAAGAGGTGCAGAGAAATCTTAAATTTTTTACTTAAAATGAAAAGAGGTATTTTCAAAGCAATTCTTATTCTTAGGAGATTATTAACTTCTCATGCTAGAAATTATAACTACCTTGAAAGTTATGAAGAATTTCTTGGCAAAACCATAACAGTTAGTGATACAGATATCAATAGGTCATCTTAGGATGTTCTGCCCAAAAATATGTTTTAATATTGAAGTTGGACTATTGGTTCCAGAACTGTAGAACTACTCAACAGGTTGCCGGTAGAGACAGAATGAGCTGCATACTGCTGGGTAGAACCATTAAGTATAACGTTTATTTATCCTTTAGATTTCTCTAATGTTATTTCTAACCTTCCAGGATGGGGAATCTGACAGTATTGCCACAGGTTTTTTTCACTCCTTGTTTTATTCTCAAAGTAAATCCATTAGATACAGAACTACTTAAGAAATGCCTGCTTTTTGGAAGGGGTTAAGAATCTTGTTGCACCGACAGATTTCTATTGTTTTGGTTTGGTTTTTATTTTTGGCCATGTATAGTCTCCACTGCTGTTTCCTGGGGCACAAATAATTCTCCTGAGACGCATAAACCTGCATGGAGCTTCAATGTATCTTGCTTGATCTCTGAGCTGCATCTCTATTTTTGTTAAGTGGTGCTGCAAATTGCTCATGCTTCTAAGAGGCAACACTGTAAAAGGCTAAGATGCACATATGCTTCACTCTAGAAATAATTATTTATGATGACAGGTGATGCTCAGTGTGAGAAAGAGGAATGAAATGGAGAGTAGGAGATTTTAAGCACTAGATATGGAATATATTTACAGTGTGTAGATTTGCATTTTCATTGCAAATATTCAGAGTGTCCTAGTCTAGGAAAATTTGGTTTATCCTCTTCTGCCATGCTGTCAATACACAAAATAGAATGAGTCAGTGCATAGTAATTTTGAAATAATCTCTCATATCCCGCCATATTCTGATATTGTACAACAGGAATTATCAAAATGACTTCTCTATTTCAAGTATAGGTAGGAAGAAAAATGTGGCCAGAGTTGTAAAATACAATTTCAAAGGCTTATTTTTCAAAGAGGACATTTATTCATTAATTCAGATGTTGCATAAAATGAACAAATTTCTAAAACAGCATTATTATCATCATGCAGTTTCTGCACAGCCCTCCTAGCATACATGATAAACTGGATTTTATCCTTTTGTCTTTTTTTTCAAACTGGATTGTTAAATTGTTTCCTTTACTAATCTAGAAGCTATTAAGCACAGTGGATAGTTAACCATAGTCTGAATGCATAGTTTCCTTTGCAAAATGTTGTTAAGGAGTAAGATTTCATTGTTGATATAGGCTTCCTAAGGGCTAAAGCAAATAAATGAAGATCAGCATAGTGGCTTATTCTATTTTCATGACTGTTAGCACTTTTCATTTTTCAATTTTACCTGGTTTTGGTGGTTTTTTTTTGTTTGTTTGTTTGTTTGTTTGTTTGTTTGTTTTTTGTTTTTGTTTTTTTTTTACCTTCAAGGCAGCGAGAAATGATGGGGAAAATATTTCCAAGAAATGGGACTGTTAAATTCCTTGCTTGATGGCAACAGAAAGAACACATACACTGAAGCACTTATTGATGTTTCATTAACTTGAAAGAAAGAATTAGAACCCACAGTAAGTATGACCTATATCAGAGACCTGTTATTCTAAAGAAAATAAAATAAATGCCACTTCTCTACACAAAAAGACCCCTAATCCCCGAAACTGTAAGACAAATCTGGGAGGAGTATTCGTCCTTTTTTCTCCTTTTGCATGTACATGTAGAATGTGACATCTGTTCTGGAGTTCTGAACTTATATCCTCTAGACAAATGACTTTTAAATTATTATTTATCTCTACATTAGTTTTGAGACGAAAAGCCTTTGAGTTTCTGTCCCTCTTCAGTGTGCACAGTCTCTTGTTTGTCAAAATTATTTCCAATTCCTTTTAATTCTTCCCTTTGAATTTATGCTTGCACTAAAAATTCTCATAAAAATGGTGAGAATTGCAAATATTTCCACAGAATGCTGGTTTTAAGGTTTCTGAAATGAAACCTGGACATTATGAGAAATTATTCTGATCTTCACACAGATGTGTGGCATTTCTGAAAGTAAGCCCTTTGCTATATTTGCATTTTTCCCTGATTCAGTCTCCTAGATACCATCCCTGCCCTCCTGCACATTACCGTAAGTTCATGGTAAGCTTCATGGGGGGGGAGCTACCTGTATCAACCCAGACTGAGATGCCTACATAGAGTTATGCTCTACATACATTTTGTAAATATGCTACCACCACAGACATGAACTACAGTCTATTTAGGTCCTTCCCCAGGCATGCTGGAGATTCCAGGATCTTCTCTAGATGAAGCCAAGCCGGGAAATGAACATTTTGTTTACCTTCCTTGCGTACTGTAATCATAAAGTTGAAGAAAAAATGCAACTGCCTCCCACACTGTGTAAGACATACCAAATATATAAAACACTTTAATACTTTGTAAGGTTTTGGCTTTGGAGGTCTTGGGCAAGTATAGTTTATATCCCATTTTTGTGTAGCTGAATTGTGGTTAAAACTTATCACGCCTTTTCCAAGGTCTTGGTAATGATGGGTATGTGATAATTAATTGTTTTGCCCCTGTCACCAGTAATTGTACTCTAGAGCTCCAGACTATAGATGTGCATCACTGTAGCAGTAGACTCGTTTGCAGGCTGTAGCTGTGTTGTTCTGCAGGGTGACTGACATCAATCAGGTTATGAAAACTTGAGGGGAATAAACAAAAAATATTTATGTAACAGAAGATAACTCCTTGTTGAAGATGTAATTTGACCAGCAGACAGTGTGCTCCACAGCTCATTCATTGAAATGGAAGTCTCTGATTAACTTTAATGGAAAGAGAATTGGGCTGCTGTCAAGTATGGAGAAAAGTCTACAGTTAAAAGCAATGCCTCAGAAAAAAAGGCACCCTGAAATCCTATACTGAAACTTAGCATTTTTTGCACATCCCCTTAGTCTGTGACAGAAATGAAATACAAGAATGGGATCTTATTAGTTCACAGGGATAACCTTGTTTAGCACAGAACAGGGCAGATGGTTTCAGTCAAGACATCGTTTTCTTTCTTTCTTTTTTTTTTTTTTTTTTTTTTTTTTTTTTGAGCTCTAATGTGGCAGACTGGCTGATGTAAGTTCTTTTAGGTTTAGAAAGGAGCAGGTAGGGAAAAAAAATCGTACTTCATGAAAGAACATGAGGAAAAACTTTTTTCCTTTCCTATATTGACTTCAAAGGAGATTGTCAAAGGCATAGAGATTTTTAAAGACTATAATTATGGTTTTTTTTTCAAAAGAAAATGCAAGTTTCTATATCTAGAAAGAATTTTCAAAGGAAAGCAGAACTAGAAGTACTGCAGCTAGAGATTTTTCCTATGTTAAGACAGCCATGATTTTTTTTCTCGGACACACAACTGCTACTACCATCTGCAGGTTTTACATGACACTGCTTAAACATTTGCAAATGATTAAGGGGTTCCTTTAAACACAAATACCAAATTAAATTGCCAGAATAAATGTTCCAGATGTATTAATACTCCATGTCCCAAACTGACTGGTGGTATAAACATCTCAGCACCATCTATGCCGCTTGTACTCTGAGTCTTAGGGATGCATTGAAATCAAATTGTATTTACTAACTTCAGGTTTTAATTCTCACATTTTTTTCCCAGGTGAAAAGGTGAAACTCGTTACTGGGAATAGACTTAGCAAAAGGTCTATGACCTTTCAAGCCCTCTAAATCTTCAGGCAAAGTAATTAGGCAAACTGGACTTAAAAGCAGCATCACATTTTGATATACTCGTCAGCTCTGCGTAAGTTTTCCAAAAGATGGAAGGAGAAACAGAGGCAGAGAGGAAGACAGAGAGAGGAATATCTCTGAGTATTCAAATTTCTGATCAAACTATTTTTTTTAAATTCTTGGTAGTTTTTTTAATAGGAAAATCTGTATTTTGTGCACTGCATGAGGCAAAAGTATTTTCCGTAATTATATTTGACAGTTTATACATCTTCTTATGTCTCCCTTAGGGAATAAAAAGATAACTGGTTTCTTAAAGCAATAAAGACAAACTGTCTAAAGCAAATATTAAGTTGTGTTATAATAGCCTCAACTTTTCTAAATTACTTCAATAAAATCCCCAAATTGCTGTAATCAAGACAAAGATTGGAGAAGCTTTGCAGGTCAAATGGCAACTTTATTAATGTGCAAAGCTGGCAAAAAGAGCAATAAAAATAAATACATAAATACATTTAAAGCAGCAAATGCAGAATATGGGATGCCATTTTATACCATCAGCGGGTATGTAGCACACACATGAGAAAGCAATTCACCTTGTTTTGTTGATATTGAAGAGTTCTTTATTCTCCACTGAAATTGTAGGGGAAAATAACAACAACAAAAAAAACCCAACAAAACCAGAATAATTAGCGTTGACATTTCTGGGAATCGTTGCATTTTTTTAAATGCATTTTTTAAATGCATTTTTTAAAATGATTTTTTTTAAATTACTTTTATCATTTTTTTACTAAGAGTAAAAAATACCCGTACCCTAAAGAAACTTCATTGAAAACAATTAATTTACCCAGGAGATTTTGTCAACTCTTATAACTGTGTTTAACCATAGCCACTAGTGATCGTTACTAAACTTGCAATACAGGAATCAGGAAATATTTAACCTATATTGCTCTTGCTCATACACACAATTGTTCTGTCTGTTTTAGCTAGCACTTTTCATACAATATACCCATTTATATTATCTGACAATGTCCTACACATCCAAAAGGATGACCTATAAAAATCTATGCACATGAATGGGGTAGTTATTAGTCTTTCTCATCCTATTTATTTATATCTATTTTATTTATTCACTTATTTATGGAATATTTCTTATGAAGCCTCCACTGTTCAGAAATTAGTGCTTCAGCCTACTTGCTCTTCTGTTTCAGTGTTTTGGGGCTTTAATGCTCTCCTGTGGATTTTTAAATGCCACCACGTTTTAGTAACTGAAACAAACAATATTTACGTTGGAGGCCTATGATGTTACTGCAGGGGTCAATGTCAGATGTAGTCCCATTCAGCTTGTCAAAGACCTGGATGGATGGACTTCAGCAAGTTTGCAGCTGATTCAGAACTTGGAGGAGTGTCTGACTCACCAGGAGCCTGTGCTACTATTCAGTGAGACTTGGATAGGCTGGAGACCCTAAAGAATTTGACAGAGGCAAGTGTGTAATCCTGCACCCGGGAAGGAATTACCCCATTCACCAGTACAGGAAATCAGATCTGCACAGAAGGACCTGCGGATTATGGTAGTACAAAAAGTCAGCCATGGGCCAGCAGTGTAGCCTTGTGGCCTGGTATGCTGGGCTGCATTAGGAAGAACACTGCCAGCAGGTCAAGAAATGATTCTTCCCCTATGCTTGGATCTGGAGAGGCTATGCCACATCTGGAGTGCTGTGTGCAGTTCTGGGCTCCCTAGCAGAGCAAAGACAAGGAACTACTGGAGAGAGCTCAGTGAAGGGCTATGAAAACAAATAGGGGAGTGGAGCGCCTCTCTTATGACAAAGCACTGAGAGTTGTGTTTGGTCAGCCTTGTGAGAAAAGACAAATGAGAGAGGATTTTTTCAATGCCTATAGATGCATGTCATAGGTTAGCACAGTTTAGTTTTTTCAATCATAGAGGAATGTCGAATGATTTTCCAGGTCAGGACATGGGAATTGCTTTAGAAAGGACAGGGACCTATCAGATGGTTAGTTGGGATATTGGCATCTGTTTTGACCACTGAGAATGTCAAATGTGACTTTGGGAAGTACCCATACATAAACCCCTGATTTCCTGCAAGTCAGCCCTTTTCTTCCTGGTTGGCTCAACAGGTAACATTGAGTTGGACCTGCTGCTTCCCCCCCTCCCTTTGGAGGGGAGCTGGCCCGAGGCCAGGCAGGATTCCATCGGCTCCCGGTCAGGGTGGGGGGGGGGGGGAGGGGGGAAGAGGAGGGGTTGCTGCTTTACAACAACTACTTTCTCCAAACTTCCTGGAGCAAGGAGAGATCTCTGCCAGGCCCCTGATAAGAGCTATGGGCAGCACTTAGGCTGAGCCTGCCCCGATTTACACTGAGGGGTGGGCAAAAATGGCATTCATGATCCTGGTTTTTTTGATTCCGCACTGCCTGGGTGCTCTGATCTGCAATGTTTCTGTGTGAGTTCTTCCCTTCTGTGCCAGCGCAGCCTTGAACAGCTAATACCATGAGCTGCAGCGAGAGAGAAAAAAAGACTCTGGGCAGATTTAACCCTTTTCTGGCAACATGAAGCTTCCAAGGCCTAACCCTTTCCTGAGAGAGAAAAGAAAGGGACAGAGTGAACATAGAGAGGAAACAGCATGAAGTCAGTGGAGTGAGAGTGAAAAGAGTATTGGGACAGGGGGTTGAGGAGTTTGCCATTCCCTTCTTATTGAGCCATGGAAATCAACTCTATATTTAGATTATCCCTTTAAATCATGGGAAAGATATGCATTTGGGGAGATGATTGTTTAGATTGGTGTGTGGATTTGAGCAAAGGTGTTTGTGATGGACTAAGTGATATTAATCCCACAAGATGCTTAAACAAAGATAGAGATGAGAAACCCTCTGTGCCAGTGAAGAAGTGAGAAGACATCTCTGTTCCTTAAGATGAAGAATCCTTTGCTTTTAAAGTTACTAATCTTTAAAAGGTGACACCCCAATATGCAAAAGTCTAAGACCCATGACCCATAAGCAGCTTGGGAAACTGCTAATGGGAGGGGTCACAAAAGCAGGTTTCTCCAGGTGGCTGTTTTTGTGACAGTTTAAAAAACCCACAATAGAGCTGTTCTCAGTTGTCGGTGGGATCCATGACTCTAAGAGAGACTTTTTTCCTAAAGAATTGATGAAAGATTATTTTCAAATGGTGAAACTGACTGAAAATCACAGGCTTTGTCTCTTTATTTTGTTTTGTAGGAAAATTAGGAGTTTGTAAGGGGAGGGAAGAGTGGTTTTGGAGTTTCATTCTGTTTTGCATTAGTTTTTTCCCCATCTTTCTTTTTCCATCCTTTTAGTGTGTGTTAATGAAACTATTTGTTCATTTTTAAGGTTGAGCCTGCTTTGCTTTTCTTCTAATCTCTCTCCCACAAAAAAAGAATAAGCACTAAGACCACTACACTAAATTTGGCAACCAGAATTTGGTGAATGTGAAACCACTGCAATTCATTATATAGAGTATGGGGCAGACAGTCTACAATGACAGGACAATGAACAACAAATTAAAACACAGGAAGTTTGACCTGAACAAGAAGAAGAACTTGAGGATAACAGAGTAGTGGAATAAGTTGTCCATAAAGGCTGTAAAATCTCCTCTGGAGATACTCAAAACCCACCTGGAGTTAATCCTGTGCAATCTGCTCTAGGACGTGCCTCTTTTCAGAATGACGTTGGACTAGATGATCTCCAGTGGTCCCTTCCAACCCAGACTAGTCTGTGATTCTGTGAAAGGTACAATTCAAAAGTTCTGTATGAGAATGCACAAATAAATGGAGCAAAACCCCATTAATTTTCTTGTTCTTATACTGATTCTTTTCATGGAAACAAATTAATAGATATAATCTTAGCTCAGGTAAATTATTTCATTAAAATATTATTTTCTTGTATTTGTCTGTGTTTCCTACAGCAAACCTGGATGAACTGGAACTTTCCATTTTACATCAGCTGCTCATGTGAATTTGTTATACTTCATGAGTAAATGCTTTTGGTCATGAAGAGAAATACATGAAGTACATGTGGCAACAAACAGATGAGTTTGGATGGAATTTGAAATTCATTTTTATGTTTACAGGATCTTACTCAAACTTGTAGACACTTTTCAAAAAGTGCATTGGATGTAGAGCCACAATGCCACTTAATTAGCTGCTGACCTTCTAAAATAGAATCTCATTTTCTAATTTTCTCTTACTTTAATGAATGACATGATTTTATTTTGCATTTTTTTAAAAATCCCTTCTAATTGTCATGCTGTATGTTAATTTCAAATAAACATCTATAGCTTTAATCACTTTTATATTGTCTCTATGTTGCAAACTCCAAAAAAAAAAAAAAAAAAAGCAATCAATAATGTAGTGGTAACACATCAACATCCGTGTTAAAACTGTCCAAACAATCAATCTTTTATAAGAAACAAAAATAAACATCTCACTTGTTTATGAAGTAAACACTGAATAACTGTAAACAGTGATGAATGCCATTTCCTTCATTTTGGAGTAGAAGAACACTGCTCTGGCTATTAAACTGAATGCAGACCAACCGTAGTCTGCAAGTTTTATTTCTCAAAAGAGAGGATATTATCACTATCTCATCTTATGTGATACAATAGCAATAGTTCAATGGTGTTAGTCCTGGGTTAAAATCAGTTGTCCTCAGACATGATTCAAATGCCAAATGCGGTAATTTTCAATTAAAATTTCTTGTAAGCCTGATGAGGGATAGATAATTTTAGTAAGACATAAGGTTTTTTTAATTTGTCACAATTAAGATAGAAGAATATTTGGTCATGAATCTCTAAGGTTTTTTTAGAATATTGTCTGAAACCAAAAAGTACAAATTAAATGTATTTATTTGGGAATAGTCTCAGTTTTAAGTTTCATTTTTAAATAAAAATATTTGGCTTTATTCAGAAACAATATTCTTTATAAGATGAAAAAAAAAAAAAGATAATTGAAAAATGCAGGAAAAAGAAAGAGCCTGAATGCTTATGTTTTTGTTGTTTTAGTTTGGTTTTAGTGTTTTGTTTTGGTTTTTTTAGGATTGAAGATCTAAATGTTCTTAGGAAGTTTTATAGATTTCCAGGTGTCTAAACTTGTTTTGGGCTGACCACTCTCTCAAAATCATGTGAAAAAATCTTAAGTCTATGTAGTGGGGTTTTTTTCCCCTAAAGTTTGTGTAACTCTTTTTCTTTGCAAATAAGTGTCCCTGATATAAACAGAAATTAGAGCAGAGACTAATTTGAAATGGTTTTTATGGTCCTTTAACTAAGTTTAGCTTCATGAACCAAAATTACCAATGAGGATTGAAATAGAATTGGGATAGGGCATCTGGGAGATTGGTGGCTTTTTGCCAAGCCTAGTGGTTTATGATTTGTTCTTTTTCATTACATATGCTGTAGTTACAACTCAGACACTGAGCTGAATTCACAGTGAAGAGGATAATAGAAATCAATACCAAGGCAAAGAATAAACAATGAAAGCTGTCTATTAATGACAGCTTTCTTCTACATGGATGAAAATTGACCCTTTAGTTAGATCACAAGAACTTCTACTTCTTGCCAAATTTTAAACTTAGCACAGTGGCAAACCAAAAAATTCAAACAAACACTAACACCAAGAAAAGTAAGACATTCTAGTAAAGTTAGAGACTCCTATAAATTCTGATACTAAGATATTAAATTTTAAACCTGACTGCTCTGCACAAGACTTCATGATATCATAGAATCACACAATAAGCTGGACTGGAAGAGACCCACAAGGATCATCAAGTTCAACTCCTGGCCCTGCACAGCACTATCCCCATGAATCACACCCTGTGCCTGGAAGCATTGTTCAATTATTTCCTGAATTTTGTCAGGCTTGCTACAGTGATCACTTCCCTGGTCCACTGCACAATTCCCCCCTCTGGATGATGAACTTTTTTCTATTATCCAGCCTTAACCTACCTGACACAACTGCAGGCCGTTCTGTGGGATTCCATCACTGATCACCACAGAGAAGAAATCAGTGTCTGTCCCTCCTCTTCCCCTCACAAGGAAGTTGCAGACTGCAATGACATCTCCCATCAGAATCCTCTTCTCCAGGCTGAACAGATCAACAGCTCTTTCTCATATGGCTTATTCTCAAGGCCTTTCACCATCCTTATGGCCCTTCTTTGGATGCTCTCCAACAGTTTAAGGTCTTTCTTACATTGTGGCACCCAAAACTGTCCCCAGCATTCAAAGTGATGCCCCCCCAGTGCGGATCAGAGCAGGACAATCCCCTCCCATGCCTGGCTGGCAATGCTGTGCCTGATGCACCCCAGGACAATCATCTGCCAATTTTTACATAAGCACACAGGACTTCACTGTTTGTGGTTTGAGATATACCTCTTCTGTTATACTACCACAAGGCAATAGACAGCAGAAAGAAGAATCTCCTCCAGCAGAATGCAATGTCTCCCTTTCCAACCTGTTCTGACAGTGTTTTAGTTCTTCCTTGGATTTAGAAACACTGTGTTCTTTCAGAAGGCCATAAATTGGGGGAATTTTTTATTCCAATACTTATCTCACTGGGCTTGCCTGAATGTCTGTATGCTCAATCTGACCAAGTTCTCTACAAAAGAGCAAAGGTTTCTTCTGTTTCTCTTTTGCTATAGAGACACAAACCTCCTATTCAATCAGAACCTTCCAATCAATTAGAACCCAGGATTTTTCTTGATTTGATTGATTCCTTTTGTGACTCTATCTAGTGCTGCTCAAATGAGAGCATGTTACAAGGAGAAAAGATTGTTCATATTTTCAGGGGACAATGTAGAATATAGCTTTTTGCTATCCAACTTACTTTAAAAGAAGTTGTATCAGACCACTGCATATAGTATTCAGTTCCATTTTCGATTAATTCTCCCTCCCAACCCCTCATACATCCCACCCTCTCATGTGGCCTTCCAGCTGTCCTTGAAGATACACCTCACAAGACATTCACACCTCTAAAAACAGGTTCAAGAAGAGATAGGGACATGGAACTCTAAAACTAGTATTTTCATTCATTTCAGCTGTTCTTAAGGCTCTCATGGTGACACTAAGTTTTAATTTTCCACCAGTTTCTAGTGCAGTTTCCAAATCTGTTTTCGTGCAAGCCCTAGTGAACACAATAAAACTTGCAATGCAAAGTGACTTTGTGGGACAAGATCCAATTAGTTTATGAGTTCTAAGGACTTTTAGCAGCCATTTTCTAGATTTTATAAGCACAGAGAGAAGTTAATTGCTCTTTTTATCCTGGGATGTGAATTGTTCTCTTTTATAGATGCTTACTTCCATCACTTACAGTGAAACTATTGTTGCACATGAGGGTTTATTGGTTTAAAGCCAATTCTGCTTTAGTTGATGAGATCAGGAAAAAAAAAGGAAAAAAAATTATATTCACTTGGAGCTATGCATATCTATTCTTAATGAAGTCAAGCATATTGCACCTCCAGTATAATAATTTACTCCTGCATTAGTAAGGAGAAAATTGTTATTAGCTCAGAAATATTATGTTTAAAACCAGAAATTTTTTTGCATAATCAATATGAGAAGGGAGAGTTTATAGGAAAGCTAGTTATTCTGCATTTGCTCTCCAGAGACAGTATGCCTCTTAGTGTTTGAACCTGACATGTTCCTAAATAAGGACTGGAAACTGTACAATGTTTTCTCTGATACTTTTCCTCTCCCTCTTTCATACAGGAGTGCAGACACAATGCTGCAGTCAGCTAAGGATCAGCTTACTCCCAGCCTGTGTTGCATATAAGGGATATCAAATTATTTTGTCCAAAACCTGATATGGCCAGTGCCAACGCACCTAAAAACTGGGGAAAATACTGAGATTTTACTCCTAATACTTACTGGTGAAGATATAAATAATAATTTTCTTCTTTTTTAAATGAATTCATTAGTCAACTATTTAGTTGTGAAGCAAAATCATGTTTATTAATTTCTCCTTTCTCTCTCTTTCTTTCTTTCTTTCTTTCTTTCTTTCTTTCTTTCTTTCTTTCTTTCTTTCTTTCTTTCTTTCTTTCTTTCTTTCTTTCTTTCTTTCTTTCTTTCTTTCTTTCTTTCTTGTGTTTGCATGCATGTATTTATTTTTCCTATGATCTTGTGATAATAATAATTCGGATGAAATAAACAATATATAATAAAGTTTTGCTTTTTATGATTAGGGGAATGTGCAGGTAGAGAAGAGTACAACCTCATAAAGCTGAGAAGAGTACAACCTCATTGAATACAGTCCATTATTAATCAGTGTATTGTAAAAAAGTGAATTAAAGTTAACAGAATGTTAGTTATTTATAGTGATAAATTTGGAGGTGGGTATTACAAATGAGATGATTTTTTTTTTTCCACTACCATAAGAAATCATAATGCCATTAACTAGATTTCAATGAAATGTGATTCTGTGCTGGTAAAATGAAAAACCAAACCAAACAAGCACACTAAAATATGCTCTTGTTATAAGTCGCAATTTTATTTCATTTTCTCCATGCTGGTCACAGTTAGAGAATTCAAGGAATAAATGAATGCTGTTAAGTAAGAAGACAAAGTAAGAAGACAAATAAGTTTCTTATCAGTTTGACATCATATCTTGTGCTGAAGAATTCTGCAGACTACAGTACTGTTTCAGTACAGTACATCGAGAAATAGATTAGTATATGGTGAAGACAGATGAGCAAAACCAGATTTAGAGTCATTCTGTAGCTAAAATCTGTGATAAAAGTGATTAAAATCTCTGGGGCCTAGAAAGAGGGAGTAGGCAGAAACTGTATTTTAGTCCAAATGAGTATGTGAGGATGCAGCATTTCCGGGGGATTTTAGGAAAGTGAAAATAGTAAAATATGTCCTTGAATGTATATCATCTATACTCATGGGAAGTGGGGTATGTTAGTAAGAAGAAGAAATAACTGTGTAAAGTGTTGAACAGTTACAAAACCAGATCTAAGTTCAGATTAAGTAAAAAAAAAGTTTAATAAGATTGATTAGTTTTTAATTTAAACCTATGAAAAATTTCTGTGAAATTGGCTTTTGCCTCTCCTTAAAGGACACAAACTATTTGTGAGGCCAAAAAATTTGGCAAGTATTCATTTAGCAACTGATTTCTGCAACAGGAGGGGTACTGCAGAACTTTCATACAAAGGTCTAAGACACTCTGCAGCGTAGTCTCCTAACAAATATTTTTTTTTTGTCAGCACTTGTACATGGCAAATGAGTTCTTTATCATATAAAAGTTTCCTTATAAACAGGTAGACTTCTATGTTGAGTTAAAGTCTTATTTTTTTTTCTGTGAGGTGGTGCTGCTAGTGATACAATCACTCTTATATCATGTCTATTCTTTGCGGCTACACAGACTTACCTTTTGGGGAAGGGGGAAATGGGGAAGACTTTTTTCCCCATTTGATGAAGCTCCATCATCTTATACTTAACACTTTATTTTTCTGCTTTAAAAACCCTTGCTGCCATGTAAGTTTTCCCAAACTTTCATGGGTCTTTGTCTTAAATTTTATTGCTCCCATAATTGCTCACAGGAAATAAAATATCTCTTGGCATAACAGTATCAATTACGTCTTGATGTGATGTCTTTTTCAACGAAAAATGTTTCTATGCATGAAATCACTTAAATGTTCTGTACAGAGGGCTGTGTAAGAAAATCTTTTGTGTGCACAGGGAATATCAAGCCCAATGTCAAAACACAAACTGGTACACTGAATAAAAACTATATTATAGGAAACCTTTAGGGACATAGAAACCCTGTGTTTTCTTTAAGAAACAACATGACCTGTGAAAGAGGATGTCTGTACAATCTCTCTGGGACTAACAGCTACAAAACAAATCAGTTTTTAAAATAGAAAGATCACACAACAATGCATTTGCTCACAGAAAAAAAATCTGCAGAGCTGCCAGTCACTTGGGAGATCATTTCCAAATGCTCCTGCAACCTCAGCTGGAAAACAAAACAAAACAAAACAAAACAAAAAAACAAAACAAAACAAAAACCAAAACCACAACCCCCCCACCAAACCAAAAAACAACAACAAAAACCAAAATAAACAAAAACCCCAAACAAACAAAAAACCCCACAAAAACAAAACAAAAAAAACCACACACACACAAAATTGTGGGTTCATATAATAGAAAATTAAATTAGCTCCAAAGTGTGTCTAAGGACTGACTACAACACAGAGCTTTCTGTCATGTGGCCATGAAATATGCACTGACTGGTTCTTCCAGGTGACCTCCTGCACAGTTTGGCACACAGATCCACTCATGACAAATCCACAGTGACTGCACAAGTAGGCTGTATGGCAGCTCAGCTCTGCAGATCTCTGAGTCTCTCTCCTCTCTCTCCTGTGACAGAGCAGCCAGAGAAACAGTGTCAAGCCTACGGCATGTAACACAGACGGGAAACTCCAGTGGGAGAAGGAGAGATAGTGAGACAATATTTCTTCTAGTCTATGCTTCAATAATTAATAACAAATAATAGGATTCTAGTCCCTTGCTGTATTCTGATGATGACACTTTCTAGTACGAGCAGAGAAACCAGAGAGGAAGAAAGGGATTTTGCTTTTTTTTTAGAGCAAGTCTGATGAGTGCACCCTTGCTTGTACTGGGAAGTTATTTTATCTGTGTGAAACAGAAAGCTGGTCTTTCCCGCTAGAGACCCGTTGTGGGATGTCAGATAGCTCTGGCATGCACTGAACTGAATAATACAATACCAAAACCCCCCAAACATCTGTGGAAACAGGTGATGGAAGTAGAGACTCTGAGTTTGAAACAGACAGTCCCAAGAGTAAGAGACACTTCCAGAATACGTGTATAATAACTATAACCAACATAGAATATATGGCTTGCATGCTACCTTTTTACCCAACTCATTCCTGCCTATGCATGGTTCAAGTCCATGAGCCTTGCTCATGAAAGTGTTGTTTAAATATGTTTTCCAAAAGGCAGACTTACAGAAGATTAGTCTTTCCCACACAGAAGCACAGCACTTCACCAGACCTACTAATCTCTGCATCCAGCAGCAGCGTACCATGAAGACTGAAACCATCTCTCATCCCCTGAACTGGCCTGAGGATGAGAATTATCCCATCAGGGGTAATCATTTGTTCCATGCTGATGAAGGAAAGGGATTATGTTTCTTTAAAACAGAAGGAAAAGCCTTGAAGGTTTTAGGCCTGCTGTGGCAGATTTTTTCTAGAATTGATCATACGACAGGGATGGTGAATCTTAGGCAGGGATCATGATTGCTAATGGTGTGCAACTAGGGCTTGAAATATCTGCTGTTTTCTGGCTGCTGTGGAACTTTTGCCACTCACACTGCCTGGCAAGCTGTGGCTGGTTACAGGAAGCATTCAAAGCATCAGCTAAAAGATAAGGATATTACTTAGAGGTTGTAAGGAGCAGAAGCAGATAAAAGAGGTTAAAGAAAAAGTGGGGGGAGAAATACTGGCAAAAAGTATGAAAATGTTCATCAACACATCTTAGTCTCTATAGCACTTTTCACACAAATTGACAGTATTTAAATGTAATATTTAATTAGGACAGATGTAGCCAAAACAGTATAATTGCAGTCTGAACAGTGTATTAAAGAATGTCAGCTCTTCCTCACATTTTTTAGTGTGCTTAGACATCAAATTTCCACGTATGACAAAAAATTCAGGAGTAATTCCTAATAATACTTTTATACTAGAATAATTATATAGTATATAACATTCATTTATAATAAAAGTTTATTTAACATGTCACCAACTTCACTGATTTATAGCTATGTCTATGCTTTTTACATATATACATAATGCCAGAATATTACATAGAATGGTTAAAATGGGACAGCCTTTCAAAATCACATTAAAAATACTATTGCAGCTATCCAACCTTCACATGATGAGGTAAATATATCTTCAATGAGATGTGAAATTTAAAAGAAGTGTACTGGTCTGTTTTTCCTTGTAAAAGTATGAATGTTTCTAGTGAAATGAAAGGTCTTCTCCCTGAACTGTTAAGCCTTGAGACCTGTGGTGTCGTTTTTTTCTCTGTATGGGTCTTTTGTCTGTGAAGTTAGTGGTAATGCAGAATGACAGAATAATTACCGTTAAAATACCTTTTTCCAAATAGAATGTGATTATGTAATGAATCATCTGTACAGAGAATAAAGTATATTAAAGCACCTCACTTCAGTCAGTCAGAATCCAATTGAGAGTTTAAACCACCATAAAGTTTACTCTTTTCTCTTTCTTTCTTATTTTCTTTTTTCCCATTTTTTCCCATCTTTCTGGGGAAATCTTAACCCTGTGGGGTGTTTTTTTGTGGTTTTTTGTGTTTGGGTTTTTTTTTTTGTTTTTGTTTTTGTTTTTTTTTTTTGGCTTTTTTTGGTTTTTTTTTTTTCCTTTTTAGATCTAAAGGAGCTTATGTGTCAAATAATCTCATTGAGGAGATAAAAGCAGAAACTCTCAAAAAAGTCTGCATTAAAAAGAAGGAAAGTTTCTTCAGTTGCTGAAAAAGACAAGATAAGGTCATTTCCTCTGGTCATCAGCTATTCTAATTTCTGTTTCATAGCTGTGACCCAGGTTCATGACTTTAGGGCTTTCTGTCAGTTTCACATCATCACCTGCAATTTGCATAATGTAAAACTACAAGAAAACATGGAGCAGGACAAGCCTAAATTAACCTTGTAGAGTCTGAGTTTTACCCTGGTTCATTAATTTCGAGGCACATGTGGTTCTGATACCAAATGAATAGAGAATGTCTTCAGCTGTACAAATTAACTGTAATAAAAATATGAAAGATTGCAACTTTAGTACTAAATCTGACAAGAATGAGAATGAGATTTGGGGTTTTTTGTGTTATTTCCAGTTTCTCATATGAGAAACTTAAGTGCTATAATCCAGTCAGTTTTCTATATTAAGGCATTGTACAAGCAGTTAAAAACTCTCTGATTCTGAAAGCTAAACTGAGGAGACAATATATCTCCGTTTGCTAAAATCCAGTCTCTACTATCCAACTTTGATATTGGTATCATGTTTTTAATGAAATCATATTAACCACTTTATTTTATCAGAAAAGAATTTTTCTATGTTTTTTAAATTTGCTGTGCTCTAGTTATTAATATAAATGCATTTCACTGCTTCTGAAATATAGCATATGTACATGATCCATGGAAAATTATCTTGGAATAGTATCTTGGTAAATTATAAGTATGCCCTATTGCTTTCACCTTTACTGAATTTAAATATTGTCAGGGCAGCTTCAGAGATATTTTACGGAACAATAAATTCCAGCAAGCTAACACTTACTGTGGTAATGTTAACACAGTCACATATAATGTGTTTAATTACTCAATCTGCCATATAAACCAACTTCAAGTCACTGTCTATGACAGTCATTGACACCCCATGTTTGGCTGTTATGGGTTAAGGATATTTATCAATTTAGGTATGCAAAATATTATTTTTATTTCTCATTCATGTGTCCCAATGACAAAGCAGAATACTTTAATTATTTAAAATAACCAACCTATCCTCTCAAGCAAATTAATACTCCTGTAATTACCTGTCTTAATAAATTAAAAAAAAAAAAAAAAAAAAAGAAAAAGAAACAATCAAGCAAAAAGAACAAACGAAGCAAGCAGGCAAGCTAACAAACTATACACATAAAAGCATATTTCAAAAAATCAGAAAGTCCCAAGTCTCCCACAAATATTGACCTAGTACTAATGTTGCTGTCCCAAATACTCTTGAACTGATTGCTTCCTCACCTGGACTTCTTTACATTCATTTCTTGTCTGAGAGTTTCTCCATGGAACAGTTAGAAGAGATTTTTGAACAGTATGTTTTCCCCTCTTTCTCTGATTCCTCTTGATATAAATGCTTCAAAATAATATTCCAGCCTAAGGCAAATACATGGCATGCAAAATTTCAGTACAAAGAAGAAAGATTAGCAAAAATATAAGTAACTAAAAATAGATGTGTTGGCTAACTTTAATAATGATGAAAACATACTGTGTTAGCCATGTATTGAAAATTACAATGATAAAAAAAAAAAAAGAAAAAAGAGAAATCTCCCATTTAAAAGAAATGTCCTCTGAAGTAGAAGCATTCATTATCAATAGTAAAATGTTATATTTTAAACTGAAATATAAATCTAAAAAGCAGAAACACATCTTGTAATAATGAAATGCTTGCTATCTAAAATGTTGATTAAGCCAATGTATTGTCCTCATACTGTAATGAACAAAGTTTACTAGATTCAACCTGAGGGCACTGTCATGGATACAACTTTTGCAGAATCACGGAATGGATCAGACTGGAAGGGACCACAGGGGGTCATCTGGTTCAATCCCCCTGCTCAGGCAGGGCATGGCAGAGCATATGGATTTTGTCCTGACAGTTCTCGAATTCTTCAGTGAGGCAGACTCGACTACCTCTCTAGACAATCTGTTCCAGTGCTCAGTCACTGCACAGTAAAGTTCTTCCTCAGGTTCAGGTGGAACTTCCTGTTCACCAGTTTGTGTCTGTTGCCTCTTGTCCTATTGCTCAGCACCACCGAGCACAACCTGGCTCCATCCTCCAGACGTCCACTAACTCTACCTATGTACACTGGTGAGATCTCCTCTCAGTCATCCCTTCTCAAGACTGAACAGGCCCTCATAAAAAAAGTGCTTGTCCCTTAATAACTTTGTTACCCCCTGCTGGACCTGCTCCAGGAGCTCCATGTCTCTCTTGCACTGAGGAGCCCAGAACTGAACAGTGGGCTCCACGTGTGGCCACGCTAGGGCTAAGAAGCAGGGCAGGATCTCCCCTTGGCTTGCTGGCAATACTGGACTCACAGTGGTGAGTGGCGTTCCTGAAGGACTGCACGCCATGAGAAGCACTCACACTGGAGAAGTTAATGAAGGATTGTAGCCTGGGGGAAGGGCTCATCTTGGGGAAGTTCTTGAAAGACTTTTTCCCGTAGGAGAGAGAACTCCACACTGGGGCAGGGGAAGGAATCCTCTCCTTGAGGAGAAAACAGTGGCAGAAACAACATAATCTGCTGTGATGAACTGATCATAGCCCCCATTCCCCATCTCCCTGTACCTCTGGCAGGAGAGAAGGTAGAGCCCAGAAAGGATGGAGGAGTAGGCTGAAGGTTTTTAAGGTTTTTAAGATTTTTTTTTTTTCTTCTTCTTCTCATAATCCTGCTCTGATTTGAAATAGTAATAGATTCAATTAATTTCCCAAAGTCATGTCTGTTTTGCCTGTGACAGTAACGAGTGATCTCTCCCTTCCCTTAACTCATGAGATTTTTATTATATTTTCTCCTCCTGTCCAGCTGTGAAGGAAAGGAGATAGTGGCTTTTGAGGGTATCTGGCATCCAGACTGGATCAGATCACCATACATGGTTGCAACCTGACTTGTTGCCTGCTTCCTTCTTACCAGGTACTGCACTCCACAGTCTCACAGGCTCGACAACCAAGGCTGCTGTGACCCTGCTACAGCTGCCCCCAACCTTCACCTTGTTTCCAACAAGGCCTTCCTATTTTGTTAGTATAGTGTCAGGCAGTACACCATTCCTTGTGGGATCCTCCTTCCTCTGGCATGAAGTTGTTGTCAATGCTTTCCAGGAACCTCCTGAATTCTTTGTGTTTTGCTGTGTTACTTCTCTGGTAGACATCAAGATAATTAAATTTACCCACAAGAGCCAGTGCCTGTGGCTTTGAGGCTGCTTTGAGCCATCTGTAGAATGTCCCACCCACTTCCTCCTCCTGGTCAGGCAGTCGGTAACAAACATCCACAACTGTGTCACCCTTACTGGTCTATCCTTTCACCCTCAGTAACTCTCAGGACTACATCTCCAATGAGGGGCAGGAGTGACCTGAAGACCTTGATCATAGGCAGTTACTCAATTGTCATTTCTGTTCCTGGCTCTATCAGTCTGCTCTCTTTGCTTCTTCTGCTATAACCTGTTCATTTATCAACTTGTGAATGTTTCAAATAGGCGTTTGACTTACACGTACTAGTTAAAAGTCTAGGGTAAGACATTTCTGAAATGTTTGATATTTGCCTTTAGCAGAATGAGTCATAAAACAATATTCAGTTCAAAAGAATAATGCTGCAGAGACATGCTTTAGCTCAATCTAATTGTAAGGAAATTGCTTGCATTGCAGATTCTTTGTCTTTGGACTTCCTTTCCTGATAATTACCAAAGGCTAGATTCCTCGAAAATTTGGCTAATTTAAGGAAGGCTTGAATAAAAGAGACAAAATTCTCAGAATTGAATACAGTGTATAGTATTGGGGATTGGTTTTTTTTTTCAACTTCCATCATGTCTAGTTTAGGAATCTCTACAGTAAATATGTTGCAAATATACTGCTTGGGAACTCCTATTACAAGGTATTTAGAAATTAAAACAGGCATTCCAGAAAGAAGTACTTGTGGCTTATTTTGCAACAGAGTAAAAGGAACATTGAATAACCAATGTGTATTTTCCCTTTTCTGTTCCAGTGTCCATTTCACTGGGAATAACACTTCTAGAGGATGACTATTTCTCTCCTAATATCAGAAATTTGCTATTACTTGTTTATGGACCATGTGGTTTTCCATTTATTCAGGGTGAGACACATTCCTGATGTCACTGCCATTTCAAAGTGTCAGGAAATGAGTGACAGAAACACGTAACATTCCTTCTAAACCTTCACAACCAAAATCGCATCTTCTGTAAGATGGTGATATGTAAAACTGTCCTCTTGATAATAATAATGCATGTGGTGCAGGAGAATACTTGCAGCAAACAATCTTTGCAGTTTCACAAAGGCCATTTATTGTTTTGTCTGTTTCAGCACCATAGAAATTCTCCTTTAAATAGAAGAAATGTCAGTTCTGGAAAATATGACACTAAAACCTTCAGTCATGAAGCAGAAAACCTTGACAGAAGTGATTTCCGCCCCCCCCCCACCTTGGATGGCAGATTTCAATACTTTGCCTAGGTATTTCAGATTACTCTCATTTCTTAACTTAGAAAATATAAATGGACAGAGAAAGTTGAAAGGGATAGATACAATGAATTTTAACCTATTCAATTCAACCTATTCAACCTATTTTCCAATCCGTTTTGATTTTTGTAGCCTTGGAGACAGCCTATGCTTTTGTTGTGGAGGGAAGGATTTAAATATTATTGAAAACCCATTAGTAACAGTTAGAAAGCCTTTTCAGAGCTGTAAAAATTTGGATGGATATATGTGGAGTATTTTCAGTGCCGTGTGTATGGACTAAGATCCAAATTGGATGATTTTAATAACCAATGTTAATAGCAACTGTTGCTAAATGCAGGCATATGTTGCACATATTGTTACCAGAAAAAGAAGTTTAGCTATAAAACTGTATACAAAGTTTAAAAAAAAATACAGAGAATGCATGCCAGGTTTTGCTTTTGTTGGTTTGTGTGGAGACCTGCTTTGAGGAGGTTGAAATCTGCTCTGGCCCGGGATAGGGGGGAATGAATGGATTCTTGTGCTTACAACAAAGACTTGTCTCATCTGTTTCCCTGACGGTGGTTGTAACCTCCCTGGAAGATGATCACTGTTGCCACATGACGCAACAGGTTTGGCTGGTTTTCTTATACAAAATTCAAATACCTTTTTCTCCAGCTTCTTACGTTTATGAATGGTATTTTTCCTAAAATGTGGAGTATAAATGTCTCAGTGTAGATGCCTGACAATATATATGACATAGCCATGTTTTTTTGTGCTAATGTAGCTGTAGCAAAAGTTCTGGTTTGAATCTTAATTACACTGGCAGATATTTTATAGCTACCTTAAGTACCTGCTTTCTATAGGTGATTTGAATGTATGTACATCTGAGCTGGGAAGGTGCCAGTGGAACACTAGACTCCCTAATTTGAGAAAAAGCTCTACACCTCAAGGAACAGTTTATGACTTTTCATTATCCTTTCATTCCTCAAAGACTTCCATGCAACTACATGGTGTAGAGAAGTCAATGCAACACACATATTTGCTTTTTAGTGAAGACATATTTCAATACTAATGCAACTAGACACAAGTAAAAAATAAATCAAGTTGCTTTAATGACAGAAGGCACAAAAAGGTGAAGCTCAACATCTAACAGCACTAAATATTTACTTATTCGTTGCTATAAATGTCTTGAGTTTAAAATTTGTAATATTTAGTAATATGAAAGCAGGTTATGAAAAGAACACAATCCTTGTTTTCAGATTTATAGTCATGAATTATGGCCTACTGTGGCAGTCTGACTTTTTTTTTTTTTTTTTTTTTTTTTTAAACGTAGCAGAGATTGAAGGAAAAAAAACCCCAACTGCCCCATAACCTGCACCCATTATCTTTTGTTCCACATCTAACAGAATAAATGGTCTGGTAAGTTTCCAGCATAGTTCAGGAGAGATGTTTGGTTCAAATATCTGTTATACATTTCAAGGTGCCATAGTGGCTACATCACTATTTATGTGTAGCTGAAATAAAGAAAAAATTAAAGCCACTGCAAACACTACAGGAAATGCACACAATTAGTCTTAATTAAAAAAAAAAAAAAAAATCCAAAATTATACCAAGGAAAGAATCACATTTTTTCTTTTGTTATGAATCCTCTGTCTGATAGATCTGGTAGATCAAAATACCATATCAAAATGCTCCATTAATCTCCTTATATGTATTAAAGTATTAAGAAATCTATCATGAACACTGCAAGGTAGATGATGCTATAAAATGTTTCTAAGCATATGATGTTGACTAGTTTAGAACTCTTAATCTTGGATATACACAAAACCATGGAATATTAATTCAGCAAAGTCCACTGCAATTATGTATATGATCTAAAAAGGGGGATTTCGTGCCATAGAAGTAAACTAGATAAACAAATATTTCACATTAAAAGGGCAAGTTTTAGAGAGATTTAACTTACATTCAAATTGTGAGATACAGAGAAGTAGCTTATGTAACTTTTTATAGTTCCAGTAAATTTATTGGCTTAATTCCATGCTTTAAAGTTGATACATGTGTCTGCAGAATGAAAGGAAAAGCCACAAGACTCTATGCAGAATCTCCTCTACTTCTTTCTGCTTTATAAGAAGAAAATCATTCAGATTAGAAGTGTGTGGCTGTTCTTTGTGCATGAAGATTTTAAACATATCACATAAAGAAGAGAAAATATGATGCAAATCTATTTTCCAGGAATGGCCTGGCTATTAAGAGAAGGAGTCAGACTGTAACAGATGACTGAATGTTCTCCAAGATGACTCTAAGTGTCAGATAGTTGTGTCCTAGGGTTATTTTTCACCAATCCCTACATTTATACCAGGTTCTGTAAATCTAAACCAGACAAAAATAAACAGTTTCATCATATTTTTTTACACTACTTAGGGACATCCTGCATAGTCACATGGCCTGCTAAATTATGTTCCAGGCAGCCAGGTGAGACTACATCAGGGACAAAGAATGGGCAGGTAATGGTAACTAAACATTAAACAATATTGTGACTTTCTGATAAAATATCAAATATTAGATTGTGACTTCTAAGCAGCAATATGCAAACTTCAAGGAAACCATCAGCAAAGCAGTCAGCTGCCAGACAAAACATAGATCTCCCCTTAATAATTAAGTAGGTAAAGGTTCACAGTTGTCACTTGAATTAAAAAAAAAAAAAACAAACAAAAAAACCCAAACATGGGCTCAGAATCTTTCTTTTATGGCATATACAAAAACTTTCATATGCATATTACTGCATGTGTGAATTTATCATCCTTGCTGGAATAGCTTCACTGTGTAACTAATTAAATATTTATAGGAACAGAGAGAGCAAAAATAACTCCGTGTGACAGAGGTTGTGACGTTTACGTGGGAGAAGAAAACCTCAGCATAAGCTCTCTTACTTAAGCAAAGAAGATTTGGATCATGGATTAGGCAAGTATTCTCTACTTGAGATATGGGATATACTGCTTTGGGACTGTATCACTGTAAATTACTCTAAATTGATACATTTTTCTCAGTCTAGAAAGAAAAAAATAGGCATTTTTTAAAATTTTACATGAAATAAGACAATTATTTTCATTTGAATTTTATGCAATGTGTTAAATTTCCCCTAGACTATTTCACTGCAGTTGAAAAAGAGATGCAGAAGTGTTATGAATATTATGAATGTTGACCTGTCTAGTCATATCTCTATTAGCATTTCTATACAGCTATTAAATAACAAGGAATTGTAAAAGTAGAAAGAAAGTTAAGTAGCAAAAATTCAGCTAATATGCAACAGGCAGAATTGTATATAATTCTAATGCTGAAGATGAGACTGAAAAAGGACACTGACAGACTATATAATTACAGTGTTTAACAGAATCCTTTTTTCAGTTTCTGAATCTGAATATAATGACACTTTTCAGTTCTCAGAACCACAAGACTGAGGATGAGTCAGAAGAGCAAGCAGTAACTTCCATTAAATGTCCCAGAGGAAAAAAAAAAAGGAAATGGAATTTAGAAAGAGGAGACACAACACCAGGAACAACAGAGTCACTATTACACCATCAATAAGGATGGAAAAACTTAAAAAGTTTCTATATTGAAGTTCATTTTTTAACTGTCAACCTCCACTGGAAATCTTGCTTGAACAGATTTTATTTTGATATTTCAAAATTTCTGTTTCTTGTCTTAGCAGAGCTCAAATCTGCAGAGATGTATGAAAAGAGGGAAAAATATGTTTGAAAATCAACTATGTAAATCATTTTCTGATGTTATATAAATCTCTTGAAACAGGTTTGGCTTTAAGTATGGAGTAATTTTTTTTTTTTTTAAGTGGCTTTTTTTTTTTTCCATCTTATCTAAAATAGTGCAGTAGTAGCAGTAACACATATTCAGCAACAGAGAGGTTAATTTAGCTTTATCGAGGTTCTTCACAGCACCTTAGGCGGAGTGATTCCAGCATCTGAGATAACATATTGATACTTTCATGTATCTCTTCAAAGACTTAAAAACCGTATTTCAGGATTACAACAGGTTTGACAAAATTCTTTAGTTCAGTACTAGATATGTATGTCAGTGGTGCCTTTTCCAGATCATCCTGTCTATCCCAGATAACAAGGTGGTGTAAAATGGAATAAAGTCCCATCACAAAAGAGGAGGATGTTTTCATCAGGTAGCTAAGGGAGGTCTCTGACTACAAGTCTGAGCTTAAAAGATGTATCAGGAAATCACTTGTGGGTACAAGATACACATGAACACACACACAGTATTCAACTCTAGTCTGTTGGGCTGACTAATAATACACTGCTGCATTCTGCAGAATGATGTTGGTTTTATCACAAGCTTTCTAAACCAAAATATCACTGTATTACAGAGTAACATAATTTTTACTTGAAAGTAGAAAAAAAGTTAACAAGTGCTCTAAGTGCTATTATTTGTAGCATGTACAACAGTCCTAGCTGAGGCTGAGGTACTAATTTGAAAAAAAACTTTTTGTAAAACAGTAGTTGAATCTACTTGAAATAAGCTATATTTTCATTTCAAACAAAAGTTGGGAAGAAGTGCAAAGAAATAGACTGTTTTTCTAATTCTCATTACCAAGAGTTTTGGGGGAAAGAATTTTGGAGATCATGCGTGGTTCTCCAGCTGCAGGTGATAATACAGTACCATCATTAGAGGACTTATCTAAAAATGTATATAAATGCATGCTACAGACTATCATTTAGAACAGGTTTTGCTCAGTGGGATTACAGCAAAAAATGTCCAAGGACCCTGAAAAATCTGTCATGTGAAGCTGAGGTTGCAACCTGTTGTTTCTTCAGTCTATTTTTACAGTCACAGATTCTTTGACCAGTGTGTCGACTCTTCAGTCACATCTTTGTGTTTTCTTCTGATGTATAATCTTAAACATCTGTTACTTAATGGAGGGAAGAGTCCTAAGGATTTACTTCCTCAGAAGGAGAATGTCTGTTTAGGGCTTAAAGAGTGACTGTAAATTTCAGTGTATGTCTGTTGAATACTGTAATTACACTTCAGACTTTGTGAACATTCTAAGCCAGAGGAGCATGAGCAAGGAAATGGTATTGCTGTTAAGCTGTGGCAGTATTTAGAGGACTGACATAGCATTGCAGATACAGGATTTTAGAAATGTTATCTCACTAAGATCATGTGGAATATGGCCCAATCTGATTCATTTAGCTACCTGGCTAAGGACTGTTTACTACAGAAAATATAAAAAATAACAAGGAAATAGATATATTAAACACATAGATATACAGACCTGAGAAGGTAACAAAACTGCATTTATTTTTTCCCTGGGTGATTTAATCCTGTGTGCATGTTTGTTTATGCTAAATTCAGTAGCAAAACAACTCACTATCTGGTGAATAGGAGTAATCAGATGTGCAGTCAGTGGGGGGTATGGAGCCCAAGGTCTGATCATGGATATTAGCTAGGCTGAGAAACCCATGTTAATATTTAAGGGATCTGTGGGGTAGGAGTGTCTGTGAAGCAGGTGGGTGATTTCATGCACCTGTTTGATAGTAAACATCAATCTGGACAAGCCAGTGAACAAGAGAAGACTCATTTGGAGGGGAAAGGGACCTGGCATTCAGAAGGGGATGTTGGCTGAATGTTCAAGAGACCTAAGGATATGGGTGGGCTTGGGAATATGGAGAGTGAGAGCATGATTTCAGGAGTGAACATCAACCACAGTCAGAGAGAAGGAACAGGGTTTGGCTATCTGTACCTATAGCTGTTGAGAGTCCTGTTTTATGTGTTGTGTCTGGGTGCTGTTAAAGGCAGTGCCCTGAATGGACAAACTGGAAAACAGTGACTGCATCCATCAGCCTGGGACGGACACCCCTGAGACATGATGACTTAATCCATGCTTTCTCTGATCTATACATAGTATTAGTAAGATGTAACTATGTGTACTACTACAAGTTTTTTCAAGAAAGTGAAAAATAAAACAATTGTAATTTCACTAGAATTTCTGGTTTTAATGTATAGAATTCAGTAATAATGTACATTGTTGCTAAAATTTTCCAATTTTTAGAAAATTTTGTATACTTATTTCCATTTGTGTTTTTTTCTAAAGTCATTCCTGTTTTCTTGTGCTCTGCAAAATTTTGCATTTTTTAGGGTAACCACTTTTTTTCCTGTATAATTTAATTTATTTTTTAGATGTTTCCAGTATTGTATTAGAAGTTAGATAAATAAGTGTTGATTTTAGGCTGACAAATAATTAAATAACTTTCCTGACTTGCTTTCCTATTCTAAGACCACATTTAGGCAACCTGAAAATAATATTTTTTTTTCTTCTTCTTTGGAAGGACCTATTGGTATAATTTATTTTTATTTCTACTTTGATAGTATTTGCAAGGAAATATCTCTGGTAGGCTCTTAAATAACAAATCAGAATCTTGCTTATATTTTCAATTAATCTGTCAGGTATACCTCTGTTTACAAATAAATTTACAGGAAAGGAAAATAAAATAAAAGAAAGATCAGAAAATTCTTGAAAATTTATATTATATTATATTATATTATATTAATTATATTATCAATATTAATTAACACTTTATCACACCTAGAAGTACTTGCTATTTTTGTGATAAGTAAAAAAAAACACTTTTCCTTTGGCTAAAAGCAACTAAAATAAAATGAAAGACAGATGAATGCAAAAAATCCATTATTTTATGCCATGTCAAGCATGTCAGCTGTAAAGTGAGAAAAAAGCAGAAAGATTTATTAAAGGGACACATCAGTTTAAATCTTATCAGCCACAGAGGCTGGTAAAAACCTGATGATACACAGATACGTATATACTCTTTCGATTAACCAACTCATAAAAATAATTTAATGTAATCTGCAAACAAGAAATATGACTCATAGAACATGAGATTCAGGGGAGAATTAAATATTGTATTTTATTTGCTTTTCACCTGGATTTTGGAGAGCCATTTGCCACACTGCTTTGTGAATTACTAGCATCTATATACCCACTGAGTGTGTTTACAGCACAGCCTGCAGTGGAATGAAGAGACACCAGAACCAGCACACGTGCCAGATGCAGTGGAGTCCCAACAGCCCTGAGTTCAGCATGAGATTATTCCTTCCACTCATGCCATCACAATACAGTCAGCTATCTGTTTCCAATGCTAATTGGAGCCTCACAGAGTTTTGAAAACAGAATTAGTGCTATGGTTTCCACACTGAGCTAACTTGGTCAGGATCAGCCTCGTGAACGGTCCCTTTTGTTTCCTGAAAGATGCTATGCTGTCCAAATGCATGGAGCCACTTTGGGTCTGAAGCTGAGTTCAGCATCTAAACCAATAAGTCCTCCAGACGGGACAAGAGAGCATGGTGTGAAGACAGCTGGAACAGCTCTTGGTCACTGGCAAGGGCTCAGCACACCATGGAAGCAGTTAAAATCTTCTGAGCCAAGGAAAGATGCCATTGCACTCATGTGGCTCTATCTGTATAGGATTTGTACTGGCCTGCTTAGATCACCTGGGAACTTTTTGCACCTCTGGCATGATTTAGCTACAACTTGGATAGCTACTTCTCAGATGATGCAAAAGTTACTGAATTTGAGTTACCTCTGACCAGCTGTAGGTGTTAATAATGTATGCGTCTGAGCTACTCAGCCCAATTCCCAGTGTGGTCGACTGAGAAAAATAACAGCTTTCAGGTTGCGATCTATTTCTTCAAAATCCTGATGAGAATTTCTCTTCAGTTTGCCTAATTCTCTACACTGAATAAAAGAAGCCTCAAGTGTCTGTCTCAAATGTGGACATATAACATGATGTCTGGAGCTAGCTGGCATAATCCTTAGCATCTACCATGAGTCCTGTGCCTTACTATTTTAAAATGACTTATCAAAAATCTCCTGTAGAAAGAACAACAAAGAGATGATTTTTCATTTACAAATTGACATAGGAGGGACATGTTTTGCACGTTCAGAGTTCACAGAAGATGTAGAGAATTGATATTTGACCCTGTGAGACATCCATTTGCTTTGTCAATTTGGGAATAAGCAGAACACTTTTGTATGGCACCGATATAAAATACAACAGTGGCTTGAAGACAGTATAATTAGGTTCATAACATCAAAGCAAAACCACTCATTTTATGACTTTTTTAGGCTTTTGTGACAGTGGTCTAAAATGCGAAATGCTGTTCAGATAATTATAGATGCAGAGGGAAATACATAAACCCTCAATTAATCAAGTGGATAAAAAGTACCTACATCCAAAGGAGAGCTTTGGATGACTGAACCTCAGCTAAAGGTACCATATGGTAGGTTTGTATGTGTACATACTGTATTCATCTTGAGAGCTGCCAAGTACACAGCCCTGAAATTGAAGGATGGGCCAAGAGGAATGCTTCATAGAACACTTCACACATTTTTTGAGATATTTTTGTTTTGTTGAGAATAAAAATTAATTAATTTGAAGGCAAGGAACAAAAGTGGAAGGGAAACGATGAACTTCATCTATTTTGAAAGACAAAAAATCAGACTGATGAAATGTGCTGTTTTGACACCTTCAAACTTCCAGATGAGTAACAGCAAACGCTTTTAAGAATAGAAAATCACTTCCTGCTCACATCTAAATTTACTACTGTTGTAAGTATCATGCTTAATATTTTAGTTGGAGACAATCTGAGGACAATGATCATTTAAACACACAGTTTATGGCTGAAGCATTTGGAAGTTTTCAGACACCTACAAAACATGTTCAACTGGCTTTCACTTAGTAATACCACAGCAATAGAAGTTTTTTTGCAAAATATTAAATGCATTTTTAAAGAAGACAGCCCTAAATTTTTAGCTACTAATTTACATGATAAGCAATATTGATTTTATGACTTAATATGTTTTTTGGTTACATATTCTGTTCTATAAAACTTAATGAGCTGTTGTAATACGTGGTATTTTTTAAATAGATGCCAGGTCAGAGCTGGGAAACTATTTGGATAAGGGCTTGATACCATGAAAGAACCCTGTGTTCTGATCACCATACTTGTTTTCAGATAGAGGTATATCACTGAAACAGTGTGCTCCAAACTCATCTTCTGTGGCAATAAAAATTGTGTAGATTGTACAAAGTAACTGCGACTCCAGCCAGCACCTAACCTAATCACTTTATCATTCCTCTCTCAGAAGAACAAGAATGAAGAGCAAAAAGAGAAACAGAAGAATCAGAAGAGCATAAATGCAAAAAAATAGGTCAGGATAAAGACAAGTGAAAATGTGAAGCCAAACTGCATGCACAAGCCAAGTAAAATTAGGAACTCATTCAGTACTTCTCACCCATGGGCATTTTTCTATCACCTCCTGTAAAGCAGGGGCTCAGCACACATGATAACTACTTGGGAAGACAGATAGCATCACTCTGAATATCCCCCATTCCTCCTACTTTCCCGCAGTTTTTATTGCTGAGAGCGACATGATACATATTATTTATATGGTATATAACATCCATTTGGACAGCTGGGATCACCTGTTCTGCCTGTGTCTTCTCCCAACCTACTCAGTGCAGGGTCAGAGTGGGGAAAAAAAAAAAAAAAAAAAAAAAAAAAAAAAAAAAAAAAAAAAAAAAAAAAAAAATCAATACTGTGTTGAACTGGTAGCCATAGCCAAAATGTTGGTGTGTTATCAACACTCGTTTAATCACAAATTAAAGACACAACATGCTGCTGCTATGAAGAAAATTCATTCCATCTTTTACAGTCCCAGTACAGTAACTGAGTAGTCTTTAGTCAAATAACAGCAAATTAGAGAGAAAAAAAAAATAAAATAAGGGCTATACTTTTGCAGATTTTATTTGTGTTACTCTATATAAATAATAGAACTTATGTCAGTTTAGTAGTATAGTTACAAATGCTTGGGATTTTTTTTTTTTTTCCCAGTTAATCAGGAAAAAAAATCATACAACTGTTCTACTTTTGAGCTTCTAACAGGTGATTAAAAGGCTGTGTGCAAAAGTAGACCATGTCCATTAAAACTAATGTATGCTGGCTGTTTATAATTCTGTGAATGGCTGCCTAGAAAATAGCCCTCAAGGAGTTTGAATGAAATCTAAAGAAAGCAAACAACCAGATTTACGGCCAAACAATTAAGTCCACTATCTGTCCTTAACTCATCTTATTGACACTGCAGAACAGTCTTTTGCATCTCTAACAGTAGTCAGGAGGAGGGAGTCCCACTCTAGAAAACAGGTTAAAAGCAAAGTTGATGCAGACTGTGAGTTTCTAAAAAAATTGCATTTCCATAAGAGTATCTATTCAAGGCAAAAAAGAGCTTTTTAGATGCTTAAGTGTTAGGACTAGATATATATCTATGACTGAAGTATATATTAATTCCTTAGAAATGGATTGAAAACCCAAAACTCCTGTCTCTAAAATGAGGAGCCAAATTGTTAGCCAGTTTTATTCCCCATGCAGCATTTTCAATTTAAACTGATTTGGAGCTTAACACCTTTTGAACCTTCATTTTCTGCATTACTGTTGCCTCTGTTCAAATGAGTTCGCTGAGATGTTCTTATGATCTGGTTATGAAAATTATAAGAAAGATGTGTCTGCCTAAATTAAGGTGCAAATGAGACCATATTCCAAAGTCAATAATATGGATTTTATGTAACAGTAAATGTGAGGTAGAGAAATAGAAAGAAATAGAACATGGAAGGGTGGGAGAGAAAGAGAATGACAGCGAGACAGATTAATTAGAAAATATCACCACTATGGATCCCAGCGGCATCCCATTGATCCTCTTCCCCTGGTCTTCTTGGTGATGACAGTCCTGCAAAACATAGAGTTCAATGGATTATTATATGTTTGGGCCAGCTGGCAGTGCTCAGGTACTTCCCCGTGGCAGTTGGACACTGTCCCTTGCAGCAGACTCTGGATCTGTTGCATCACTTTGCATAAAGTGTAATGCTCTGCTTCAAGGCCTCAGCAATGAGTCTGGGAGGCACTTTGGGGGTCTTTGATGGATGATGGCACCCCCTCAGCTGTCCTCATGTGAACATCTGGTGGATGTGGCCTCCCTGGAGTGGGGGGATTTGCAGTTGAGCCAGTTTGTGTGAGGGAGGGTGGATGTTCACTCCCTCTGACAAAGGGTTACACCATAGCCCCAAAACTCTCCTCCTCCCTCTTTTGTTCTGGGGGTGAGTGTGTGCAAACCTGGGCTCAGCAGATGAGCCTATGGGCTGTGGCCTCCCCCACCTTTAACTAGAGCCGATTTTCAGGACAGCTCCTGGGTTTGGTTTTCTTGAAGATACATTCTCTCTCAGCCTTGTTTACTTATTCCTAGACCTTAGACCTGAGATAATTGGGTAACAGTGTCACCTTGATTTTATCTCAAGTTCCTTTAGGTAAAGGTCCAGTCAGGAGACTTATTGAGGGTGGGATGGCCTTGGTGGACACAGCTTCTGCCTGTGGCCTCTTGTCCTATTGCCTGGCACCACCGAGAAGAGGATGGCTCCATAATCTTCACTCCTTCCTGCTCCAGTGATAAGATCCCTCTCAGGCTTTTCAATTACAATCTAGATGATCTGAGAGAGTCATCTTCAAAAGATGATTCTTTTATCTAAGACCTACCAGTTATATTTGATCTTTAAAGTTCTAGGACATTGAATTCAAAGGTGTAAACCACACAAGACAAACAAAAGGAGTTCACAAGGACACCTCTGTGAACTAACTTCATTTAAATTAACAAAATATTCCTGCTAAGGAACTTTTCTCCTTTACTCTTAAGGTTTTAGATTCTAGCATGTAGAACTAAACTTCTTCCTTCTGCTAAAATGAACTACTGTGTGAAGTAATTGCAATGCTTAATAGCCACCCTGCTCTCAAATCAATATTTTATTTCCCCAGTGTTACCAAAAGAAGGAAAAAAAAATCTTCTAAAGTCACTAGTGCTCAATGTTAATTACATCATGCAAGAAGCAAATTTTATCAACTTGCTTTATTCTCTGTTAAGTAAAAGACTTACTGTTTAAGAGCAGGAATAGCTTAGCAAATTTCTTATGTGAAGCTTCAGATAAAAATTTGTTTCTGTAAGTAAAAACTATCAGACAAAATATTTTTGATTCTGTGATGCAACTACAGTGTTACACTGCTGACTCCCTTTAGATCTGTGTGATATTGAATTGTCTCCATGGAGCTCCTCCATAAAAATCAAGGAATAATACCCACTGAAAGGCATGCCGACCCTTGCCAAACCTAACACATTTGCTGCTTGCACATGGATCTGTCTACTTCCCTCCATCACTTTGTGACAACAGCATCATATGCAATTCTTGAGAAGGCTTTAGGCTTTCCATGAGAAGGCTGCCTACTGTCTCAGCTCGTATTATTAATGATGAAATCCATTTTTTGTGTTGTTTTCTGAAGCAGCTACACAAGTACATTGCCTCGTAACTATTGGGCTTTATATCAGAGTTGGTATATTGAAGTGTTGACATTAAAAGATAGTGTGGGCTGGATCTAGTGTTCATCCTCAAAGAGGCAGCTCTGAGCTTGAATTTTCAAATTAGATCAGTTTTCTTCAATGTGAGGAAAAATTTCCACTTTGGTCCTGATGCTAAATTTCAGCCCTGAGCAACTTTTTTTAAGAAAAGACTAGCCTGTGACAAACAAGAATCAGTGACAGGCTGACAATTATAGCAGTCTTTGAATGTACTGTTGTGACTTTCCTTTGTAGTGAAGTTAGTGAAGCATCCCCTAGAGTAAATTGCATTTCTCATAAATACCAAACATTCGGGAATAATTACTGCAAAGCATTTGAATGCCTGAAGGCTCACTCCTTTGTGAATGGAACCAACAGTGAGAAACAGACATGGAACAGCCATGCATTTCTTAGGAGCGTCTGTCTTTCCCAAATGCATTCATTCTATCCTGTTCTTCAAATCCACTTGAAAGGGCTTTCTTGCACTTTATGAATTCAAAACATCATTAAACAATCACTGCTTTTCTTGTTTGATCAACATGCTCCTTTCAGTTCTAGATTTAGTAATAAAGTCTAAAATTTTTGAGATGAGACATTTTCTAAATGAGCCATCTTCTCCACCAGCTGGGAAGATTTAGTAGTTTCATCTTTTTTTTTTTTTTTTTTTTTTTTTTTTTTTTTTTTTTTTTCTTTTTCTTTTTTTTTTCTTTTTTTCCCTGTGGGCACATGAGTAAAGATTATCAAGTACCAGAATGTTGACTTTATATACTTCGGTTAATATACCTGAATACATTTGTTTTCATTATTTATCTTCTGAAAGTATAATTGAACAATCTTCATAGAAACTGACAGCTTATATACAAGCATTCAAGACAAAAATTTATTGTCAAATGTCTTATCTCTTTTTTCATCTTTTTTAAACTGGTTTTTTTTCTGGCTTGTTATTCACTGAAAATGTCCTTGTGAAAGATGATTCTTTCAACAGTGACCAGAGACCAGCTTTTTTTTTTTTAAATCTGCCTGTTGTTTCTGTTAACTGGTGAAGATGCATGCTGCCTTGGACATAACCTTGGACATAACTGTAGGAATTTTGTATTCCTACAAAAATAGCCTATTTTTCTATGAATTTTCTTTTACAGGACATACGGTCTCTCAGAATTCTTAATTCCAAAGAAGAGGCCAATGTGCAAGGAATGAGGCCTAATCTATCCTCAGTAGGTGCTAATCTCAGCATTTCCTTAGTTTCACTTTTGCAGTTAGCTTACTTTCATTCTCTGTTTTTATTGACTATCTTGTTTTAGAATAATTCCCAAAAATACTGGCTTTGAGAAACAGAATTGAGTAAATAATTTATATTTTGTGATTGATGTGGGATTCAGGTTCAACTTCATACATATACATACCTAGTTGTCTACACAAAACATAGACATCTATACCCTCCCTCCAGTCAGTGGAACTGACTGTATTTCTGGGTTGGCAGTTACAGAATGACTAAAATGGCAATACACATCAAATTTCAAGTTTCACCTACGGAGAGTGGAACTTTTTAAATAATGTCTCTTGTGGCTTTAATTACCGATGCTCAAAAATGCAGATGGTCTAGAACAGGCAACATTCAAAAAATAAAGCAAATTATTTATTAACATTGGTATTTCTGCATTGAAAGACTGAGAATTATTTGATGGTTAAGTATTTAAAAAAAATTGGTTAAAGAGAGAAAACCACATGATGTAAATGCTTTGAACAACAAAATGTGACAAGATTGTTATAATTGACATGCATCCAGAAGCTGTCTTGAGTGTCTAAGATCTGTAAAAACAGAAGGAATTAACTAACACAGCAAGGTACATAATGAATTGGCATATTGAAACTACAACATGAAAAAAGTCATAAGACACTGGCCCATATGGAAAGGCAAGATAGAGACAGGGATCATAAATCTCATCTTGGATATGTAACAGGACTTAGAGAAAACATTTAAATTTGAACATGTACAAACTTGAACCATTATCAGTTTTATCATTTCTTTCAGAGACTTGAAAAATTCTACTTTTTCAAAATATATATAAAATATGAGCTTTATTTTAGTCAAGATGTCTGGTGATTACTACACAGTTTTCTCATTTTCAATTTTCACAGAGATGTGAATACAATGTCTTCCTTTGTGTGAAAGAACTCAAATATATTACTTCAATTTCTACTGGCACGTAGTGGAGAAAGAAGTAAAGGCATGGGATAGGGAAGAGGGAGGTATGATTTCATGCATTGAAATGCCAAGAAGTGTTAAGAATAATTTTACTGGAAGGACAATCTTGAAGCTCATTAACTTGATATTTCACTTTGCCTAGGCAGACATCAAAAGGAAAACAATAATTTCAAAAAATATTGTGAATATAATGAATTTTAGCTTCCTTAGTATCCTGAATACTCAAAGTTTCTCACACTTAAGACATTCCACCTTAATGAATTCAATATTATTATTATTTGCACTGCATAGCATACTGAAATATCTTACTCATGGTGTATTGCCAAAGAATTAAAGGAACAAAACACAAACTAAATATCTTTATATATTTCCCACAGATACAGACTTGAGCATGAGATTCCTGTTGTAATTGGGCAGAATTACTGGTACCAATCTGATTCTATTATTATTTCTCATTGACAAGTTGTTGCTAGTTACCTGATTTATTTGTTTTTCTTTTTTTTTTTTTTTCCTAAAATACCACCAAAGTGCTCTTTACAGACATGGTCTAACCAGAAAAACAAGTAATATCTGTGTATATTCCAGGCACTGGAAAGTATCTCTTTCACAAGTGACTACAACTATGTTGTTGTAAAACAAGGAAATTCAAGTTTAAATTATAATATACTGATTTTAAGTCAGTTGAGTATACTTTTCATGTCTAAATGTTGAGTTTTCCATTAAGAAATAATAAAATTGTCAATAGAGAGGTACTATTCTATGGTAAGATTACAGACAACAATAATCTTTGCTTTATATTAAGTTCATTCCAATTCCAAGATTCCATCAAAACTACTGTCAGTCCATGCTGCCACCATATACATAATAAATATTACTAAATATTACTCTACACTTTATTAGATATTCAAAGTGTGTGCAATCAGATTGAACTAGATTTTCCATGTTATACTATGGTGCAAAATTAATCTGAAATCAATGCAATACTCTCACTGACTTTAAATAACTTTTAATCAAGACTTGTGACTGTAGTGATACAAAAGGAATCCATTCTTTACCTACATAAACCATTATTTTAACACGGAAAGAAAAAGTGCATGGTGGCACAACTTCTGGCCGTGACATAAACTGTGTACCATGTCATAAAATCAAGGTTAAGTATGGGAAAGGGGAGTGTAGCAGTGAGAGTTTTTATTATCTGTGACTTAAAAGGAGTGATTATTAAGGACACGGTTTTTTGTTTGTTATGAACTGTAGTGTTTTACTTGTGTCTGAAGTGTGGAATTGATCCACAACAGTTTATAGCAGCTGATTATTTAGCTGGTAACGCCTGATTCCAGTCTTCATTTGTACCAGTAACTACATGGCTGTGAAAGTAGGATGATTTATGAGCATGTGAGCAAGCTTAGAATTAGAGCCATAGACTTTACAACTACACTATCAAAGCAGAGTATAAAACAGATTCTCCTAAACCATTTTTATGGATCCTAACTCTACATTCTGAGCCTTTCATATATATATTAATACATTTACCCTCACAAAGTTAATTTGAGAAATGGGAATATTTCTTAGGTTATTTGAACAATTGTTCCTGTGGAAAAGAATCAGATGTACCAAATGTAGAGCATCAAAAATTTTATTCCCAATATTATTTAAAATTCATAGTCCAGAGAGATGGAAAATGAAAGGCTAGATTCAATAATGGTGTCTCAATATCATTTCAGTGCTGTGTGAGCTGGTGTCCCACAGAAAGTTATTTGCAGATTTTTTTTACAGCAGTTGTTCTTACCTTTTTTTGGGTTACCCTCAATATAATGATCCTCTCACCATCAACATGCCCCATCTCTCTGCCTCTTTAGGAAGGGCTCTATCACTGTTCTCTTCTCATTTATCAGGGCGCAGTCCTTTGGCAGGAAATCAGTGGAATAAATGGCACCATGTTAGTGCATCCACTGAGACATTTCAGCTAATCGTATTTTTTCCAATTCCCTGGACAGAAAAAATCCTGTATGGAGTATATTGGCCTGTATCTCGAGATGCACCACTTGTTTCTGTGCTCTGACATAACAGAATTGATACCACAAGTTATAGGCAGCATGGAGAGGCAATGAAGAGCTGATATGTCATGCAAGATGTGCAGGCTGGAATAGCCAGTTTAGAGAGAAATGTGCCTCATATTTCAGATGTATTGAGAATCCACATGTGGTAGAAGGGCAAGAAATGAGACAATCAAAGTTGTAAGGAAATTGAAAAGGGCAGTCTGATGGTAGATACCATACATGTTGGGCATCTTTTCAATGGGTTTGGTGTACTGTTTTCTTACCCAGCATGGTTTCACTGGGAAGAAATCAGGTTTGACCAACCTGATTGCCTTCTACAACGGAAAAACTACCTGGATGGATGAGGGAAGAGAAGTGGGTGTTGTCTACCCCCACCTCAGAAAATTTTTCATCACTGTGTCTCACAGCATCCTTGCCTACATCCTTGTAGGCAAACTCAGGGAGGACTGGATGAGTGAAGAGCGAGTGGATTGAGAACTGATGAACAGCAGATCCCAGAGGGTTGTAATCAATGGCACAGGTATTTAGTTGGATGCCTGTCAGTACTGGTGTCCCCCAGTGCTCAATACTGGGCCCAGAATTGTTGAACTTATTCATCAGTGACTTGGGTGAAGGGGCAGATGTCTCCTCAGCAATTTTGCGGATGACATAAAGCTGGGAAGAGTGCCCAATATCCCAAAGGGCTGTGCAGCCCTTCAGAAGGACCTCAACAGGCTGGAGAGATGGACAGAGAAGAACTGCCTGAAGTTCAACAAAGGCAAATGCAGGGTCCTGCTCTGAGGAAGAATAACTCCATGCTCCAGCATATGCTGGGGGCTGATCTGCTGGAAAGCACCTCTGCAGAAAAGGACCTTGGGATCCTGGTGGACCACAAGCTGTCCATGAGCCAGCAGTGTGCCCCTGGTGGCCGAGAAGGCCAACGGTGTCCTGTGGTATAATAGGAAGAGCATTACTAGCATGTTGAGAGAGGTGATCCTGCCTCTCTACTCAGCGCTGGTGAGGCCCCAGAGTCCTGTGTCCGATTCTGGGCTCCTCAGTCAAGGGAGACATGAAGGTCCTGAAGTGGGTCCAGCAGAGAGACATAAAGATGATTAAGGGATAGGAACATCTCTTATGAGGAAGGACTGAAGGTGTTTGGCCTGTTCAGGCTTAAGAAGAGACAACTGATCAGGTACCTCATCAATGCCTGTATGGTATCTAAAGGGAGAGTGTCAAGAGGACGGAGCCAGGTTCCTCTTGGTCATGTCAGACAATAAGACAAGGAGCAACAGACAGAAACGGATGCACAGCAAGTCCCACATGAATCTGAGAAAGAGTGTTTTTCCTGTGTGGGTGGAAGTACTCTAGAAGGGTTTGTTCAGAGAGGCTGCGGAGTCTCCCTCACTGGAGATGTTTAAAAATCATAATCATTATCTCAGGCCATGAACTCTAGGATGACCCTGCTCGGGGAGGGAGGTTCGACCAGTGGTCCCTTCGAACATTACCTATTGATTCCAAGAGCAACTCCAGTGACTGAACTGGGGAACAAGTAGCAGTTGGATAATGTAGGCTTAATTTTGATACCGTAATTTAGATATCTCAAAGCCTTGCATGAAGATTTTCATCCATCTTTGGTGAAGTCATTGCAGACTGGCCAAAAGTGTATCTATGAAGAAGACAGTAATCTCTTCCATGTTAGTATCTTGCCCCAGAACAGATATTTTTAATTTGGGTCAATCATCCACACATAGGTATCTCGTGCCATTTGAAATGCCGTTCAATGTATCTCCTTCACAAGGCTGACAGACAGAGAGATGTGTGCCCTTCTGTAATATCAGTTGAAATACAGCAAAGACATCCTATTGTATCTCAAGTTACACTATTATGCAGTGTCTGGACAACTGGACTGAATTCTTTATTCCTCCACTTAACGCAAATGGAAACATTACATTCAGCTTAGCTATCAGTCAGATCACTGAGATTTCTACACTTAACTACAGAGCAATTGTTCATTTAGGAAAGACAAAAATCAGCTTGGTCATATTTGCCCTCCATAACTCCAGGCTTTTCTATACAATTTTACTACAACAAATCTGCCCCTACTCCCTCTTTTGAAATTACCTTGAAGATATGGTGAAATGAAAAGGTGCTCTGTGCTCACTTCCAGAGTTTCCATGAATTTTTCCAAAGTCTCAGAGAGAGTCTGGTGCTAGCTACAGTCAGGCCATAATCACAATAAATATCCCTTTTAATGCTTAGGCAGATGGTGCAAAGTTGGTAAAGCGTTTTTTTCATGTGTCGATGCCTATGATCGTATGAATGCACGTGCTGAAGGTCTAGAAAGGAGCAGAGGAATTGTGTCACATAGGCATAGATTGTTGTGACTGTACATGTGAGAGATACCAGGCTGAATTTCTGTGTCCAGATCCCTGGGTATAGCCACCCAGAGGCTGTGAGTTTCATGTGTTATGTGTCAGGAGGGTAGCCAGATTCTTACAACAACAACAACAACCAAAAAGAAAAAAACAGAGTAAAGAAAAATCATAAATGAGAACTCAGACATCTAGACTTTGACTTTGAGTCTGAATAATCACACTGTGTTATGCCTTAGTGCATTTTCAAGGTAAATTTTTGGCTTTAAGCGATCTTTGTAAAGATGACACATTTTATCAAGTAAATCTAGAAAACTTCGCCATTTCAGATAATCCATAGTTGTCTTTGAAAATGAAAATTTGTGTTAAATTTTCTTGGTCATTTAATAGTCATTTTTTCTTTGTAATTCACCTTGGAAAAGTGCTCTTCATCTTCTGGCTTTATCTAGTGTTCTGAGAGTTAATTTCTCAGTCATTCAAAAAACATCCAAGAGACATCTATTTTGCTAATCAATAAATATCTTTGTATTGCATATTGATACCTAAAATCATCCAGTCTATAAGAGGAGTCCACAAATACCTGCGTCATTAGAAAGAAGAGTATCCAGCTATAAGATAGCAATGGAGATAGATAAATTCATTAGGAAAGAGGTTTAGATTTTATCTGTGCTTCATCAGCTCCCAGAGTACCTATCCATTTTTACTACGAAGCCAAGAGCAAACTAAGTATCTCAATAAAACATTTAAAGTTAATGATGTGACTCAATCCATAAGCTTTTTAGACTCACTAAGCCTACACAATATTTCTCTATAAGTTTCAAGAATAATGATTTATCACATTGTCATGGAATATATTCTTAAAGGTTGATTACTTTCCTAACAAGCTAATTTGAAGTTTATGGTACCTACATACAACTCATGATGAAAACTGCTATGAAAAAAACTACAGAAGTTTCATAGACTTTTGAATACCTTAGGAACATTTTAAATACTATAAGCCCCACAAATATTAAAACTACTACATTCTGTTGCAGTTTTTAAACTGAGCCTAAAATAAAAATGTTGAAGAGAAGCAGCTCTCAAGAACTATGATCTTATCTGTGGACTAAGACGTTGTTGTACTTATTACAGATTTATGTATTAGAGACATTACTTCAGAAGGATTTCAGGCTTATTACTTATTATGAGAAACCAAAGGTTTCTTCAGCATTCCTTTAATTAACATGGACTTCTTATAAAAAAAGCAACCAAATACAACCACACTCAATTATCAGTTTAAGTATTTTTTGAATGAATGTCTATCACTGAGTATTTCAAAGAGGAATAAAAGTGAGAATGAAATTGTGAGTTACTAAAATTAAAACTTATATGTAATAGCACTTGTGCATCAAAATACATTAATCTAAGATTTAGAAAACAGACAAACAAAAAAAATTTCACTCACCTTCTGAACCGCTCTTATGCCATGAGCTTGTTTGTATTCCAAGGTAAAAGGTGATCAACATCTTTGGATCTCAAGATTTTCTGATGTTGAAACAGAGTAAAAAAAAGAGAAGCCTTCTTTTATTCTCATTTTCAAGAATAATTTGTATTTTCTTTTAAGATCTAGCTTCTACAGGTAACTGCCAGATATGACCAGAAAATTAACCTTGGCATCACAGACCATTATGTCTCCTTATCTACAAGAAGATACGTCGATTGAGAATTTTGTCAGATTGTAATTACCGGTTTTCTTTCTGACTGTCTTTTTACAAGTTTAATCATTCTATAATTACCTTCAAAAAGAATTGCTGGAATTTTTTAGTAATATTATATTTTAGAGAATGGCATGATAATGAATTTCCTGGCATTAACTTGTACACATTTTCCACCAATTTATAAACTGTTTTTTAAAACATCAACGCAAGGTGTATGAACTATTAAAAAAAAAAAAAAAAGTACAAGACGATAACAATTGTGTTGAGATTTTGTTTGTAAACTACATTTGTTTGGAGAAAACTCACTTTGTGCTCTTTTATCACACTTCACTGCTTAGATTTTTGCTCACTTCAAGCAGGTTTGTTTTTTTCTCTGTCTGTAAACTGGACAGGAAAATATCTTTATTAAATTTATTCCATTTATTACTAAAGTTATCTGAGCTTCTGGTTGGTATATATATTGATTTTTTTTAGCAAAATTTGTATTATTTTAAATTTTTAACATGCTTTAGGACAAAAGAAAAGCAACAGTTGCTTGATTGTGCATAGAAAATATAAATTTATACTGCAAATATAAAGAGGAGTTTGTAATAGGCAAAATTTTAAAATGTTAAAGACTTTGATTTAAATTCACTTACATAATTAGTGTTCATTATGCCAAGGTTGTGGTTTTAATACCTGCATGGGCCGTTCATTTAAGAGTTGGACTCAATCCTTGTGGATCCCTTCCAACTCACAGTATTCTGTGTTTCTGTGACTAAGCTGAGCTATCTGAGCTTTCTGAATCTCTGATGTCTACAAAAACTGAGTCTCAAAAACTTGAGAGGCCAGCCTTTTCTTCTGGTGCCAGCTGGTTTAACAAGCCGTGAAAATAGCTTTTCTTATCTTAATTTAGCACTAGTTCTCTTGGACAGATTAAAAAGTGCAGAGGAAAGCCAAACGAATAATAATAGCAACAACAAAACACAGTTTATGGAACTTTTAAAAATATTTCATTTGAGTCTAAAACTTTTGTTATCTTTCAGTGCTTGATAAACCCAGCCACAACTGAGTACATCCCTTCTAGGTCTATTTATAGTTATTTTAAACATATGGGATTATCCAGTAGTTTATGTGATATCTGTGAAAACTTTTACATTGACTTACAGGCAGATTGAATTGTCAGAAAGTAATGTCATCATATACATAATTTCATGTTTATGACAGTTCAAGAATGATCTCATTGTATGAAGCAGTCAAGATTTCAATGCACAGGTATTATTATAAATAAAAAGCATAATCCATGATGTATTCTGTGCCAAAACACATAAGAAAGGTAACTGACCTTTTCAGCCTCTCCACTGATTTCCTGTGTAAACAGGGAAAAACACTGAGTATCAGATTTATTTCATTTAATGTTATGTACCTTATACTTGGTATCTGCTTAGTCCGTGATAAGGTACAGGTATTTCCAAAGTTAATTCTCTTCCTCAGGTAACTAAATCATGAAGACAAAAATCACCATTTTGATAATGATAGCTGACAAAATTAGGCTTTGGTTGAAATAAATCCTGATTTTAATTTCTCCATGTCTCAATGTCCTTTTTTTACTTCCTGACTCTGCTCTTTTCTCTAGAAGTCCCTGCTGGAAATTTTAAAGCTCTTTAGAATTCTAGTTTTACCATGACAGCTGTAATCTACTAGTTCCCATTATCACTGATGATTAATTCTAGCTTTTGAATTATATGCCTTTCTGAAATATTTTAAAAATATAAATATTTGACACAGTAACACAGAAAAGTTTAAGAAGCTGTTGCATATAATAGTACCAGGAGAGAGAAAAACCAAGAGGATAACAGCTGAGATCTGCTACTGTATTCCTCTGTATGCTTGACTCAGCAAGATTACGTATCTTATTAAGGCCATCTACTTTGGAATCAAACAGCACCCACATGCTTTTTGGTCAGTTTGACAAGTGGTCACTATTAAGTTACACTCAGATATCACTCTCCCAAATGGAATTTTTTAGATTTCTTCTCATTCTTTCCATTCTCTTTCTTCTTTTGAAGATGTTCCAATTTTGACTTCATACTCAACTGCTTCGAACAGCTTTAACAGTCCATGTCAGTACCAATAAATTAACTTTTTCTAAAGTCAATTACTTCCTTATCTCTGTCCTACAGGTGATGCTGTCAGTAAATGTAGCCCAGACCATAAAGATGCCTTTACTCTGAAAAAACCTTCCCTCACTCATAATCTCCCCAATCTAACTAACCTTTCCCCAAAAATAATAGGTCAAAAGACATTTTGTTATGCACTCTTTGTAGAAAAAACAAATTGAATTCTTGCTGAAACAGTTCACAGTACAAGTCTGCAAACATATTTTCCCCCCTGAGGAGTCACTGGACTTTATTTTGTTTAAATATTGTCAAACATATTAGCTTGCCTCTATCTACATTTCCTACTGGGAAGAAAAAAAAAAAAAAAAAATCAAAAAACTTCTGAAGGCTTAAGGACAAAAAGTTGGTCACAATTATGAACATTATAGACACAGAAAAATGCACACCTGGCTGAAAAACCCTTATACTTTTAACACCCAGTTAATGATTTTTAAGACTCCCTTGATCAGTTAAAACTGATAATATACCTCAATCCTCTGAATTTTAACAAATCTTTTAAGAGCACATTATATTTTTTCCATAAAAAATAAATTGTGCTTATCTAGGATCTTGGAGATTAGTCTTACAACCAGGCAGAGAGAAAAATATTAAATTATACATTTACCTTATATTTTATTTATAATTTCCTCCATACTTTCTTCTATGGAGATCATAGAGTAAAACTGCAATTGTTTATCAACCTAAAATCACGTTCTATAGGTTTTATCAAATTTATTAAGCATGGAAATGATCAGATGTATTTTAACATTTTTTGCTAGGTAATAAGAGGATTCATATCAGTTTTATGCTTGACTGGTGAAGAGTAATAATTCTTTCCACTTTCTCAGCTAGTTCAGGGGTTTTCTGCCTTCATAGTCTATCATAATTGAAGTAGTTTCAAACAAATAGCATGATAGTGATGCATTAACATTTTCAAGCTGATGTTAGGGAATTAATAAGATTTAGCAGGCCTGAGCTGTCTTACCTGAGGCTTCCAGACACAATTAGTGTCCAAAGGCTCCAGTTCAGGTCCTCAGTGGGTTCATCAGGCCCCTCCAGAGCTATGCCAGAAGAGCACTGAACTCTGCTCAGAAACAGGCATTCCCTTGCCTGTCCATGGAGCCCCATAACCAGAACCCTGTTGCCACCCTGAGGGTCCTGTGCTGAGCTGGAGCCTGGCTGTGTGCTGCTGGGGAGGTGTTGGCTGACACTGGACTCTCATGCCCCCATATCCCCCTGCCTGCTTAAACCAGAACAAACAGCAGTGGTTACGATGGCTCTATTAAGTTCATTCTGGATTTTTGGGGGACAGATGGCAACAGGGTAGCCAAGGGCTGTCAGGAATGGTAACCCAGATGTCTTGCTAGTATACTAATATTATTATAAATCAATCATCCTACTCCATAAATAGCAAACAGCCCAGAGCCCTTGATATGTCCTGCACAGCAGTGGGCTGCATGCCAGGATCTCGCCTTGAGTAAGGGCATCTTTGAAGGTTACTCCTTGGGGCTGAGATGTTCCTTGCTGCAACAGATCTTTGGCAATGATTAATAGTGTGCTAAACTTTGAAATATTAGCTGAGTGATATAAAGATTGATTGTGTGCATATAATCATTTAGAAGTAAATTGTTGACCAAATGTAGGACTAGGACTGGATCGAGTTTCACCTAAACTCCTCTCTGAGATGGAGTTAAGAGCACAGGGAAGTCCTTTCTGGACATCATGACTCAACAGGAGGCTCTTCCTGCTTTATCCAGTCCTGTCCTCTATGCAGATATCAATCCAGTCTATCTTGTCATGGAATTCTGTTCAACCACTGCCACATTTACCATTGAATTTTGATAGCTCAGTTTTATATTAATAAGGTATAGTGTTGTTTCTTTATTAGGATTGAAGTGCATTGCTCCATTCATGACACAAGCACTTGTTCTGCCAGCTCTTTTGGGCACCCTCAGCTCCTAGTGCTCTTAAGGAGTATCTAGCTCTTTCTACTTCCTAAAAATTGATTTTGGACCAACTATGCATTACTTTTGCACTAACATATACTTGAGTCTTCAGAATTAATACTGAAATACTGAAACAAAGATGGAGCTGTATCTTCAAACAAATAAAGCAAATTGGTTTGTAGAAGTAGCACACCTGAATTAGAAGCTTCTTGTAATTTCTGCATAATATGTCTCAGTCAGATAAATATATCTGAAATGCAAGACTCAGGAAAATATTATAAAGCACTTTAGACGTGTTGTTCTCTTTTTAAATAAAAATGAATAAATTGACTGTTTGCTTCCAACCTGAAGTACTCAGATTTGGAAGTAAATGCATCTTGTTTATATTGGTAAATATTTTAAAAATATTTTAAATATATTTTCCTCCTTTTTTTTTAAAAAAAAACAAAACCCTCTCAATTTATTTTAACTTCTAATAAATATAGTCCTAAAGTAGTCTGAATCTGAGAGAATCTAAATAAATTTTTTCACAACTAATACAGAGAACATCATAAAGTTGAAATAGAATTTGATACATTAGAATTTCTACTGGCTTCTTTTTACCTACGCTACTGAACCATTCCTGAACTTTTTCTGGGCTAGTAGATATCAAGAAAGGAATCACTACTTTTCAGCTCACAAGTACATTCAGTGCCTAAGAGGCGATGCCAATAAGAAATTATTTATTGCTATAGTAAATTCTGGTAATTCAAATTAATTTGTTTATTTAAATGCTACTGTCTATTTCTTCAATCATTCCCTCACAAGTCTTGCTTTTCATTCTTGAGCAATATCAATGTACAGGGAATTCTGCCTATTTCTTGGAGAAAAATCCCACAAAGAACAGTACTTTTTCAATTCAAATCTGTGCTCTTCCATTATCCCTGTGGAGCTATTTGGGTTTTAATATTCAATAGGAAAGAAATCATCTATATAAAGACTTTAGGAGTTCTTAGAACACCAAATCATCAGTTTAATGCCCATTCGGATAATTTATTATTCCAGTGCTAATCAAAGGAGGATACACTGAATGCTGATTAGATTTGGTCATAATCTTTTGAATCAAAAGTTTTTCCACTAGGAAATACCCATTTGTCAAAATTAAACACACTTTATCAGTAATGTTAAATTATTTTGCTTTAATAAACAAACAAATAAGATGAGAAAAAAAAAAAATAAAATAGATCCTTCACATTTACATGATGCAATTTTACAGTGATCAAACAAGGTCTGGGATGGAGCCAACTGTGAATCCTCCCCGTATAATACTGAAGTAGGAGTTGGAACATGGGAAATAGTGATTAGATATTAAAGAAAAAAAAATAAATAAAAACAAAACAACCACCACGAGGAGGCTCAAATATTGGAATAGGTTACTCAGAGAAAATTATAGGAAGTCTATCCTTAAAGGTATTCAAGATTCAACTACCACAGACCAGAGTATCTTGATTTAATTAGGTGTATTTTGAGCAGAGAGAGGGCTGAGTACCTCCAATTTTTTTTCTAACCTAAATTATTGTATGATTTTTCAGTTGTAAGAGTGATGTAATTTCTGGCCAAAACTAGTTGCTTATAAATTACAGTAGAACTATCAGGCCTGTATTTAGGACTGCTGCTATATAGTATAGTACTATACTATATAGTACACTAGTATACTACTACTATATCAAAGTCTCTTCTCTGACTACAGAATTTGGGGTTTTTTGGAAAGCTTGATCTACAGTATTTTACATCTTAATGCTGTCTAGTGCCAGAATCTAATTTTCATCAGATATAATTTTATTTCATGAAGAATGGAAACTTTTTTCTAAACCTTTCATTCCATGAGTAGGGATGAAACCACCATCTCTTGCTTTCATTTTTTCTTTACCTTAAGAATTGTTGGCAAATATGAAAACCAAAACATTCCCCAGGGAATGTATTCTCAAGGTCTAAGGAAACAGGAAGCTATTTTTATAAATCTACTTGTAATAAACCTGTTCCATATAGTAGTTTTAAGCGATCATATTCTACGATTTCTTGCCCTTTTAATCTGATTGTGTTACATTTACTGTCCTAAGGTTTGTTTTATAGGTTTTAACTTTATTAAATTTATGTTTGTTCTTTCTTTAAGTATTATATTTTATCTTGGCTTCAACCCTCTTTTTCTAATATTCTTCCTCCTTTTTTAACATACAATCTGGAATTCTATCTTTATCAACCTTCTGATCTTTCAGCTAGCTTTAAATTTACCTTTTCTTTTTCTTAATGTCCTAATATATCTGATGATTCTGAAACACTATTAATATTTCTAGATATTACAGGCTGTCTCTCAACTACCAGATGTTTGTTAGAACAGGTTCACTGGAAGGAATTATATCCAGGACAAGAATTATCAACAGTCTGAAACAAAACAAGGTTTAGCAAGAAATACAGCTCAGCTAGTTTTCACATGTGTAGGGGAACCTGCAATATCCAAACCCCTACCTTGCTATCCCTGACTGGAAGAAACTCGATGCAAAAAAGACATCTGGGTTATCAGTTACCTGTGAGTTAATTTTAAAATACAGATGGGTTTTAAAAGAATAAAACCAACCAAACAAAACATTCAACAGTACAACAGAATACAAAGTTCACTTTTTAAAATGCAACCTTTGAAATATGGACAAAAAGAAATCAGAAAATGCAGTCTTAATCTAGTAAAATCAGCAAATGGCACTGAGACTTGATACTAATCACTTTACTGCTCATCATTTATAATGCCCTGAGATAATCCATCTTCAAAAGTTACTCAGTTGCATGTTGTCCTGACTATACTCTTATCCAGTGAGAATAACTGCTGTTCTCATTATACTGAAATCTGAGCTGTATTTTCAGAAAACTATGATTTTCAGCATATCTCCTAGGACCTTCAGTTTTTGTTTCTCCTTGCAATGTGGTTGTATTTTTGATTACTCATGGTCTTTTCTGAAAATACAAATAAAAGACTGATTAAACTTGTCTGGAGCTGAAAAGTATACATAGCAATATATTATTATAATAATTTTTATTTCTAGGTTCACCTTCCTGAATATGAAGTGAGTTGTACTGTATGTACTGTGAGCTTTCAGGTCTTAATACAGACAGCAAGATTTTTCATAGGAATTTTTCCCTTCTTCAAATGTGTTTATAACTTGTTTAGGGATTGGGTTATTTTTTTCTTGTTTGTTTGGGGGTATTATTTCTTTCTTTTAATAAGGAAGTGTAACTTATCTAACTTTATATTTTCAAAAGCTGAATTACTATGTTGTATTTCCATATATGTAGCCTATTAAGAACACACAGGAGCAGATTTTTTTTTCTGGAGTGATTATCCAGTAATCCTGTGGCCACTGCTTGTAAGATCCATTCTGCGTGCAGCTTGCAAATTCCTCTAATTCTCAAATTCTCTTCAATTCTAGTAAAATGATAACTTTAAAGATAGTAGGTCCATAAGCAAATGGTACAAGTAGACAGCTGAAGGCTCTATCAGGTATTTGTTAGGGGGCAGAAAATCAGTGCCAGTCAGTAGAGAAGTTATTGGGAAGATTAATTTTTCCTATCATAATAATTTGAATTTTGTCTTTAATAATTAAGATCTTGGGTCTTGGTTCATCTTTACTCAATGAAAGGTGAATTCTTAAAGGACAATACAATTTATCATAAAATATGTGCACAAGGACATATGAATTTCTATTTTGATACACTTATTTCTGTTTCAGAAATTAAAATAAATTTTATGAATATAATCTTTCAGATATTTAAATTTAAATTATTTCCACTTACCCATGCAAGTCGACGTTTCTCTCTGTCATGCAAAGTAAAAGAACAAAGAAATAAGTCAATGGTCTGTCTGGATGGGGAAAAATATTCTCTCGGATTAGCTGCTTCTTCCTCTTTCACTTTTCCTCTACAAGTAAGGAACTACAGACACTGCAGGATTCAAATCACTGCAGGAGCATAACTGTGTGTCTCAGTTTTGAAAGACAGTTGTCTGCCAAGGAAAGCTAGAGGCTCTCTTGGAATGGAGAATGTAAATCCCCTTCCCTCCAAATTAATATAATTTTGCAATTAGGGGCTTTCAGGCAAAGATATGGGAATAGGAGTAACACTTATTTACTAGGAATATTTTAAAAAAAAAGAAAATACAAATGTAGTAGTACAAAAAAACAAGCAAGGAAGCAAACAAAAAATCCTCAAAATACCATGACAGGGTCAGGGATACAACCTGGCACCCTGTTGCACAGGGTGCTGGAAGCAGTCCAAATAAGTCCTCCTGGAGTAACAGATGTGGTTCTGTGGAGCAGAGATGATCCTGTAGAAAGTCCAGTGGTGATGAGATGGGTCCGGTCTTCCTCCGGGAATCCAGTGGAAAAAACAGATACCTTGTGTCCTTCAGTCCCAGTTTTTATCTAGCTAGGAACAGTTGGCTCCTCCCCCACTGTGTGGAGCATCTCACAATGGGATGATGGAATGTGTCATGTCATTGGTGGGCCCTAATGGCCCATTATCAGAAGATGTCCCCCTGGAGGGTGGAGGGGTGGTGAAAGAGATAAGAAACACTGCCCCACCTGGATTTAATGGCTGGGCCATTATCAGAAGGCATCCGCCTCCCCCTCCCCCCCCCCCCCCCCCCCCCCCCCCCAACCCCCGGGAGTAAGAAGGATAAAAACGTCTCCCAAAAACCAGCTTTCAACAGATGAAATGGAATACACATTTTTAGGTTACATAATCCAAGACACTGTAGCATCAGTGGAGGTTTCATAATGAAACCATGATAATTTAAAGAAAATTGATATGGAACTATTTACTTTTGGAGTTTAAGACCTTCCTATATCCCTGCAAGATATTATAAAGTATTTCAAGGTCTGTTTAATTTAATCTGTAAACATAAGCTGTGGCATGCCATCATAGCTTCTGGTGTACAGGTTGCCAGAGAGAGTCTTGTCTACTGAACTGAAATTTCAGAAGTTTCTTTATGAAAAACAGAAAAATAGCCTTGCTCACACACATACACACAGAGTTGGTCAAAATACTGAGAATAGGAATTTTTTTCTTGTAAAGCAAGATTGGATAAATAGTCACACACTTTGATCTATAGTCTATTTGAGACTTATCTGAAGTGAAATTAATTGCCTACTATTACACAAAGAAGCAGATGTTACGTATTCAGCCAAACATATCCTTGCAAACATGTTTTGAATCCAGAATGCCTCTCCAAGTGGCCACTCAATCTGTTTACACAAGTATCATATCCCAGTTAACATGGTCTCTTTTCTTTAAAGCACACTTTTATAAGCTGGCATTCCATCAGTCCTCTACAGTTCCATATTCACACGTCCAGCCATCAGCTGGCATGTGAACAAAGTATTAATGACAAAATATAAAGTTATTAAAGTTTAATTTTTTAAAGTTGATGTTTTTTGAAGCAGCAAAAGTACTCCAAGGACTCTAAGACAAGCTTCAAAAAGGAACTCAAATGCTTTCCTCCCTTTGACAGTCCACAAGTCTCCTTTATCTTCTCTGTTCCTAAGGGTAAAGTGAGTCACTTTTATAGAAAAGGTATCTTCAGGCCCTTAGCTGAAATATCTAAGAACCTAATCAGCCTAAGGTCATTCTAAAAATGAATCAGGGAAAACAGAAAAGTCTGTAGTCCCTATGCTTCCATCAGCTATACAGGAAGTTGTATGTGTGTTTGATATAGTTAAATAGATTTCATCTCAATATGTTTTCATCAGATTTAAAATTCCTGGGATAAAATCAAGGCAGATTTGAAAATAATTGAAAATACCCACTAATTCCACTGCAGCACAATCTTCAGTCCTTGAGTTGCTTACAGAGAAAATATTTGCTAAGAACTATATTTACCAGTGATTTAACAGTATTACTTGTCCATCTCCTCTCAGAAAAATCTACAACCAATCAAACAGAGAAAGAAAAGCCAACCCCAAAATCCCAATATTGTAATTCTTACTGACTGTGAATATTTTGTTGCTTGAGCACACTTTCTGTATTACTTGGAAGTAACTGTTGAACTATTACAGTTTTCATTAAATATATGAACACGAAAATTTACACTTTGACACCAACTCAACATCCTCAGGCTTTGAAAATGAAACATGAAGGTGATACAGTGTTCAAAAGACCTTAAAACTGTTATTTGTCAAGTTCCTGTACTTTTCCCTTTTTCAATGCTATCATAAGTATGTAAGACATCTCCACCTTAGAAAATTAAGATAAATTGCAATTCAGTCTCTAAGGTATCAATCAAACACCCAGTCTTTTAAACCATTTAATATGAGCATTATAAAATGTCTTTAGAACAGGCTGTATTACAGATTCCTGACTGGAATGTTTTCATTGTAACCCTTGAGCAACACTAAAGCTGTAAAACCAAAATTATAAACCTGTGACAAATCATTGAATGCAACTGCAAAAATCTAGGTCAGCTACACTCATGAGTTTAATTAAAGCTATCTGGAAACTACCAAGTCCACACGTATTTCAAGTTTTGCATGTCCCAGCCTGTATGGCTGTGTGATTTACAATGCACAACAAGCATTCCTTTCATGGTCGTCTCCATTTGTAACAATGTGAATATTTTACTTGTGCTCTGATACATTTGGGTTTGTCTGGTGGTCACAGTTGATAGGTCATAATTTCTCGCTCTCAGGACTGTTTCTTGGCAGTGACCATTCAAATAAAATTAGTATCACTGAGGGACTGGAGGCTATATCACACAGCAAGGAGGCAATCCACCAGTGCCACCAGCTTACTTTGTGGTTTCAGGCAGGTTCTTATTTTTCCACCTGTAAAATGAAAATAGCAGTGGTTATCTCCTTTGATGGGCTGCCAGAAAAAAAAAAAATAGACCTGCTCTAGATGAAGAAGAAAAAGTAAGGCAATGATTTATATAAAGACAAACTAAAGAATAGGAAAAAAAAAATATTACATATAAAACACAAGATTAGAAATGTTAAACTTGAAAACAGAATAGAATGGTGACGTGAAGGTAATCTGTTCCATCAATAAGAATGTGTAGTTGGGTACTAGGAATGGAACTCATGAGACACAAGGTATATTGATCTCACTGCTTAAATTTTAGACTCTGATGTGGCTAAAGAATTCAATAAATTTATGATATGCCATGAAAGAAAGTGACGATGGTGAAAAAATATGGCATTTTGATCATAACCATCCAAATCAAGAGGACAGTGTAAATATGTAAAGTACTTTTGTGTATTTTACCTGAATTGGATTCAACATGCTTCATGTTGTAGTTCTGACTCATAAAAGTTGGTATTATAACTATGACATTTCTTTCATCACTTTTTGACATTGAGTTGATAATTTGGAATATTTAAATTCAATATAAATTTGCTTTCCGAACAGGCAGAAATCATTATTTTTCTTCCAGGGGCTGGTATGTACAAAGACTCATTAAGTATATTCATATTCTACAAGTAGAATGAAACAACAAAAGGTTCATGGAGGAAAAAAGGTCAGCTTGACAAAATAACTCTCCATTTTGTTATATTTCAATAGATGTAAAAGTGGAGAATGCTTTTAAAGGAAAGTGTTTTGCAATATTGTGTTTCTAGGTCACAGGTATACAACTTGATTCTTTTCGACCAGTTTTGTGTCTGGATAATACAATAGAATAACCGTGAGGATTTCTGGTAAAAGGAATGGAGTATTAGCCTATGAAAACATATTTATTCTATATTGTAAATATTTTAAAGGCTCAACAATTTGTTTAAAGTTGGTACATTTGATAATTGCAGCTGATCCTAAAGGATATAGTAGGAACAATGGCTTAAACATAGAAAAATCCTAGCAGTATTTGTGACAAAATATACTTAAATTGTGTACAGTGTCCCTGTGAATACATATGTATCCACCTGAAAAATGCATATGTTTGCATATCTCTGCATCATGTCATATGTAAAAGACTGCATAAAGTGAGTAGATTCCTTTAAAACAGAAAGAGATCACAAAGGCTAATTGTCTTTTGCAGGCCTTTAAAATAATCCTGTGTTTCTTTGTAGACAGAAAGGCTAAACTGCCCTGCTTTGGCACTCTCTATCCTCTATCCTTGCTGTGATAGGTCAGTACCCATAAGAAAAAGGATCCACACACTCCCTGATACCAAATCCTAGGATATTAAATAAGTGCAATAAGTTTTATGTATGTACGCCATAAGTATTAGACCCCTGTAATTCCAGACTCCTTTAAAGTATTGACATAACTATAGACAGTCTGACTAGAGAAGGAAAGAGGAAAATAACACCTCTTCAAATAATGATGATGTTTTAAATCCTCAAGGGCATCAAGGCATAATGTCAGAGGAGATCAGGGAAAGTACATGGAATGGTAAAATAGGTTTAGAAGGCAGCATCTCTAGCAGGGGTGGATGAAAAGCACAGTACCTCTCTTAGGTACTTTTATGATTTCCTCTTGAAAGCAGATGAATTCTTACAAAATATTTCAGTCTTCAGGATACAAACTACATGTAAAAAGTATAAAGCCATTGAAAATGTGATGATTAACATGAGGTAGAGCACAATTTTAACAGTGGCATTTTTATTGATGATAATTCTCTTCACAAAGAAGGGGCAATGACTGTGACCTGTACAGCCTTTGCTGCTGTTAAACCATTTCTTTATTGAAAATCCTTCAAACATGATTAAATTAGCTGGTGATAAAAATCTCAGGTAGATAGTGTGCTAGATATATATTGTTTAAAGGTAAGCAATATTAAATGAGTTTTTTAAAAGCTTGAGCTTTTGGGGTTTTTTTCCTATTATCCTACCTTTGTTTTTACTTTTTCACTACATTTAAAGTACTTTTCTGAGTGCTTGAAACTCTGTACTCTTTCTCTTGGGCAAACCAGAAGTGCAGGGGTTTTTTAATTATTATTGTGCTTGAATCATGCTTCAAAGGTAACTGCCTGATGATTTGCCTTGTAGAGCAATTACATTTCAAATATGAGTTTGTCAAAAATTAGGTCAAGCCAGTTGTGTGAGGTAAATGCAGTGAAACACGACAAAGGACTTCATGTAATCTATTCAGTATATTCCAGTTTCTAAGCCTCATATAAATAATATAAATATATGAATTGTATTTTTTCTTAGATTAACTTAAGGCAATAATGTTTAACATACCTCCTTATAATCCAAATATATTTTATTTGAAGATGTTTTCTCATCCAAGACATCAAGACTAAGTTTTATATGTTGCCAGGTATTTTAATTTAAGAAATTTGATAACTGAGTTTCAGATGTCCCTCAGAGACAGTAGTTACACTATTTTTCTTTGTATGCTGTTGTAATAAGAATTTAAACAATAAATTTTGCGGTAGTTTGTATGCACTACATCCCTATAGACAAGTAGATAGACAAGTTATCTAATATTTATTAATTCAATTTTTGCTTTGGGAAAGTTGTATTAAATCCTAGTTTTCTTTTTAAATACGGTGTTTCAGTCCACTTTTACAAAAACCTGGCACAAACTTGACCACGTAATTCAGATGCGTGCTTTTATGATTTTCTCCTGTACCCTTGATCATTGTATTCCTTTCTCTATATTGGATCAACTTCAGTGGAAGAAGCTGACAAACTCCGTAGTTAAATTAGCTGGTAGTCTTACAGCAAATGTATCTCATGAGATAATGCTGAAATGTTGGTTCTGGAGCTGGTTTCTTCATGAATGAACACTTAGTTTACATGTAATTCATTCAAATGTCATTAACTCCAGTGTTTACAAATGGTGTATTTGGCTGGAACCCCTGCACCAGGTCCATTGGAGAAGCTAGGTAACACTCTTTTGGTTAGACTGGCTCTGGCATGCATAGAATATCCTTATGTATCTTGTAAACTCTCACACAGAAATAGTAAGCCTCTGCCACTCACATGCTACACTGATGTTTTACATTTTAATTTTTATTTTGGGTTTTGTTATTACAGTTCAAATAATTTAGTTTATGGAATTTTAATATCTTCTGTTCACTAAAACTATGATTTAATATGAAATATTTTCTGATTCTTCTATCCATAAATTCTATAATTGGAAAAAATATTTTTAAATAGTTTTTGTTTAAAAAGAATCATCAGCTAAAAATAGAGGGTGTTTGTTTGTTTGTTTTTCTCTTTTTTTTTTTTTTTTTCTTTCTTTCTTTTTTTTTTTTTTTTTCTCTCCAGGAATACATTACTGCACAAGTGAAATTTTGTCTTTTTACTATGCAGGTTTGTTTTATTACTTCCTATGTGTCATTTTCATAAATAGTGTAGCTACCAAAACTGATCACAAACAAATCTCAACAAGAGTCTCCGTAAAAAGTGAACTGATGAGAGTCATATGAGCCTGAATAATGTTAGCAGTGTATAAATTTCTTTAGCTGATAAGTGTAAAGTAACATACAACAATTTCAGGTGACAAAATATATTAATTAATGAAAGAAAATAGATGTTTCCTCCTTGCTCACATTCCACTTCTTTACCATTAAAAGATCTGAGAGGCAGAAGCTGTAGCTTATTTTCAGTGCTAAACTGCAAGAGTGAAGTAAGGCTAATTGCAGAACTCCCTGTCAGAAGGCATAATGTTTCCCATTTGAATCGATTTTAGGTCTAGCTAAAAATCTGTGTTTCCACTAGGCAACTAGAATAAAATGTTAAAAAAAAAAAAAAATCAAAACAAACCAAACAAAAGCAAAAAAAATAAATAAACCCCAAAACAAACAACCCCTCCTCCCCATCATGATTAAGCAACACAGTTCATGGTTTCTGAATTGACTACAAGCAAATTTGTTACAATCAAAATGCTTTTCATTATATGTCTCAGGTGAAACCACCTATTAAAATTGTGATTATATGTTAAAGGTCAAATTCTCATTTCCATATTTTATGTTTCACATCATGCTCCTTAGTAGAGCCTGAAGTGAATCCTTGCAATAAGTTAAATGGAAATTCCCTGGGAGTAGCATGTCTCCCAGAAGCAGCCAGAGAGCTAAATCTCTTGTCTTCAAACCTTGACAGAGTGGCGAAGATGCAGCTTCTAGTTTGACAAGGAAACTGATTGCCATGATACAACACATGGCAATTCAAAGAAATAGCTATGTTTACCAGAAATCTTTGTCCCCTCTATCCAAAATATATGACAGGAATGAGGTTTAAAAAGAAAGTTGCTTCAACTCACTAACCTTGCACGGATTTTTGTGTTGCGCTGCTCTGTCTCCACAGGATCTCTGCAAGAGGATGGGTGAGGATTCCATGTCGAATTAACAGTACATTTCAATATGTAATAGGTTTTTTTTTATTTTTCTTCAAATGCTTGATCTAGGACAAGAGAAAACAAAGTTTCGTCCTTGTACCTTTACATAAAGTCTAGATAGCCTACAAATGATGCTGGAGATAAGGGGATTAAGTAGCAGTAGTAGTCACATACAGTGCTCCCAGGGTCAGGGTCTCACTCTTGGAGGAAGGCAATTCTCTTCTAACCAAAGCATGTAGAAATTTTCTGTGCAAAGCCAATGCCATGGACTAATTTTTTGGTAATACATTATTTGTAAAGAGTTGTTCCATAATTTAAAAACTCTTATTAGCTATGATTGTATTACACAGATAATATAATTTTGATTCCTAAGTCTTGGAGAGAACAGTTTTTCCTTTCTTAAGGGAAGAAAGGAAAAGAGAACAATATTTTAAAGCTGTCGCACTAATTTATTAATAATTTTTTAAAATGTTTTCTCCTCGTACCAGTTAATCTGAGCTTGACTATGAAATGCAGCTTTGAGTTGGCAGGCCTGAAGACTGATTGAACTGCTTAAGAAAAAATACAGCCCTTCATACCACAAATAATGCAAGAAAGATGGTTTAGTGTTTCTGCAGTAGACTGGCATAAGGAATTATTTAATAAAATAGGTTCCTGAATCCATTATTTCTTGACAAAGCCATCACTGGAGGCAGAAGTCACTGAAATTTCATTCTCCTGTTTTATGTATTACAACACCAAATTACCTGCATGCCCTCATTTTCGTAACTTGTAACATAATAGATGAAAAAGAGAAGGCGAGTTGTTGTGATGGTGTTATTACTTGTTCTGAAGTTGAGATAAGGCATACCATTACTCCCTTCAGGATACAGACATGAACTTTTAAGGATTTTGATAGATGATTCATGACTTTTAAAGCACCTGTCCCCATTGCATTTGAGAAATTAAGTATGAAAAGGCTTAAACAAACTGTATGAAACATGTTTAGATCTCAAAGGGAATCTGAGGGATATGTACTATTGTGCTTAGAACTGAAGAAAAGTCTAAACGTTTTCTCAGGAAACTTTTACATGTGAACACAAGGAATCAAATTTTCCTGATGCTTAAGAAAACTGCATACAATGCAGCAAATTATTTTTTCCCTTGGGAAGGAATGATAAACCTCATTTTAGTCAAGGAAGTAGAGCAGATGGTAACCTTAAGTTAAGCAACATAAATAAAGAACAGATTCATAAAAATAATTGTAAAGTAAGATTTGGATGGCTAAATCAAGGTAGTATTTCCTTCTTAATGAAGTGTTAGCAAATATGTGAAGTTTTACTTACATACATAAGTAACGCTTTTGTAGCTTTTAGGAAATAACAGACTTTTAAGATTTAGTTACTGTGTGTAACTTTTCTTTGTGTTATTGGTGGAAGAAAATCATTGGGATTTGCATATTACATAGTTTTTTTGGGTTTTTTTAAATTAATCAACCCATATAAGTAAGCCAACCTACTGGGCTAAAATCAGGAATTCAGGCAGCCAAGGAACAAAACCTAGGCATGAAGGGAATAAGCTGCCAACTAGACTGAAAGCTATGTAAAGGAGGAATGTCTTGTACATGGTGAAATACGTCTGTCATATGATTTTCATGCTACAGTTCAAAATCTGTCAGCACTAAGAATATGCAGAGGATTAACATTTCATTAGGACTCTTCATGGAGTACAAAACTGTCAGAGGAAGAAAATTTGATGTGGAATTTATCTAGGCAAGCATTAACTCTGTCTCTGTAAGATTCAACCAATGAAGGTTAAGCACATCTGCGGCACATATCCCAGTAATGGCATATATCAGAAGAGATGGAGACTCTTTCAGTGAAGAGCAAGTAAATGTCTAAAGTTATGATTATCTCTGCATGTGATGTCTGCTTGGATTTGAATCCAAATTTGAGTTCAAACCTCTTTGTTGTGCATGTGTTGATCTTTTTTTTTCTGTGGTCTGATACTGAACAAAGTATCTGGTTCCCAGCTGAGGAAACTCAGATCTGAAGCAAGTGACAAGCTGCGTTTTGTGCGGCAGAATGGATGTGACCCTATGTCTTATATTCAGATCTTGACATAAGTTTTCCAGACTCTTAGATTTACTGAGTTTAATAAGTTTTAGATAAGATCCTGAATACTGTCCTCAAGCTCATTTCATGTATGTGATACTATGATCCTTCTGTAGCTGAGTTTTGTCTCTGCTTTGTTGCCTTATTTTTTTTAGAATGTGTATGGCTTTTTAATTTTTGCTCTTTTTTAATCATCAGGAACATTTCTCAGTAATCATGGGCCTTTGAATATAAAGAATAATCCTGTAATGATCCTATTTAGCTCACTCAGTATATTTAGATGCTTTGATGTCTTCACACTGACTTTGGTGTATCAAAATTCGGTGTGTGTGATTTCTAAGTCCGTTTCTCTCTGCTGGGGGTAATGGTTTAATTCCTACAGATTGTTGCCACGTTTAGGGACTTGGTGAGCCTCTGAGCAGATCTTGTCAGTAAAACTGAGACAGAAGTGGCTTTAAGTCTTTTCTGCATAATTTATGACTAGATCCCTTGACTATTGAAAAGTGAGATTACATTTTTGTCTGTCTTGCTTTTGCTGCATGTGTACCTACAGAAATCTCACTTGTTGCCTTTTGCATTGTTTTCTAATTCCAACTCCAGTTTCAACTTCTGGCTTTCATTCCAAGCCTGTATGCTTGAGCAATATTCTCTGTTGCTCTCTTAGGTCACTGCTTCCCACTTCTACCCTCTGTGTATTTAATTTTTGCATTTAAGATCATGTGTTCCCTGTTCATCTATGCTTGCCATCTCCCATGATTGCAAGACTGTCTGTACATGCGAAAAGACTGTTGTCCTTGAAGATGAGCTAGTTTTTCTAGGTTATACAGGGCCATTTTTTTTCATGTGCCCCTACTAATCCGATTCCAGAAGAAGCTAAAACCTGATATGTTTGAAGTCCAGATCTGTAGGTCTTCTATTCAACTAATTTTTAGTTTTTAGAAGGCAGCTTCGAGGGCTTTAGAAGATGTGTGGATCAGGTGGCCTGTAGTAGATGGTCACTTTGACATGACCCATGTTGGTCTGTCCTTGACCAGCTTGCTCTTTGCTGCAAGGTAAAGTTCTATGCATGTTTACTCCTCCATTGCACTAAATTCAGCTTCTCCAGCTTGTCTTCCTGTCCCATTCATGCTAAGGGCCTGTATCTGTCTGTTGTACCACTCCATTCATGAGTCATACCCCATTATATATCTGTGATCCTAATGAGACCACAGCCCTGGAACTGTTCATAGGCAGTCTCTAATTTCTCCAGCTTGTTTTCCATCCAGTGTGCAGACACTTGCAATGAGTCTCAAGGTTCCATAGCAGTAACAACAGTGCCTCCATCTGTGTGGTTTTCTCTATGTGCCTCTTAATTTCCCCTCAGGCCTCCACTTTTCTTCAGGTATTTCCAGTTTTCCCAACAGCCTTGCTTAAAACCCACCTCAGTGAAGTAGCAAACCCCTTTGCAAACACGTGCTTCCCTGGCTTTTTCAAATGGCTTGTGTTGCTCCTCAGACAGTTTAGAGTAGCAGCAGCGTTAAGGTGGGGCAACACCAGCCTCTGAGCAGATGGTAAAGCTGTCCCTTGGACTGTAGGTTGTCAATAGCTGTGAAAACTATGCTGACATGAATACCACTGTCTCTTCACTTGTCTGCACTGATTTCTAAACCTGCCCTAGTCAACCTAATTCAGGCTGACAAATAAATTATCTTTGTTTTTACCAAATGGGTATTTGAGGAAACATTATTTTGATGCTACAAGAAGAGAAAGAAAGATTTTGTGCATTTATGAAATTGGAGGTTAGATTTCTGAACTGTGCACAGGCTGATGGTTTCCATCTTACAGAAGCAATATGCCAGTTTAGTATCCCTGCAAAGGAGCTTCTCTGTGTAAGAAAACTCAGCTGTAACTGTAAGCCAGAAAACCCTATTCCTTGCTAGAGAAACTGAGTACCGAGTACTGTTGTCTCTTAAGCAGTTTATAATTCAGTAAATGCCATAGTACTCCTGTGTGGTTCTATAAAAGTCAGCAGCTTTAAAGCCATGCTGCTACCTCGTGTTTTCTCTGCAGCATTCAGCAACAGATCAAGAAGGAAGGGGTGCAAGTTGAAACCCAGGAAATTCTACTTTCACATTAGAAAACATGCTTTTACTGTGAGTACAGTAAAAGTACAGTAAAAGTTACAGCTTACACAGAGATGTTTCAAAGTTCCTATCCTTGGTGACGTTCAAAGCCCAATTGTACATGGCCTTGATCAACCTGTTGTAGACAACTTTGCTTTGAGCAGGTGGCTTGGAATAAACAATGCCCAGAGGTCCCTCCCGGTTTCAAAGACTGTAATAGTCATTACTATCAGCTAAAAATTGTGTTTGTTCAAGATGGTGAACCTTTCTGAGTTTTTGAAAGCATTCCAGCCTTTTGACTTAAGAAACTTTGTTATGATAATTTTGGCGAGCATAGGTAAGTGAGATGTGGTGACACATCCCCATTCCACTTAGCGCACTGACTGTTAAGGAGATCTGTCATGCCTTTCCATAAATCCATTGAAGAAACCACCAATCAGAATGTAAATACTCTTATCTGTTGGTTGCAGTTGAGTTTGTATTTATTTGTTTATTTCCTTTATCTGAGCTCTGGATTAAGGTCAAAAGAAGAAATGGTTACTAGGCAGAATCATACTAGACTGAGTCATCAATGATTTTATGGTGTTCATGCCATTCTTAGTATTTCAGACATAAGCATCAATGCCAATGTTCAAAATTACTTCAGTTGTTATGACAGAGTCCGTTTTTGAGGTAAGCATTCCTTTTATGATATTTCTGTCATGAAAATCCTATGCACTGTTTAAAAACATCAACATCATATGCATACATTTTTCCTGACCTGTATTTTCTGAAACCCCTGCTATATCTAATGACTTTTGTCAGCATTTCTGAGCATAGCATTCTTCTCTGGAAGGAAAGAATAATCTTACTTTGAGCATTCTTCCACTTTCTTTTTTCATCATCCATGTTGTCTGGGTTTTGGGCAAATTTGGGAGAAAACCCCTGAATGGGATCCCTCCGGGGAACAAACCCAATTGGCCCCTCCCCACAACCGCTCCAGTAAAAGGCTTCCTCAGAGAAAAGTGGAAAAAACTATTTTACTTAACAAACAAAGTGCATACAAGTACCAAGAATGAATAATATGAAACAATAAAATCTCTTGTTCTGGAGTGAGATGGCAAATTGAGAAAGTTCTTGCTGTGGATGTAGCTCAGCTCTCACTCCGTTTTTTATCAGTCCCGGTCCCTCTGGCACTACTGGAAAATGCCGAGGTCCAGGCCCCTGTGGGCCGCAGGTGCAGCCCCCAGTGCTCCCCTGGGTTTTTCTAGTCCAGAGCAGGTTTAAACAGTTCCAAAAAAAAAAAGAAAAAAACAGTCCAAGGAACTTCTCCGCCCTAGCTAGCTGAAACTAACTAAAAGCAAAAAAATCTCTGTCCTGCAGTCTCTCCAAGCCTCCGCCGAACATCATGTCTGCAGAAGAATGTGGAGGAGTCAGGCAGTTTTCTCAAAACAAACGCCGCGCTTCTCCTTGCTCTTAGAACCAGTCTTAAAGGCACAGGACTCAATATACAGCACAAACAGAACAGACGATTGGGGATACAGGCATCATAAAGTTACCCTAGGACACATGTTTACATTTTAAACACACATTTCATGGAAGGTGATAACTGAACAAATTGATCCCATTTTTTAAAAAAAATTCTTTTTATATTGACTGCAATACCCATATTGCTTTTCTGCCTGAAGTAAATTCTTTCGGAGTCTTTGCATTACAGAAGTCTAGGACTTTTGTCACATCCATTCACATTCACCTTTAGTCATCTTAGAATATTTGCTCTGTCTTTTTCATCATGATCATCATCTTTATATTTCAAATCAACCTATAGTCATGAATTATATGCTATTATTCTTCACCTCCTCCTTCCCTTTTTGGATATAAGGTACATAGAAATAAAGACGATACCCTAAAGCCAAACTGAATAGAAAAAATAAGCAGTGTGTCAGCAAAAGAGACATATTATGCAACAGAGCAAGTATATTAGTAGTTTGTTAGAGTTGTGGTAGCACTCTAATTTTCCTTCTCAATCCCCACTGAATGTATGTGGATGTGGTTGCTTAGTTTTTATTGCCTATAAGAAAATCAAAAAGCCAACATAAATTCTTCTGGATAGGGAATTATTGAGTGATGGTGGTGGTTTTGATAAAGGAGTTAAGGAGAAGTAAGGAGATGAGCCTGATTACATCTGTGTAGCTGTGTCTGTCCCTGCACCGGGCGGATGCTGACCCCCGGCTAGCTCAGATTTGCACAGCTACGAGATGTTCCCAGTTCGGATAGGCACGCAGGTTATCTTTACCTGCTGGCTCAGCTTCTCAGCAGCAGCTGGACTAAATAGTGTCGTGACAGCAGTGGCAGCAGAAAAGGATGGCTCTCAGCTTAGCAGGTTAAAAGATGTTTATTCAGGCCCAGCTGTGGGAAGTCCACAGCTGGTCCAAGCCTCAGGCCAGAGGGGCCAGAGACCAAGAGCAGAGAGGATTTGAATCTCCCTCCTCCACCTTATAAGCGGGGGAGAGGTTCAAGGGAGGTTACAACAAGACAACAAATCAGGGGATTCAGGGGGTAACAAGGTGTGCCCACCCCCAAGCCTCTGACCAACCACCTCCAGAGGAAAAGAATTCCCCCCATGGGACCTATTACCTGAAGCCCTCTCCCTGAGATTTCGCAATCTGGGAGGGGGTCCCGAAGCGATAGGCAGGCTGCCCCAGAGCAGGGGGGGCAGGGGGGATGTTCCAAGTCAGGTGAGGGGTGGGAGGACTGACACAAAGCACCTTATTATACAGAAAACACAAAAGGGTTACAGAACTGGGGATACAGTGAATTGAACCATGACATAAAACTTCTTATAAAAACCTAATAAAACAATTCTCGCACCGCCACACATCTGCAAAGCGGCTCAAGTGAAAATTGCAAAAAGGCCATGTGAGACAGCTGAAGGTCAGTGCCAAAAGGAGGAGAAAAAAACATTCAGAATTGTATTGCAGAAAGCAGGTTGACACGATCACTTGCTGATATTACTGACAGAAGCTACTTCTTGTTTTTGTCTCTGTAAGTCTGAGTTTCTTTTTGGCATTGACCCAGTACAAACAAAGTCAACAATAGGTCTGCTGAACCCTCAGTCTGTTTTTGTGATTTTTTTTTTTTTTTTCTGTTGTCTTTGAGTGTTTTTCATCTCCTACTCTATCTCTGCAGAAATGTATTTCCTTCTAGTTTGCCAGTGCAGTTAGGTTATCACTGTATATTGTCTGTTGGTTTAGTGGGAAAGTAAATCTTGGAGAGTTAACTTTGTAGTTTTGTTAAAAACCTCAGGAGTCATTGAGTCATCTCACCAAGATCCACTGCCTCTGTTACAGACTTGAATAATTGTGTAACTTTATGTAAACAGAAGTAAATGCTTGTAAAATTGTTGTCACTTCAATGAACTAGAGGTGCCATCAAATACATCAGATTGATTTTCCAATGGTATTTTAAAGCCAAAGAATATCTGCAGGAATTTCACTCCGCTGCCTTTACAATAATACAAGTGGTCTGATACTGGAAAAAGATCTCCTATGAAACTGATGCCTTTAAATTCACAGTCCTCTTAAGAAATTCAGTGCTATTTTTCAGATATATGTCTAGAAGACTTTATTCTACAGTTAGACTATTGGCTTCTGAAATAAGTAATAAAGTCTACCAGGTCAGATCAAGCTCATAGTAGGTACCTTAAAAAAAATTTATCCAGGAAATAAGCAGCCAGCTTTAAATACTTTAGATCAACATTCTGTTAAAAAAAAAAAAAAAAAAAAAAAAAAAAAATCACAAGAAGTTCTTTATATACATTATTAATTTCTACACTGAAGCAACTGTCATGGAAAGAACCCAAAGCTATCAGTACAATATGTTTTCTTGTCATACAGTTCCCTGAGAACCAATCTAGCTGGAATAAATACATGGCATTGTGAAATCAGTGTTTATTCATGGGCATAAAAACCCAAGGTGAATTACACACTTTCACTGAACAGATTGGAGAAATTACCTTTAAGGTAAGTACCTGAAATTCTCAGGGAAAATCAAGGCACACAAAACATGCCTGCAGAAGCAGGATCTTGTCTCCATAATAATTGTTTAAACATGGGTGGGCAAAACTTGGTGGCTTTCAAAGTGCCCCATCCTGTTGCAGTGCAGGCCAATGGTGACTCACCGCAACCTTCCTGAAGTGTCTCCATGAAGAAGGCATTGAGCAGACATGCAGCAATCACTCACACGATATACACACACCACAGATACCTTGCCAAACGATGGAGAGTGGGAAGGGCCTTTGCGCGTAGTTCCAATTGGGTTTACTTAACCCCCACACTCAAAGGGTCCAGACGCACAGACCCAGATGGTTAGTGGGTCCAGGCTTATATGTGGATAGGAGGGGATGGAGCCAACAGTAGCAACAAATCACAGAGAGGTGTGGGTGGGAAAAAGGAGTACAATGGCCAATAGGGAAAACAAGGGTAAACAGACAGGGGTACAAACCAATGGGGTTACAAAGAACAAAGAAACTACTAGAAACCTGACCATATATGATCAACCAGGGGTGTAATGGCCAATGGGGGGTGTGTGGTACTGGGGTTGACTGATAGCATGTCAGTTAAACAGGGGGTCCATAGGTGAGGTTAAGGTTTGGGGACATTCTTCCAAGGCATTGACCCAGGCAGTCCCCCAGGGGGTTCACAGGCCTTCACAACTCCCCTTTCTTTATTTATTAAAAAGACCTCCTGGATGGACTTCTGCAGGTATTTAACTAGGCAAGAAAACATCAGTAAAACTACAATGATAACAATAAAATCCCTAAAATTCCTTTTACAACAGCTAAGGCTCATCCAGTCAGTTCCCATTGTTTAAAAAGTTCAGTGATCCCATCTGGGTTCTTTTCTTCCTTCACCTCCCTTATTTGCTCTTTTAGCTTCTGGATGTTCATGTGTATTGATTAGCTTTGCAATGAGAAGTTTAAACAGCAGAGTTCCTTGAAGTCTTGGCAGCCATGTCCATGGGCAAGCAGTAAAAAATTGATAGCCACCCTATTTTGTAATGTTGCATGCCTGGTAGTCTCTTCATCCACTAATAGATTATTAAGGGCAGAAGACATTGCATTGGCCTGCTTAACAAGCCAGCACCCCACGTGAAAAAGCTCACCGAGGGCCTTAGCTGCAGCCACCCAAGGTAGAAAAATTGAGACTGTGACTCTTTTTCCTTTACTCCAATTTTTAACTTGACTATCACAATTTTTGTCAAATTGTTCATATGATATTTTTTGGTGTGCTCATTAATTTTTCTGCTTCCAATCCTTCAGTAATGTTATGTTGGGGTTGAGGATGGCAAGCTGGCTAAAGCTACAGGGACCTCCTTGGAGGCGTGACGGGATCCCCACCCCTACTCAGTTCCCGCAGATAAGAAACACCCCCTGCAGTAGTACCCTGGGATGAGATGAGGACCAAGACAAGATGGGGCTGGTCTAATTGCATCAATTTGTTGGAGTGTGTATGTTCTTATTAGGTGTTACATTTTTTCCTATAGACAGTTCCAACCTTAAATTTAGCACGAAGCGTCCAGTGTTGGTTTGGTCTTTTATAGCAAAATTGGACACAATAGGTGGCCTGGAAGGACCCCAGTATATCCAATTCCTGGGGTTCCCCTGGTGCATGTGGTAAAATCTTGGTCCATTCATCCCAGGTATTCACTAGGTTGGGTTTCTTATCTGCGTAAAGGTAGTTGTTTGCTGTTAAAGGAATTCCTACCAGGCATGTTGATAACGGATCATTTACATCAAGCATGGACTTGCATAAACTATCTTGTAATGTCTTCACCAAGGTGAGTGACCCAGATATTTTGTTTTGATTGAGAGACAATCCACATCATTGCTGGTGGAAAGGCAAGGAGCACCCAGATGGCTATGATACTGGATGATGGTTTTCTGCCATCAGGAACCTGGTGAGGACTCACAGAGGGCAGGTTGTTCTGTAAAATAAAGAACTAACTTAAAATGGATTGTTTATGAAGTATTTAAACAGTGAAGAAAAGCCCACCCCACCATCCCTCCCCTTTAATACAGAAAATATAACGAGCCGGTGCTTATTCCCTGAGTGCCTGATACTGATGCTTATACTGTGAGCCACAGCAGCCAATTTGAGCTCAGCACAAAACCACTGCTATATTGTCAGTAGAGTGTTGCACTGAATGGAACACTGTCATTGTTCTGCAAATGAGGATTTTTTTCCAAATAGTATTTATTGTTTATGAACGACACTCTCTGACAGTCTTGGAAAAGCCTCCAAGATTTTTATAATGACCTGCTTTTATATTTCTTCCTGTAATGGATAAACTGGCAAGGATATAAGCATCAGCAAAGGCATGTTGCTTAATGAGTATCAGTAGACATGGTCCTCAGCATATTATTCCTGTACTTTTTGAATATAATTCATCCTTATAATAAAATATTATCCCACAGCAGGCCATAGTGGGGCTGGAACACCACACACTAATCAGTCTGCGGTGATTGCTTATATCAGCCTGAGCCTGCTTGTTCCACAGCAGAAACAACAAATCTTATATCATCTCTGGCAATTCTGGTTTATGAGTGCAATTACATGAACTAGGGCCTGCCTAATGGTATTAATATAAATAAAAGTAATAAGTTAAATGAATCCATGAAATGGGAACTTTAATTACTCAGCTGTACAAAAATTTGTTAACCTGTTAATAGTACTGTGAGCTGAGAACTACATAAATTGCTCTTGGTATTTTTCTCCCAACCTTGATTTTTTAAGAATTAGCAAAATGTTTAACTCATGTTACACACATGGCAACTTGCTACACACAATTTATTTTGTTGGAAGATTTATAGACTTACTTATGTCAATTAGAGGCAATTTTCACAACAAATTCCCCCACTATGCAGAATTCTCTAATAATGATATTGAAGGTTATAACTTAATTTGTGATCTTTCAGTATTATGAATATCTAATTTTAAATTAGCTGTTTTGTGAGGCACACTCATGTTATCCTGTGGTAGACTGATGCTGGCTGGCTGTCAAACACCAATATGCCACTCTCATTCCACCTCCTCCGTATGACAGGGGAAAGTATAAGAAGAAAAAATTGGTGAATCAAAATAAGGACAAGAAGATCACTCACCAGTTACCTTTGGAGGCAAAACAACCTTGTCTTGGGTAATATTAATTTATTGCAAAATAAAAAAATAGAAGGGGATAGAACCAAAGACAGAACTAAAACTAAATCTGCCCTGTTTCTTCCCAAGCATAGCTTTAATTTTCCATTCATGACTCCTCTGCTTTCTCCCTCATCCAGGCAATGCAGGGAGATGGGGAATAGGAGTTGCAGTCAGTTCATATTACTTCCTCTCTGCAACTTATTGCTACTTATACTCTTCCTCTTCTCCCTCTCCCACAAGCTGCATTTTTTATGGACTACTCCAATATGCTTTCCTTCAATGGAATGCAGTTCTTCAGGAACAGACTTCTCTGGTGTGGGTTCTACCAGAAAACCTACTCCAGCATGGGATCTGCTTCCCACAGGTCCACAGGTGCTGTCAGGATCCTGCTTCAGTGTTCTCCATGGCATGCAGCTTCTTTCAGGGCATGTCACCTGCTCCAGTGTGGGGCTCTTTATAGGCTGTAGATGGATGTCTGTTTCATTGTCTTCCTCCATGGGCTGCAAGGGGACAGCCTGCCTCACCAAGGTCTTCCCTCCACAGGTTGCAGGGGAATCTATCCTAGTGCCTGGAGCATCTCCTCCCCCTTCTTCTTCACTGACTTTGGTATCTTCACTTGGTATCGGCAGGGTTGTCACTGATTGACTCAGCTTTGGGCAGCAGTGGGTCCATCTTCGAGCCAGCTGGAACTCTCTCTGTCCAGTGTTGGGGCATTCTTTGGCCTCTTTGCACCCTGCAGTCTCCACTGCCTCCCATCAAAATCTTGCCACATAAATCCGATACATATCCTTATGAACTTTTTTAAAGGATTGAAATATTTGTAGGCTACAATATGTGCAATGACTGAAACAGCAGGTTGCAAAGATGTACGACGTGAACATGTGAATCTTGTGTCAAATGCATAGAGCAATGGTAAGCATTTGAACTTGCATAAGGCACAGAGCAGATGTGTTTTTTTTCTCTAGTGAAATACAGTGAGGATAAAGGATGGAAAAAAGTTGTTGACACTGACATGCCTGTGGAGCATGGAGATCCTTGAGCTAATCTTCACTGAGCTGAAAAATCCATGTGGCAAAGTAAAGGGCCATGTGGCTGCACCAGCTCATGTCCATAAATGTCTGATCCACATATACATGCCCCAAATTGAAACAACCAGGATTTGCCAGCTCTCCTGGCTTATGCTGGGCCAGTTTGCTGACAGCATCACAGGATGTCTAACAGGCTGAGCACATCCAGTAGTGACTGAGAGTTGATAGTGCAGCTGGGCAAGTGTGACAGCTTTCGTACCCTGCCCTTTGGAAGTAAAATCACATTGCTCATAGAAAAAATAGAATAATTTCATTTGGAAAAGACCTTCAATAACAAGTCCAGATGAAAACCTAACACTTCCATTTGTCCCAAAGTGACACATTACACATCTACACACCCTGTTCCAACACTTGACAAGCCTTTTGATGTAGAAAATTTTCTCTAATATTCAAACTTCTCCTGGTGAAATTTGAGGCAACTTCTTGTCACCCTTATTACTTCTGATATTGATTTTTGAAGCTGCAGTGTGCTGTATTTACCTGAGGGTGATTTTTTTTTTTTTTTTTTTAAGTTGCAGTGTGTACTTCCAAAAACTCCTGGAATTGTGAAGCATATTCAGATACATGTAGGAATTAAAAATATTTTATTAAATCGCACAAGAAAAAGTCAACACTATATCTTTGTTAAATTAATTTGATGGATACTAAATTCATTCAATATTGTGAACTTCCCATAGCTTCAGTTCTCAGAGCAAGTTTTCACATCCAATAATATGCTTGCCTACATTACATTGCCCATCTTTCATTAAAGAACTTTTTTTTTTCCAAAGGAACAGCAGGCTCTGGCAGATATGCTCATATTCTGTCTACTGTGTCTCGCTTGCACAAGGATTAATTTCTGTGTGCCTCAGACTATCATTTTAATGTGAGCATCTTGGAAGAGAGTTCTGGGACAAGGGGCAAATTTAAAAGCAAATTCTAATATAGTAACTAAATTCTGTAACAGCAAACTCATAAAATCTCCTTAGAGAGCTCTGTGTAAAATATAACAGAGTGGTTTTGGTTTTGTTTTTGTTTTTTTAAGGTCACATCTGGTGAAAGGCTCCTCATGCCTTTAACTGTACTTCTGTACTTCCCACGGCATTAAAAAAAGTGCTACTTCAGTCTTTTAAGTTAGATGCTTTTGGGAGTATATGGAGGCAAAGATCTCAAAAAAAAAAAAAAAATCATCTGCAGCAACATATTAACTTTGTGTTGGGTATTGGATGTTCATAATGAAGGTGTTAAAAGTTGATGAATTAGTCACACAGACATCTTTTAATTTCTTCATTATTATTTGGAATATTTCTACTTCCTTTAATAATCAGCTTTGGGGAGGATGGAAGCCTGCTTTAATGGAGCAGATGGAGGAATGTCAGGAATGGTTTTAGTATACCTACTGGCATTGTAAACAATTCTTTGATCTAATTTTAGGTTGCATCACATTCACAGAAAGTCCAATGCCAGAGTTTTCTTCTCTTTTCTTTACAATAAATTACACTCTTTACAGATAAATCTGTATGATTAATAGGATGTGAATGGAATGACAGAAAAACTCACCACAATCTTTGTCTGCTGCCTGCCTATCCTTAAATGTAGCTCAGAACCATGAGTAATAGGCTATAAAATTGTTGTAGCTTCTTGAAGAAAAGGAAGATTTTTTTTCCTAGGTTGAGCTCTGGAAAATGCATAATCATGGAAAAGAGAATGTTTCCATTTCCTCCTGGGCATGAATGACACAACTTAGTTTAAATTAATCTTCAGACAATGGAATTATTATTTTTTTTTTTAATAGAAAAATATTCAGAGGATTTTTTTTTTTTCCATTTACCATTTGAAGACTTAATCACTTTCACCTGTAGTTAGGTCACATCTCATTTGCTATTATCATCCCTTTGAAGAAAAGGCTGAGGAAGACTTGGTGTTAATTGTAGGAGAATTATCAATATTTTTTTACTATTGAAATTATTCAAATGATAAATTTCTTTCCTAGCCCTCTGTTGAAAATATGTAAACTTTAGATTTCAATTTTTTAGCCAAAGCACTATTCAGCATGTTGGTGTGTCTCAATTTTGAATCAAATTTAAGGGAAGGCACTCTGCAATGAGTAGTTTCTTCTGAAGGGTTTCAGCAATCCCCCTCCAAAACTAGAAAAATGAATCTTACTGGAGGAAAGTGAAAAAATCCCAAACCAACCAAGAATGCCCACAAGGCTCACCCCCTGCCCCAGGCAGACACATATAGGATCAAAGACCCAAAAATGGGGCAAATGTTGAAGAAATACCCCTTCCCGACACTTGGTGTGAGATGGCACCAGCTTTCATGCTGAGGGAAGTGGAGCTTCCATGAAGGAGTTCCAGCAGGAGACAAAAACTGGTGACTCTCTGGTGTCAACCTTTTCTCCACAGCAGATGAAGCAGCTGGGCTGGGGCCTTTTGTGTGCTTTCTCTCCCCAGGTTGGGTCCTCAAGGCTTGGGGCTGGAGCGGGTTGACACTGATCCTGCTGGTCCTGCTTCTCTGGTCCTGGATCAGCAGCTGTGCTGTTCACATCAAAGCAGCTCAAAGATTGCTATGGCATCTCCTTCAATCCAGAGAAGACAAAAGCATTTTTCACCTTTGCCAACAAAACTAAGCTAAGCCCAAAGACAGACAAACCACACAGCGCCACGGAACGCCTGGGCAGGGAGGCTTTGGAAAATGCCCACAAGAGCCCAAAGCTCTCCCACTCCCTGGCTACACACACTCAGTCCTGGGCCTTAAAGACACAGCAGCCATTTATTGGGCACAAAGGGGAGGATCATGGAAGAGACTATCATCATAAATCACTCCAAGACATTGTGCCGCTTCTGCAGGTGTGAACGGGCTGAGGCAGTCAACAGTTGAAACTCTGAGCAGCAGTAAATGTGGAGGGCTACAAAGATGAGGACAACACCCCAACACCCCTTCTAAGGACACCTGTGGTGGGTTGACCTCGGCTGGATGCCAGGTGCATGCCAAGCCACTATATTGTTATCACTTCTCTCCTGTACAGGGGAAGGAAATAAGATGGAAAACACCAAAACAAAACAAGCAAGCAAAAAAAAAAAAAAAAAATCATTATGGGTTGAGATATAAGCAGTTTACTAAAGCAAAAGCGAAGGCTGTGTGCATGAAAGCAAAGGATGAAAAAAATCTCTGACAATGAATATTTCATTCCTCACTTCCCATCAACAGGTGATGTCCAGCCACTTCCTGGGGAGCAGCGCTTTGGCACACACAGCAGTTGCTTGAGAAAGCAAACATCATAAATAATGAATGTCTCCCTTCCTCCTCCTTTCTCTTAGCTTTTTTATCTGAGCAGATGTAATATTGTATGGAATATCCTTTGTTCAGTCGGGGCCAGCTGCCCTGTCTGTGTCCCCTCCCAAGATCTTGCTCACCCCCAGCCGGCTGGTTGGGGAGACAGCGCTGAGGCTGCGCCAGCCCTGCTCAGCAGGAGCCAAAACACTGGTGTGTTAGCAGCACCTTTCCAGCTACCAACACAGAGCACAGCACTGCGAGGGCTGCTGTGGCAAAAATGATTTCATCTCAGCCAGACCAAATATATCCCCATACACATGCCCAGGTATGGTGATGACATAAGGCATGATCTCCAGCAGCCAGTGGAGGAACTGTTTCTGAGATGTTCAAGACCATGACGTAGCTGAAGCTTCAGAAGGAGAATGCAGCCCTGCAAGGCTCAAGCTGCAGGAAGCTGTGGAGTCTCTCTGAGGCTAGAGAAGATTCATTTGCCACCAGGAGGTCTACAGCTGTTGAAGATTTGTGCTGCCTAGTGTAGGATCTCCAGGTGGAGACCAACAATCTGTGTCTCATCAGGCAAGATGAGAAAGAAATCACCCAGTTCTTCTCTGAGACCCTATTTCAAGAGGCCAAACTGCTCACTGTTGCAGAAGAGCCTGTGCCTGACAGGTTGGAAATAAGAAATTCCTTTGATGGCAAAGGCTGAAAGCTGGTGACTTCTGATACCAGGAGGAAGGCTCCTGCAAGAGCCTAAAATTTGCAGATACACAGTAGATTGACTGCTCCCTGAACTGATGAGTAGCAGAGAGTGTTGATAAATGAAGCATTCATGCTATCTGGCCCTGAGGCATGCAGCAGAACCAAGAGAAAATGGTGAATGACAGCAGTGGGAGACTCCCTGGGGGGAACAGCAGAGGTCCCCATCTGCTGACCTGATCTGTCATCTAGGAAAGTTTACTGCTTTCCATATTTGTCTTTCAGACAGATTTGTGGAAGTGCTGTCAAGATTTCTCTGTCATTTAGACCTGCTGCTCTTTTATGTGGGCATTGACAGAACTGTCAGGGGAAACTTGGATAGCATGGAGTATGACTACATGGCTCCGGAGAGGGTGATCAAAGCCATTAGGGACCAGGTCTCCTTCATCCTTTTAGTGGGAGGAAGGAACCCTCTCTCTGAGGACTGATGGCTGCTTGGAGGAAACCAAGATACCAGGATCTTCATCTGGAAAGAAATAACCTTACATCCCAGTACAGGCCAGGGCCAGACCACACTGGAAATAGTTTTTCCAAGACATTCTATGGTTTTGTGACCAACAAGCTGACCACATGTCAAAGCACCTGTGCAGCAAATGAGGTCATCAATAGCATTTTGGGAATACATCAGGAAGAGTGCCAGCAAGTCAGGGGACATATCCTTCATCTCTACTCAGCATTGGCGAAACCACCTCTTTGGTGTTGTGCCCAGTTCTGGGCTCCCCATTATTAAAAAGATAAAGAGGAGCAAGTCTAGTGAAAGGCAACAAATATTATTAAAGAACTGGAGTATTTTCTTATGTTGGAATAGTCAGAGAGCCTTTGACTGTTAAGCCTGGAGACTAGCAGAGTCAGAATGATTTTAGCAATGTGTGTAAACACCTGATGGAAGAATTGAAAAAAAGAGATGGAATCTTCTCACTCATTCTCAAGAAAAGGATATGAAACAATGGACACAACTTAAATGTGAGAAATTCCATCTAAACACAAGAAAAAATATTTTCTGTGAAAAAAATGGTTAAAATGATGAATTTGTTAGAGGTGAGTGAATAATACAAGTTCTTCTGAAATCTAATTCTAGTATAGAATAGACCTATCAAGAGGCAATTTAATAAAAAAATCTTACACCAGAAAAATTCCCCCTTTCAACAAGTAAATTTTGATACTTTCTCTTTCCATTGAGCCCAGTGTAAATCTGGAGGGAGCAATACTGAAGACAAAGACATTACTTCTTATTGATATGTGCATAAGGCAAAATGCAATGCTGCCAGTATGCAGTGTTTGATTCTGGCTTCCGTACTTGGTTGCAGAGTTCAGAGAGTGGATCTGAAAGGTCTCTGCCCCTGGGCTGTCTGGCTCCTCCAAGCAGAACTTTTTTCTTTTCATCGTTTTACTCTATAACTCTTTGTGAAAAGAATGAGTTGAGAATGTCAGGGGTGTAAATGGCAACACAGAAAGAAGTGTAAATATTGATCCAATCCTTGGCATATGAATGTGGCTCAGAGACGTAGATTTCTTTTTATGCTTTTTCACACAGTTCTTGTTCACACTGGCCAGGTCTGCAAGCAATCCAATGGGATTGCTTGTATAGTACAAGGGCTGCAGGATATAGCCTGTCATATCTCATGAAATTTCCTTCAAATTTTGATTATTAGGGCTTTATACAGTTCATTAAAGTTTTTGAAATATTTGTCAGTACTGTTAGATGGGATCAAAAGTAACACTTGCAACTTAGTCAGTCCTGGCTGATTTCAATAACTCTAAAAAAGAAAGAAGTCTGGCACGTTTTTCCTACCTATGTATATTGGAGGCTGGCAGCATTCACAGCTAGGTATAAAAGACAGTGGTGTGTAATAACAGGAAAATAACAGATGCTGAGTTATTGACTCATCATTCAGTCACCCTATGTGTCCCTTACAGAAAACTAAATTTCTTTGATTCAATTTCTCACTACCCTCATATCCCCACATCAGTTGCAGTGTTTTTTCCTGGGAGATTGTTCCACTGGAAATTTACATATAGATTTACATTCACATTCTATGATGAACTACATGGTAACAGTGGAGAATATTCATTCCATCAGTGTTCAAAAAATAGAATTCTGATGCCATAGGCATAGGACTTGTGATTATTGCAGGTTGGTTGACTGTTTAAGAAATCACTTTGCTTCCTTGAAGACTACAAAATGCCAACACCAACTGCATCCAACCATAAAGCAAATAATCATTTGATCTTCTCACACGCATATGTGAAATCAGCTGTTGTTTTCATTGAAGATTCATTTAGACTGTCAACAAAGCAACATGAGACTGGGAGAAGGACAAGTCAGAGAAGAAGAATATAAATAAATGTTTAGGAAAAAACTGAGTATTATAAAAAAGGTTAAAATAAAAAAATTAGAGCCATTGTCAAATATTGCAGGGTGATATAGCACAACAGAGGGAAGTGAACATCCATTTATTAGTCATGATTGGAAATATTAGTGAAACCTGGAAGTTGAAGAACAGTGTTAGAATATATTCTTGAAGATTTCCCTCTGCAAAGCAGAGATGCCTTCAGGACTCTTTCCTGCTGAGGATGTCAGTGACATCCTGATAACATATTCCCTAGTGTTCATTCCTTTCCCACTGTATTACAATGACATAGGTAGGGAAAAGTATACACATGTAGGTATTTATGTACTTTTATAGATATTTACACACAGACACACACACATTTCCTTTAAATGAAAGCTCATCTGTTACTTCTGAAAGATAAAACAAAATACATGTGATACAATTTAAAATATCAGGTTGGAAGTTATTATTACATTGATGAGGGATGGTGTACCTGAGATGGGGGTATGCTTTTTACTGTTTGTGACCAAACCTACTATGTGAGAACAGCTTTTTGAAGATGCTGTTTCTAATTTGTCATAACTTTTGTGCAGATTCACAGGACAGCAGATCCCAGGGGCTGCGGGATAGACTTAGTAATAAATCTTACAAACATTTAGACTAATATTCTTTCTGAACTGTATTGTCTGTGTAGTTCATTGGCAGAAAATTAATGCAATTTGCTATTTACAAGGTAATGTGCTCTTCCATCACTGCTCAGTATCTGCTGTTTTAAGGATCCTTGAAGTTATGATGTAAAGGCTACATTAGATGAAAGAACATTTTACAACTGAAGTTGCAAAGACTGTTTTTGTCAGACTGCATTGTGAACTACTGCCTTGCAGAGTATGCAGTTATAAATGACACCAGTAAATACATGGAGTAAAATGCAACACATGAATAACTGTTTAGCACTTTTTAGAAATATGACCAATTTGCTACTACTGAAGAAATAAAACAAGTATTCGACACATCATTTCTTGAGAAAGAAGAATCTTGTTATAAAATAGCGCTGTACCACAAATACATTCTGGAATACTTTTTAATTTTTACCTTTTTAAATGAAAGACTGCAAGTTTTTCATATTTTCTTCTATCCATTGAATGTGTAGTGAATATTGACTATAGATGAGATTCCTTACTTTTATATGCATATGTTTAAAGCTTAGATATCTGAAGTCAGATGGAAAGATCCTTCTATTATCAAATGAGAAGTTATGAACATGCCTAAGAAAGATCCATTTAACTGGAATCCTTGCCATCCTTCAGAAGAATCAAACCATGCTCTAGAGGGGATTTCTATCCATTAATTTAAGGGCAGGAAAAATACTGACTTTCAAACATCTACAATAAAGGCAGGCAAATCCCACACATTATTTCCAAAAATAGGCAATTTAAAAGACCAATTTTTAAGAGTATTGTGTGTGATTCAGCAAGACTCTTAATATATTCTGGAATTCTGAGGCTTCTGGACCAAAAAACAACAACAACAACAACAACAACAACAACAAACAAACAAAAAAAACGACACCAAAAACCCCACAACCTTATGTGTAAGAAATTTTGATAAGTTTTGTGGTTTTTTTCTTTGGTTTTTAGGTTTTGGGAGGTTTGTTTAATGTTTATGTACCAAAGAAATTAATGTTGTGGGATTGGATAGAGATGGTGTGTGGATACAAGATCTTGCTTTAATTTGTTGCTTTCAAAAATAAATCCAGAATTTTAACTGAAAACTAAAATAACAATTTTTAAAATGCATGAAAGGGAAAGATATTTGTATCCAATACATTAAGAGATTTTTTTTAATTCCTTACTGCAAGACATAAGGAGATCAGAAAGATGGAATACTAATAGTTAACCCTTTTACTCCACTAAAGTGGGATTAAGCAGGCATTTTTGCTAAATAGATTTCACCTGAGAAACACTGACATATTTTTCCTCAATCCATTCAAGATAAATAATAAAAATATTGGGGTCCTCTCAGGCTACAGGCTCTACAAATATCAGCATTTTTTCAAAAGAAGGTGTTTTGTAAATTTAAATTTACAGGCTGTTTGGTCAAGATTCAAGCAAGTGAGATTTCCACATCTGTTTGTGCAGCTATGAATAGAGACATGTTTGTGTATACAGATCTTAGACACTTAAGTCTATCATTTTCCATAGAGAGGGATTATTTTTCATAATAAGAATTTTTTTTTTTTTTTTTTTTTTTTTTTTTTTTTTTTTTTTTTTTTTTTTTTTTACTGGAGGTTGTTTTTTGCAGAAAATTATTTGAAAGAAAAAAGGGATTTTAAGGTTCTTCAGACAGACATACATTTCTATTTTTGTCCTTACGTCGACTTTATTCTCCTCTTTGCTTCTTCTTTCTGTTTTGGTTGGGTTGTCTGTAGGTTTTTTAGTTTTCTTTCTCTTGCTCAGTGTCAGAATGGAGCTGTATAATTCAGCAAAGTGCAGCACAATTGAACACTTACAGGGCTAGAAGGAGTGGAAACAGTGATGAGGATGTTTAGGAAGGATCTTTAACACTGTTAGTTACAAAACCTGAATATTAAATCACTCTGAGAAACTGGAAATTACTTATCTTCAAAGCAAGAACTTTTGTTATTTAATTTCTAGCTGCATAATTGCCAAGGTTACATGACAATGTTCAGAAGTTAAAAATATTTACTGTATAAGGTGTTTAATTTCTGATCTCTGTGGAATTACACATTATATCCATAGTTAGTTATGATTTTGCTTACAAACCTTAAAGCCTCACAATGTTGCCTCTATTTTACAAGCAATGTCTTTAAGTAGGTTGTGTTAAGAGTGTCTCGAGGGTTGATAATCAGATGTGTCTTGCATTGCAGCAAGTGAAGAGAATTTTTGCATTCTTACCCAATAGTGTTTGCTGCATATTAAAGCAAAATTACTGAAAGCCATATTTCCAACAGGTACATGTACCTCCTGTGCTGGGGGCCCCAGAACTGGGTATGGAACTCCAGGTGGGGTCCCATGAGAGCAGAGTAGATGGGCAGAACCATGTCCCATAATGTATTGGCTGCTCTTTGGATGTACTTCAGGATGTGATGTGTTTTCTGGGCTGCAAGTGCATATTGCTGGCTCTTGTCCAGTTTTCATCCACCAAAACCTCCAGGTCCTTCTCATCAGGGCTTCTCTCAATCTCTTTATCTGTTGTATTGATAACAGGGGCTGTTCTGACTCAAGTGCAGGACCTTGCATTTGGCCTTGTTGTACCTCATGAATTTTCCATGGGGCTCTTTCTACAGGCTTTTCCAGGTCCCTCTGGATGGCATTCCATCCTTTAGATGTGTCAACTGCACTACTCAGCTTGACGTTGTCTGAAAATTTACTGAGGGTGTTCCACCGTGTGTTACACCAATGAATGTAAAAAACAGAACTGGTCCTAATACTGACCCTATGACAACACTCTTCACTGATCCAGACATTGACCATAAAGCCTCTGCATGTGACCATCCAACCTATTTCTTATCCACCCAAGAGTCCACCCATCAAATGCATCTCTCTCCAGTTTGAGAGAAGGCTGTTGCAGATGTCAAAGGCTTTACAGATGTCCAAATAAATTGCATCTGTAGCTCTTCCCTCATCCGCTGATGCAGTCTTCCATTGCAGAAGGCCACTGGGTTAGTCAGGCAGGACATGACCTTGGTGAAGCTGTACTGGCTATCTTGAATCATAGCAAAGCTTCTAGAAGGCTTTAATGAAGGTTCCATGATCTTACCTGGCACAGAAGTGAGGCAGAGGCAAGTAGTTCTCAGTTCTCAGTTGGCATAAGTATAGGGAAAAGGAAATTTGGATCCTATCTATGCATTTCTAGCTTTCCCGCCTTTAAATACAGCCCCTGTAAATTTTGTTTCTCAGATGTTTTTTCTGTGTTTAGTACTTTTGTCAATTAATTTAGCAGTAAATGCTTCCTTATTTGTGTTCAATATCTTCTTCCTTAGTAGTGCAAGGTCAGATTAAGTTAATTTAGCAATACATTGTTCTTTTCTTCACTTAAAAACTACACTACAGAATGAATGTAATGATTTCACTTGACTGTAATGCTTGAACTACTTTATGCTCCTGTGCTTAGTATTGCTCTTGACTTGTATGATTCCTTTCAGAATTTTGTGGCAGCTTGACTTTGAATGTGGCTGAGAAGTCAGATTTATTTTCACTGCAACAATCTGCCACAGCGTTTTGTGTATGTTTTTCTTTTGCCAAGTACACAGCTTTCATGTTTCTCCCCCTTCCCTCCCCCGCTTAAAGGAATGGCTTTGAAAACAACTGGCAGTTTGCAGCCCTGCTAGTCAGTATTTCAGTTCTGGATTTTTAAGCTGGATATATATCAGAATATTCTCTTTTGTGCTTAGAGCTACTGACCAGTTTTAAACATAAGATGTAACAGTCAGTGAGCTCTATTTTCAGTAGATAGAAATTAAAAACAGAGGACAAACAGGAAAAATGCAATTTAAATTTCTAGTTTCCTCTGTTATTTTTACTATTATCTTCACATTACTGAACAGTACTAGGTCTCTTTTTTGAAGACAGTGATATTTAAGATTTAAAAAACCACACAAACCCTGAAATAATTTATTTATTTTTATTTCTGAAAGATAATTATAGGGAAATTGGCCTGTTAATGGAAAAGCAGAGAAGCAGTAGCACAGAGCAAGCAATTTTTGCGATGATTTTGAATATGCTTGTTGCTTGTACATGATTTTTCTTAAGCAGCTAGGAGATAAGATTGACACCTTCATTCATCACTGTGCAAGCATGTGATGTGATAGCAGTTATGGGAATGAAAACTTTACTTGTTTTGTTCTATCACAGTGTCTGGCTATATATATATATATATATATATATATATATATATATTTACTTGAAGCAAAGAATAGTAAATATTTCATTTCTAGCTGGTTTTACATGGAATCTGTGTGAAAGTCCATATTTCTATATACTTAAATATGCATATAATTTTCAAGTCAACATTTTTAATACTGGCCATTTAAATATTAACAGCTAAGCGTATCTGGGAATAGCATGGGAATGTTTCTGGGAGTCTAGTTTTGTCTGCTGCAAATTATTCCTGCCTTTCTTTTAACAACGGCATTATGAGCATCCAAAAACAAAGCAGTCTGTTGCTCAAGGGAGACCTCAACCCTTAGAAAGGTGTTTTTGTGTAATCATATGAATGGCTTTGTTAAACTAATAGGGAAACAGAGAATTCAGATATATAGTTCATCAGTTTCAATTCTAACATGGTAAGTTTTCAAGTCTGGTCCTTTTTGTAAACTAAATTCTAGACATGAGTAGGAGTGCAGCCCTAATTTCCAGTCTCTTTCACTTGCTTTGTGAAGGCACATGTATGTGGGTGAAAACAGATGATAATGACAGCTGTGAAATATTGTCTGTCATCTCATCCTTCTAGTAAACTGTCAGGAAAAAAAGAGAAAATAAATGTTCTCAAGTTTCAAGGGACATGGAATACAGTTTGATGTGAGCCTTGCCACTGAAACTGTAGATGACTTGATATAAAATATGCTTACTGAATGCAGTAATGAAAATCCTTATCAACCCAATTCAGAGGATTAAAGATTAATCATCTCACATAAGAGTAGCTTTAATTTCCCTCTCACTTTGCTCTTGAGTTTTCAAAGTGTTTTATACAAACAAAAAAATAGTATATGTAATCTAGACTATAACTTCTGTTTCTTCCACCTATCAAAAAGTTAACAGAACACAAACAAACAAAAAAATCCAAACAGTAAAATATTCAGTCAGTCAATCAAAAACCTATTGAAATAAGAATCAGCTACAAGCTTTTGGTGTTTTTTATTTTTTTTTTTAAAGCAAATTCACAACATGTTGGGATTTTTTTTTTTTTCTTTGAGTGAAGAAAAATAAGTTCATTAAGTCTGGATACATTATTCAAAAGCAAAATATGGGGAGAAAAAGAAACAATTTTTCATTATTATAATATATAGACATCCTTGTGATTGAATTATAGACAGTAACAGCCAGGTTCTACTTCTAGTTATTTCAACTACTTACTTCAAATGCGGGATTTTAAGCTTTTTCTTGCTTGCCTTTTTCAAAAGAGCGCTCAGTTAAAAAGTTATGAATAGTTTTCTTCAAGGATCTTTGGCTCCACCTTGTGTCCTCTGTGTTTTCCTAAAGAAGCTGGTATGTTATGACAAAACGTGCAAGAAAAATATGGATGAAATTTTCTGCTTAAACTTAGAGGGAAGCTTTACCATTGACATCTGTCATGTTGGATTTGACCTCATTGTCCACTAAGGAGCAATGAAACTCAGAAAGTTGTGTATTTTCCATTTTTTAATAATTACAATATTTAAAAGACAATAACATTTCAAACTGAGATATACATAAACTACTCAGAAATGTTTTTTTATACATACCAGTAAAGACATTAGTTGCTGGAACATATCTTCATTTGATGTAAGTGATTGTTGAATTCAAGTGGAGTTTGACTAAGGAGGTAGGAGAAGTAAAATGTCAAATGGCAATATGTTCTACTCATTAAGGGCTTTGCCTAAACTTTGAAAGAACCCATTTTACAAATTACCCTTTTGGATTCAGCTAGGCTAAAGTCAGTTTTATGAAAACCCATCTTTGTTTCTTATGTTTTACTATGCTGTACAGGGGTTCTTTCTCCACAAAAAGGATCATATGAAGGAGAAATGTCTGACCTAACACTAGGCAAATGTTTTTCAGATAAGTCACACATAGAATTTCAGTTCCTGTATCCTGACTTTTTATGTCTTTCTCCTTGTCTTTAAAGTTTTATGTGCTGAGCAACAACTTCTAGAACAGCAATGGTATGCAATGAATGGGAATATTTCATAGAGTTATCTTTCTAAAATCAGTGTTTCCCTCTTCCCTTTTAGGTACTAACACTGCAAGTCAATTGGGGGTGGGTGGAGGCTCACCCTGTTAGAAGTGAATGCTACACTTTGGTGTTTCATTTATGTGCCTTGTCTTATGGTGCACATCAGATCATCCAGATCTCCTCCAATGAAGATACCAGAGATACCAGATAAGAGTTTGGTCTTTTGGAAACTTCTCTCACAAACTTTTCAGAAGCCTTACTATATGAAATGTGTGTCCCAAATCAGCCAGTAATGACCTCAGGAAACTCTCCACTCTTCTAACTTACCCAGTATATTACAAGTGTAATAGATTGCAAGGAACAAATATATAGGAAAAGAACATTTTAGTTAACACACTAGGAAGAAATGTAATGTGTTTTGTAATAAACAAAGTAATCTCTGTGTTTTCACAGCTTTCTCTATTAATCTCATTCCTTTCTGTATTTGCTCAGCTATTTCCATTTACTCAGCTTTTGTTCTTCAGTCAGTTCTAAGATATTAAGTTTGGGTTGGTGTTTTGAGGTTTTTTGTGGGGTTTTTTTTGGTTGTTGATTTGGGGTTTTTCTGCCCTCTTTGTCCTCTCTGGGAACTTTTTCTTGGGCAAGAGGTACTAATGACAATTTATATTAGTTTTTCTTCCTAAAAAATTGAGACGTTAGCTTTTGTTCCATGGTTTGTACAATCATCCACCTGTTTATTTCTTGGTGTTTTGTTTATTTGATTTGGAATTTCAATGCATGGTTACTGGTCTACAAAACTGAAGAGAAAATTTTCCCATCTGAACTTTTATCAACCAAACTATGCCATAATTTTTAATGTGAAGATTTTTTTCATTCACACCCTTGTTAATGAAGGACATATTGAAAATAATTGCATAGACTAGAGTCCTACATGACCATTTCAAAATTAAGCTCAACTAGAGACAAAAAAATAAGTGAGTGCTCTGTAAGGCAAGAAAGGAAAGAAAAAAAACTCTGTACCAGTTTTATTATATTTTCTTCCAAATTACACATTCTTTTTCTCCAGACCTCCTCCTCCCTTGTCCCTGGGATCATAACAACTATTGTCTTCTCTGAAGCAGGGGAAAAGGAAGTACTCAGAAAACTGCTACACAGTCCAGAACATGGGATCTTATTATTGACATTGCTGCTTTCTTTGGCTTTTGTTAAAGAGCTGTCATTTCTTGGTATACAAGGCGCAGATTGAATGCTGATCCCCATAGTAGCTACAGACAGATATCTATGAGAATAAATCAGGCTGGTGTACAGTTTTTCAGCAACCTTCAGGGGCTCAAATGTTCAACATTGCTGGTTTAAGGCCAATGGAGTTTGGCCTAACTGTTCTTTTTCTTTTCTAGCCACACAGCTTCTTTTCTAACCTACACAACTTCAGAATTGCTCTCAGTCATAAGGAGGAAAGTTACAATATAGCTGGTAAGGCATTTAAGCTTGATTTTATTAAGAGCTGATTACTACAATGTACCTTAGCAAAGAGACTTTGCTAGTAATAGTGTCACTCATTCTCATGGGCATATTGATAACACCAAGACTCTTTACATCCTGCCTAGAAGTAAACAGATGTGCACACCGCCCTCAATGCAGCTAGTCCTGGATCTGTCTTTAAAATCAGGAAGAAGTCAGAAGTCAGAACTAGAAAAAGCAATGATCAAATCAAACCCCACAAAAAATGAAGGACTATATTATGAAAGAATCACAGAATGTTCTGAATTGGAATAGACCCACAAGGACCATCAAGTCCAACTCTTGGTGCTGTACTGGACCATACCAAGAATCACACCCTGTGTCCACGTTTAAACTCTGTCAGGCTTGATACTGTGACCACTTCCCTGGGGAGCCTGTTCCAGTGCTTAACCACCCTCTGGTTGAAGAAGCTTTTCCTAATATCCAGCCTAAACCTCCCCTGACACAAGTTCAGGCCATTCCTTTGGACCCTCTCACTGGTCACCGCAGAGAAGAAATCAATGTCTGTCCCCCTCTTTCCCTCAGGAGGAAGTTGTAACTGCAACGAGGTTTCCCCTCAATCTCCTCCAGGCTGCACAGACCAAGTAACCCCAGTCTCTCCTTGTAAGCTTTCCTCTCAAGGCCCTTCACCATCTCTTTTTTTCCTTCATTTGGATGCTCTCTAATAGCTCCATATTTTTTTTACATTTTAGTGCCCAGCACTGCACACAGGACTCGAGGTGAGACTGCTTCAGTGCAGAGCAGAGCAGGACAATCCCCTCCCTTGCCCGGCTGTCAGTGCTGTGCCTGGTGCACCCCAGGACAAGGCTGGCTGTCCTGGCTGCCAGAACCCTGCTGACTCATGGTCAACTTGCCATCAACCAGGACCCCCAGGTCCCTTTCATGATGATGCTCTCCAGCATCTCATTCCCCAGTCTGTCTGTACATCCAGGGACAAAGCAAATCAATTCAGAATTAAAGTCCATCTAATTTAAGTTAGGTTGTTCACAGTATTCAAAGACAATACTTTGAATACTCAGTTTAATTCACTGAAACAGTATTATTGTGAATGAAGGCTATTCAATTAGTAAAATAGATTTTGATTATACTCAGTTAAGGATCAAGGTAGTCATGATCAAGGAAGAGATTTCTAAGTGTATGAATATTATGATTGCAAATATCTTACTTGAGATTGTCACTAGTGATCATTTTTGAGATCCTGTTGAAATGGTTAGCGGTGCCTGTATAGCTGTCAGAGATCCCTGAGTCTCCCAGAGGCTGGAAGCAGAATATTTCCTACCTTTTTCTTGATGTTCCTGAAGGACACTGGCAACATTTTCTCTCTGAAGTGTAGTCTTACTAATATACATACACACAAAAAAAAATCTAGAGAACTGTATCTCCAAATAAAGTAGTGCTTATTTCCTCTATGAAACACCCCAAATATAAGCCTTTAAAGTAAATTTCCCTTTTGCCCACCATGTTGTCCCCTCCTCTTAAATCCTTCTTTCCAGCTCAGGCACTTTCAGAAGTTTTTGTAGTTGAAACAACTTAAATGGAGACATCTACGATTTGATTTCTAGTCCTGCAGGCGGGTCTCTGTCTTCTTAAGCACTTGCAAATTGTTGAACTCTGAAGTCCTCATCAGCTCCTATGTTTAGGTGTATCTCCAACAATATCCTAGCACTTAGAAGATGTGGATGCCCACCAAACTGGTTTATGTGGTAGGGTCTTCAGGAAGAAAAGCCAGTCATAAGCAGCAAAATGGTGTCATGACATGCTACAGACATGTCCCCCTCAGCAGAAGTGTCCCAGAGAACAGCAATATTTGAAATGTCTCTATATTGTTGATTGTCCTGCCTGTTCCAATCTGTACAATGTTTTAAAGGGGGAAATAATTTGAAGATCAAAATATTTCGAAGCTCAAAATATTTCATGGTTCTTCCCCAAAAGGTTCTTAAAAGGCTAAAAAACACCAATGAGTAATGAGATACAAGGAGAGGTCATCAAATTAAGGGAAAACTCTTGTGAAGAGAATAAATAAGGGGTAGGAATAAATTCTAATTTTTCACAATGCAGGGAGGTCACAGCAACAGAGGACTCTCAAAAAAAGAGTAAAACATTTACATTTCTGAGGAATATGTGGGTTTTTTTAAGTAGTTCTACAGATCCACAACTTTGATTATAATTATGCCTCATCTCTGACGCATTTTGAGTGAATAGTTAGCCTCAGAAGGTTAATATCATGTAGGTTATTTGCCAGTCAATGGTAAGAAAAGCTTAGCCATCTTTTGTTCAAGTTCATTTAATTTTTTGGAGCCTAAGATTTCCCTCAGAAAACTGCAAAATAAGCAATGGCAGCCAATTATTCAAGTTAAGTGGGCAGTAAGAATGCATCATTTACTTTTTAGCCTTCATTAAATCTGGGCCAACTGTCTCTCAGAGGTGGCACAAAAGGTATTGCCTAGCAAAGGATAGCAAGCAAGGAAGAAAAGGTAAAGACAGACCCAGTTATCCTATGGCCAGCTTGGAAACAAAATCTATTCACATATGGGAAGATTTTAATGATTACAGAGGATATTTGGGTAACAAATTACAGTTGACTTACTTTTGGAAAGGGTGGCCTTATTTCAAAGGATGAACAAAACATCACTGTTAAGAGCTCTGAATTTAGCCTATATTAATATACTGCTTTATTGCAAGAGACTGGGCAAATTAGGACAAAAAAAACAAAACCAAAAAAACCCCAAAAAACAAAAACAAAAAACAACAACAACAACAACAACAACAAAACAAAAAAACACAAACAAAGAAAAACCAAAACCAAAACCCACAAACCCTGTTGATGTGGGGTTTTTTTCCTTTCTTTTTAATGTTTAAAAAATATTTTTATTTTTGTAATAAAACCCATTTTGGCTGAAAGATCAACCAAATTTCATCAACACAAGATTTTAGCTTTTGAAATATTTCTCTCAGTCATGTACAAAAATTAAAACAAAAAACAAACAAACAAAAAAAACCTAGTAGAAATTAGTTGCAGCTGGCTTTCAGAATTATTTAAATACTTTAAAGGCCCACAAATTCCAAAAAAACCCCCACATTTTATGTTCTTACGAGGAATGAAAAAAAAAAAAAAGCACAGTATTACAATCAAATATACAGAAAGTGTATAGTTAATGTTTTACATGCAAATATACTTCAATGTGTTAATTTTTTTTTTGTTGTTTTTTGACTGGTTAATAAAGCAGCTTCAGATTTCTCTTGTGGTAGTTAAGCTTGATTTGATATATTGATAAAGAGATTTCAGAGATGGCTCTCTGATCTGAGATCCCCATAAACAGGAATGGTACCTGGGGTTTCTTCAGGTATATATGATCATAAAACTGGAATCAAATCTAGAAAATTATGTCAAAGAAACAAAAAATCCATTTACATCTTCTCGCTGTTTGGCTGACAGCAAAATATTAATCTGTTTTCCACTTATTCCACAATGTCAAATAATATTTTGTTTTGCAATCAAATTAATTTCTGAGAATAGTCACAATGGTCACTGGAAAATAAGGGATGCCAAATGTTTGAATGTTAGTCTTGTGCCTGTAAAAGTTAATGTTCTTCCACCTGTTAATAACAGGAAAGATATATTATGGAGAGTTAATGTAATTAAAGAGCAAAACAAATGGTATCTTCAGTGAGAAAATTACCTGTAGCTGTTGAATCCTAGAGCATAGATTAAGTCTTGTCCATATAGAGGACACTATTCCAGCAAACTTGGATGCCTAAAATTAAATACTGCTCATGTTGACTCAGCTGCTCAGCCAGAAGCAGGGGCAAAAGCTTTCTAATGAAACCAGGTCCAGGTCAGAAAATGCTTGCAAGAATAATTTCTAGGCATTTCAGGCAAGAATATGAATTTGAGACTTTGCTCTGCAGATCTCTGATCATTCAGTGCTGTGATGTCTTTGCTCTTTTGCAGGTCCAGGATATTTTTAGGTTGTTGCACTGTCTTTCCTGTCTGCAGAGGCTGGTGCCTGCTGTGGTCCCTCTATACGTGTGGAGGATTGGCGCATTCTAGTTGCCTTTAAGAAAAAATCTGCCATTGGAGGTTGGAAGATGTAGAATTTAGTTTGTGTATTTGCAGTATAGCCTGGGCATTGTGTGGTATAGTTTTTCTTACAAAGATGATGACTTCCATTTGTTTGTAGTTTTGAGCTCTGGGTCAGGTGAGTTGCAGAGTCTGACCTTGCCTGGGTCTGACCTTGCTGCCAGCTGAAGACACCTAAAAAAGAAGATTATGTAGAAAAATGTAGGATAGCCAGCAGTTTGATAAAGCTGGAAAAGAGGCATCATGCAGCATGAGTGAAGACCTAGTACAGACAAAAACACGTGAATTGCTTTTCTTTTGAAGTGGCACAAAACCACAGCCAACAGCCCAGCTTTCCCTGTTCCCCTGCTGCCCCTTCTTTTTGTAACAAAGAATAGCTACTGCTGAATCCTCTGTTTACAAAATGCATTCAGTAATCTGACCCCATTGCTAAGAAATTAAGATTGTAAATTACTAATGAACTGTGTGCTTGGCCTCTTGCAAACTCACTTGATCTCTCCTCACACTCAAGGGGAAGCTGTATAGCTGTGGGTAGAACAGAGCTGAGCCTAAGACAGGAATGAGCACAAACAAAGCATCTGTGGCCAAAAATAACTTGTGTTTGCCTGCCAAGGAAATCATGAACAGCATGATACCACAGAAAGGAAGAAACAGCCTGGTTTTGGCATTAAAAAGGCAAAACAAAAGAAGATGCTTAGCAGAACTATAATAGTTTTCATAGGATGTGATGTTTTTCATGCCTGTGACTCCTCTATGTCTATTGGAAACAGAGGCTCAGTAGCTGATGCTTCAGGGGCAGCCATTAACCTGTGTATTCTCTGCTAGCCGTGTTTGACAGTTGTCTACTTAGAGTTATCAAAGCCATGCCTTGATAAAATCCTTAAAATCCTTAAAAATCCTGTTATCAAATCACACACAAGGTAGTGGGCTTCTCTCTCGCTTCCTTGTTATTAATGAAGATGATGTTGCTGAGATGAAAGACAGTTCTTTGCTGATATACACATGTTTTGTGCAATTAGTGTCCTGTCCTGATAGTTCTGGAATGAGTACCATAAAAATCATTCATGCTATGAAGAAAAAAGAACTTTATTTTGTCACTTGTCATCATGTGTAATGGTGAGAGTCAACCAATACAATTAACACTGGATTTCTTTTTATCATGTAAATCCAAGCTAATCCTGTTCCAGAACCCTGTTTCCAATTAGGAAACAGTGAATCAAAATATGATAATTTCTATGCTGCAGTGATGCCTCTAGGGTTATTTTGTCATTTGATCTGCTTTTATGATGGACCATATGCCTCCAGCTCTCATTCATTTTAATGAGAGAATAATTTCACATGGTCAAGGTTTTATCTCCCTTTGTCTGTTCCCCACTTTGTGCTTTAGAAGAAGCTTTTCTCTCAACAGGTTTCATATATATTCTGTGATAACATATAGAATCTGTGCACAAGTACCCTCACTATTCCATTTGATACCAGGGATTATGTGCAAATAAAACATTTATTAGGAGCCTGAGGCTTGATTACTTCCTCTACTTTTGTTTTTATTTTTCTTTTTTTTTTTCCTTTCCCCCACTTTCAGCTTCAGGTGCAGTTCCAGGAAAGAGACACAGGTGATCCATAAGGCAGCAGGACTGAACTTTAGCAATCCTCTGTTTGAAAATAAATGCTTTGGGTAAAGGATGTCATCTAACAAAAAGAACCCCCAAAAAACTGCAGAAAAGTCATGGTACCCACTGGTTTAGACATTTGAGAGTGTGAATTATTTAATGCTTAATAAAACATAGAGATGTTAAAAAAAAAAAAAAAAAGTATCATGGCAGAGGCACTACTGTATTACAAAATATTTCCTCATGGAAGTCCAGCATGAAGGATCAAAATGCTGCAGCCAGAAAAGCCAACGAATCTTTTGGCCAGGGCTTTGAGAGTTGCCAATCTGGAAGCAGAAATAGGAAACCTGTATTATCAGAAGTACTGAATGTTCACCATTCCTATAAGGTGAATGGGAGTTAAAATAGCTGCTGGTAATCTTTTAAAACCCTGAATTGTTAAAGAAGGTCTTTAGAAAGTGCTACAAAAGCATGAGTAAATGGAAAAAGAAGTTAATAAAATGATAAGAAATCTTTTTTAAAAGAGCCAGGTATAGTTTATCTATCAGTCTCTCACCTCCAGACTTGTTGCATTATTTTGGTGTAAATCACTGTGCAACTCAACTCAATCTACAGCTTTATACTACATGAGGAGGCAGTCCAATCTTGGAATCAGTGCTTTGTACTTAATTTAAGTGGATCTTTAAATATAAAGTCTCTCTGCTCATACTAGTGTTTTCCTTTGGGCAGAGAAATTACAACCCCTATGTGAGAGACAATTATTCTACTCCAGTGAGTTCTTTCCTTTCATCACCCCCCCTCACAAAGCACTTACTGTCTGGAAGTCGAAAGCATGTTCCCACCCAGTTTCTTACCCCTAAATGAGGAAAAAAATGTGAATATGCTGTGATTCTGTTTTGACCTACCACACATGGTCTAAAGGGTCAGTTAACATTAGCCTTGGGTGGACTAACTTTCAGATGAAAATAAGTGCTTCCAATCAGTGCCTGCCTTAGAGTGGAGAATGTGGAAAGTTGGTTTTATAAGCATACAACAAATTGAAATGAGTCTTTTGGTGTTTTCTCTGTATGTGAAGAGCCTGCTCCTGATGGAAATTTTTCCCATTATTTTTGAATTACTCATATTCTGTTTATATTCATTAGATCATCCTCCACAAAGCCTGAAAATGACTACCAGTAATTTGCTGGCATGTACACAATATTAATCGAATGCTTCACAATGTGTTTTGGTGTTTTTACTGTCTCTTTCGGAAAGGAGTAGAACCCCATACATATCTGCTTGTATTCAACTTTATCTGAGATATTCACAAGTCCTAAGGGAAAGAATTGGCTTACAAAAACAGGATAAGAAGCTTGACAAGGGCATTCAGAGGTAGCATTTCCCTAGACTACTCCCAGAGCTGTTCACACATTTTATTTATTTTAGGATGGAGAAGCTTGTTTAATTTCCTCTGTGGGAAGGAAAAAAAAAAAAAAAAAAAAGGCAAAATAATCAGTAAAGGAGGTAAGAAGTTTAAACCCCACCAGTTCACTTTAGTTTGAAATAAACCACTTCTAATTATGGGCAAAATGTGGCTTTTGAACAGGAAGAAGGAAAGAAGGAAGAAGGAAAAAAATCCTACCACAAAACTATCTATGGTGAGCCTGCTCCCAGACCACTCTCACATTGCAGAAGAAATTGTTGTATACCTTGGTAATAGTAAGGATTTATTCCGAGTTTGGCAGGTTGATGTAACCCACTGTTAAGTAGGCAAGGTGTACTAGTTATTGAATGTCTAGAAAATCGAGCAGATTCCGTCTTCTCTTGGCAGCTACATCTGCATTCATTAATTTTCAGGCTGTGCCTTTCAGCGGGCGACTTGATAATGCCTCCATCAAGTGGTGCAACTGCTTCATTGCAGGCGTTTGGTACCTCCAGCCAGGGAAACCAGCATCTCAGTTTTGGCTGAGATGTATTTGGCTCATCTTGTGGACAATGAACTCTGCCAATAGCTTTCACAGGACAGTTGTTCAGAGATAAAAAAATTTCATTACCGCTAAAAGGCCAACATTCATTGTATGAATCCAAAGGATTTAGAAGAGTGTGAGAGGATCTTAGATGCATCTCAGAGGGTGCCAGAAGTTATATTAAAGATAGATGTTCATTACATGTCTCTTGTTATTTTTTTTCTGGAAGTAAGAGAAACAGTTCTGTTTTATGTTAACATTGGATTTATTTCCTCATACAATGGAATAACCTCAGAACTTCTCTTTTGGCTGAAAAATGAGGAAACAATGCATTTTGAGATATTAGGGATGAAAAATGCCTTTATGCTGCCTAGAAAATGGCCTCAAAGGCTTTTGTTCTTTTTTTGTTCTTCAGCTATAAAAATGCATATAACTGAATATACTGGATATGGTATTTGGTCACCTTGCACAGCTTTTTCATAATAGTTTATTAATTAAATGCCTGCCACATCAAGAAAATATTGTTCTGCATCTGATGGGATATAGAGTCAAACACAGCTAATGGAGAGCTAGGATTTGTAGACTTCAGAGCACTAGTATCTCTGTAGACAAATGTGCTGAGGGATGTGAACTGTCTCTTGCACCAACATGGGTATAACCTCTCTGCTAAGCTTAGGGCATATTTTTGAGGAAAACAAGCAAAACAACCAACCAACCAAACCCCCCTGTTCCCCCACACCCTCTGTCCCCCAAACAGCCAAACAACAAACCAAATCAAAACTATTATAAAATTAAAGGACTATCTAGTTGAAAAAGAAAAATATATTCTTTAAGCGTGTTATCCATTCTTTATGATAGAGAAACTCAGAAATTACAGATCTTGCATTATTTTCACTTGAACTCATTTGCAGTTTCAGAATTTATTACTTGTTTCTGTCCCTACTTTATCATGCTAAGATTGATGGTAAAATTTAGTTTTAACCTTGGCATTTGTTCTGTTCTTTTTCTAGGCATTATGTGGCATTATGAAGGCTACAATCTGTCACATATGATATTTTTTTTACTAAATTCTGTAAAAAATGTACTTTAGTAGCTAATAAAGCTTCACTGAAATATAAAAGTGATAAAACATTTTTCAAAACATACAATCACTGCAAAAGGAAAAGAGAAATCCATTCTAGGCTATTTCATAGCTTAAATAATCAGAAAAGTAGATATAAATGGATGGAGCAATATTGGAGTCCATATAGTCCTTTTTTAGTGGCAGTTTTAAGAATTCAAACATGCAATTTCATAGTTACTGTGAAATTACTTTCAAACTACTAAATAACAAAGCGACCTTCATAGATATTTTGTGTTAAGAAAAAAAATGCACAGTATTTCTTGGCTTCGTATAGCACCAGTTCTTTTCACACAAATTATTAACCAGAACAAACTGCATCCTCAGTTTCCTGAGAACCATTTATTTATTTATTTATTTCCTTCAGGTATTTAAATGGAATAGGCTGCTGTACATAATTTCTCACATTATCTATGTCAGTAAGATTCGTGAACCCAGTTGAAGAAATTACTCTGGGGAAAAATCCTGCATCGCTCATGTGGTGCAGTACGCCACAGTGAGGGACATTCCTATCAAGTCATGATGGAATCATACAGAAATGTATGTTGGAGAGGGTTTCTAGAGAATGTGGTTCATTTCTTTCTCTGAAATCTACTTCTCCAGTCCTCTAAAATCAGACCATCAGATTTATAAATCTGTCTTCTTGTCTACAGCTAATGTCCAGAATATCAGATTGATCTTTTCTGTGGAGCACAAGCCCTCCCCTCTTACTTGTTTTTGTCTGTCTTGAACAGCCTGCAACTGTCTATCGCAGTACTTGAGTCACATGAGTTATCCCACCAAATATCTGTACTTCCAAAGATAGTGTAATTCTGAGACTGCACATGGAGACTGCAAATTTCTTCTTTTTTATTTCCTAGAATATGAGTGTTGGCAGAAAGGCACTTGAGCGATTTGTCATCTGACCCTTTGCTCCTGCTCCCAAGATACTCTCAGCTTGTCCCTGGCTCTCTGCTTCTCTCCAAACTTTGGGCACCTCTCCCCAAATAACCTAGATGAAAGCCACTTCTGTAACTTAGTTACCCTATTAAAAAAAAAGTCATTGCATCTTTTTGATAGGTGAGTGTCATCTCTTTGCAGTAGACTGACTTAGAGGAATAATCAAGGAGGCCAAAACCCTGCTGGAAACAACATCTGTGCAGCCAGATGTGATATGTGTGATATACCTGCTTCTGCTTGTCCTTCCTTCTGACTGGAAGGTTATATTTACTATTTATAGTAGAAAATAACTTGAGGGAGTTGCCCCTTTGCTTCATCCCCTATGTTCTGAAGTTCTGTTTATTTATGTAGGTGTATTTTTTGTTCAATACTTAACTGAATCCAGTGTAATTATAATAAAAATACATTTTTATATCAAAGTCAAAATTAACAATCTGAGGATTTTCTGTATAATCATGTGAATCAGCCCACTGTTCTAGTGCCTTAATTGGGTTTATATTGTATTTCATTTTTATATTGGGTTTTGTACCCTCCTGTTCCCCTGGAAAATGTATCACGAGGTTGGTCCCTGCTCTGCCCTGCCCATCCTCCCAACACTGGAATGTAACCCAACTCTGTTCCGCTCCCATCTTGTCCCTCATTGGGCAGTGGCTTGTCCCTGCCTCTAGCCCCTTCCCCCTGGGTAAAAGCCCTGGGATGAGGGCGTGCTCTCTCTTGCACCGAGATGGGGACGGGGACCAGACTGAGCTCCAGACTCTGTGGGGGCAGGACCCCAGAATAAAGCCGTGATTCCTCCCCCGGACCAAGGGCAGACTCTTTCCTTTCGCCATCGACAGATAGAGAGAGCCACCCCAGCCCATAACTTTTTTTTTTTTTTTTTAAATTTTTTTTTTTAAATTTCTGTTATTTTATTGAATGGCTTTAATGAAAATCTGTTCTGTCAGAATTTCTCAATCCTACCTAAAGAGACAATAATAGGTCAAAAAAAAAAAAAAATAGGAAGCTTCATGAAATAAAATTCTTTGAATCAAACAACTCTTTGTTTCAAAGAAAAAAAAAAAAAACAAAAAACCCAAAAAAGAAAGACAGAAAAAAATAATAAAAAAAACAACCCACCCCCCTCCCCCCCCCAAAAAAAACCCCAACACTAAAAACCCAAAACAAACAACCAACCAAACAAAAAAACCCCAAAAGATTTCTGGGCATAGTTGCACTGCATTATTATTATGACTATATCAAAGAGAGGAACCTGAGATACTACATTTATGAATCATGTGGCTAGTCTCTCTCTGGGAGCCTCGGCTCCATTTTTGCTTCAGCTAGCGTGAGAGACAAACCACAGTTGGAAGGATTTTTTTCCTCAGGGCCCCAAAAATCCCAGGAGTAGCTGTGAACCTTTTCCTTTAGAGAGGGCAGGTCCCTGTCAATTGCAAAGGAAGTTCTGCACTTGATCCGTGGGGAAATCAGGGCTTTATTCAATGTTTCTTCTGTGGCCCTGCCCTCGCCTGGGTCAGGAGCTCAGTCCCTGCCCCCAAGCCAAGAGAGATTTCCTTGTCCTATTCTGGCCTATATCCAGGGGAAGGAGCCAAAGCCCGGGACAAGCCATTACCCAATCAGGGATAAGGTGGGAGTGGAACAGAGTTGGGTTACATTCCAGTGTGGGAGAATGGGAGGGGAAAAGGAGCAGGGACAAATTTCGGGATGATATATTTTCCAGGGGAATAGGAGGGTACAGAAGAAACCATTACAAAACCCAATATAAAAATGAAATACAACAGAAACCTAAATAATACACAACAACAGAATCACATGTACTTTTTATTTTATTTTTTTAAGTAAGGAACAATAGGAGTTTTTTATCTTTTCTGTCTTTAAGGATGAAAGTTAGCTAGCTGTCCGTGAAACTGTCCTTGAATACGGCAACAAGGGGATTCAGTAGCCTAAATATAATATTTGTTGCCATTTTAGACATTGGATGTATGTCCTCCAGAAGGATGTCTGTATCTCATAAATCTTGTGCTGTACCTGCAGGTCTCACATAGAGGTCATGGATAACTGGGTCATTCTCACACTCAAGTGCTGGAACTTTATGTGCTTGAAGATTTCCACCTTCAGCTACATTGATGGGGAATAAAGAGAAACGAGGAAATAAATGTACATATGAGAAAGAGCTGGAAAAAATGTCCTGCTCCTAATTTTAACCTCTACACATTTTTAAAGCGAATCAGAGATTTTGCTGTAATCCCTGGCCTTCAGTAGATAGGCTTTTATAAATAGCATCAAATATAATAGACATTAGCAGCAGCAATACAGGCTGGTTTCTCCCCTGAAACTAGATTGTCTCAATCTAAAGATGTTCTCTTTGTTATGCTTTCCTGATAGCTTTATGATATTAATACTTCAAAATCAGTGAAAACTGGCACTAAAAATGTAAAAGATGTGCTGATATTTGTGTTTTGGAATATATGGTAGCATCCGATTTTTTTTTTTTTTTTTTTTTTTTTTAAATTGACTACATTATTACCACTACCCAAATCAGCTGTAAAGTCAAAAATGGTATTGCATTCCAGAAGGTGTCAGTAGAGTATTAGAAAATAAAAATAAGGATTCTGTCGAAGCTCTATGGTATTAAAGACATTACAATGGTAGAAATGGCTGTTTTGCATGGTGATTTGTACAAAGAAAACATGCTCTATAACATGCATCTCTATGACATGCTTTTATGATAATTTTAAAGAAGATCTGATTTTTTGCACTTGCAGCTATTGAGTTAGCTATGAGATACTGAAATATATTCTGCTGAGAAAAAGGCCTCAGATCTAAGTATTAATGTGAAGCAAGGAAGCAACAGCATCCTCTGCAAAGATGGAAACAACGCTTCCACTGTGCTGAGGGCATAACCTGACAAGTTTAGGCTAGAGCATGAGAAACTTCCTACACAGTTTTATGTCACTGACAAGATCTATTATTGATCCAAGGGCCGTATCACAGCTTCAAAAGGAGTACGGAAATGTGGAGTTTTTGGTTTATGTTCCTCTGTTTCTACTCCTCTGTTAGTGGTAGCCTGGTCCTGTTCCCTCTCAACTCAGTGGAAGAATTCTAAAGGATTCTCTCATATGAAGCAGCTCACATGACACAATGCTACATTTATACACACATTTTAATAAATTATAACAGAGCAGATAACAAGATAACAAGAATGTTCAATTATTGTAACCATTTAGGAGTGAAATGTGCATTAAAAATGAGAACTAGAGAAAGATACAAGTGTCTTAGGGTGACCTTGCAAATTTTTTTGAGAGGCTTTTAATCTATATCATTGTGAAAGAAATGAGACTAAACTCAAGAAGGAATGTAACTGTTTGTCACAGTTAGTGTTTGCACACTGAAAAAATCACTCCATTTTAGTTTGTCTCTCTTCTTCTTAGTCAAGAACATGACTAGAGCTCAGTCTGTCATAATCAACAACACTAACGACAGCTAATTGTACTTCCCTTAAGTAAAGAGGGAGTGGTTGCACTGATGTTTTTAAGGATAAAATAATAGAAAATGTACGTATAATGGAAGTATATTCTGGTATTCTACTGAGATTGTATCATGTAACATCAAAAATATTAATTTGAACTTCAAGTCTACACTGGGGAAAAAGTATCTTATAAAGCCCTTTCAAGGGCTGTCACATATTCACCCCATTGGAACTCACTTTTTCTGCACACTAACTTCCCATAAATTCCCCAAGAGAAAAAACAATGCAAACAAATTGCCAGGTGTGATGTATGCTGCATCCCTTCCCAGATTCTTTTAGCGCTCTTGAAGAAAAATGGGACTAATATTGTCTTACAGGCAGTCTCCTGGCTCCTCAAGGCTGGTTACAGTGGTTATCCCTTAAGCAGGCTGGGCAAGAAGGGAGGGCTCTCATTCTCTTCCAGGACCACTGTGAAGCCAGTTGATATTGATGGTGATTAGAGACCATCTCACTGCAGTACTGATTGTAACAGTATTGCAGTACTAATCCCAGCTAAGGGCATCCTAACTACTGGAACTATTTTTTACCTTTTTAGACTTGAGTCAGTTTTAGTTGTTAAGGTATCCTATGATTCAATCTCTAAGCTTTTCTTAGTTATGAAGAAGGGTTAATCAAATAATTCAAATGTAATGAAAATGAAATTCTCACCTTAATGTGATTTCAGAACCTCTTAATTAATCATAAAATATAGGGGGTTTTATGTAAATATCTTCTGTCACTTTTATATTTTGCTAGGGAAAATGGCAGGTGACAATACAGGATAGGCATGGAATGAATTTAAAGTAAATTATGGACTGTAAAAGACACAGCAGAGTGAGGCTACACAATTAGGTCCTTATAGTTTTTTATCTTAGAATTAAGCCAAAAATAATTCATCCAGGCATGATGAACCATGTCACTGTTTTACCTTCCATGCTCATGTTATGAATTTGGCCATTGAAAATAATGTTTGTTTATGATCACGCTTTAAAAAAAATCACAGTAGTCCAAAGGCATTCAATGTAACAAATACCTGCTTATAAGGCTAAAATTAAAATGTTATGAGAGTATTTCCATGTTTAAAGTACATCAATCTCTTCCGTACCATTGATCTCAACATGACTTCTTTCAAATATTAGAGATTTTCTTCGTTATTCCTCTCTAGAAATTTTACAATAAAGAAAGATCACATTATGAGAAGTTTTATTGGTTGTCACGTATCTTAAGCAACTTGTTTAAATCATTTGAATGGGTCAAGACTTTGAAGTTTAAATAAGCTTTGAAGGGATGAAAGGATCAAGGATGAATTGCAGTTAACAATGTTTTCAAGCTCCCTCTTTAAGTGACTTTTATGAACAAAAAGAACTACAAAGATTTGCCTTTGAGTGAGTACTTTCAAGGTCTATTATTGAAAACAAATGTACAAAACACTTTAGAATTAAATTAGGCATGCATATGACTATATTAAAGTATGATTTTGTGAAACAGAACATGTACTTATCAGGTATACTTACATTGTAAGTAAATTAATATTTCTTATTCAATTTCTATTTTGTTTTCATATTCTTTATGTGAATCAAGGGGAAATTTTTTAGGTTGCAAAGCAAGCACATTGCTCCCCTTCCCAATGAGTAGGGTGTTCATTCCTGGCACCTGTTAATGAAGTCCTTTTCCCAAGTTCTCTCTAACAAAAAGGCCTCCTCTCAGGGTGTTTACAGGGGAAGTCAATTGAATTAATTAAATATTGCTTTCATGCTAGTTTTTTGTTTGTTTGTTTGTTTGTTTTTTTAATATAATCTAAAAGTTGCTAAATTTTAACACTGCAGTGATGACACATTTACACTTGTAACTGTAGTAAGAAAAGAACTAGATCATGTGGTCGGTACGAGTCTGCTTCATGTGCAATCTTCAGATTAAAGTAGAGGAGGCTTACTTAGAGACATTGTTAAAGAAGTTTTATTACCTTCAGTGCCAAAGTCACAGAATCTTTCCTAGTACAATCTCCTTTCCAAAGAAGAGGCAGTGTGCTAAATGCTGTCTCACAAGATGATCTGTCAGAGGAACATCTGTAAAATAGACCAGTATTTGAACCCATTTGATAATGGGTTCTGAAATAAAGCAGAACTGAAATACTATTGATAGATTGTTGAGAACCTTCCTTACAGCTATTGGGTTATCATCACCTCAGACACGATAGCTAATAAAGGACAAAAATATTTTATATTCCTTAATCTGAAGTCAGGACATATCAAGAAGAAAAATTTTCTGACTCTGACGACTTGTGAAGGAGGTAATTGGGGCTAAGTACTCCAGTAGCTTGAGGTTAAAATTTTCCTTTTATGTAAGTATGATTGTGGATAATACACTATTTGCCAGTGTAGAGCTAAATATAACTCATCACTGCGTGATCAATGGGCATGATTAAGCTTACCATATTTTCAGAGAAAAACTTGAGCTAGCTAGTGCGATCAGATGTTCTTTGAGTGTTGTCATTTTGTTCTGAGTATGAACTTTTAGAAAGCTCTTCTGACTTCTGTGGCTCACTGAAAGAACTGGGCAGAAGGAATCAATTACTAGTGTGTACACAGAGCTTTCTCAATCTGTGATCAAATTTTGCTGTGCAAAGAGAAGCAGGTGATAGGCAGGATGCAGAGTATTAGAATAAAATTTTGTAGAGTACACGGTTGAACTTCATCAATTCTAAGAAGCTGCAGCTGTAAGGCTGACATTCTTAGTTTGGCTATTTTAGTAACTGATCATTAAGAAGTTTCAGAAAGAATTTTGCATTTCTATGATTTACATTCCTGAATGATGAAATTGACTTATTTTTCTAAATCTTCTGCATTCTGTACTCCTTGTAACATCTTACTAGCAAGACGGGGAAATTTTTTGGTCTGCTCTTTACTTTAGATAGACATAAAATGAGCAGTTATTTTAGAATTAAGTCAGATGAAGTACAGCCCAAAGCCAAAATTATATATCAAACCCTAAGCATTTAATATGCCATTATGATACATATATATTTTTAGATTACTCTGCAGAGATGCACATGAACTAAAAGAGGAAGTTCAGAAGTTTACCTGAGTGTAAGTGATCTATGGAACTAGTGAATATAATGACATATGCATTTTGACAGCTTCCCTGTCCAACTACATTTGGTCAAAACTTCTTGGTCACCCCTGCACAAAATCCAAGAGGTAATATTTATCTTCTCAGGGCACAAAGTGTAATGAAATAGGAGACCCTTGTAAATTATCTTTGTAAACTAAACAGGCTTCAAAACTGGCTTTCAATATGATTTATTTTCTGGAAACATTTTCCGGAACAGTTCTGCTGTATGTCTGGCAAAACTGTCAGTCAATCAAAATGCATGGGTATAGACTATAAGCTATTTCCAGGTGGCAGTATAGGTGAGACTATCTCATTTTAAGGAGGTGTCAGATTTTAATGACATGATAGGGAGAGCTTACTACACCAGGTAACTTGTCCTTATAAAATAACAAAGAGCTCATGGCCAAGCAACATGGGCCACCTCACAAAAACACTGATTTAAATAAGCTCCCTTCATGTCATAATTTCCTTGGGAAGAACTTGCTGGAGTAATCCAAAAGCATGAGGTACTGAGGCAACAGTTAAATAGTTAAAGAGCTCAATCTCCCTGCTTGGTTTATCTTTGTTTAAAGAAAGAGTCCTTTATATAGGTATAGCCCATGATACAAGTGAAGAATACCATCTGAATTACATCTATCATTAAGCCAAGCTAAGAAGATTGTACATAAATCTTTTGAGAGCTTGGAATCCCACTGGGGCCCAAAAATAACTTGTAAGATGAATGATATTCACTGTATTAAAACAGTGGAAGCTTGGAAGAAAAATGGATTCTTTTCTTCCTTCTTGTAAAAACAATGGACAATTACATTTTTTTTTCAATACCATGAAAGAAATCAAAACAGGCAGATTAATTTTCTCCGTTCTCCTGGAGGAGATTGCTGGTTTAAGTCTAAGCAATCAGGCTACAAGCACTATGTAAAACTAGTAGTTGGATTAATAAAAGCTGCAGGTGGAGGACAGAATGTCTTGTTCTGCTCCGCAGGGCTCCTGTCAGTCTAATCTTGTACTCTTCAGGCATTAAAACCCTCCCCATGATTATCTTCCAAGCTAGAAATGGGTCAAGCATTTTGCTGTTATATTTTTTAAATTTTTCTGCTTGTTCTGACTGATTTTTGCCTAAATTTTCTCTCTTCATCCCTTAGCACAAGCTGAGAGTCAATGCTCACTACCAGATAATGCTGCTGTTAACATTAAGTGGGGAGCAAATGTTATTTTTTAAGTTCTTTTAAAAAGTCCTTTAACCAGATAAAACTTCTGTTTCTAATGACGTAATTTAATGAACTCTTCTGGGCTTAATTTGGCATCTGCCAAAGAGATGCACAGAGGTAGACATGGAGTTAGCAACCAGATAGTCAGCTTCAAATATCTGAGATAAAACATTGCTTTTACTCTCGTTCTTTAAGGCTGAAAAACACATCAAACATCTGATGTACACTGTTTTACTTCCATATTTGTTTCCATTGTGCATTTGACTGTTCAATATTTGTAGCACAATACAAGGGTTTATTGTTTTGGGTGGGTTTTTTATTCTTTTGTCTTGGAAAACTCACTGGTTTGCAAGGATATTATACTGCAAACTCTGTAATCTACTGCATAAGGTAAAATATTTTGGTCTTGTTCATTCTCTACTAGCATTCAAAACACATCAGAAATATTTCATTTATTTTTCCTGGTGCAATGCCTTCCTCTGTTTTGAAACAGGCACGCGTAATCTTTTTTTTTTTTTTTTTTTTTTTGGTAGTATTTTATGCAGTCAGGTGCCCTTGACCTGCATTATATGCTTCCTTTGCAAAATGAGATTGAAGGGAGAAGATTTCCTAAGAGCCCAAGCAGGATATTAGGGATAAGAATACCAATGTGGAAAATTCATCATTAAAAAATCAGCTCAGCACTCACGATCAGATTTTGTTAAAATGCAAAGCTGGCTATTCAGAATTTCTCCACAGACTACGGGATTTTTGGTCCTTGCTATTGGTGTTTAAGACAAATGCTCCAAAGGTACATGAGCGTGAGATTAATTTACATGAGACTGTTGGGTACAAAATTAATTAATATGAGAGAGAGAGTCAATATGAGCATAGAGATCTATGAAATAAATTAACTGATATTTTGGGATAATCTAGAATCTCCTCGTACTATCATCTGCACTCCATGGAAAATATATCTGTGATATGTTAAAAAAAAAAAAAAAAAAAAAAAAAAAAAAAAAAAAAAAAAAAAAAAAAAAAAAAAATTAACAGCCTTTTAACTCTACTGGGCTACTTCTGCCAGTAAACTGACAAATATTTAAATAGCAGCTTTCTCCAAGCATCAAAACAGGAGATTTAAAGAGATAAGACATTTCAATGTTTTACCTGCTACATGACATAAATTATTTTTATTTTGAACTGAAATTCTATATTATTTCTGTTTTGAACTTGGCTTGTGATTTGAAATAAATATGCTTTAAGTAGACAGGATTCATCACTACTTAAAGTGCTTGAAATGAGCACTACAAAAAATTGGTGTGAGGGCAAATGTTTTGGAGATAAAAGACTGAAAGTATCTGTTAATTTTTCACACTAATAAAATATCTTTCATACTGGCTGTGCAACAAAAACATTCTGATGTCATTATTCTACATAATATGTGGTACATAGATGTTTGGCCAGGTTACTGCTCAACAGGAAAACAAAACCAAGTAGGATAGTTAAGTTTATTCTAATGTTTGCTTTGTAATAAATTGATTTTTTCTATTTTATTTATTTAAAAAAAATTGTGCATCCTTTTAGAAATTAGGATATGTGACAAATATCTCTTTTGATCATATTGACGTATCCATACATTTAAACAGTTCTTTAAAAATCCTTAAACAAAACTGTATCAAAAGACTGAAATTAACCCCCCAGATGAGTTTAAGGAGATTAATGAGTCTGAGACACCATAGGTGTCCTGAGTAATGGGCCCAAAGTAGTAAAACAGACCCACAGAATCATGAAAATAATTTATTCTAAGCATGGAAAGTGGTAAGAATTTGTTAATATCTAGTATTTTGTAAGGTTGAGAATCACTACAGATTCCTTATTCTCTGCCATAAAGATGGATGGAGCATAGGCATTTAAAAAAAAAAAAAAATACTGTGATTTTACAAGAGTTACATCTGGTTTCTTTACCCATAGCTTACTGCTACTGAGGGTGGAACACTGGGGTGATAAAACGTCATAGGAAGAATACTGTAAAAAACGAGACTGTCCCTTCTTTTTCTATGACACATTCTTAAGATGTTGACCACTCTACCCTGGCCCGAGAAAGCAGCTTGGACGTTTTGTTAGCTTTAAGCATGTTGTCCTAAACATGAATTTTACAGAAGTGGAAGGTCTACTGCATTTAAATTACTGCCAGCTCCTACCCAGGAAGTATGAGATCAGAGGAGATAATGTGGGGAGTTTTGTGTTTGCGAAGGCTATGCAGTTTGTCTCACTATGAAGCACTGATTTTCTGCATCATTAATTTAAACTTCTGAGAATGTCAATTTGCTATTTACCATTACTTTTTCTTCTTTGTGATATCCCATTGATTTAAGTAAAATCAATGTTGTGAGAGGTGTACTCCGTATTGTATGCGGGTGTCTTTGTACAATATTTTTTCTAAGTAACACTTCCTGCTTATTTTATCCCTCTCATTTAGCCCTAATCAGCAGAGGTATGCAACAAAGCATCTGTCCAAAAAGCCACTCAGAGGACACAGCTTACCTGGAAAAATAAAACCAAAAACCCACAACCAACCAAACAAACAGAACCTCCCCCCCAAAAAAAAACCAAACAAAGAACAAGCCTACAAATCAAATAAAAATAACATTTAAACTCATTCCCAGAAGTTTACATTTATATTATTGCTGTCTCAGTTTTAAATGATCACTGCCCACCAAATGAGACTTTGCAGGTGTCTTGAAAATTTCTAACCATAAAAGTAAGGGAAACAAAATGAACAAATATTATCTGATGACTTGTTTAGCAGTACTAGATAATTTCAGTACATTTCAAATTTTTGCGCAAAAATGCTAAAATTCAGCACCATTGCTTTAAGGTATTGGGCAGTGGACTCACACACAGAGACTGACACTGTTTTCGCAGACCTTAATATAGCCAAACTAGTTTTTTATATCAGTCTATAGCCTGGAAATTTAGGAACGGAAAGGACTCCAAAAGATTAACACCTTCAGGGAGGCATGCATGCACAAGTTGACCCTTACAGGCAAATGTATAATATTTTTTCCTTTTTCTTTGACCACTCTCAGTAAATGGTATATTTCATGCTTCGTATATGTTTCCCTCTAAAGCATGTTTCCCAAATATTAGACTTTGAGCAGTCTTTCTTGATGTGCAGGTGTCACATGAAGCCCTGCGTTCATCAATCACCTAAATCCACACTCTTCTGCCCCAGAGCCTGTCATCTCCCTCCACTCTGGCTTCTAATCCCACTGGTTTTGGATGACTTACAGTGATCCTCCTGCCTCTAACCCATCCCATGCTTTTCACCTCTACTGGCTCTACCTTGCACCATTTACTCTTCTCATCCCCTCATTCTTAGGTCCAGCTTTTTGGTCTTCTCTGCTTGCCTTGTAATTCCTACCTCAATCTACCATGCACATACTAGCGAGTAAATACCAAGGGCATAACATGTAAAAGGGGAACTGCAATTAGGGTTAAGAGTTAGCATATGCTGCTTTTACAGCCACATGGGTTTGTTGGAATTCTATGACAGGAATGCTAACTTGGAAAAGAAGTGAGCAATCACAAGAGACATCAAGAAGGGAAGAAAGAAAAGGTACTAGA